>NC_052949.1:1342266-1942266 GCF_013358895.1 Oreochromis aureus
AAGCTGTATAATGAAACATGAAAGTTTTGGGTGTTTTCCTGTTTTTATTTCCCTTTTTGTGCTGATGCAAACATGAAATAGATTTCAAAGAAGTATCAGTTCCATTATTCATCTCGTAAAAGAAACAATTAAACAACTGTGATGCAAACTGGAAACAGAACATTCACTTTTATAGTAAAAGCTGCACATTTTGGTCATGGTATAAAATATAAAAACAGAGTTTGTCATTCAGACTTTCTCACGTGTAGGCTTTTAGTTGCAAAAATGAAACTTTGCTAAAAAATTTTGATAGTTGTCCAAAACACATTTACACCAAATCCAGCTTTAATGTATTTTGTGTAAACAATAAAATGAAATAATGCTTCAAAATCTCATAAATGGCCGACAATAACAACATAAAAAAAAACACATCATTGCATGGAACTGGCACATACTGGTTTAGGGACCAGTAACCTCAGGGCATCTTTTAAATTTACTGTGAAATAGTTTTCAAGCAACAGCTTTAGATTAATTTAAAAGTTTTGAAGCAATATTGCCAAAAGTATTCACTTGTCTGCCTTCACATGCATACGAACTTGAGTGAAATCCCCTACGTAATCCATTGAGTTTAATATGATATTGCCCCACCCTTTGCAGCTAGAATAGCCTTAACTCTCCTGGGAATGCTTTCCACAGGTTTAGGAGTGTTTGTGGACATTTTGGATAATTTTCCCAGAAGCACATTTGTGAGGTCAGACACTGATGTTGGATGAGAAGGCCTGGCTCACAGTCTCTAATTCATCCCAAAGATGTTCAGTCCGGTGCAGGCCAGTCAAGTTCTTCCACACCTGATCCATGTCTTTATGGACCTTGCTTTGTGCACTAGTGTGCGGTCATGTTGGAACAGGAAGTGACCATCCGCAAACTGTTCCCATAAAGTTGGGAGCATGAAATTGTCTAAAATGTCTTGGTATGCTGAAGCATGAACAGTGTCTTTAACTGGAACTAAGAGGCTGATTCAAACTCCTGAAAAACAACCCCACATCATTATCCCCCCTCCACCAAACTTTACGCTTGGCGCATTGCAGTCAGACCAGTACCATTGTCCTGGCAACTGCCAAACCCAGACCCGTTCATCAGATTGCTGTCAGGCTTCCTGGGTCGTTGACCCAGCGTTTTCAGTTCGTGTTCACTGTTTGTTTTCCTCATGTTCCATTTCCTGTTTCATTATGTTCAGCTGTGTACTCACCGGTCTCTCATTATCATCCTCATCAGTCCCTGTATTTAAACCCTCAGTTTCTCTCTGTTCAGTGCTGTGTCATTGTTGATGTTAGGTTGTCGCTGTATGTTCAGTTCATTCAGTCAGTCAGCCATTTCCTGCTCCTGTTCTGTTCGTTCATTCCATCTGCAATAAACACCAGCTTTCACTGCAAATCCTGCATTTGGGTCACTTCCTCTTCTCCACATCCACACTGCAACCCCTGACAGAATGACACGACCCGTGCCACGAAGACACGAGTGTGACCCAGCGGACTCTGACCTTTTCGAGCGACAGGAGGCAGCGCTCTCTCGCTGGACGGAGTAGCTCAGGGAAAAACAGCGGCTCTTCACGGAGAGGGAGCACGTCTTCGCGGGGACTCGCCTGGCTCTGGGCAGGCCTCAGAGAGGCCGCGTTCTTCCACCTGCTGCCTCACCTGCATCCAAGCATTCGCTGCAGAGAGTGGGCGCCTCTCGCCGCGCTTCGGCTCCTCGCTCGCCCGCCAGCCGCCTCACTCACCGGCCCTTCCGCCTCGCTGTGGCGCAGCAGCTCTGCCTCCCATCTCGGCTCAACGGGGGCTCCCTCACTCAGCGGCTCAGCTGTTTCCGCGAAGGAGAAGTGAGGCTCACGCCGCTGTCGCTCTTCCTGCTTGGAGCAGCAGTGTCCGGTGGTGAGCGAAACAGACTTTTTTCTTCCCCATCACCACAACCCAGAGACTGTAAACCTGCCAGAGACTGTTCACCATCCACCAAGAAAAGACTGTTTACTGTGATTACATTCTAGAGTTTCCAATTAATACTCACCATCCTTCTTCCATAAAGACTGTTCCACCATCCCAGGCCATCATTAAAAACATTCACACCGCTAAACCTGATAATTTCTCCCACTCAATCATTATTTCCTCACCCACAGTTCAGTCATTTCCTGTTAGCAAGATGCCTCAGATTCAGCCATTCCCTTCTGATGGGTCTGTCTGGCACAGACCCACCGCTGGAATGAGAATTCTACTACAACAGGAAAAAGCATTGGACACCAAGCAGAGCTCTTTGTTTGATCTCGTGCACGAGGGAGAGAACTGTGACAAGCGCCGTTCCTTCCGCTCGAACCCCAGTCGCTCTCGTCTGCTCCCTCGTAGCACTGCTCTTTATTGAGGTTACATGAATATGCATAAGTTCATTAACATATGATGTAACAAAGAGTACCTTGTCTGTGTGTCGTGTAGGTGTGTGTGTGTGGGGTCAAGATGTGACCATGTGAACGACTCCCCTAAATCTGCTGGCCTGGAAGTCCAGCAGTTCATCTAAACAAAAGGCACTTATACTAAAACAGACATAGATGTGTTTACCATACCATACAACAGTAAGAGAAGGTACGACCTCTCTCATCACCCCAGGATGTGTGTGTATATGCCAGAGTGCTCTGGGAGGCAAGCAGAGTCTTTGTAGACTGCTAAGGATCACACATCCTATCAATATGCAATCGATTATACACCTCTAAGAATATATGGTTATATATATAAATGACAATCCACAATATAAACCTAACACCTTCACCTGTTCATCCTGCTCAGGTGAAGGCAGTTAAGCCTCAGCCTGTCCCTTTACCAGCTCCTCGAGCAGTTAGGGCTCAGCACGTCCCCGCACCGGTACCAGTTCCTCCGGACGATGCGGCTGACGCCCAGCCAGCACCCAGGGCGAGGACAGCAAAGACTCTTTTATTGGATCTCTGTTTGATTTCTCTGATCTCTGCAGACTCTGTCAGGCTGCTGAATGGTTCCAGTCTGTGTTCAGGCAGACTGCAGGTGAAGTCTAACCAGAGATGGTCCTCAGTGTGTGAAGATGACTTTGACCTGCAGGATGCAGAGGTGGTCTGCAGGGAGCTTGGCTGTGGGCCTCCTTCGCTCCTCCAGGGGGCACTCTATGGAGAAGTGGAGGCTCCAGTGTGGAGCAGAGAGTTCCAGTGTGGAGGCCATGAGTCTGCTCTCCTGGACTGTAGAAGCTCAGGCTCAGTGAGAAGCAGCTGCTCACCTGGCAAAGCTGCTGGACTCACCTGCTCAGGTAGAAGAGGAGCTGCAGCTTTGGTTCAAACTCACTTTATTCTGTGACTGATGACTCTCTGCTTTCTGTCAGAGCCTGTCAGGTTGGTGGGAGGAGCCAGTCGCTGTGCAGGTACACTGGAGGTGAAACAGGGACTGTGGAGATCTGTGGAGGCCTCAGGCTGGACCCTGATGGATGCAGCTGTAGCCTGCAGAGAGCTGGACTGTGGCTCTGCTGTTTTAACAGGAAGCAGAAAAATGCATCCTGGGATGGACCAACGTGGAAGATCAAACCTGCCTGTGTTAAATCTGGATCTACACTGAGGGAGTGTGCCACATCATCCCAGTCACCCACCGTCCTGGAGCTCATCTGCTCAGGTAAGGGAGTCGCTGTGAGTCAACGGAGTTTAACATTAAAGGAGTCGAGTAAAGTTCAGCCAATCATCTGTCTGTTTACAGACCTGCTGGTTCAGCCAATCATCTCAGCGTCCTTCTCGTCCAATGACGGGACTCCCAGGTCCAGCAGCAGGAGTCTTCTTGGGTGTTAAAGGCTCCAGCTTCACCATCAGCTGCTCCATCCAGCCTCAGTACCCAGGAGGCTCTTTCCAGCTCACCTTCACCTCCTCCAACACCACCAACAACTACACCCAGCCAGCTGTCAATCACTCTGCCCACTTCCTGTTCCCTGCTGCAAAGCCCGCCCACCAAGGAACCTACAGCTGTGTTTATCGCGTCTTCGTGTTTTCTCGTAACTTCTCCTCTGAGAGCCGTCAGCTGTCTCTCACTGTCTCAGGTGAGCTGAAGCAGAGTGGAGCTCAAGTATGAAACAGCACAGGTCCCACCTGACGTAGGCTCAGATGGAGTCAGAGATGTAGGCGGGGCCTACCTGATGTTTGTGTTTGATGCCAGCTGTTGTTCTCCTAACATCTAATGTGACGGCTGAATGTGTCTCATCAGATCCAACAGTGTTTGTCATCAGACTGCTGCTCCTGCTGCTGAGCCTGCTGCTCTTCATCTCTGCCGTCTGTTTCAGCCATAAGGTAGCATGCACACGTCTGCTGATCAGAGGGACGCTGTGGAACAAGCGCTCGGCCCGTTGGAAGAGAGCGGCGACTCGCTGACTCACACCTGTGTGCTGCTGTGTCTCTGCAGGTCACCGGGAGGCAGAAGCCCCGCCCACCAGAGGACCAGGAGCTGGATGGTTAAAGCTGGCAGTGTCCAGAAAGGCAGGCAGCTCAGCAGCGCCTCCACATGGTGGAGGAAGTGTTTGCATCCTTCACCACAGTGTGAACATGAAGAACAACCACAGTATTCTGTATATTACATCATCAGGTCATGTGTTACTCCTGTATTAAAGTTTGAGCATTAATACTCGTTTATATTTACTGCTTCCAGCTTCTTCCAGTCCTGTTTGTATTCTTGCTGTACCATACCATCTTTATTTATAAAGCACTTTAACATAAAACCAGGGTTCACAAAGTGCTGTACATGCAAATAGCATAAGCAAAGTAAAAATAAAATAAAAATAAGATAAAATAAAATAAATAACTAAAATAAAATAAAACATGCTAAAACAAATTGAGTCAACCCCCTTAAACAAAGGCTTCAGCGAATAAATATGTTTTAAGAAGAGTTTTAAACTCAGAAAGAGAAGAGGCCTGTCTAACGTGCAAGGGCAGATCATTTTACAACTTTGGAGCAGCTACAGCAAAAGTATGATCACCTCTAAATTTATACTTAGTTTTCGGTACCTTAAGGAGCTGCTGATTGGCGGACCTAAGGGAACGGGCAGGTGTATATGGTTGTAGTAGCTCCCAGAGGTAGGGGGGACAAGGCCATTAAGAGATTTAAGAACAAATTAGAGAATTTTAAAAACGATCCTAAAATGTACTGATAGCCAGTGGTGTGAAATTAAAATTGGGGTAATGTGCTCAGACTTTTTTGTTCCAGTTAAAAGACGTCCTGCAGCATTTTGCACAACCTGAAGATGCCTAATAAATGCATCATTAACCCCACAATAAAGTGTTTTACAATAATCCAGCCTAGATGTAATAAAGGCATGGATTACTGTCTCAAAAAGCTGTTTTGATAAGATGGGCTTTATTTTGGCTAATTGCCTCAAATGAAAAAAGCTAGATCTTACAACAGCTCTGACCTGGCTTTCAAGTTTAAGATCTGCCTCCATTTTAACTCCCAGATCAGTGATGACTGGTTTAACATACTGTGCCAGCGAACCAAGATCTATAGTAGTGGTCTCAGAAGTGCCACCAAAAACCATCACTTCTGTTTTCTGCTCATTAAAATGTACACTGTAAAAACGATAACTAGTAATTGTTGATTTGAGTAAAGTTTTCAAATTAAACTGACTTAGAAATAAAACTTTCCATTTACAACCTAAAATAGCTTGTCTGCCCAACAAATTTCTTCCATTGTTGTCCTAACTAAGATTTTCTAGCGAGCATAACAAAGATTATCAACTTTTGAGTAGATTTTTGAGTCGAGTTGGGAACCGTGGAAACCCCGTGAGGTGACTGGCACACGTCGTGGTCTGAATAAGTTTGAACTAGACCAAAAGAGTCTGAGCAGACTGTGTGATAGTGGTTTGTCGATGTGTTCTGAACTGAAAACCTGCTAAGAAACTTTGAACAAACGTGGCCAAAGTTGGATGAAAATTACAATTTTTAAACCATTACGGATTTTACCTGGTCTGAAGTTGGAGTGTATTATTTGACCATTTTTTGGACAGGTGTGGGAGCTGCCGGCCATTTGCCCTAGCAGGTAAGCTAACGACATCTGTTATTAGGATTTTCTACAAAGCTAGGCTGCATCCTCCTGAGGACCCAGGAGGGTGGAACGAGTAAAGCACTGAAAAAAAGCCAAACAATAACATATTTAAGTCATCTAAGGGACTTATATATCATGTTTAAGCTAGCGAAGGACCCGCTGGGGTTGAAAATGATATGCCAGGAGTTCGCTGTTCTCGCTGCTCTAGCGAGCCTTGAATCCCAGCTAGCTATCGAAGCTGGTGGTAACAGACGTCTCCGAAAACGTAGAAGCATTTTTGCAAAAATGTGTTGTCTTAATAAACTGAGCAGATATTTGAAATTTACACAGCTACATTCTCGCCTGAAAATATCTTAAAAGTTTACTTTGTGACCCAGAAAAGAGTAATAAGAGTAATATTAAAACTAAGTGGCTGCCACCATTGTTTGAAACTAGAATCGGCTGGGGGCGCTATGAATTCTGGCATAGGGTGGGCCACGAAGGATACACCTGACCCATCCTTCAAAGCTGTGGAAAGTATTGTATTGTTTTGAGAGCCTTTTGTTGGTGGAGTATTGATTTTATGTACAATTCCACGGGTAGAGCGCGATCTGTACGGTCCGACTTTGCACATGCGCGCAGTAAGGATCGGGAGTCCGATCTGTAACTTTTTTTCTCGCTTTTTTTTTCTACATTATATTGAAATGTTTCATTATTGCAAACATTTTTCTCTCAGGCGGAGAGAGGTCGTGGAGTGTCAGCCTATGGTATCTGAGGTCCAGGAGAGATGACCTGCGCTGTTTTCCTCTGAGGAGGTAAGACTGTCCTAATTTATTTATAATTTAATTATTATTCAAATTGGGCATGATTTATACTTATATTGAAGCAGTACGGTATTTGCTGGGGTAATGCATTGGCCAACTTTATTATCTTGTGCTACCACTCCAGTCAAGGCCCTTGCCAGTGTTATATTGAAATCCTTACCCTGAACATTTCTGCCAGTACAAGAAAAGAGTCCCCATGCTAAATCGAAATTGTGAAACAGAAAGGCAATCTCATAATTTTGACTTAGCATTTTTTTTTTTTTCTTTTGTGCTAGAAATAGGACTTCTATAGTCTGAGATGGTTGGGGAAGAATACTAAGGCAGGTCACAGAATCTGATTGGTCACAGATTTTGGTGCAACTTAGAACATAATATGTATTTTCATATTGATACTGGGTTTTGTGGGGGTGTTTCTATTCCTGTGCAAAAGACGTATTCATGAGAGATTTTTGAAGTAGGTTTTGCTGTTGATGACACAGTCAGGCATATAACATGGTGCAGACTGTCCAAGACAGCTACCCAGGAATTTTCTGTGCTGAATAAATGACAATATTTTGGTGAATGTATTGTTTAGATATCTGAAAATTTCATCGGATCACAAGCAAAGACCTCCTGGGGACCTTCAATGCATCCCTTGACAAAGTTGTGCCTGGCCTGCTGAAACTGTACTGGTCTAAGAAGGGAGCTCTTGGTGAGGAGATGGAAGACCTCCTGGATAAACTTGATGAACAGGTGAGTGAAGTGCTCCTTTATCTGACATTTTTAGAAGAGAGTATACTTTTCTCTTAACAGAAACTGAAAAGATGTTGGCTTCAAATAAAACACATCAGTGGACATGTCAGTAAAAATGAATGTCATGAGTCATTGCTTTGTTCTTATTTGGCAGTATTTTATTTAATTTGTAAAACGAAAGTAAAATTGTTAACATGGTGTTGTTGTTGTTTTTTTGGGGGCGGGGGGGTGTACGTTTTGCGTGTTGCTGGGTCTGACCTGTGCTTTACTTTCATTACTATGAGAGTTCTGATTTTGCATTGTGTATAGTACACCATGTTACTTCACTAATTGAAATTCTTGTTTTCCACTGAATACTCTTTAGACATCCAACACTGTGTCCAACTTGCACTGAGAGGCCTGCCCATTTTCCTCAAGAGAAGATGCAACAGAGGTTTTCCTGAAGTGCTTAGTAAGTACAAAAAAGTAATGCAAGTAAAACTAATTGCTATGAGATGTTTTTAAAGGATGAGTTTATCCAAAATGGAAATGTACACTTTCTCAGTGCAGTCCAGATAATTTTATAGTGGGGATTGCAGTTGTCATAACTCTCACTCTTTTTTCTGCTGAGCAGCAGCTGGGCATTGTTAGTGGTTGTTCCATAGCAGAAAATATTTTTGTACAAAACTCACAAGGTGGCATTAATTAAAGGAAAATAAGCTTTTTCTTCTTAAAACCTCCATGGGTCAAACGACCAGCATGGTATAGAGGTTAAAATTAAAATCTTTAGAAATTTGTTTTGTCTTTAGTTTTTCTTAGCTTTCAATAATTCATATTTTACTTTTCTTCAGGACACTGACATTTTGGAACCAGTGTTGAACGGTGCATCAGTTGCCATCCTCACCATCCTACAAGATGACGATGCTGATACGTCTGTGCGAGAACATGCAGTTGGTTTGGAAGGGGACATCGTGCTACATAACATTCCAGATCTCTCTACTGCCCTGGCATACCTCTTTGGCCTTCTGTATGCCCTCAACATTGATTATCCAAAGCAGATGAGTTTTACCTTTGAAGCAATTCAGGCCATCTTATTTTGGCCTGGTCGGACAATATGAAGGTGAAGTGGATAAATCATTATTCGAAATGTAAATTTTAGTCAGATGAATCTGTATTGTTGAGAATATATGGTGAAAATTCATCTTGTAGTATTTTAAAAGATTTGTTATAGTGTTAGTTTCCTCTTCATTGATGGTAACATTTCTAAGAACTTCTAACTTCCATAGTTCATCATAGTAAGCCTGTGTAAAATGTCAATGTCTGGGTACATAGGCAATCGTTTGTGGCACTACCCTATTTAATGTGCAATAGTTATGTTCAGCTTTTACAAGACGGTCAGGGTGTGTGTGTGTGTGCATGAATTATTAAGTTGCTGGACACTTTTCTTTTTTGGTTCTGGACTCTAGAATTTTAACGTCTCTGCTGGGGTGCTCAAAGCACCCAAAAGAAACTGGCAACACGTTTTTGTTTGTTTGTTATTTCTTTTCTTTTCTTTCTTTTTGTTTTTTTTAACAGAAATTCACCCTACTACCCATGACATTCTGAAATGTACTGAAAAGACTGTTGAACAAAATAAATAAGCTTTTAGATAACATTGAATTGTGCTTTGTTTTATTCTATATCTATTTATTAAGTGTTTTTCAAGTATAATAACAACATACATTTTCCTTTGTTTATATAGGTAAATTTTCAACTCACTGGAGTAAGAATTGTATGATTACTCAACAAGAATATCTGTGTTTGGTGAAGGCAGAAATACATGGCATTGAAACCAGAATTTCTTCGTTAGACTTCCAGGATTATCCTAATTAGGTGAACAAGAAGATCCAAGTTGGCAGAACTTGTAAATCTTAGTTGAGTCAACAACAGTTGGCAAAAGCTGAGAAAACTGTCACGGTTCTGGGTCTGTTGGACCCAGTATTTTGAGTTTATTATGCTTTGGTTTATATTTTGAATGATGGATTATTCTTTGTTTCTCTGGTACTTTGTGTTTCAGTTATCTTGGTGTTTTGGATTGTTTTTCTCATTCTCTTGTATTGCTGATTGTGGTGGTGGTCATGATGATTATTTGGTTCATGTTTCTGTTTATTTGTGATTAGGATTTGTGTTCTCATGTTTTGTGTGGGTTTAGTGCTAGGTGTCATTTTCTGTCTGTCTCTCAGTGTCAAGTCTGCGTCTTTGTGTTGGGTTCATGTTTCCTGTTTTATTGTGAAAGTCTTTGTCTTATGTTGGTGTGTGAAGCTTGGTTCCCCTGTCTCGTCAGCCCTGATCTCTTCCAGCTGTGTCTCCCTTCTGTTGCCCGTTCCTCATTACTACCCTGTGTATTTAAGCCCTGTGTTTTCCTCAACCCAGTGTCGCGTCGTACCCTCATGCTGTGTGGATCTCCTGGTGTCTCCCTGTAAGTTTAGTGTGTTATTCCCCAGTTTAGTTTACTTTGTATGCTTTCCGGCCTGTGAATAAAGCTGTGGTTTTGAGTTCATCCCTTGTGTGTCACGAGCCTGCATTTTGGGTCCAATTCCTGCCTGCCACATAGCGTTTCATGACAGAGCACGACGCGACCACAAAATGGACCCAGCGGACTCAGGTTTTGCCACGAAGGAGGAAATGCTCAAGCAGTTGAAGGATTTCTGCGAGCGTAATCCACGCTGCTGACAATCCCAAGAGACTTATTCAGGTAGTGTTTTTGATCACTTATTGTCATCCACAACTTTGACCGTCAGTTTTATGGACATAAAAAGGTTAAAACAAATAATCACAGGTCTGAGAGCGAGACTCTGCTTGAACTATTTGATATGGGCAGTCCAGGGAAAGAAGATTCAGCTGCCCTCCTGGAGGCCCTCGCCTCTTGGTATTCAGCGGCACCAGCGACCTTTTCCATCACTATTTGTTGCCAAATCACTCGATCCGCCTTTAAAGGACGAAACTGCACCCTCACCATCCTCAACCCCTCACACATCTCCACCTTCATCTCCAGTAGCTCACTTAGCTGCCCAGCCTCCAGTAGCTCACTGCCCAGCCTCCAGTAGCTCACTTAGCTGCCCAGCCTCCAGTAGCTCACTAGCTGCCCAGCAGTGCTCCAGCTGCCCAGCCTCCAGTAGCTCACTTAGCTGCCCAGCCTCCAGCTGCCCAGCCTCCAGTAGCTCACTTAGCTGCCCAGCCTCCAGTAGCTCACTTAGCTGCCCAGCCTCCAGTAGCTCACTTAGCTGCCCAGCCTCCAGTAGCTCACTTAGCTGCCCAGCCTCCAGTAGCTCACTTAGCTGCCCAGCCCAGTAGCTCTAGCTGCCCAGCCTAGCTCACTTAGCTGCCCAGCCTCCAGTAGCTCACTTAGCTGCCCAGCCTCCAGTAGCCTCCAGCTGCCCAGCTCAGCTCACTTAGCTGCCCAGCCTCCAGTAGCTCAGTGCCCAGCCTCAGTAGCTCACTTAGCTGCCCAGCCTCCAGTAGCTCACTTAGCTGCCCAGCCTCCAGTAGCTCACTTAGCTGCCCAGCCTCCAGTAGCTCACTTAGCTGCCCAGCCCAGTAGCTCACTTAGCTGCCCAGCCTCCAGTAGCTCACTTAGCTGCCCAGCCTCCAGTAGTAGCTGCCCAGCCTCCAGTAGCTCACTTAGCTGCCCAGCCTCCAGTAGCTCACTTAGCTGCCCAGCCTCCAGTAGCTTAGCTGCCCAGCCTCCAGTAGCTCACTTAGCTGCCCAGCCTCCAGTAGCTTAGCTGCCCAGCAGTAGCTCCTTAGCTGCCCAGCCTCCAGTAGCTCACTTAGCTGCCCAGCCTCCAGTAGCTCACTTAGCCCAGCCCCAGTGTCACCTGCTGCCCAGCCAGTGCCGCCTGTAGTCTCAGGCCCCAGTGCCGCCTGTGCCGCCTCCAGCAGTTCGGCCTTCCCAGTGCCGCCTCCAGCAGTTCGGCCTTCCCAGTGCCGCCTCCAGTTCAGTTCCCGGCCTTCCCCAGTGCCGCCTCCAGCAGTTCGGCCTTCCCAGTGCCGCCTCCAGCAGTTCGCCTTCCCAGTGCCGCCTCCAGCAGTTCGGCCTTCCCAGTGCCGCCTCCAGCAGTTCGGCCTTCCCAGTGCCGCCTCCAGCAGTTCGGCCTTCCCCAGTGCCGCAGCAGTTCGGCCTTCCCCAGTGCCGCCTCCAGCAGTTCGGCCTTCCCCAGTGCCGCCTCCAGCAGTTCGGCCTTCCCAGTGCCGCCTCCAGCAGTTCGGCCTTCCCAGTGCCGCCTCCAGCAGTTCGGCCTTCCCAGTGCCGCCTCCAGCAGTTCGGCCTTCCCAGTGCCGCCTCCAGCAGTTCGGCCTTCCCAGTGCCGCCAGCAGTTCGGCCTTCCCAGTTCAGGCCTTCCCCAGTGCCGCCTCCAGCAGTTCGGCCCAGTGCCGCCCCAGTGCAGTGCCTCCAGCAGTTCGGCCTTCCCAGTGCCGCCTCCAGCAGTTCGGCCCTTGCCGCCCCAGCAGTCGGCCTTCCCGCCTCCAGCAGTTCGGCCTTTCCCAGTGCCGTTCGGCCTTCCCAGTGCCGCCTCCAGCAGTTCTTCCCAGTGCCGCCTCCAGCAGTTCGGCCTTCCCAGTGCCGCCTCCAGCAGTTCGCCTCCCCAGTGCCGCCTCCAGCAGTTCGGCCTTCCCCAGCCGCCTCCAGCAGTTCGCCTTCCCAGTGCCGCCTCCAGCAGTTCGGCCTTCCCCAGTGCCGCCTCCAGCAGTTCGGCCTTCCCCAGTGCCGCCCTCCAGTTCAGTTCCCCAGTGCCGCCTCCCCAGTTCGGCCTTCCCTGCCGCCTCCAGCAGTTCGGCCGCCTCCAGCAGTTCGGCCTTCCCAGTGCCGCCTCCAGCAGTTCGGCCTTCCCAGTGCCGCCTCCAGCAGTTCGGCCTTCCCAGTGCCGCCTCCAGCAGTTCGGCCTTCCCAGTGCCGCCTCCAGCAGTTCGGCCTTCCCCAGTGCCGCCTCAGCAGTTCGCCTTCCCAGTGCCGTCCAGCAGTTCGCCTTCCCAGCAGTTCGGCCTTCCAGCAGTTCGGCCTTCCCAGTGCCGCCTCCAGCAGTTCGGCCTTCCCCAGTGCCGCCTCCAGCAGTTCGGCCTTCCCAGTGCCGCCTCCAGCAGTTCGGCCTTCCCAGTGCCGCCCCAGTTCGGCCTTCCCAGTGCCGCCTCCAGCAGTTCGGCCTTCCCAGTGCCGCCTCCAGCAGTTCGGCCTTCCCCAGTGCCGCCCAGCAGTTCGGCCTTCCCAGTGCCGCCTCCAGCAGTTCGGCCTTCCCCAGTGCCGCCTCCAGCCGCCTTCCCCAGTGCCGCAGTTCGGCCTTCCCAGTGCCGCCTCCAGCTTCCCAGTGCCGCCTCCAGCAGTTCGGCCTTCCCCAGTGCCGCCTCCAGCAGTTCGGCCTTCCCAGTGCCGCCCCAGCAGTTCGGCCTTCCCCAGTGCCGCCTCCAGCAGTTCGGCCTTCCCCAGTGCCGCGCCAGTGCCGCCCAGCAGTTCGGCCTTCCCCAGTGCCGCCTCCAGCAGTTCGGCCTTCCCAGTGCCGCCTCCAGCAGTTCGGCCTTCCCCAGTGCCGCCTCCAGCAGTTCGGCCTTCCCAGTGCCGCCTCCAGCAGTTCGGCCTTCCCCAGTGCCGCGCCCAGCAGTTCGGCCTTCCCCCCAGCAGTTCGGCCTTCCCCAGTGCCGCCTCCAGCAGTCGCCCCAGCAGTTCCCAGTGCCGCCTCCAGCAGTTCGGCCTTCCCAGTGCCGCCTCCAGCAGTTCGGCCTTCCCAGTGCGCCTCCAGCAGTTCGGCCTCCCCAGTGCCGCCTCCAGCAGTTCGGCCTTCCCCAGTGCCGCCTCCAGCAGTTCGGCCTCCCCAGTGCCGCCTCCAGCAGTTCGGCTTCCCAGTGCCGCCCCAGTGCCTTCCCAGTGCCGCCTCCAGCAGTTCGGCCTTCCCAGTGCCGCCTCCAGTTCGGCCTTCCCCAGTGCCGCCTCCAGCAGTTCGGCCTTCCCAGTGCCGCCTCCAGCAGTTCGGCCTTCCCCAGTGCCGCCTCCAGCAGTTCGGCCTTCCCCAGTGCCGCCTCCAGCAGTTCGGCCTTCCCCAGTGCCGCCTCCAGCAGTTCGGCCTTCCCCAGTGCCGCCTCCAGCAGTTCGGCCTTCCCAGTGCCGCCCAGCAGTTGCCTTCCCCGCCTCCAGCAGTTCGGCCCCCAGTGCCGCCTCCAGCAGTTCAGCCTTCCCCAGTGCCGCCTCCAGCAGTTCTTCCCAGTGCCGCCTCCAGCAGTTCGGCCTTTCCCAGTGCCGCCTCCAGCAGTTCCGCTCCCAGTGCCGCCTCCAGCAGTTCGGCCTTCCCAGTGCCGCCTACTCCCACCAGCAGTTCGGCCTTCCCAGTGCCGCTCCAGCAGCCTTCACCAGTGCCGCCTCCAGCAGTTCGGCCTTCCCCAGTGCCGCCTCCAGCAGTTCGGCCTTCCCCAGTGCCGCCATCAGCAGTTCGGCCTTCCCCAGTGCCGCCTCCAGCAGTTCCAGCTTCGGCCTTCCCAGTGCCCAGCAGTTCGGCCTTCCCAGCCTTCCCCAGTGCCGCTCCAGCAGTTCGGCCTTCCCAGTGCCGCCTCCAGCAGTTCGGACCCATTGACCCAGTTCGGCCTTCCCAGCAGCCTCCAGCAGTTCGGCCTTCCCAGTGCCGCCTCCAGCATTCGGCCTTCCCAGTGCCGCCCAGCAGTTCGGCCTTCCCAGTGCCGCCTCCAGCAGTTCGGCCTTCCCCAGTGCCGCAGCTCCTGCTGGAGCAGCTCTGATGAGCCCAGCAGTTCGGCCTTCCCCAGTGCCGCCTCCAGCAGTTCGGCCTTCCCCAGTGCCGCCTCCAGCAGTTCGGCCTTCCCCAGTGCCGCCTCCAGCAGTTCGGCCTTCCCCAGTGCCGCCTCCAGCAGTTCGGCCTTCCCAGTGCCGCCTCCAGCAGTTCGGCCTTCCCAGTGCCGCCTCCAGAGTTCGGGTGCCGCCCGGCCTTCCCAGTGCCGCCTCCAGCCTCGGCCTTCCCAGTGCCGCCTCCAGCAGTTCGGCCTTCCCAGTGCCGTCCAGCAGTTCGGCCTTCCCAGTGCCGCCTCCAGCAGCCAGTTCGGCCTTCCCAGTGCCGCCTCCAGCAGTTCGGCCTTCCCAGTGCCGTTCAGCAGTTCGGCCTTCCCCAGTGCCGCCTCCAGCAGTTGGCCTTCCCAGTGCCGCTCCAGCAGTTCGGGAGTGCCGTCAGCAGTTCGGCCTTCCCCAGTGCCGCCTCCAGCAGTTCAGTGCCGCCTCCAGCAGTTCGGCCTTCCCAGTGCCGCCTCTCAGTTGTCAGTGCCGCTCCAGCAGTTCGGCCTTCCCAGTCCGCCTCCAGCAGTTCGGCCCAGTGCCGCCTCCAGCCTTCCCAGTGCCGCCTCCAGCAGTTGGCCTTCCCCAGTTCCAGTCCCCTCCAGCAGTTCGGGGCCCAGTGCCGCCTCCAGCAGTTCGGCCTTCCCCAGTCTCCGCTCCCCAGTGCCGCCTCCAGCAGTTCGGCCTTTCCCAGTGCCGCCTCCAGCAGTTCGGCCTTCCCAGTGCCGCCTCCAGCAGTTCGCTTGGAGTGGTCAGCAGTTCGGCCTTCCCCAGTGCCGCCTCCAGCAGTTCGGCCCAGTGCCGCCTCCCAGTTCGGCCTTCCCAGTGCCGCCTCCAGCAGTTCGGCCTTCCCAGTGCCGCCTCCAGCAGTTCGGCCTTCCCAGTGCCGCCTCCAGCAGTTCAGCAACCAGTGCCGCCCAGCTCCGCTGGAGGGTCGCCTCCAGCAGTTCGGCCTTCCCAGTGCCGCCTCCAGCAGTTCGGCCTTCCCAGTGCCGCCTCCAGCATGTCCCCGCTGCCTCCAGCAGGTCCGAGTGGGCCTCCAGCAGTTCGGCCCAGTGCCGCCTCCAGCAGTTCGGCCTTCCCAGTGCCGCCTCCGCTGGAGTGGTCCGAGGCCTTCCCCAGTGCCGCAGTTCGGCCTTCCCAGTGCCGCCTCCATGTTCGGCCTCCCCGCTGGAGCCTCCAGCAGTTCGGCCTTCCCAGTGAGGCCCAGTTCAGCCCAGTGCGCCTCAGCAGTTCGCCTTCCCCAGTCCGTCTCGCTGGAGGGTCCGAGGACCGCTCCGGCCGCAGTTCGCCTTTCATGTCTCCGCTGGAGGTCCGAGGCCCGTTCAGCAACCCAGTTCCGCTGGAGGTCCGAGGACCGCTCCGGCCAACCACCAGTTCATGTCTCCGCTGGAGGGTCCGAGGGGCCCGTTCAGCACCACCCCCTCTTTCACCGCTGGAGGGACCGAGGACCCGCTCCATAGCAGTTCAGTTTTCTGGCCAGCGTAACATTGAGCCAGGGGTCCCCGCCTCTGGCTCTACATCAGCGCTGCTGGAAGCTCTGATGAGCCCATCCAGCACTCCCGGCTCCCATGCGCCTCCGGCTGGAGGGTCCGAGGGCCGTTCCGCCCGCCATGTCTCCGCTGGAGGTCCAGCCTCACCATCTCGTCTCCGCTGGAGGGCGAGGGCCGCTCAGCCTCCGTCTCTCTCCGCTGAGGGTCCGACGCCGTTCAGCCGCCAGCTGGAGGGTCCAGCGCCTCCGTCTCGCTGGAGGGTCCGACGCCGTTCAGCGCCAGCTCCGCTGGAGGGCGCCTCCGTCTCCGGCATGTCTCGCTGGAGGGTCCGAGGCCCGTTCAGCAACCCGTCTCCGCTGGAGGGTCCGAGCGCCCGCCGTTTCTCTCGGCTTCCACGCCGTCGCGCCCGTCTCCGCTGTCCAGCGCCTCGCTGGAGGTCCAGGGGCCTGCTTCAGCCTCCGTCTCGCGGCTTCCACGCGCGTCGCCTGAGGTGCAGCGCCTCCGTCTCCGGCTTCACGCCGTCGCCTGCTGCAGCGCCTGCGTCTCCGGCTTGCACTCACCATCTCGCTGCTGCAGCGCCTGCGTCGGCTTCCACGCCGTCGCCAGCTGCAGCGCCTCCTCTCCGGCTTCCGCGCTGCCGCCAGCTGCAGCGCCTCCGTCTCGGCTTCCACGCCGCCGCCTGCTGCAGCCTTATCATCCACGCCCGCTGCAGCGCGTCTCCGTCTCCGGCGCCACGCCGCCGCCAGCTGCAGCCTCATCATCCTCGCCTGCTCCAGCGCCTCGTCTCCGGCTTCCACGCCGCCGCCTGGTCCAGCGCCATCATCCACGCCAGCTCGCCTGGTCCAGCCTCGGCTTCCACGCCTCGCCTGGTCCAGCCTCATCACGCCAGCTGCAGCGCCTCGCTCTGGTCCAGCCTCGCCAGCCTCATCATCCTCGCCTGGTCCAGCCTCATCGTCCTCGCCTGGTCCAGCCTCAGCGCCTGGTCCAGCTCATCGTCCTCGCCTGGTCCAGCCTCATCCTCGCCTGGTCAGCCTCATCGTCTCGCCTGGTCCAGCCTCATCTTCCTCGCCTGGTCCAGCCTCATCGCCCTCGCCTGGTCCAGCCTCCATCGCCTGGTCCAGCATCGTCCTCGCCTGGTGCAGCCTCCATCGCTTCATCAGCCACACCTGGTCCGGCTTCTGCTCCGCCATCATTTGGCCCTGCCTCGTCTGGCCCTGCGGTTGCAACACCGCCGTCAGAGCCAGCTCGACCTGTTCCGCCTCGCCTCTGCCGGCCGTTTTCCAGGCCTCTACGTTGGCATCATGGCCGTCGAGGGCGGCCTCCTGAAAGACTTTGTCGCCGCCGCTGGTTTCGCGGCCGACCTCCGGACCTGTTCAGTGGCGCCACTGCCTTCCTAGTGGTCGGCCTCCTGATTGGTTTTGCCTGCGCTGCCGCCGTTGCCGTGTGCACGGTCGGCCTCCGGAACTGTTTGCCCGTCGCCACCGTTGCCGTGTGCACGGTCGGCCACCAGAACTGTTTTCCTGTCGTTGCTGTTCGCACGGTCGGCCTCCTGGACTTTTCATGGACTCATGTTAGGTCTAGTTTGCTTTGGTTTTGATCTGTTTTTTTTTTCTTCTGTCTCTGGACTGGTGCTCCTTGTGTTTTGTTTGGGCCCTCCGTCCTGGACCCCTCCGCCCGCCCTGGTTTGGTGTCCTTCGTGCTTCTGTTTTTTTGTTTGCGGCTGTCGGGAGCCAGCCCTTAGAGGGGGGTACTGTCACGGTTCTGGGTCTGTTGGACCCAGTATTTTGAGTTTATTATGCTTTGGTTTATATTTTGAATGATGGATTATTCTTTGTTTCTCTGGTACTTTGTGTTTCAGTTATCTTGGTGTTTTGGATTGTTTTTCTCATTCTCTTGTATTGCTGATTGTGGTGGTGGTGGTCATGATGATTATTTGGTTCATGTTTCTGTTTATTTGTGATTAGGATTTGTGTTCTCATGTTTTGTGTGGGTTTAGTGCTAGGTGTCATTTTCTGTCTGTCTCTCAGTGTCAAGTCTGCGTCTTTGTGTTGGGTTCATGTTTCCTGTTTTATTGTGAAAGTCTTTGTCTTATGTTGGTGTGTGAAGCTTGGTTCCCCTGTCTCGTCAGCCCTGATCTCTTCCAGCTGTGTCTCCCTTCTGTTGCCCGTTCCCTCATTACTACCCTGTGTATTTAAGCCCTGTGTTTTCCTCAACCCAGTGTCGCGTCGTACCCTCATGCTGTGTGGATCTCCTGGTGTCTCCCTGTAAGTTTAGTGTGTTATTCCCCAGTTTAGTTTACTTTGTATGCTTTCCCGGCCTGTGAATAAAGCTGTGGTTTTGAGTTCATCCCTTGTGTCTACGAGCCTGCATTTTGGGTCCAATTCCTGCCTGCCACATAGCGTTTCATGACAAAAACTCAAATCTCTTGCATCATGTTGCTTTGAAATTTTACGTTTTCTCAACATTTTCTTTTTTACAGTGTAAAAAGTTCAAAGCCACCCAGGCCTTTGTTTCATCAAGACATCTGAGCAGAGGGTCTACTGAGAAGCCATTTATCTTTTTAAGTGGGAAATAAATCTGGGAGTCATCGGCATAACAGTGGAAAGAAACCCCATGTTTCCTGAAAATAGAGCCAAGGGGTAGGAGATATAGGGAGAAAAGAAGTGGGCCTAAAACTGAACCCTGTGGGACCCCACATTGAAGAGAAGCAGCAAAGGATACAAACTCACTAATTTTCACAGAGAAAGTTCGCTCTGCCAAATAGGATCTGAACCACTGCAGTGCAGTACTCCCAACACCCACCAACTGCTCTAAACGGGAAATTAAAATGTTATGATCCACTGTATCAAAGGCAGCAGTTAAATCTAACAGCACAATAATATCGCAGTCACCTGAGTCAGTTGCTAAAAACACATCATTAAAAACACTTAAAACAGCAGATTCGGTACCATGTAAAGCTTAAAACCAGATTGGAAAACTTCTAAAATACCATGTTCTTCTAAAAAGGACATTAATTGCTTGTAAACTACCTTTTCAAGAACTTTTGCGATAAAAGGCAGTTTGGAAATAGGCCTGTAATTTGCAATTTTATCAGGATCAAGAGCAGGTTTTTTAAGTAGAGGCTGAATCACTGCATGTTTAAGATTCACAGGTACAACACCAGAGGACAAACTACTACTTACTATGAATTGTACAAATGGTGCTATAGTGAGGAAAACCTCTTTGAAAAATCAAGGAGGGGGAGCATCATAAGGGGAACCTGAGGGCTTCAGGTGAGAAACCAACTCCTGCAGACGGAGCAAAGAAACTGGCTCAAAGCTGTCAAAGACAGCAGAGTTAAAGACAGGGATAGAAGGGTCGAGAACGGACTGGGAAATCTGCGCTTTCACAGATAGCACTTTATCAGTGCACTTATGCGTGCACTTCTGAGGACCCGAGACTCTGCCTTCAAAGCGGGAGATAAGGTGGCGCTTAGTAGAGCTAGGGCCGAACTTTCTCGGGCCATCAGAGAGGCGAAGCGTGCACACGCCCAGAGAATCCACAACCACTTCAAGGACAGCGGCGACACACGGCGCATGTGGCAGGGCTTACAAGCCATCACTAACTACAGGACGACATCACCTGCCTGTGATGGTGACGGCTCCCTCCCAGATGCGCTGAACAACTTCTATGCTCGGTTCGACAGGCAGAACGACGTGGCGGCGAGGAAGTCCACCCCTCCTCCGAATGACCAGGTGCTGTGTCTCACTACAGCTGAGGTGAGGAAAACTCTACGCAGAGTCAACCCACATAAAGCTGCTGGACCAGACAACATCCCAGGCAGAGTGCTCAGAGAATGTGCTGAACAGCTGGCAGATGTTCTCACCGACATCTTCAACATCTCTCTGAGCAGTGCCGTCGTTCCCACGTGCTTCAAGGCCACCACCATCGTCCCCGTGCCCAAGAAGTCTTCTGTGTCCTGTCTCAACGACTACCGTCCTGTTGCACTTACACCCACCATCATGAAGTGCTTCGAGCGGCTCGTCATGAGACACATCAAGACCCTGCTGCCCCCCTCACTGGACCCACTGCAATTTGCATACCGCCATAACCGCTCAACGGATGACGCCATCTCCACTGCACTCCATCTTGCCCTCACACACTTGGACAAGAAGGACACACACGTTCGAATGCTGTACATAGATTTCAGCTCAGCATTCAACACGATCATCCCCCCAACAACTGATCGGAAAGCTGAGCCTGTTGGGCCTGAACACCTCCCTCTGCAACTGGATCCTGGACTTTCTGACCGGAAGGCCTCAGTCAGTACAGATCGGGAACTGCACCTCCAGCACCACCACACTGAGCACTGGGGCCCCACAAGGCTGTGTGCTCAGTCCTCTGCTGTTCACACTGCTGACTCATGACTGTGTGGCAACACACAGTTCAAACCACATCATTAAGTTCGCTGATGACACGACCGTGGTGGGTCTCATTAGCAAGGACGACGAGTCAGCGTACAGAGAGGAAGTGCAGAGGCTATCGGACTGGTGTAAAGACAACAACCTGTCTCTGAATGTTGAAAAGACAAAAGAGATGGTTGTTGACTTTAGAAGGACACGAGGCGACCATTCACCGCTGAGCATCAACGGCTCCTCTGTGGAGATCGTCGACAGCACCAAATTCCTGGGCGTCCACCTGGAGAAGGACCTCGGCTGGTCCCTCAACACCAGCTTCCTGCACAAGAAAGCCCAACAGCGTCTCTTCTTTCTGAGAAGACTGAGAAAGGCCCAGCTTCCACCACCGATCGTGACCACCTTCTATAGAGGAACTATCGAGAGCATCCTGAGCAGCTGTATCACTGTCTGTGATACAGACAGTGATACAGCTGTCTGTATGGGAACTGTGCCATATCGGACCGCAAGACCCTACAGCGGATAGTGAGAACAGCAGAGAAGATCATTGGGGTCTCTCTCCCCTCTGTTAAGGACATCTACACCACACGCTGCATTCGCAAAGCCACCAGCATTGTGGCTGATTGGACACACCCCTCTCACACACTCTTCACACTCCTGCCATCTGGAAAAAGGTACCGAAGCATTCGGGCACACACATCCAGACTGTGCAACAGCTTCTTTCCACAAGCCATCCGTCTCCTCAACAAAAAGGGACTGGACTGATAAACACACACACACACACACACACACACACACTATCACTCAGCTCAACTCAACTACCTCAAAGCATTGAGACTGGACTTACACATCAACCTGTAAATGCTCTTTTTGCACAATATTTTTATGTTTACTGTTCCTGCACTACCTACATACCAAGTATGTTTACGGTTTCCTTTGCACTACCTACCTAGTTAGATAGTTAGTTTTAGTTAGATAGTTAGTTTTTGTTCTTTGTTAATTTATGTTGTAATTTATGTTAGGTCAGTCTGTCCTGTCTCTAGTTAGCTAGTTTAGTGTTTTCTGTTAATTTATGTTGTAAATTTATGTTGCATGTAGCACCTTGGCCCTGGAGGAACGTTGTTTGGCTTCACTGTGTACAAACTGTATATGGTTGAAGTGACAATAAAGCCAACTTGACTTGACTTGACTTGACTTGACTTATCAGTAAAGAAGTGTAGGAAGTTTTCACAGATTTCCTGAGAGGACTCGACACCAACAGGCTGTGGAGCATGAAGGACCATGTCAATGTCAATAGTCTTAAATAAGACATGAGGCTTACGGCAATTTGCCTGAATAATAGCAGCAAAATGTTTTCTCTTAGCATCTTTTACAGTTTTTTGATAAGAATTCCAGTAATTCTGTAATATTTGGTATGACACCTGAAGTTTATCCTTCTTCCATTTACGTTCAGCTCTCCTACACTTTCTTCTGGCAGCACGGGTGGCTTCATTCAGCCAGGGTTCAGATTTAGCTTTAACTTGCCTAAGCTTAAAGGGGGCCAGCGAATCTAAAACAGTTTGGCAGACTGAGTAAAACCATGTACTCAACTCTTCTGTATCATTACATATGGAATCAGGAAGGCTGCAGTTCTGATTAAAAACAATAGAGACCTGACCTGCAGAGGAAGGGTTAAAAATACGACAGCACCGAGCAACAACAGGAGGAAGATTAACATTGGTACAAGGAAGGGAAACCTCAAACAAGACAGGCTTATGATCCGACCATACAGTGTCACAAACCTCTAAGTTAGAGACAGGTAAACTGTGAGTTAAAACAAGATCCAACGTGTGCCCATATTTTTGTGTAGGCACAGACACAGGTTGCACAAGATCAAAAGAATAAATCAGATTTAATAAGTCCTTTGCCATTGGCTGGTCAGGGCAGCACACGTGAGTATTGAAGTCTCCAATAATAAGGACATGATCGTATTTTGGCATAATTTCAGCCAACAGATCAGAAAAACTTCATTTAAGAAGTCCTTATTGTATTTTGGGGGTCTGTAAACCACAGCACAGAGCACTGTGTGAGAGCGACCCAGCTCAAACACACTCAGTTCAAAGCTACTAGGTAATGTTGATAAGGACAGTGGTTTACATTTATACTGCTTCTTAAAAATAACCGCTAGTCCTCCTCCTTTGCCTGATATTCGAGGAGAGTTTAAAAAGCAGCAGTCATCTGGTAAAAGATCTATGAAAACGCTGGACTCACCGGCCCTCAACCATGTCTCAGTTATACAGAGGAAATCCAGTCCTTGGGTCATAAATGAATCCTTTCAAATGAAAGTTTTATTACTCAGCGATCTAGTGTTCACCAATCCAAACCTGGTGGAGGTCAGCGTGTTTGTGGCTGAATGCGAGACCCGACACAGCGGCCGCTGTAAAATCAATGTGTGACTATTTTCATAATTAATTAACTGATTGATCAGATTGTGAAAATTCTCCAAATAGTGAAAGATGCTTGTTTGAATTAATATTTTAGGTGTCCAAAAGTTGATTCTGTTCATCTGGACGTGGCGTTTTCAGGGGGTTGGGAAGGGCACCTGTAACCGGAAGGTCGCCGGTTCGATCCCCGGCCTCTCTGTCCTGGTCGTTGTGTCCTTGGGCAAGACACTTTACCCTACCGCCTACTGGTGTTGGCCAGAGGGGCCGATGGCGCGATATGGCAGCCTCGCTTCTGTCAGTCTGCCCCAGGGCAGCTGTGGCTACAACCGTAGCTTGCCTCCACCAGTGAGTGAATGAATAGTGGCATTGTAAAGTGCTTTGGGTGCCTTGAAAAGCGCTATATAAATCCAATGCATTATTATTATTATTATTATTATTATTATTATTAAGAAACGTTTGGGGAAACCTGCAGTCAGCTGAGACTGAAGAAGTCACTTGGATGAGTGACGAAACGTTTCTCCCACAAAACGCTACGTCCAGATGAACAGAATCAACTTTTGGAGATTTACTTTCCTGGATGATTGAGCATGCATCAAGGCAAAATATGTTAGGTGGTTTATTTTCTGAAGTTGATGTTTTATGTGTGAATCCTGTCCTACCAGATGGGATAAGATCTTGGACCTTCATTACGGATCGGTGGAGAACGCTTAAATCCCTCCCGCTTCCTCCTCTGGCATCTTCTGCCCATCTATAGGACTTAAAACAAGAGAAGGACTAAGGATGTTGACATATGGTCAGAAGAATCTTTGCTTATTTTGCAGGAATGTTTTAATTGTACAGATTACAAAGTTTTTATCCATTCCTGTGGAGATGATCTTGACGCTCTGGTGGATGTTACTGTAGCTCATATGCAGTTTTTTTAAGACATGATTGTACCCTGTAAGCATGTTAAAATTTACCCTAAAAATAAGCCACCCTCACCAAAAGTGTTAAATCATGTTTAAGGAAAAGAGCCAGGCTTTTAAAGAGGGAGCTGTTACTGACTTTCACGAAGCCACCCAAGACCTGAAAACTGAAATCCTGAAAGCAAAACTGAGTTACAAAATCCTTCTTGAAAGCAAATTTGCTGCAAAAAATCGTGGTTCTTCCTGCACATGTATGAAAACCACAGCAGGGCTTCAAAATCCCCAGAGCAGCAGTCAGATCAACTTAGATGGTTTTAACTCACACAGAGATTTTGCGAACGCCTTGAATTTGTTTTATTCTCGTTTTAGTTCTTCTGATTTTAGCGAGGATGTTTTGGACCTGAAACAGAAACTGAAACATGCTCAGCACATGTGTCAGAGCAGATATGGAAACAGGGCCATCATTAAATATGCAGATGACTCTGTTATTGTCAGCTTACTGAAAGAGGGTGAAACTAGCCACGGTCCAGTCATTGATGACTTTGTTTAGTGGTGTCAACTCAGTTGTCAATGTTCAATTATGGTTCCCATCCTCTGTGAGGTGAATTTCAGCTTCTTTCCCCTGGACGGAGGTTTCTAGTCCCAAGTTGCAGGACGAAGCGTTATAAAAACACCTCCACACCCTCTAGCAGACCGTTACATGGGGAAACCTTTTGTATACAAGCGCGTTGATCCACACAGGTGTGCACACGGGTGTTCACTGTTCGTAGACATAAACTACACCTTTCTTAGCTGCTACTTCAAAGCACATTGTGCGCTGTCTGTCCTGCGTGCTGCACAACAACTTTCAATATTTAGTATTTACTGCTGTTCACACTCAGCTAGATTAACGTGATGGTGTTGTGTTTAGTATGTTGCTTTGTTTTTGTTTGGTTTTTTTTGCTTGTTTTCTCTTCTTTTTCTCTCAACAGGTGATCCAGGAGATTTTTTTTTCTCTTTGTCTTTGTCTTTGTAAGTGCCCTTTCTCACTGTCCCTTTTCCCTTCTGTTTTTCTTTTCCTTCCTCTCTTTCTTTCTCCCTTTCCTATCCCCCAGTCATGTCTGTCCCATCTGTAACAACTGAAAATAAAATAAATAATAACAACAAAGTTTGATCAAATGGATCAATACGGCAATGCCATGATGATCCATTTGGCAGAATAAATCCATTTGGTATCCTTGTTGGTCTTCAGACAACAATTCTGACGGCTTAAGAACCAAATGGGACAGACAAAAAAAAAAAAGAAAAGAAAAGAAAATAAGCAGCATGTTGCATACAATAAAACTCAAAACAAGCAGTTGAAAAAAAAAATAAAATAAAAGAAAATAAAATAAAAACAGCTTTGTCCTGCTGCTGTCACTGAACTCAGTAAGAACTGTCTAATTACCAAACTAAATAGAATAGGTAAACTAAACTAAATAGGTGTGTTTTGTCAGGGGATGCCAAATGCTGTCATTTTTCTGTAAAGCAAATTTACCTACGAGAATAAATAAAGTAACCCTGAACCATGAATGCTCTGCACCTTATCACCAATATATATGTTATACAATATATCTACACTTTATTTTACTTCATCTATATTTCAAACTACATACTTTGTGTGGAATTTATTATTGGAATCAGTACTTGTGGTTAGAGTTGGATGAACTCTGTCTGAACACACGCACCTTTTCATAAATATGTCACAACAGTCATTTTCCTTTGGCTATAAAAATATCACACTGCCCATGATAGCAATGACCACCAACCATAAATGTGGCAGGACAGTAATAACTCCTGATAATAATAATCATAGTAATAACATTATAATTTCCCCTGACCCTGTTGACCATAACTGTAATTATGTCAGGATAACTGTCTCGTATTCTTTGTAGGTAATGACTGAGTCTGCAAGCTTGCCATTAAAACTTTGCAGGTTCTCTATGAAACTGATGCTTTTAAGGTCACTGAGCAGTCACAGAAATGATCTGATTCAAGGAAATGAAAAATTATGAGTAATACACCTGAGTACCATGATTTTCTAAATCTGTTAATCCTCTCGTTTGTCATGGTACTGCTGCGACAGGCAGGATGAAGGATCCAAATGCAGAACTCGTGAAAAACAAAGGAGTGAACAGCACCTTTAATGCTGTGTCAGCAAACTCGAATAATACAAACAGAGGAAAAGAAAAGAAAACTAAGGAACTATGAACGGAGTCTGAAGTAACCTGGATGCCAAGGCGCTCGGAGAAACATTCACAGCACACGGGGTAACAACACAACAACTGACAGAGGAAAACACAGCACTTAAATACACCAGGAATAACGAGGGAATGGGAAACAGGAGGGAGACACAGCTGGGACTAATCTAACCAAACGAGACAGGGAGGAAGCAAAACTGAAAACAAAACCATCAAAGTAAAAGAGAAAATACAGGACAGGCACGGAGACGCTGACAAGGAGACAAGGCTGACAGGGAGGACAGAGCAAACATGGAGCACAGAGACAAGGCTTCCTCCCACAGTCCAAACACATGCTGTGAGCCTTGAGTCCAACTGGCAGCCCGTCCAGGGTGTACCCTGTCTCTCACCTCTAAGGCTCCAGCATCCCTGAATAGGATGGCGCTGAAACATGTCAGTGCAACAAATATTCAAAAAACTTAGAAATCAAGAAGGGAGCAAAGACTGGGTGGCTGTAGCTCAGGTGGCAGAGCAGGTCAGTTGCTAATCCAAAGGTTGGTGGTTCAATTCCAGGCTGCCAAATATCCTTGGGCAAGATACTAACCCCATGTTTGCCTACTGGTGGTGCCAGTGTCTGGCAGCCTCGCCTCTGTCAGTGCGCCCCAGGGCAGCTGTGGCTGCAATGCAGCTTGCCATCACCAGTGTGTGAATGTAGTGTAAAGCGCTTTGGGACTAAGTGAAGTGCTATACAAATGCAGGCCATTTACTTTTTCACACCACTGTGTACAGGAAATGTGGTCACTAATCTGCTGCTAGGCAGACTCATCTCAGTGGCAAGTCATAAACCGGATATCTGATGGGTACACAGATAATCACTGAATCAATGTGAAACTGCAGACAGCTACAGGATGCATGTTTGTAGTTTCAACGAGGTTCTTGGACATTTTGTGGCTTACCATGACAGAAAAGATTAGAAGAGTGGAAGTCACAATTAATTTAATTAATTTAAATCTGATTTTAATTTGACCAATCACCTCCTCTCCTTCTGCTCCTTGTGCTCCTCTGGACACATGCATCACTGCCTCTACTTTTTCCACTGTCTGCTTTAGTTTAGACAACCTGCTGAAAAACAGATTGCTGAGTATCAATGCCCATGAGCAGGAGGGCACTTTGCTATCACTTTGATAACGAAATCATAAAACAATGACTAAAGACAAACAGTGAAATACTGGAGCAACCTGAGGAGCTACCACAGCTGTAGTTTTTTTGTAGTTTGTGCTCTTAAAAGCTCACTCAAGGCTGTGGGCTGCAGAAAAGGGCCGAGGCAGGGTTAACCACAGGCCTTACAGCATTACAGAGGTGAAGAGAGCCATGTTGTGTTTCTGTTATCTAGTTCATCTTTAAGATGTTAGTGTCCTCATTTCTGAGAAGCTGCTAAGCAGAGGACAGCTCACAAGACCAAAGGACATAGCAGAAGGAACCAGAGATGGCTCACCTGCAGGTTCTGCTCATGTTGCTGTGGAGCTCAGGTAGGACTCAAAACCCTCGTCTCGAAAATGTCGAAATAAATGGAATCATCTTATTTTAAGATGGTCTTCTGGTCTTCAGAGGGATTAAAGAGACAGAGCGCGTAAAGTTAATCTTACTATAAATGTCTGATACTGAGCTGGGATTAGAGTCAAACAGAAAAACTCTATGTCTGTTATTCATGTTCAGGGTTCATGCTTGATGTTGACTGGCTGTCAGGAGGCAGGAGGAACATGTCTAAACCGTTCTTCACACTACACTTTGACCATCGTCTGTTAATTCAGGTCATTTAAAGTTTGGTGTCATATCAGCTTCCTCTCAGGATGAATACAGTTGAAATAAAACATTAAACTGCTAACATGTCATCATTCAAGCGAGAAACAAACCTCGTCTGCAACAGCTGTCACTAGCAGTGAGTTTGTGCCGTTTATGATCTTTTAATGAACCGTTTCCTCCTTGTCTGATATTCAGGTTCATGAACGCTGAGCTCAGATTTAGCAAACTTTTCCTTTAAAATCCTTTGTTTGCTGTGACACGCCTTCACTCTTTCCACACTGTAAGGAGTTTATGGTAAACCTTGAGTTGGCCACACGTTAGCTCATGTAGCCTTAATGTGACATGAAGGTTGCAGATTGAGTTGTTTCGATCATCAGTGTGTGCTTCATGATGATGCTTGTTTGATGTTTTCTCCTCAGGACTCTGGGCTGAAGGAAACCACGACTCAGCAGGTAAAGATGGAGGTTTGACATCGGAGGCGATGTCACTTCCTCTTTTCCTGATAGTTGTCATTGCTTTCTCTTGATGAGCAAAACCTCGTAGTTATTTAGACATTTGTGTAATTACCTGATTAGCAGCACAGGAAACAGATCATCACTGAGACAGTGTGACCATCTTTCTGTGTTTAAAAACTGCTGCCAGCATTTACAATAAATGAAATATGACTGTAGGTCAGTGGCAGATAATTTTCTGCCTTTTGTAGAATTATTTAGTGATTATATAATAAATTATCACCAGATAAAGTGAGATTTGGCAGCATTTCTTGGGGAAAACATAGAAGTGCTTTCTTTGTGGACACACTGTGGTCAGGTGACCTGTGTCTTCCCACTCACAGCAGGTATAAAGGTGTGACAAGTGTTGCAAAAAGTACAAAATACAATCAGCTCAAAATCCATATCATACTGGTCCGGACGTTGCTCATGGCAACAGTGATTACTGAGATGCTTGATTTAATTCCAGATCCAAATTTATGGCACATTTAAAAACAGAAAGTTTGCCCAAAGTGCTGAACAAAAACCAAACAAGAGATAAAGCAAAAGATAAAACAACTCACATAAAACAAAAAAAGAGAATCACACCTGAAATCAAACTGACACCTGTCCAAACGCTATTGAAAAAAGATGTGTTTTCAAAAGAGACTTAAAAACAGGAAGTCTGTCTAATATTTAAAGGCAACGTATTTCAAAGTTTGGGATCCACAACTGAAAAAGTTCTCCTCTGAGTTCCAGCCTAGTTTTTGGGACAAGCAGAATCGTCTGGTTGGCTGATCTAAGGGAATATCAGGCTGAAGTACAGCACAAAGGTGTGGAGGATAAGACTGTGTAGGCATTTATAAGCCAACATTAGGACTTTGAAATGAATTCTGTGATAAACAGGAAGCCAGTGACTAGAACATGAAGAGGTACACCAGAGAATCTGAAGCCAGGGGGATCAAGCTGTTTTCACATCCTACAGTTTAATGCAAATATCTGTCATTTCTACTCTGTGCATTTTCAAAACAGGCTCATGACTTTAGATTTAAGATATCTGAGAGAATTTTTTATATCCCAAACATCTCCAAACATTAAACCAGTTTTAGCTTGTCAGACACTCAGAGATAACTTCACTCAGAGATGCTGTCTGAATCCAAACCGGTCATTTCACAATAGATTGTGTTGGTCTGTGTTCAGAAATATGCAGTTCGTTATCAGATCAGCTTCATAACGCCCATCTGGGTTTTTTATTTCTGCCTGTAGCCTCATGCTAACGTATACTGCTTTGTAAAAGCTGCACGGTGGCTCTGTGGTTAGCACGCTCATAGAAAGGAGGTCAGCTTTTTCTCCTCATGCTTTCATGAAAGACTTTCTTATTCTTCCTTGTCAAATAAAGTTTAAAGAAAAGAAAATCTGGACTGAAGTTATATGGTAGGTCTTCTCTTCTTCTCTAATCCCACACTCTTTTGCTTTTTTCAGGTGTTCAGTGTGAAACAGCCAAAGCTGACCTCGTGATGTTGGTGGATGAGTCTGGGAGCATCAGCAGTGTCGACTTTAGAGTCATGAAGTCATTTCTTATTGAGATCGTTAAAAACTTCAACATCGGCCCGGACAAAGTCCAGATTGGTAAGATTTTATTGTTATTCATACTGCTGGTAATACTAGTACTTACAGAGTTTTTAATAGTGTGATTAAAGTATCTCTTGGTAATTTTATAGACAATGCTCATAATTATCATGTTTTAGAGACTTTGATCTCTCTTTTTTTGTTTTTCTGTGTAACTGTGTACTTGTTTCACACAAAGCTGTGTGCTTTCTGTAGGTCTGACATCATTCGCTAGAGCACCAATGGCTGAGTGGTACTTAAATTCCCATCTGACCAAGGATTCCCTGACAGAGGCGATAAAAAGATTAGTACAACTTCTGGGACCATCGTACACAGGTGATGAAGCAGCATGTTGTCCAGTCTACATCAGACTGTCACCACAGACTGTGAGAGCTGAAATGGGAACCAAGTTTAGTTTCTCTAAATGAGGGAAGGAAACTGAGTGCAGTTTGATATGGTCAGTCATTTTTAAATTAAAGGAAAATTACTACTTCAAAGAAACGCAGTAGAAACACATCAGGATTAAACCCAGAATCAGAATCTCCGTGATTGGATGTTTCTTACAGTAGTTTTTATGTCTGTGTTCATGTTTGTTGTTTTGAATCCCTGAACTTTGTAAATCTACACCTGTTGTTACCTGTTCTCTTTCCATCATATAGGAAAAGCTCTGAGATACATCCTCCATAACCAGTTTAAACCCTATATGGGAATGCGTCCAGACTCCAGAAAGATCGTTGTTCTGATCACAGATGGAGCAGCAAATGATGACATACATCTGCCCTCAAAGAACCTGAAAGACACAGGCATCGAGGTCTACGCTATTGGTGAATGATTTCTGCATTGATTGATTTAGTCTGAACAGTGTGGTGGTGATGGTGTTGCACTGACAATGTTGCATGGAGGGGGTGGTACCTTTGGACTGTTAGACCAGAGGGTGTACTGCAACTATAGGACATCACACTGTGGAAAGTCTGTCTCAGGGTGCTGGGAAGGAGAATATGTCCGTTAGCCAAACCTTGGATTCAGGAGTATTCACTCAATTTACCAGTCGATCAACGTCCCAGCTGTCACCTATGATCATGAGCTTTAGGTGGTGACTAAAAGAACAAGATCGCGAATACAAGTGGCAGAAATGAGCTTTCCCTGAAGGGTGGATGGCCTCTCCCTTAGAGATAGGGTGAGGAGTATATGTGTAATACGCGTGTTTCACAGGTCTGTCACACATGTGACAAACACGTCACATGTGTGACAGACCAAAAAAAGGACCAGCTGAAAACATTAATGATACATGTAGAGTGGATTTGGTGTGTCATCCAGGTTTCATGCCAGTTTTCTTTTTCTTTTTCTTTGTTTGTTTATTTATTTTCTCAGTATAAATATATTTTCCTCTTTCAGGTGTGGGGGCTGCCCCAGAGAGGGACATGAAGTCCATCGCCTCTGATACTGATCACATGTACCTTATAGAGGGCTTCAGTTCTCTCCATGCTCTGGTCAAGAATGTCTCCATGAGCCTCTGTAACAGCGCTAACAGCTTAGGTACAGTAAGAGTCCTTCATCAGTTTACAGTGACACGTGACCTCTCTGCTGAGGTCTTCTCTTAGTGGGCTGCTTCTCACACAGAGCTTTTCTACTCCATTTCTATATGCTTCCTTACAACCGGGTTCAACACTGCTTCACAAACACTTTCATGAAAGTCAGATTGTCATAGAGAGGCATCACTGCAGTCTGGCTACAGACCTGCAGGCTAGTCTGAGTTAGCTGCTGCTTTATTCATTTTTATTGTCACCAGAATAATAGACACACGTGTGCTGCTAACAGCACCTTCAAGTTTTAGGAAAAAAAGGATTAAATATTGAACCCTTTTCTTCAGGAGAGCTGGAGACTATCCATTAGGGCTGGATATTGCCACTGATTTCTAGAATCGATTCGATCCACGATTTGATTCGATTTGAATCAGGGAAATTTTGCCTCAGTCAGAAATATTATAATTCAGATCATGCATCAGTACATTTCCATTCATGACGATGTTTATGTGAAGCGTAGTTTGGATCTTCTTTTGCTGCTGGTTCGGTCAATATTGTTTGGAGAGAGATCAAACTAACAGCTTTAGAATCAGCGCAAAAAGGGCGTGAACACAAAGCGCGGACCCGCCGAAACATCAGAATCAGCGAGCTGTCGGCTTTCAGCCCCGACCGTGTCCGTGCAGTTGTTGTGCCAAAAAGTGATTGCCGTCCGCGGGAGCGCGCACAGCCGCTTAAAGCTGCAGCGCCCGTCGGGTGAGAAAGGCGACATCTCACTGATTCTGATCCGCATGTCGCGCTGTGTGTTTATGTCCTCTCATTTACTGTCTTAGCTGTTTGGTGGTTGTTGAAATTTTGTGAGGTTTCACCTGAGATTCTGGCGTTTCGGGCAAAATAAATTTATATTTAAAAATCGATTCAAGAATTTAATGAACCGATATCACGTTATCCAAGCCAGAATCGATTTTAATCGATAAATTGATAATCAAAACCCACCCCTACTATCCATCCCTTCTAGGGCGAGGGGCGGGGCACATCTGCAACAGGTGAACGGTCTATGACATTACTAGGTTAGGATATCCTGAAACCGATTCACCAGCTCATTCTAATATAACAAACACAAGTGAAGCTTTGGTAAAGTCAAAAATCTTCAGATTCCATAAAAACTGTTTGACAATATTCATATTTTATCTGTTCATCACCATAATCCTCCGTCTCTGTCCTCTACCTCTCTGCAGACTCTGTCAGGCTGCTGAAGGGTTCCAGTCTGTGTTCAGGCAGACTGCAGGTGAAGTCTAACCAGAGATGGTCCTCAGTGTGTGAAGATGACTTTGACCTGCAGGATGCAGAGGTGGTCTGCAGGGAGCTTGGCTGTGGGCCTCCTTCGCTCCTCCAGGGGGTGCTCTATGGAGAAGTGGAGGCTCCAGTGTGGAGCAGAGAGTTCCAGTGTGGAGGCCATGAGTCTGCTCTCCTGGACTGTAGAAGCTCAGGCTCAGTGAGAAGCAGCTGCTCACCTGGCAAAGCTGCTGGACTCACCTGCTCAGGTAGAAGAGGAGCTGCAGCTTTGGTTCAAACTCACTTTATTCTGTGACTGATGACTCTCTGCTTTCTGTCAGAGCCTGTCAGGTTGGTGGGAGGAGCCAGTCGCTGTGCAGGTACACTGGAGGTGAGGCGAGGAGAGTGGAGACCAGTGGCGATGGAAATCTGGAACCTGAAGGATGCAGCTGCTGTCTGTGGACAGATGAACTGTGGTTCTGCTGTTTCTGTAGGAAATACACAGAGTTCTTCACAGAGGTCGGTGTGGTGGGTGGAGTCACTCTGTGTTCAGGCTGGATATGCTCTGAAAGAGTGCGCATCAGCAGATCACTCTTCCTCCACCCTTGATATCACCTGTTCAGGTAAGTCTGTCACAGACATCATCTAGGATGGTGAAGTTTCTCGTTACCTGTCTCCTCTGTGACAGTGACCATGGTAGAAGTTCACTGGACGTGTTCATGGTCTCCTCGTTTGGTAGGAATGTTGAGACACCACAGTCTGGTTGTCAGTCCTTCCTTCATCATCATCAGTTGGTCTAAGAGTAAAATAACCCACCGCCTTGTTTCTGAATATTCATGACGTTGCCTCTAGTATCCTTTAGTAAGTTTAAGGTGCTCGATGAATCTGCAGGATTCCTTCTGAATCCAGATCTGCCTGGAGACCATCTGGTAAGAGATCATATCAATGCTGATGCCGACAGGTTCTTAGAACATCACCGTAATCAGACTTATTTTCATCTCAGATACACGACTTAAAATGTTGTGACTCAGGTACAATTTTGACACTGACACAAGAACAGATATATAAAGACCTGCAAAGGTCCAATAAACCACCTTTGTGTTATTTCCTGCTTTAGCCGTGTCTCCAGAAACAGCTCCACAGTGGAAACTTTGAACACGCTCGGCTTTGTTTTTATGACCTCGTCCATCTCAGGATGCAGCTGAGGTCTTAAACCATCACCTGACCCTGTTCAAGTTTCATCAATAACCAGACCTGCTCCTCTTTTCACTGTCAAAGACATGAACCAGCAGATCGGAGGATACAAATTTGAGCTAATATTAAAGCAAAGATTACTTTAGGAGGAGACCATGTTCAGGTCAGCAGCAGCAGTCGTCTTTTAAATGTTGATTTTTGTGAGGATGGTTAAGTATGGATTTACTTTCTGACTTTAGTCTTTATGGATTAACTGAAGATGTGATTTAAGGGTTGAGGAGGTGAAAGAGAAGAAACGACTGACACATGCTGATGATTTTATAATGTTTGTTTCAGGATACAATAGAATAGATTTTATTTTGAACTTGTACATATAACTAAAATAACAAGAAAAACATTTAAACACAAAAACAAAGTAAAGACAAGTTGTCATGAATAAATCTACATCTGTAAAAGATGAAGTTTACACTAATTTGTTCATTTCAAATTTTATAATTTGCAAATCAATGTTCAGAGTTTGACATATAACAAATAAGTATACATGTTTAACTAAATACAAGCCTACAGTCATATACAGTAGCACATGAGCTACACACCCTGTGATGAAGCTCTCTGTCCTCTACCTCTCTGCAGACTCTGTCAGGCTGCTGAATGGTTCCAGTCTGTGTTCAGGCAGACTGCAGGTGAAGTCTAACCAGAGATGGTCCTCAGTGTGTGAAGATGACTTTGACCTGCAGGATGCAGAGGTGGTCTGCAGGGAGCTTGGCTGTGGGCCTCCTTCGCTCCTCCAGGGGGCACTCTATGGAGAAGTGGAGGCTCCAGTGTGGAGCAGAGAGTTCCAGTGTGGAGGCCATGAGTCTGCTCTCCTGGACTGTAGAAGCTCAGGCTCAGTGAGAAGCAGCTGCTCACCTGGCAAAGCTGCTGGACTCACCTGCTCAGGTAGAAGAGGAGCTGCAGCTTTGGTTCAAACTCACTTTATTCTGTGACTGATGACTCTCTGCTTTCTGTCAGAGCCTGTCAGGTTGGTGGGAGGAGCCAGTCGCTGTGCAGGTACACTGGAGGTGAAACAGGGACTGTGGAGATCTGTGGAGGCCTCAGGCTGGACCCTGATGGATGCAGCTGTAGCCTGCAGAGAGCTGGACTGTGGCTCTGCTGTTTTAACAGGAAGCAGAAATGCATCCTGGGATGGACCAACGTGGAAGATCAAACCTGCCTGTGTTAAATCTGGATCTACACTGAGGGAGTGTGCCACATCATCCCAGTCACCCACCGTCCTGGAGCTCATCTGCTCAGGTAAGGGAGTCGCTGTGAGCCAACGGAGTTTAACCTTAAAGGAGTCGAGTAAAGTTCAGCCAATCATCTGTCTGTTTACAGACCTGCTGGTTCAGCCAATCATCTCAGCGTCCTTCTCGTCCAATGACGGGGACTCCCAGGTCCAGCAGCAGGAGTCTTCTTGGGTGTTAAAAGGCTCCAGCTTCACCATCAGCTGCTCCATCCAGCCTCAGTACCCAGGAGGCTCTTTCCAGCTCACCTTCACCTCCTCCAGCACCACCAACAACTACACCCAGCCAGCTGTCAATCACTCTGCCCACTTCCTGTTCCCTGCTGCAGAGCCCGCCCACCAAGGAACCTACAGCTGTGTTTATCGCGTCTTCGTGTTTTCTCGTAACTTCTCCTCTGAGAGCCGTCAGCTGTCTCTCACTGTCTCAGGTGAGCTGAAGCAGAGTGGAGCTCAAGTATGAAACAGCAGCAGGTCCCACCTGACGTAGGCTCAGATGGAGTCAGAGATGGCGGGGCCTACCTGATGTTTGTGTTTGATGCCAGCTGTTGTTCTCCTAACATCTAATGTGACGGCTGAATGTGTCTCATCAGATCCAACAGTGTTTGTCATCAGACTGCTGCTCCTGCTGCTGAGCCTGCTGCTCTTCATCTCTGCCGTCTGTTTCAGCCATAAGGTAGCGTGCACACGTCTGCTGATCAGAGGACGCTGTGGAACGAAGCGCTCGGCCCGTTGGAAGAGAGCGGCGACTCGCTGACTCACACCTGTGTGCTGCTGTGTCTCTGCAGGTCACCGGGAGGCAGAAGCCCCGCCCACCAGAGGACCAGGAGCTGGATGGTTAAAGCTGGCAGTGTCCAGAAAGGCAGGCAGCTCAGCAGCGCCTCCACATGGTGGAGGAAGTGTTTGCATCCTTCACCACAGTGTGAACATGATGTAGAACCACAGTATTCTGTATATTACATCATCAGGTCATGTGTTACTCCTGTATTAAAGTGTGAGCATTAATACTTGTTTATATTTACTGCTTCCAGCTTCTTCCAGTCCTGTTTGTATCCCTAAAATAATGACTGCAGCTAATCATCACTGATCGATCAACATGTGACTGTTTCATAAATAATTAACTGATTGATCAGATTGTCAAAACTCTCCAAACAGTGAAAAATAGTTGGTGTATTTTGGCTCTGCTCTGTGACCTTTGACCCTCCCGTGTGCAGCTGCAGACTGTCTCACCTGTCCTCTGCTCCCAGCTGGGGACAGGTGAGACATTTTATGTGAAGTTGGTCGCCTTCTTGCTCCGACCTGTTTTTTCCTGTTTCCTTCTTTGCTCCTCAGTTTAGTTTCTTGGTTTCAGGTTAGTTTCCTCCTCTGGTGGATTTCCAGGATCTCCTGTTCTTCAGCGTCTTCTGTTCAGATTGTTTTGATCAATAAAGCTTCTTTTGTATGCTGAGAGTCTGCATGCTGCATTTCTTCCTGACACACTGATGTGGCCGTCAGTGAGATGAGCTCATGTGCTGGGTTTGTACCAATGCTGCGTTTTTACACGCTGGAAACATGAAATGCGTCCCTGCTCTGATCCTGGCGCCACCTTTCCTGCATCCCAGCGTTCCCTGTGAGTAATCCACGGCTCCTCTAATAAAGGCCACATGTGGAAAGGCTGAGATATTACAGCCTGTGACTCAAACACAGTCGATATTGTCGCACATCTGTTTGATCAGAACACAAAACTGAATGACGTCAAAGAAATTTTACCACCAAAACTGTTTCCATCACATATAAATATTTATAAATATCATAAATGTTGTTTTTAAACTGTTCATTAAAGGTGTCCCAGTGTTTCCACACAAACTCTAACGTGACTCACAGGAGAAGTGTCCTCACTCATGTTTCCTCTCCTTCTTTATCTCCTCATCACCTTCGTGTGTTTCCTCTCTGACAGGAAGTTCTGAGCAGCTTTGTCATGTGACAGCTGACGTGGATCATGTTACGCGCTGAGCAGCATTAACTTAAAACCAGAGGATGAAACAGGAGAACCTGAAAGAGAGTTTTCAACCAAACTCACCTGAGTTTGTTTTAATCTGCTGCGTGAAAAACCGACCAATCAGATTACAGATGATACAACTTCAGATAGCCGACTGACCGCAGCTAAACTCAACATCTGTGTGATCAGATTAATGTGTCAGATCTTTCCTGTAGCTGTCACACACTTTATGAAGGTTAACCCTTTAAAATCTGCTCTGGATCTTAAACCTGTGATTTTAGGCTAAAAAAAACTTTCACTGACGCGTCCAAAGAAATATTTAAATTAATAAAAATCTTCTTGTCTGTGTCTGATGACAGCAAAGTCTGAATAACGAGAAAGAGATTCTTAAAAAAAGACAATAAAAGCAGGACGATGTGACTTTCAGGTATCTGAGGAATAAACTTGTGTGCATGTCTGGATATGAACAGATAACTCTGCAAATGATTTTCAAAAGTTCTTCAAATTATAATTTTTTTATTATTGTTAATATATAAATTTAAAAAAGAGAAACATTTTTTCTGAAATGTTGTGTAAGTGCAGCAAATTTCACCCCAGAAGGCTGAGATCATTCCTGTAAACTACATTAACAACAACCTTTGAAACACATTTCAGGAACATGTAGAAGAAGAAAATAGAAGAGTGGTTATTTAGCTTTAACATGAGGAGATGCTGTGTGTTATTAAACGTCACGTTCAGGTGTGTGAAGCAGCTGTGCGGTTGAAGCATATATGTGTCACCCCTGATGTGATTGTTAAACCGAGCTCGACACAGTCTGGGTCAGAACATCGGACCCCGAACACTTCACATCGTTACAGTTGAGTCAACATCTCAGAGTCTGGCATGATGAAATCGATCCATGCAAGAACAGCTGATCTTTAATCTGTGGTGTTTCAGTTGAAAGAAACAGTTGGCTGATAAGTAGATAACAGATGAAGAGGAAACAGCAGTTTATTAGCAGAGAGCTGAAGAGTCGGACAGACCGAGAGGAGACGGACGTGGACCTGACATGGATCACCTGCTGCTGGTTCTGCTGCTGCTGTGGGGCTCAGGTAGGACTCTGCAACAACAGCCTGCCCTGTCTGTGAAGGTTCTCAGTCATCCAGCTCATTGTAGTCTAAGGAGCTTGGAAAGAAAAGCGTCTGGACTTCTTTAAGTTTTTGAAGACGTTTCACCTCTCATCTGAGAAGCTTCTTCAGTTCAAGGGTCAAATGGTGGAGAGTTCCAGATTTAGATGATCTATAGGGGGTCTAACACTCCCATAGGGCTAAAATCTGTGATTCTTTCCCAGCTGCTTAGACAACAGCCTGTCCTGTTTGTACTGCACCCGACTGTAGATAGAGATGAAATCTGTAAGTCACGGAGGCGTCATTTAACACTAGGCACATTAGAAGCACAAAATTAGACACTGAAACCTGAAAAAGATACGTGTGTGTGATCTCTGCATAAACCTGACAGCTCAGCAGGATTCATCCAGTGGTAGGGTGACCATATTTTAACTTCCAAAAAAGAGACACTTGGCCCAGTAATGAAGAACTTTAAGAAGACTGTTTGTTTAAAGAAAACTTTAACATATTTAAATGATGCCTTCTTTGCTGTTAATGAATGGTGAAATAAAAAATGTCATATAGGCTTTTACAAGTCAACAAGTGCAAATAAAGAGGACGGTTGGTCACCCTATGCAGTGAGAGCTGCTTTTTATCACAAACCTTTCCACTGGAATGTCCTGATGCATTCTCAATCACAAGGGAAATCCCAGAAAGTTGATTCTGTTCATCTGGACATTTTCAGTGGGAGAAACATTTCGTCACTCATCCAAGTGACTTCTTCAGTCTCAGCTGACTGCAGGTTTCAATCTTATAAACAGTACATTTGCATAATGACTGAAACCAGCCCAGTGAAGGAACAATGGGCTGGGAGGCCTTCTTTAATATGCAAATTGTCATAACCATTGATCAACAACAACTGATCAAAGACTGTTTGGGAGCTTAGAGCTAGCTTAGCTTAGCTTGTAGTCTTCCTTCTCCTCCCCAGTGTCACCAAAGTGCTTGCTCATACAGTGGCTTGCAAAAGTATTCGGCCCCCTTGAACTTTCCCACATTTTGTCACATTACAGCCACAAACATGAATCAATGTTATTGGAATTCCAGGTGAAAGACCAATACAAAGTGGTGTACACGTGAGAAGTGGAACGAAAATCATACATGATTCCAAACATGTTTTACAAATAAATAACTGCAAAGTGGGGTGTGCGTAATTATTCAGCCCCCTGAGTCAATACTTTGTAGAACCACCTTTTGCTGCAGTTACAGCTGCCAGTCTTTTAGGGTATGTCTCTACCAGCTTTGCACATTGTTAAGGTTCAATGTTGAGAGAGGAATCCATAAATAACCACAGATCTGGTCCGGTGTGCAATTAGACAGCATTTTAATAAACACATGTGTGAGTTCAACAACCCAATCAGTATTGAACTGTCTTTACCATATTCAGACAACGGTTTTATAGGGTTACAATAGTACAGCCCCCTTTTCTGTTGCTAGGCAGATTTAAACAAAGCATACGTCACTCCAAAACCACAATGACTCTTAACATAGTCTAAAACAGAACATCTTCTTCGGGTCGACGCCAAGCGCTTCCTGTCTCCATCCTGCCCAGGCTTATCTGCTTATCTCCTGGAACATCAGGTGCACTTCCTGTAACAGACTACCACGTACGCCTCGACTTTGCAGTTATAAACTCTTACCTACATGAGTCTATCAAATATGTGTGTGCGTACACGTGCGAGGGCGCGTGCGTGCTGTGTACTGCGTACGTGTCGTGACCTCTCGTACTATATGTGTCTGTATGTGTGTCTCGCCCTTAAATGCTCTCTTTGCTTTCAGTTTCACTTCTGCAAAAGCCTGCAACTTCAAAGACATATAACTTCCTGTCTCTGCCCTCTACACAGAAACACTGAGATCATAGAAGCATTAAAAACATTTAAATTATAGATTCAACTCAACCGTGTAAAGTGGTTCTTCTTGGACCTGTAATAAAGACTATAACCATATATTTGAGCATCTGAATGCATCTAAATGCAACATCACTATTAATACTGAAATGTTAATGATGATTATAAAAATAGCAGCAAATAATAGCAGTAAAATATTTCTATTCTCAATACTCCCACTCTCGACCTCTGGACCACCAGAGGTCGCCATACATTATGTTGGGTCACTCCTTGGCCCATTCAGCTGCTTCCCTGTCCACCCCTGACGTCATGGACATTAGAATCACTTTTCCCACTCTGACCCTCTCTCGGCATTCTGTGATTTAGCGAACCAGACAACCCCATGTCATCTAGGTGGTCTTAGTAATGAACTGCCCGCTCCCACTTGAGAACACTCCATGCTTAAGTGGTCTCTGCTCCTCTTCTGGGTCCCTCTCTTCTGGGCCTCCTGCAAAGGATAGAAAACACTTTCTCCCTACTACGGCTCTAACTTACTCTGTTCCTCAATTGTTCTCTTCATTCAAACCTGATTCATCCTAATATTACTCAAAACATGAACCTAATTGCGTATTCGTGTTTAGTTTTTGACATTTATTTTTATATCTTAATCAACCGTACTCAGCATTTGTAAAACTCTTAAAAGCACTGCCTTTAAGAGAATCAAAGGAAGCACGTCTCTGCATGTGCTTCCTCTTGCTCCTTATCTGATCATCAACATCCTGCGCACAAAACTGTCACTGCTGCAAGGGCCTACCTCTCATCTAAAGTCACCTATCACAAGAAAATATACCAAGAAAATCATTATAACTGCTTATTCTACTTAAAGGATCAAAGAAAAAACAACCACTTTACTCACTAAGTGTAAGCACCTAGTTAATTGCTCCTAGATAAATTTCATCATAGCTAAAAGCTCCCTAAGAACAACTTCTGTGTGTTGACACTAACTTCATTTTAAAACTCACATTTCCTGTGTTATAACCTGTTTTGGTATACCATTTTATTTCATTTTTGCTGCTCTTAATGTAATGATACATTCTAATTTATACTTTCTCAGACTTAAGCAAAATATATAAGCTTTTTCCCTTTGCTTCTGTTTTTAAACAAAAACTCGGTCACTTCAACAAGCATTTGTTATTCTGTACCTGCATTTTATATAAGAGGACTAATTTAGAGCTGCATGTGTTATCTCAATATTTTACATGTCACACAGTTTAGTTACAAACGAAACTCCTATTCCGTTAAATGCTAAATGGATTTCAGGCCTTTTGCCTGGAATCAATACTGTCCTGTGTGTTGATGAACTCTATATGTCTGTAAGCGTGTGCAATCCTTCAAAAACTCAGGTCATTCTCACAGTAGATTGGCTAATCATAACGTTAACCAAAAGTTTGTGACCCTCAAGAGACGACTCTCTGAGCCACAACTCCGTTAAAGGCACAAAAATGCAATGTGTATGAAAAAATCATTTCTACATATATAATCTCCAATATTATTCATTTGAGTCAGCGAGACTTTTAACATCCTCATAAAAGCTCTCCTCTACCCTAGAAATAAATCTATTTACTATCTGTTTCTAAAGCCTACATTATAACAACTTTATTCTAAAAATCAAAAAGAGATCCCACATTTTCTTCTCATAAAATGTTCACTATTTTCCCCAAAGCATATCCTTTATTCCCACAGTTTCCCTCTAAGTTTCATATACCACTTCTTATTAACACCAGCAATTTATCTTCTAAACAGAATTCAGTTCATTTTACTCCTTTCTTTAAAGAATTTACAATCTCTGCCTCAGTTTTACCATATCTAAATTATCAAACAACCCCAATCGTTATAAAATCATACTAAAACCCATTTCAAATTAAACAAATTAAATCTTAAACCCCTCTCTTTTTTGACACATCTCATGTGGCAAAAAACTCAACATGCTTCACCCAAGCTTAACAAATTAACAAGGGAAAAAGGTTAGTCATATCATATCATTTCTCAGAACACTTCAGCCATCCTCCTCTCCAGTATTTTGCTCCAGCCCTGAAAACCTGTGTTTAAGGAATAAGATCAATTTAATTATCATGCCAAATCTTCTCAAACTCGTTGCTCCCTTCAAAGGATCCTTGGAATTTCCTGGAAACAAAACCTGTGCTTTACAAGGTCAAATGGGACTCTCGGCCATTTGACCTTAGAACTGAAGAAGCTTCTCGGATGAGAGGTGAAACGTCTTCAAGCAACTCAAAGAAGTCCAGACACTTTTCTTTGCAAACTCCTTTGTTTACATTTCATAGTCAACTCTCCCTGTATGATCCAATCTGTGTCATAACAAAAATAACCTTAACCAGAACTGTCATCAGTCCTGTCTTTCTTCAGTTAATGGTAACATGAGTTATATCAAACAATATTTCCCTTTTAGCATTTAGCATTCTCCCCACAATATAATGTAATCCCATAATCTAACCCCAGTAAAAAAGACATTTTCTCAAAGCAAACATCAACATCCCAAAATCAGCATCCCCAGATTTAAGTCTCCCACTTGTCCTGCTTATGGCAAAAGCAAAACAAAGCATCCCCTTTCTTTTCCTCACATGGTAAATTTGTCCACCTTTATTCATCCCCACCTTAGTCCAGTCACTCACATTCACTCATGCATTCACACATGATATTTTTGCTGATACTGCAGCCTTCTGCGCAAATAATGAAATGCTCCACATCAGCAAAATGAGCTCAATCATTTGTTTTATTTCGTTTTCCTTTTTAGGAAAATAGTTCTCTATACTTTTGACTGGATTGAATCGATACAATCCATTTTTAGACAGAGACTCGCCGCCAATCAGGTCTCCTCCTCAGCCAGTTATAATTCTGTAAAGCCCACCTGATTTTCGTACTTGGTAATTTTGTCAGCGCCGTCAGTTCACTCTCTTCCAGGCCTGCTTAGAACAAAAATGAAAAAAGAGAGCTGATTATTAGCTCATCAAAGTACAAAACAAAATCACCTGACAGGTTTTTCCTGAGTGCACTTACTACAAAATTTCTCGGGCCCCTCTCAGACATATCCATGTCTTAATCAAACTCCCTCTCTTGAAATAAAACAACAGCCTCCAAAATCAGAAACAATCTCAAAGTTCACCCTTTCAACACACGAAAACCTCGTCAAAGATCAAAGACCGTTTGCACAATGTCTCCCTTCCTCACTTTGCCATGTTTTCATTCAGCATAAAATATAAACCGATTTCAACAATGTGTCATCCCTAAATTATAAATTTCCTGTCCAAATCTCCACCTCTGAACAGACCTGACCACCGTAATCAAATATCCTGATACTTTACCATTACATATCTCGCCAAATAATCTTCAACAGCCACCGCTCTCTCTTGAACTGAAAGCCTCCGACACACACACACACAGGAAGTGTCTTTGTCACTCACTCACTCCAGCTAATTTGCATAGACTCACAGCTCAACAGCCAACTTGACAAGAGAAATACATGTTTAAACCTTATCACATTATTGAATTATTTTCATTTTCTTTCTATACTAATCACTGGTTTTGATCACTCAGTACGAGAGCACTCCTAAGTCACTCTTATAAACACTAATCACTTTTCTTTTGTTTTTTCCCCATAACTCACTCCCTTGTCATACAGCTTCGTTTGAGTTATTCCACAACAACTCTATTTTATCCAAGTGTGTTTTAAGTGTATTTTCCTCAACATTCACACCATTTTAACCCTCATGAAATTAGCAGGCTGATTTAATTACATATGTTTGTGTTCTTAGCCAAGTTTTAATCACTATCTATGCATTACTCCTCATGAGCTTATCTCTGTAAGGTTAGTGCATTTTCTGTTTGTATGTGTGATTTTTATAAATGTTTCTTTATGATCTTTGTGATCTTGTAAATGTTTCTTTTGCAGTGGTTCAAACTCCTTTTGACAGGGTGTGTTTTCTCTCTCTGGCTCATCACTGGTCATTGTTCATGACATTTCCCCTCGTCTGTGCCCAGTGGCCTTACCTGTTAAATCCCGTCTCCTCCAGTGACTCCAAGGTCACTCCGGGACTTAGGTTCAAGCAATCGTGACTGCGCCTTGCCTTAGGTTGTCCCAGGGTTTCGAGGTGGGATCTTACCCGTCATGGGCTGTCCAGCCTTCCATGCCCGCCTACTACAGGGGCCAACTGGGCAAGAGTGTTATCAGGTCTAGGGGACACACTGGTTCTGGAAATTAAAGGAGTGTAAACTGCTTTCTTTATTAAACTTTCCAACAATAATTTCACATGTAACAGTTTGTGTACGTGCGTTTTCAATTCATTAATGTAATTGTTAGTTCATGTATTTATTTCTCTCGGTCTGTCTCTTTTCTAAACCCTGTAATTAATATAATTTTATTACTTTATTACTTTTTCTTAAAACATGCATCCGCTTCATCTTCTTAGAATTTAACTCTGTCTATTTCTCTGGGTGCTCCCCTGACATCATCAGTCACACACACACACCTTCCTCTCACACACACAGCAGCACAGTATTTCCTGTTTCTCTTTCCTGTTTCTACAGATTAATCAAACACTTGTTTTTTCATATTTACAGTCTACAAACCCTCTTTAGTTTTACTAAGTCTTGGTCTAAAAACAATACACCCTCCTTTCATACACACTTTTAAATAGAGCTCTTTCAAACATAAAAATAAACTCAGCCTCTCATACCATCACTCATGCATTTCTTGAATTACAAGCACTTTCAAACTTTAAAACATCCTACTTTACATCACAAAAGAAATATATTTCATACCCACTTTTAAATGTTCTAACCTCTTTCAGACGCCATGACTTGTCTCACACACACTGCCTTTTCTCTCAAACTTCTCCCTTTTTCACTCACTCAGACAAATCACACAGTCACCCAAATCAAATACTGACAGCATTCACACGGTTAAAATCACTTAAAATACACTTTCATACGCGTATTTTGGACATGCCTTCCATAATCAGAAAGAGCAAGTCAAAAGAAAAGAAAAAGAAACTGAAACCTCTCATCACTCTCACAGCTTCTCCCCACACACACATAACTGAAAAATAAAACACACCAGCATTTATGGCTCACGAAATATACATCTATCAAAATTCAGTCACTTACTATACCTCCACACTAATATATTCAAACTGTATTTATACTCTCGTGATAAGCAACACCAGCCTCTTAAATACAGGCATTTAGCAATATTTTCAAACAATAGTTATAAAACTCAATACTCTCGAAACTGAAACCACCCTCTCTGCGCATCACCGCTGCTCATTTGCATTTACACACACCATCAGTGCACATCCGGCTGTGCATTGCTGACACAGAGACTGATCTTACTCATAGATCTCATATTTTATATTACAGACGTCTTTAATTACAACTGCACAGATTCTAGGCCTCTTAGCTCCTACGAATTTCGATAAATTTGCCATAACGGCTCCAACCGATAAAGTCTCTGACTTTTTTGCAATCAATTCACCGGAGCAGCTCCAACCGTTCCGTCCACATTTCTAGCCCTAACTTAATTTACAGGTAGCCAAAAAAGTGCAACATAGAGGCTCCAACCCCTAGCAATTTCGGAGGTTCCCAAGTTCTCCCCCGCTGTCGACGGTACTATCCCTACTCTTCAGGGTAGGTCAAGGGTCAGCGTCCTGCCCAGGCGCAAGCGTTACCAAGGAGAAAAATGCGCTTCTTAACAGACGCCGCTGTCGTTCTACAAAGATTTAGAATAATTTGAACCAACAATCTACACTCCCACACAGGAGTAAGAATCAGGCAGACCTATCCTTGTGGACATAGGGGCTCCAACCCACAAAATGACCATCACAAAATAGAGTCCATGACCAATAGGGCTCCAACCCACAAAACAACCAAATTCCCTACCACACTAAATTAGCAGCTCCAACTGCTTTAATTCTCTCAGCGGCTCCAACCGCTTTTAACTTTCTCAGTACTGTACTTTATTACTTTCATTATCACCAAAATCAAAACAGACTTTCACCAGTAATTACAGTGACCAGGCTTTTAATTTGACATGCCCAATGTGACACCTTTTGGAAATATATTTCAACAGGCAGTGTCTTACCTTTAAATGCCCCGGGGAATGCCTGCTCACTTTCACCACTGATTACCGTCTGCCCGTTGTGGGGAATAGAAATATTTTATTGCTATTATTTGCTGCTATTTTATAATCATCATTACCATTTCATGTGATGTTGCATTCAGATGCATTCAGATGTTCAAATATATTGGTATTATATTAGTCTTTATTACAGGTCCAAAGAAGAACCATTTTAAAGGGTTGAGTTGAATCTATAATTTAAAAGTTATTAATGCTTTTATGATCTCTGTGTAGAGGGCAGAGACAGGAAAATACTCTCTGTGCCAAAATGAGACAGGAAACGAAACGCGTCTGCAGAGCATGTTTTGCAGAAGTGAAACCAAAAGCAGAGCGAGTGCAAGCCGAAGAGCCAAAGAGTTAGTATGCATTTATCTTTGATTTAAGCTTTTAGTAGAGGCTTTTGATCAAAACATTAATTCAGTAGAGTACACCTATAGGGATCACTGATAGGGAAAGTTCAAGTTGCTTAAGTTAAGGTCAACTAAGGTTCAGAAAAGCAGATGCAGTACAGACAGACAAATAGTGAGAGGTCATGACACGCACGCCAGTACACAACATGCACGCCCTTGCACGTGCACGCACTCACACACACACCATAACAGATCTATTTTGGTAGGGCAGAAATGCAGAAGTGTGTCAAGTACTTAGAGGAAGTGCACCCGACGAGCGACAGCGAAGAGGGGAAGCACCGATTCAAGACAATGTTTTTAGAGCAATGTTAAAGGTCATGGAACATTTTGTGGTTTGGATTGACGTAAGCTGTACTATTGTCTATTTTTGTAAAAGAGGGGGCTTTGTTATTGTACCCATATAAAACCTTGTCTCATGATTGTAAGTTCAGTTCAACACTGATTGGGTTGTTGAACTCACACATGTGTTCATTAAAATGCCGTCTAAATTGCACACGCCTGGATCTGTGGTTTTATGGATTCTTCTCTCAACATTGAACCCTAACATTTGGGGCTCGTTCCGTGAGAGAGAGGGAATAATGTTGGGGTTTTGGTGAGATCCGGGGTCCGTGGTAATTGGACGGGCAGACGGTAATCAGTGGTGAAAGTGAGTAGGCATTCCCGGGCATTAAAGGTAAGACACTGCCTGTTGAAATATATTTCAAAAGGTGTCACATTGGGCATGTCAAATTAAAAGCCTGGTCACTGTAATTACTGGTGAAGGTCTGTTTTGAGTTTGATGGGAATTTCATGAGCATGCTGGATGAAGTAATGATAAGTGATAAGTAAAAGTAATGGGTTCAAGTCCCAAAGAAATGTAGAAAGTAGGAAATTGGTCATTTCTGTGGGTTCAAGTCCCGCTGGACATTGGGTCTATCTTGTGATGGTCATCTCGTGGGTTCAAGTCCCCTATGTCCACAAAGGTAGATCTGCCTCAATCTTAATCCTGTTTTGGGCTTGGATTGTTGTTTCAAATTATTGTAAATTTTTCTAGAACGACAGCGGCGTCTGTTAAGAAGCGCATTTTCTCCTTGGTAACGCTTGCGCTAAGACAGGACGCTGATCTTAGACCTACTGGACAGTAGGGATAGTACCGTCGACAGCGGGGGAGAGGTTGGGAAACTCCGAAATTGCTAGGGGTTCAAGTCCCTATTCTTGCGCTTTTTGGCTACCGGTAAATTAAGTTAGGGCTAGAAATCTGGACAGAGCAGTTCGAGTCTGGTCTGGTGAATTGATTGCAAAAACCTGAGGTTTGCCCGTTCGAGTCGGTTATGGAAAATTTTCGAAATTTGTAGGAGCGACAAGGCCTAAAAAATCTGTGCAGTTGTAATTAATAAGACGTCTGTAATATAAAATATGAGATCTATGAGTAAGATCAGTCTCTGTGTCAGTCATGCACAGCCGGATGTGCACTGATTGTGTGTGTAAATGCAAATGAGCAGCAGTGACGCCGCAGAGAGGGTGGTTTCAGTTTTCGAGAGGACTGAGCTTTTGCTAAATGCCTGTATATAAGAGGTTGGTTTTGCTTATTATGAGAGGGTAAATACAGTGTGAATATATTAGTGTGGATGCATAGTAAATGACTGAATTTTGATAGATGTATATTTCGTGAGCCATAAATGTTGGTGTGTTTTATTTTCAGTTATGTGTGTGTGGGGAGAAGCTGCGAGATGATGAGAGGTTTCAGTTTTCTTTTTCTTTTTCCTTTTGACTTGCTCTTTCTGATCAAGGAAGGCATGTCCAAAATACTCGTATGAAAGCGTATGTTGTGTGATTTTAACCGTGTGAATGCTGTCAGTATTTGATTTGAGTGACTCTGCATGATTTGTCTGAGTGAGTGGAAAATGGAAGTTTGAGAGAGAGAAGGCAGTGTGTGAGACGAGTCATGGCGTCTGAAAGAGGTTAGAATATTTAAAAGTGTGTGCAAGAGGAAGGTGTGTGTGACTGATGATGTCAGGGGAGCACCCAGAGAAATAGACAGAGTTAAATTCTAAGAAGATGAAGCGGATGCATGTTTTAAGAAAAAGTAATAAAGTAATAAAATTATATTAATTACAGGTTTTAGAAAAGAGACAGACCGAGAGAAATAAATACATGAACTAACAATTACATTAATGAATTGAAAACGCACGTACACAAACTGTTACATGTGAAATTATTGTTGAAAGTTTAATAAAGAAAGCAGTTTACACTCCTTTAATTTCCAGAACCAGTGTGTCCCTAGATCTGATAACACCCTTGCCCAGTTGGCCCTGTAGTAGGCGGGCATGGAAGGCTGGACAGCCCATGACGGGTAAGATCCCACCTCGAAACCCTGGGACAACCTAAGGCAAGGCGCAGTCACGATTGCTTGAACCTAAGTCCCGGAGTGACCTTGGAGTCACTGGAGGAGACGGATTTAACAGGTAAGGCCACTGGGCACAGGCGAGGGAAATGTCATTAACAATGACCAGTGATGAGCCAGAGAGAGAAAACACACCCTGTCAAAAGGAGTTTGAAACACTGCAAAAGAAACATTTACAAGATCACAAAGATCATAAAGAAACATTTATAAAAATCACACATACAAACAGAAAATGCACTAACCTTACAGAGACAAGCTCATGAAGAGTAATGCATAGATAGTGATTAAAACTTGGCTAAGAACACAAACATATGTAATTAAATCAGCCTGCTAATTACATGAGTGTTAAAATGGTGTGAATGTTGAAGAAAATACACTTAAAACACACTTGGATAAAATAGAGTTGTTGTGGAATAACTCAAAAGAAGCTGTATGACAAGGGAGTGAGTTATGGAAAAAAAACAAAAACAAAAGAAAAGTGTCTATAAGAGTGACTCAGGAGTGCTCTTGCACTGATTTATCAAAGTAAGTGATTAGTATAGAAAGAAAATGAAAATAATTCAATAATGTGACAAGGTTTAAACATGTATTCCTCTTGTTAAGTTGGCTGTTGAGCTGTGGGTTTATGCAAATTAGCTGGAGCAGAGACACTTCCTGTGTGTGTGTGTGTCGGAGGCTTTCTGTTCAGTTCAAGAGAGATCGGGGCTGATGAAGAGTATTGGGAGAAATATATAATGGTAAAGTATCAGGATAGTTGATTACGGTGGTCAGGTCTGTTCAGAGGGGCAGATTTGGACAGGAAATTTATAATTTAAGGATGATATGTGGTTGAAATTGGTTTTTATCTTGTGCTGAATGAACACATGGTAAAGTGAGGAAGGGTGACATTGTGCAAACGGTCTTTGATCTTTTGACGAGGTTTTCGGTGTGTTGAACGGGTGAAATTTAAGATTGTTTCAGATTTTTGAGGCTGTTGTTTTATTTCCAGAGAGGGTGTTTAATTAAGACATGGATATGTCTGAGAGGGGCCCCAAAAATTTTTTGTAGTAGTGCACTCAGGAAAAAACCTGTCAGGTGAGTTTGTTTTGTACTTTGATGAGCTAATAATCAGCTCTCTTTTTTCATTTTTGTTCTAAGCAGGCCTGGAAGAGAGTGAACGGACGGCGCTGACAAAATTACCAAGTACGAATATCAGGTGGGCATTACAGAATTATAATTGATTACAATCAGAGACTGATTGGCGGCAAGTCTCTGTCTAAAAATGGATTGTATCGATTCAATCCAGTCAAAAGTATAGAGAACTATTTTCCTAAACAGGAAAACGAAATAAAACGAATGATTGAGCTCATTTTGCTGATGTGGAGCATCTGATGACGTGCGCAGAAGGCTGCAGATCAGCAAAAAATATCATGTGTGAATGCATGGGAGTGAATGTGAGTGGTTGGACCAAGGGGGGAAATAAATAAAAGGTTGACAAACAGGAGAAGTGGAAGACTTAAATCTGGGGATGCTGATGTTCCTTTGGGTGAATTTCTGCTTTGTTGATTTGGGTTAGACCATATTATTACATTATAAAATGCTAAAAGGGAAACATTGTTTGATGTAACTCAAGTTACCATTAACGGAGGTAACACATGATTAATAACTGTTCTGTTTAAGTTTATTTTGTGTCATGACACAGACTAGATCATAAAGGGAGAGTTGAGTATGAAATGTAAGGCACAGGTTTTGTTTCCAGGAAGTTCCAAGGATCCAGACCTTGCATGGAGCAACGAGTTGAAGGAGATTTGACATGATGATTGAATTGATTTTGTTCCTTAAACACAGGTTTTAGGGCTGGAGCAAAACACCGGAAAGGAGAATTGCTGAGCTGTTCTGAGAAATGAAATGACTAACCTTTTTTCCTTTTGATTTGTTAAGCTTGGGTGGAGCATGTTGAGTTTTTTGCCACATGAGATGTGTCAAAAAAGAGAGGGATTTAAGATTTAATTTGTTTAATTTGAAAGGGGTTTTACTAGGATTCTATAATGATTGGGGTTGTTTGATAAGCTAGATATAGTAAAACTGAGGATTTGTTAAAAGAAAGGATTAAAATGAACTGAATTAGGTTTAGGAGATAAATTGCTGGGGTTAATAAGAAGTTGTACACCAAACTTAAAGGGGAAATTGTGGGAATAAAGGATATGCTTTGGGGAAGATAGTGACGATTTTATGAGTAGAAAATGTGTGATTTCTTTTTGATTTTTAGGATAAGTTGTAACAGTGACATAATGCTAGAATGTTGTTATAATGTAGGCTTTAGAAACAGATAGTAAATAGATTTATTTTTAGGGTAGAGGAGAGCTTTTTATGAGGATGTTAAAAGTCTCGCTGACTCAAATGAATAATATTGGAGATTATATATGTAGAAATGATTTTTCATACACATTGCATTTTGGTGCCTTTGACGGAGTTGTGGCTCAGAGAGTCGTCTCTTGAGGGTCATAAACTTTTGGTTAACGTTATGATTAGCCAATCTACTGTGAGAATGACCTGAGTTATTGAAGGATTGCACACGCTTACAGACATATAGAGTTCATTAAGACCTGACAGTATTGATTCCAGGCAAAAGGCCTGAAATCCATTTAGCATTTAACTGAATAGGAGTTTCGTTTGTAACTAAATTGGGTGACATGTAAAATATGGAGATAACACATGCAGTTCTAAATTAGTCCTCTTATATAAAATGCAGTTACAGGATAACAAATACTTGTTGAAGGGATCAAGTTTTTGCTTTAAACCAGGTCCAAGGGGGGAAAAGCTTATGTATTTTGGTTAAAACTGATAAAATATAATGACTGATAAAATATAATTAGAATGTACCATTACATTAAAAGCAGCAAAATGAAATAAAATGATAGATTCAAACAGGTTATCACCCAGGAAATGGGAGTTCAAAATACTGTTAGAGTTCAGCTTTTAGCTATGATGAAGTTTATCTAGGAGCAATTAACTAGGTGCTTACACTTAGTGATTAAAGTGGTTGTTTTTTCTTTGATCCTTTTAGTAGAATAAGCCCTTATAATGATTTTATGATGATTTTGCTTGTGAGAGGTGACTTAGATGAGAGGTAGGCCCTTGCAGCAGTGACAGTTTGTGCACAGGATGTTGATGATCAGATAGGAGCAGAGAGGAAGCACATGCAGAGACATGCTTCCTTTGATCCTCTTAAAGACAACGCTTTCAGAGGTTCACAAATGCTGAGTAATGTTGAATGAGATATGAAAATAAATGTCGAAAAACCAAATACGTAATTAGGTTCATGTTTTGAGTAACATTAGGTTGAGTAACATTAGGTTTGAATAAAGAAGACAATTGAGGGACATAAGGCAGGGAAGCCGTACTAGGGAGGAAGTGTTCTGTTTCCTTTGCAGGTGGCCAGATTTCCACCAGAGTGGGACCCAGAAGAGGAGCAGAGACCACTTAAGCATGAAGTGTTCTCAAGTGGGAGCGGGCATTTTATAGCTAAGACCACCTAGATGACATGAGGTTGTCTGATTTGTTAAGTCACAGGATGCCAAGAGAGGGTCAGAGCTAAGAACAGTGATCCTAAATGTCCATGACGTCAGGGGTGGACAGGGAAACAGTTGAATGGGCCAAGGAGTGACCCAACATAAATGTATTGCGACCTCTGGTGGTCCAGAGGTCGAGAGTGGGAGTGTGGGGAATAGAAATATTTTATTGCTATTATTTGCTGCTATTTTATAATCATCATTACCATTTCATGTGATGTTGCATTCAGATGCATTCAGATGTTCAAATATATTGGTATTATATTAGTCTTTATTACAGGTCCAAAGAAGAACCATTTTAAAGGGTTGAGTTGAATCTATAATTTAAAAGTTATTAATGCTTTTATGATCTCTGTGTAGAGGGCAGAGACAGGAAAATACTCTCTGTGCCAAAATGAGACAGGAAACGAAAACGCGTCTGCAGAGCATGTTTTGCAGAAGTGAAACCAAAAGCAGAGCGAGTGCAAGCCAAAGAGCCAAAGAGTTAGTATGCATTTATCTTTGATTTAAGCTTTTAGTAGAGGCTTTTGATCAAAACATTAATTCAGTAGAGTACACCTATAGGGATCACTGATAGGGGAAAGTTCAAGTTGCTTAAGTTAAGGTCAACTAAGGTTCAGAAAAGCAGATGCAGTACAGACAGACAAATAGTGAGAGGTCATGACACGCACGCCAGACACAACATGCACGCGCCCTTGCACGTGTACGCACACACACACACACCATAACAGATCTATTTTGGTAGGGCAGAAATGCAGAAGTGTGTCAAGTACTTAGAGGAAGTGCACCCGACGAGCGACAGCGAAGAGGGAAGCACCGACCAAGACAATGTTTTTAGAGCAATGTTAAAGGTCATGGAACATTTTGTGGTTTGGATTGACGTAAGCTGTACTATTGTCTATTTTTGTAAAAGAGGGGGCTTTGTTATTGTACCCATATAAAACCTTGTCTCATGATTGTAAGTTCAGTTCAACACTGATTGGGTTGTTGAACTCACACATGTGTTCATTAAAATGCCGTCTAAATTGCACACGCCTGGATCTGTGGTTTTTATGGATTCTTCTCTCAACCTTGAACCCTAACACCGTCCAATTACCACGGACCCCGGATCTCTCCGTCTACACCAAAATTCCCTCTCTCTCACCGGACGATGCCCCCAAATGTTAAGGTTCAATGTTGAGAGAGGAATCCATAAATAACCACAGATCTGGTCCGGTGTGCAATTAGACAGCATTTTAATAAACACATGTGTGAGTTCAACAACCCAATCAGTATTGAACTGTCTTTACCATATTCAGACAACGGTTTTATAGGGTTACAATAGTACAGCCCCCTTTTCTGTTGCTAGGCAGATTTAAACAAAGCATACGTCACTCCAAAACCACAATGACTCTTAACATAGTCTAAAACAGAACATCTTCTTCGGGTCGACGCCAAGCGCTTCCTGTCTCCATCCTGCCCAGGCTTATCTGCTTATCTCCTGGAACATCAGGTGCACTTCCTGTAACAGACTACCACGTACGCCTCGACTTTGCAGTTATAAACTCTTACCTACATGAGTCTATCAAATATGTGTGTGCGTACACGTGCGAGGGCGCGTGCATGCTGTGTACTGCGTACGTGTCGTGACCTCTCGTACTATATGTGTCTGTATGTGTGTCTCGCCCTTAAATGCTCTCTTTGCTTTCAGTTTCACTTCTGCAAAAGCCTGCAACTTCAAAGACATATAACTTCCTGTCTCTGCCCTCTACACAGAAACACTGAGATCATAGAAGCATTAAAAACATTTAAATTATAGATTCAACTCAACCGTTTAAAGTGGTTCTTCTTGGACCTGTAATAAAGACTATAACCATATATTTGAGCATCTGAATGCATCTAAATGCAACATCACTATTAATACTGAAATGTTAATGATGATTATAAAAATAGCAGCAAATAATAGCAGTAAAATATTTCTATTCTCAATAACATCTACAGACTGATTCTTGCCCATTCTTCTTTGCAAAACAGCTCCAGCTCAGTCAGATTAGATGGACAGCGTTTGTGAACAGCAGTTTTCAGATCTTGCCACAGATTCTGGATTGGTTTTAGACACCAGACAGGTCAGGGATAAAGCTATTGAGAAATTTAAAGCAGGCTTAGGCTACAAAAAGATTTCCCAAGCCTTGAACATCCCACGGAGCACTGTTCAAGCCATCATTCAGAAATGGAAGGAGTATGGCACAACTGTAAACCTACCAAGACAAGGCCGTCCACCTAAACTCACAGGCCGAACAAGGAGAGCGCTGATCAGAAATGCAGCCAAGAGGCCCATGGTGACTCTGGACGAGCTGCAGAGATCTACAGCTCAGGTGGGGGAATCTGTCCATAGGACAACTATTAGTCGTGCACTGCACAAAGTTGGCCTTTATGGAAGAGTGGCAAGAAGAAAGCCATTGTTAACAGGAAACCATAAGAAGTCCCATTTGCAGTTTGCCACAAGCCATGTGGGGACACAGCAAACATGTGGAAGAAGGTGCTCTGGTCAGATGAGACCAAAATGCAAAACGCTATGTGTGGCAGAAAACTAACACTGCACATCACTCTGAACACACCATCCCCACTGTCAAATATGGTGGTGGCAGCATCATGCTCTGGGGGTGCTTCTCTTCAGCAGGGACAGGGAAGCTGGTCAGAGTTGATGGGAAGATGGATGGAGCCAAATACAGGGCAATCTTGGAAGAAAACCTCTTGGAGTCTGCAAAAGACTTGAGACTGGGGCGGAGGTTCACCTTCCAGCAGGACAACGACCCTAAACATAAAGCCAGGGCAACAATGGAATGGTTTAAAACAGAACATATCCATGTGTTAGAATGGCCCAGTCAAAGTCCAGATCTAAATCCAATCCAGAATCTGTGGCAAGATGTGAAAACTGCTGTTCACAAACGCTGTCCATCTAATCTGACTGAGCTGGAGCTGTTTTGCAAAGAAGAATGGGCAAGGATTTCAGTCTGTAGATGTGCAAAGCTGGTAGAGACATACCCTAAAAGACTGGCAGCTGTAACTGCAGCAAAAGGTGGTTCTACAAAGTATTGACTCAGGGGGCTGAATAATTATGCACACCCCACTTTGCAGTTATTTATTTGTAAAAAATGTTTGGAATCATGTATGATTTTCGTTCCACTTCTCACGTGTACACCACTTTGTATTGGTCTTTCACCTGGAATTCCAATAACATTGATTCATGTTTGTGGCTGTAATGTGACAAAATGTGGAAAAGTTCAAGGGGGCCGAATACTTTTGCAGCCACTGTACATATTATTGTAGGGTCTACCTTACAATATAAAGCACCTTGAGGTGACTGCTGTTGTGATTTGTCGCTTTATAAATAAAATTGAATTGAGTTAGATTATTATCATTATTAATCATTACAGTAATAATCAATACAATTATCAGCCTCAGATGCAGACAAAAGAGGATTAACCCCAAAAGTCTGCAAATGAGCTCTTCAGTTAGAGGCCTCTGAGCAACAAAAACTTCCAGAAGGCAGCTCAGTGAACGGGTGGGACAAACAAATTTTACCATCTATGTGCTAAAATTCAAAGAGACTTAAAATGCTTCTAGATGAGAATATTCTTCAAAAGGTGTTTAATTTCACTGAGAAGGCTCGTCTAGCACAGCATGAAAAGTCTAAGGCAACAAAGGAAGTTGGATTTACTTTTTGTGCTTCGGAAAGCACAGTGAAATACAGAGAGTGTCTTCAGTGGTCAGAAGAGAGAAGGATGGAGCACCGAGGATGGGGACAATGGGGTGAAAGATTTATCTGACAGACAGCTCACCCAAGCAGAGTGCAGAGCGTCCTGATGCAACCCAGTTTGTGCTCCAGTGGATGATGAGAGTCAAACCTTAAATACTGATCCATATGCATAGGTTTACGGTACACGTCAGCTTTTAGATGTCCCCCATTACTGATCGAGATCTCACAGTCTAAGAAGGCTAACCTGCCACTTTTCATGAGATCTGATTTTCACCCAGGTGTCATCCACATACCTGAACCAATGAGTTGGTGGTGTTCCAGGGTAGGATAGCAAAGCCCTCTTTTCTACTTCTTCCATGTATAGGTTGGCCACAGTGGGTGAAACTGGGGAGCCCATGGCACACCCATGTTTCTGCCTGAAGAACTGACCCTTGTATGTGAAACAGGTGGAATTAAGACACAGTTCAGACACACTTGGTCCTGGACAGGGAGGAACGCTGGTTTGAGCTGAGAGTCAAGGAGGCCATTCATGTGAAAAGGGAAAGACCGTCTCTGAATCGAGGAGGGAGCCTAACGGTCAAATGCTGTGATTGCAGCCATTCCCCAACTCTCTGTGAATGGTACTCATGGCCACTGATCAATAGTCATGACAATTTGCATATTAATGATCATGAAACTGACCTCCCAGCCCATTGTTCTGTCAGTGATGCTAGTTTCAGTCATTATGCAATGACGATAAGATTGGAAACCTGCAGTCAGCTGAGACTGAAGAAGTCACCTGATGATAATGAAATGTTTCTCCCACTGAAAACGTCCAGATGAACAAAACTTTTTGGGATCAGTTTAGGTATTTGCTTTCGTCCTGCAGCAAGTGGTGAACGTCCAGTATCAGATTCTGCTGATCATTAATTGTGCATAACTTTAATTACTGATGCAGTGAAATAAGCTGAGTGTGTACAGTTTTGTGAAATTTAAGTGTAGCAACATCTGATCTGATTTTAGCGATAAGCCCAACCACTGTGGACTTAAGAATTGGAATTACAATCTTTTTTTTCTCTGCTCATTTTCGCCCTGTTGGATTATAGTCTCAAAGGAGTTGGAGGACTTTGTACTGAGTCAGTGCTTCCTCATCTGGGCTTTATCAAATGTGGCCAGGAGAGGATTGCGTTGCTGCCTGTGCTGTACTCCCTCATCTCTCTCATTCATTTGAGGACCAGTATCAGAAATAAGCATTAGCATAGAGTAGTTCAGTTATGCTTAGATGAAATTCATATGTTATTTTATTAACTGATTCTTAGTACTATTTTTGCATTACTCTTACTCTTATCATTTTTTAATTGAGCTTTTGCTTTTCTGTCACTAAATTGCTTAAATAAAAAGCACCAGCCTATCACAGGGCTAACACAGAGAGACAGAACACCATTCCCACTCACATTCACACCTATGGGCAATTTAGAATAACCAGTTAACCTAACCTAACCCGACTGTCTTTGGACTGTGGGGGCATGCCGGAGTACCCGGAGAGAACCAATGCAGACACGAGGTGAACTCCACCCAGAAAGGCCCCAGACTGATTCTTGCTGTGAGGCAGCGGTGCTAACCACATCACCGTGCTGCCCCACTAATCTAATTACCTACCTACATTTACCAAGAGCGAGGATCGTAGAGGAGTTTTCTCTTACAGCCCACAATCTTTGCTTTCTTTCAGGTGTTCAGTGTGAAATTGGAAAAGTCGACCTTGTGATTTTGGTGGATGAGTCTGGGAGCATTAGCAATAAAGACTTTTACACAATTCAAAGGTTTCTTGCTGCCTTCGTCCAAAATCTCAACATCAGCACTGACGCAGTCCAGATTGGTAATATTTCTACTGTGATTCATACCAGCACCATTATATTTAATACTGTTTATTTCAAAAGTAAAAATGGCACACTTGAGCAGGTCACAGATCCCTACAATACCAGCCTGTTTCAGTTTAAGCGTTGTTTTCAGTAAATAGCATGCTCAAAAAATGTTTTGTCTTACTCCCATTTCTTCTTGTTGTATGTTGAAGCTCTACTTGGAACCTTGTTAAGATCCAACCATGCAAAATGTGATTTTTTGCCATTTTTCAAGTGGCCTTAAACTTTTGATTGGGATGTATCATCAGAGAGAGAGCTCCACACTGTCTGTAAAAGTATTAAAATATCTCAATAAAAGGAGGAGAAATCCATTTTTTTTCTACTTTCAACACAAAATGTCATTTGCAGCATTAAGTGACATCCTTCTCACATCAACCTGTTACTCCAGTGTTGGGGAGTAATGGAATACATGTACCGCCGTTAGGTATTTAAAATACAAAATATGAGTTTTATTCTATCAAAATCTGGTTCGTCAACTCAGCGAACAGATAATTTAGAATTCATCCAATATGCACCCTTTGCTTTAACAGGTGATGCCTACCTTTAAATTCTATCGGACCGGTCCTCCGTTCACCTCATTTCACGATCCCACCTTAGGCCAAATTTGTCCTCTCAGCCGTATCGGTTGAGAGGACCGAAGAATCCGGGTTCACGGCACCAATTATCAAAATCCGGTTCTTTCATATTCTTTTACTGACAGAGAAAAACCCGACTCAGTGTGGTCAAAACGTTATAATTATTTTATTCAAGCATTACTTTGCGGAAAGGGATGTGCACAGGCTAAATCCTGATCTGAAGCATTAGTAGCCAACTGCGCACAACATAATCAGTCATACGTCACACATAGTTTCGATCAAAACAACTCTGCAGTGCACTCTGCCTACACTGTAAAATGTAATATTGTGTTTAATTAAAAATATTAAATAGGCTGAACTCAATTTTTATCAATTTGTTATTAGAACTCAATTTAAATAAGTTACCAGTACTTTTTATGCAAAAACGCTGATAAACTCCATTTATTTGAGCTGTCTGAACTTAGAAAAACTAAGTAAGCTGGAAGTTTTGCTTCTCAGTGCGGAAGGATGAAAGATGTGTTTTGAAAATGCCACGTGACTACCGTCCTCCTCCCTCTCGGATCAGTCCGCATGTTCACGGTGCATTTTTTAGAATAGAATAGAATTAGAATAGAATTCAACTTTATTGTCATTGCACATGTCACAGGTACAGGGCAACGAAATGTAGTTTGCATCCATCCAGAAGTGCTTTAGCCGTGATATAGATATATTACAATATATATTAGCAATAATATAGATGTGTAAGTATATTACAGAAATGGGTCTATTATGGTATGTTATAATGTACACGGTGTGAAGTATGTTATGAATATTCTATAACTATAAGTATGTACAGGCTGTAGTGAGTACAAGCTATGTACAGGCTATGAGAGGATATAAATATGAAATAAAAACTATACAGAAATCTGAGATATACAGTTATACAGAAATGTGAACTATGCAAGTTATAAACAGTTGTAGGATTGAAAATTATCATATGTACAGAATGATATTCACACAGAACTATACAGTAGTGCAGTTAAGATAATTGTGATAGTGATAAAGTGCTAGTGGTTGTGGGTGTGTGTATGTTCAGTCCATGAGTTTAACGTGGGTCAGATGTCAGGAGGCAGAGTTCAGGAGTCTGACAGCTGTGGGGAAGAAGCTGTTCCGGTACCTGGTGGTCTTAGTCCGGAGGCTCCTGTAGCGCCTCCCAGAGGGCAGGAGGGTGAAGAGTCCATGTGATGGGTGACTGGGGTCTCTGATGATTTTCCCAGCCCTTTTCAGACACCGCTTCCTGTAGATGTCCTTTATGGCAGGAAGTGGTGCTCGGCGATGCGCTGGGCAGTTTTCACGACCCTCTGCAACGCCTTCCGGTCCGAGGCGGAGAAGTTCCCGTACCAGACTGTTATACAGTTGGTCAGGATGCTCTCAATGGTGCAGCGGTAGAAGTTCACCAGGATGTCTGAGGACAGGTGGTTCTTCCTCAGAGTCCTCAAGAAGAAGAGGCGCTGGTGAGCCTTCTTGACCAGCTTGGAGCAGTTGGTCGTCCAGGTGAGCTCCTCGGAGATGTGGACTCCCAGGAACTTGAAGCTGCTCACACGCTCCACAGCCGTCCCCTTAATGTGGATGGGTGGATGTGGGTCAGCATTCCTCCTGTAGTCCACGATGAGCTCCTTGGTCTTCTCGGTGTTAAGCAGCAGGTTGTTTGTGTCGCACCACTCAGCCAGATGATCCACCTCCTCTCTGTAGGCGGTCTCATCGTTGTCGCTGATGAGGCCAATCACCGTGGTGTCATCTGCAAACTTAATGATGGTGTTGGAACCATCAGCAGGTCTGCAGTCGTGGGTGAAGAGGGAGTAGAGGAAAGGGCTCATCACACAGCCTTGTGGTACACCGGTGTTCATTGTGATTGTTGATGAGCAGCGGTTATCCAGTCGGACATGTTGAGGGCGGTTGGTCAGGAAGTCCAGTAACCATTTGCAGATGAGGGAACTGATGCCCAGGTCTGTCAGTTTCCTGATGAGTTGTGAAGGGTGGATTGTATTGAATGCTGAACTGAAGTCTAAAAACAGCATTCTGGCGTAGGTGTTGTTGTTGTCCAGGTGTGAGAGGACAGAGTGCAGTGCGATGGAGACTGCATCCTCTGTGCTCCTGTTCTGGCGGTATGCAAATTGGTGGGGGTTCAGGGTGGGGGAGACAGGATTTGAAGTGTGCTAAGACCAGCTGCTCTAAGCACTTAGTGATGATGGGGGTGAGTGCTACTGGGCGGTAGTCATTGAGGCTAGATGGGTTGGAGTTTTTGGGTATCAGGACGATGGAGGTGGTTTTGAAGCAGGCCGGTACCACAGCGTGGGCCAAGGACAGGTTGAATATGTCTGTCAGGACTCCTGCAAGCTCCCCAGAACACGCTCTGAGAACACGCCCGGGGATGCCATCAGGACCTGCAGCCTTGTGGACATTGATCCTGCTCAGCACCGCTCCTACATCGGTGGGGGAGAGAGTCAGAGGTTGGTGGTCTGGCGTCGTGTCTGTTTTGGTTGTGGTCGTGGGGTTCCCTCGCTCAAAACGAGCATAAAAGTTGTTGAGCTCGTTGAGGAAGGAGACATCAGAGGATGCGGGGGAGGGTTTGATGGTCCTGTAGTCTGTAATGGTCTGGAGTCCTTGCCACATGCGTTGGGGGTTGGAGTTGGAGAAGTGTTCTTCTACCTTCTTTTTGTAGTGGTGTTTGGCTTTTTTGATGCCCTTCTTTAGATTAGCCCTGGCTGTACTGTAGGCGTGTGCATCTCCTGACCTAAAAGCAGTGTTGCGGGCCTTCAGGAGGAGACGAACATCCCGGTTCATCCAAGGCTTCTGGTTAGGGTACATGGTGATCCGTTTCTGGGTGGTGACACTGTCTGTGGTTTCGAGATGTAATCCAGTACAGATGAGGCGTACTGGTCCAGGTCTGTGTTGGTGAACATATTCCAGTCTGTGTTTTTAAATCTGTCCTGGAGCACTGCGTCTGTCCCCTCTGGCCACACTTTAATTGTCCTCACAGCAGGTTTCACACATTGGATGAGTGGTGAATACCTAGGTGTGAGGAACAGGAGAGATGGTCCGATTGTCCAATGTGGGGAGGGTGTTGCTTTGTAGGCTCCAGCCAAGTTGGAATAAACATGGTCTAAAGTCTTGTCTCCTCTGGTGTGGCAGGAGACATGTTGGTGGAATCTGGGAGGACTGTCTTTAAGTTGGTGTGGTTGAAGTCGCCAGCAACAATAAAAGCAGCCTCGGGTGTTTATTCTGGTGTTTGTTAATGGCTGCAGAAAGTTCTTTCATGGCCAACCTAGCATTAGCGTCGGGGGGGATATATACTGCAGTGAGTATGTTCGAAGTGAGTTCTCTGGGGAGATAATAAGGTCTGCATTTAACCATTAAAAACTCCGCATTAGGTGAGCAGTGACTCTCAGTAGTAGTGGAGTTCATGCACCAAGCATTGTTAATATAAATGCACAAACCTCCGCCTCTGGTCTTGCCGGAGTCATCTGCTAGCCTGTCGGCTCGGTGTGTGTGGCGCCCTGCTAACTCGATAGCATTGTCCGGGCAGCTGTTGTTCAACCATGTTTCGGTGAAAAACATGACATTTGAGTCCATAATCCGTCTGTTGTTAGTGATGGAGAGCCGTATCTCATCCATTTTGTTTGCCAGAGAACGGACATTGGCGAGGAAAATACTGGGTAAAGGCAGCCGATGTGGTGTTAGCTTTAGCTTAGCCCGTAGCCCTCCGCGCCTACCTCGCCTTTGTTTACGTTCTCGGCGCCGTCTGCGTGCACTTCCGCCCGGCAGGGTAGAGTGGGCAGCCTCCGGTGTTCTGGAGATCTCTGGGATGAGTCGGAGATCGGCGATAAAACTGTTGGAGTTATGAGTCCAGATGTCCAGAAGCTCTTGTCTGCTGTAGGTCAGCAACGCACAGCAATTCTGGATGAATAATCCGTTTAAAAGTAGATAAAAAACCGCTAAATAGCAGATTCTGGAGAGACACTGAGCCTCGCGTTGTTCACGCGCCGCCATCTTGGTCGCATATGGAATATGTTGAGCAAACCTGGAGAAGCGTCAGCTCAAGATATTGTTGTCATTGCTGTGGATCTTTACCTGATACACTGACTTGGTGAGTAAATGTTTACTCTTATTCAAACTGATTTTGTGGCTTCTCTTAGTTTAGCACCAGGTTTAAAATCTTGCTAGCTAGTTAGCGTTAGCCTAGCGTTGCTGCTGCCGCTGGGCTCATGTTACTTAAAAATTAACACCACAGCCTTAAAAACCTTACATAAAACTATGTGGTGAAATTTTCTGTTGATTGTTTGAAATAAATAAGTGAGATAAGAGCACAGACAAAATTCTTCGGGAGGTGCAGCCGTTAGGGGTGGGGTGGGGTAGGTGTGGGATGTGGGGGGTGGATAACAGAGCTCTCCGAAAATGTGGAAGCACTTTTGCAAATATGTGATATTTTGATAAATTAAGTAGATATTTGAGCATTACACAGCTACATTGTCGCCTGAAAATATCTTAAAAGGTTATTTTGTGACCCAGAAAGGGTAGTCTGGGGAAAAGGAGGATCGCATTTGTCGGCCATGGTTGTCGGAGCCTGTGCGTACTTGTAAGCGCGGCAATGGCGGAGGAGCGCCGCTGAAAAACTTATTACTTTTTCTGGGTCACAAAATAAACTTTAAAGATATTTTCAGGCGAGAATGTAGCTGTGTAAAGTTCAAATATCTGCTCGATTTATCAAGACATCATATATTTGCAAAAATGCTCCGACGTTTTCGGAGACGTCTATTTTTTTTTTTCCTGCTTTGTGGCAGCTTTTGAACATCTGTGGCATCTATTAATGTCAAATCTAGCCTTTATTTAACAACATAAGCAAACTCTATGTTACAATGATTGCACAGCCATTAAGGATCAAATCAGTTTCTGAAAAATGTTCTGTTTTTCTCCTCTGCTTGCTTCTTACTGTCTTTGAGGCTCGGGACCAGCACTCCTGCTGTTGGACAGAAAGACATCAGTAAGTATTTTGGTTTTCCAATATATTAGCAACTGTCAGTGACATTTATATTAATCAGGCTGAACTTTAATCATACTTTAGATCCGCCTGTTTTACTTATTGTTTTATTTGTGCTTTGGTTTGGGGAAGTTGTCTCTTTACTGATCTTTTCCTGTCTTCTGTTATTAGACTTGAGATATGACTGCACTGTGCTGTTGCTGGTGACCACAGTTAATTCTACAAGACATGCTGTGTAAGTAAACAAACAACAACAGTTTGGTCTGCATTTCTTGAAAGATCACATCCCCCAAACGTAGTTTAGAGGGTCTACACTGTACATGATGAAGTTTACAAGTTTTCTAACAGCAAAATCTGTTTTGTGCCCAAAATCATTTTGCACATCATTAGAATGAAAATTATTGGGCATGTTTGCATAGCCCTTTTTTAAAATGATGCTTTCATGACATTATTGTGTGTTGGGTGGTGGTCAGGGCTATCCAGACTGACAATTGGGACATTGAATGTCACCTCTCCGGTGGGGAGGGAGCCTGAGATCGTCTAAATTGGAGTCTGTTCTATACCAAATGCAGAAAAAAATGTTTTAAGAAAGCAATTAAGTTCATGTTCCAAAAAATATGATTGTTTGCTTGCAGGACACCAGGAGAGATGAGTCCTCCGTCACAGATGGTGTGGTCAGTGAAGATGGTTGCCTGCAGGTTCAAGCTCATTGCATCTCCAACCCACATCCACTGCACTGAAAAAAAGGGATTGGCCAACTCTTGGATTTACGTAAGCATCTTGCGTGTATTTAACATAAGTGCATCATGCTTTAAAGTTAAGTGTAACTATATAGTCTAGAAACTACATGATATGCAGAGAGGCTAGATTAAATTGTTCATATCATGTTCGAGTGAAGTAAGTCAATAACTTTCAGTCTCGTGCGCTTTGGATCGTGGTTTCAGGAAGGCTTCGATCTCAGTCAAATCGAGCAGCCGCTTCTACTTTTTTTTGGTATACCGAAAAAAGTAAATTGGGTGGTTGTTACATTAAAAAAGTCTAACTTGTAATTTAAACACAATAATTTCATGTTTCTATGAACATAATTAAATCATGAAGGATCTGTACGAAATTCAACAACTTAATTTGTCCTTGTTGAGATGACATGATACAATCTAGTAAGAGTGGTTCGTTGCTGAACTCATGAAATTCACAAGATCGCACGAGATGTCAAACTGCAGGAAAATCACTGGAGTTATAAGAGGCAGACAACTACACACACACCACGTGTATGCTATTGCTATTTATTGTGGTTTAACCTGTCAAGGACAAAAACGTACAAAAAACTTCTGCATCAAGCCTTGAAATCATAGCTTTCTGTTAAGTCTGGATTGTTGGCATGGTGGTTAGTGTTGTTGCTTCACAGTAAGAAGATCCTGGGTTCAAATCCACAATCTGGCTAGTTTGCACTGGTTTCTCTCTGGGTATTCTGGTTTCTTCCCACAGTTAAAAGCCATGCAGTTGTTGGAGTTAAGTTAATTGGTGATTCTAAATTACCTGTCAATGTAAGTGCAAATGGTTGTTTGTGATTGACTGGTGGGCTGTCCAGGGTGTACCCTGCCTTGAAACCTATCACTTCAGCGTTATTTCCCAGCCCCCCTGCAACCAGGATAAAGATAGGAGGATGGTAGTTGTAGATCCATTGAATTCTTATGGTAACCAGGATCTAGACTTTGTTGAATATTATGTAATATGAAGACAACATGTAGTATTTAGTAGTATTGGGGTAAAAGTTATTGAATAGTGTTGAAATAAAATGACAAAATTGGGAAGGATTAAAATATTCCAAGAGCTCAACTTACTTCATCTAAACATGTTTCAATTGTGTTTTATGAACACAAAATGCACAGGTTTATTGAATATGAACAAGTTGTGTTGATTGAACTCAATTGTTTAAGTTTCTGCCAAAGCAAAACATTTGTGTGCAACTGATGTCCACTATTGAATCAAGTAAATCCAACATGGCCTTTTTTTCAGTGTGCCACTGTACTTAAGGGAAGTTGAAGACTTTCTTCTGCACCTACATTTGGATCACCTCGATCCATGACAGTCATTCAGGCAGTAATGCCTGGACTGGAAACAAGCATCCTTAAAATAATACAACATTCCAGCTCATGTTGGAATGGAAAACAAATGTGTTGTTTAAATTAGAGACTGCACTTGTGACAGAACAATAAATATTTTATTTTGATTATATAAGTAAATACAAAACAAACTGTGGTAGACCTAAACTTATTTTCAGAATAATTACATCTGAGACTTTGTTTCATTGTAAGATTAAAACAGTGACGGCAATATAATTGTTTGTTGTTCAGCAGAACAGTGTCCAGTATGTTGGCTGTTATACTTTGTTGTGTTTGAAAATAAAAGTTGGGCTGATTTTAACATCATTACAAAAATTGTTGTTAATTATTTTTAATCATATTCAGGTTACCACAAATTGTTTTTTCATTTAGTTGAACTTAACATGTTTGTCAGTAGGTAAACAATTAGTATTGTACAGTCAGAAATATCAAGTTATTCTTAATACTGCAGATTTGCAATGTATAAGTTGTCCTAACAGTCATCTTAAGTAAGCTTTACTTAGTTTTTTTGAGGCAACGAGTTTCCATAATTTTTTTGAGTTCTGGGAACTAACAAGGCTGTACAGTGTACTCAAAATGAGTAAGTTGCCCTAACTTGGTCATCTTACGTAAACTTGATCCAATTTTTTTGAGTTCTGGGAACAAATGAGCTTGTACAGAGTACTCAAAATAAATAAGTTGTCCTAACTTAGTCATTTTTAGCTAAGCTTTACTCAATTTTTTTGAGGCAACGAGTTTCCATAATTTTTTTGAGTTCTGGGAACTAATTAGATTTTACTGTGTAGTTTCACTTCCTGTCTACTTTTGCAACTCTGCATAAAGCGTCTCCTGCAGTTTCCTGTCTTACACAGTACTTTGTGACCTTTAGCATACTTGCTGACTTTCCCAATCTACTGGCCTACCTAAAACAATATAAACAGCAAATAAGCACTAAGAATATATATTTTACCTTAACAATTCCATTACAGTTACCATTTAAAAAGGTAATATTCAGAATACACTGCGGTGTTTCCTGTTTCATATGTTTGGCTGTCCCCTCTCTATTTTTGGTAATTCCACGCCGGTGGAAACCTCACGGCACGACAAAACTCCAAAACCCCTAGAGACAAGGCACGCACAAACAAACTCCAAAACACAAAACACACAAAATCCAAAACACATGCAAAATCCAAAACACTTACAAAATCCAAAACACATGCAAAACTCCAAAAAAAAACACATGCAAAATCCAAAACATACAAAATCCAAAACACATGCAAAATCCAAAAATACTTACAAAATCCAGCTCAAACACATGCAAAATCCAAAATACTTACAAAATCCAAAACAACGATACAAAATCCAAAACACATGCAAACTCCAAAACACTCCAAAACAAAATACAAAACACATGCAAACTCCAAAACACGCAAAACAAAAATCCAAAACACATGCAAAATCCAAAAACACAAAATACAAAATCCAAAACACGCAAACAAAATCCAAAACACATGCAAACGGCCAAGGGTCCGCGCTTCCCAGGTTGCCTAGCAACCATGACCTCTGGAAGCAAGTTAGCTGGATTTGATTGTTACAAGAGCGATTTGATGCGTGATCTTGGATCATTCGGTTCTCTGTAAGCTCATCCGGGACTTGCTGTCATAGCAACAGATCACAGTAAGTAAATATAAACCTGCTTGGGAGCAGGCTTACTTTATGTAAACAGGATTAGATCAAATACTGCCACTCAGGTATGTCCGCTTCAGTTATCACAAAGAAAGCAACAGCGATATTTCTCCACTGTTTTTCAGTATGTTGGTCATATAAATAAATATTATCAATGTAACTAAAGATAATGCAGTATTTGATATTTTTATTGATGTCATACAGATACATACAGGTCATGTCCTAAAAAAGCGAAATGTACTAGTAATCATTCTGTTTCATGTATTTGATTATTTCAGATGTAATTCATATTTTAGAGTAGTAATAGTAAAAAACTTGTTGCTGCCTTTATAATCAAGATGAGAGACCACGGCTATAAAATTTGAACATTACCTAAGGTGGATTTGGGAAGTCTGTCGAACAGCCATGTCCTGTCCGCTCACACACTGCTGAGCAAGGAAGGTGCAAGATTGATAAGGAGAGTTTCCAGAATTCAGCGGATATGCAGGATTCAAACACAAGGGATAGACAGGATCTTTTATTTAGCTCAGACAGAGAGACGACAGTGTGCTCAAGAGAAGAGATATGGATTTTCTCGTGAGGGTATTACTCCTGTGATTCTTTCTTTCTTTCTCTCTCTCTCATCCCAACTTACTGTGCATGCTTCAGTCAGCAATATAACCCTTGCATGGGAACAGGTAAAAGTGATGGAATGTTTATGTAAAACTACACACAAAAACCCACAATGTCAATAAATGTCACAGTACAAAAAGCCTTAACTTTGCTGTGACGATGTTTTAATGGGTGCAGGACCACCACCTGTCTTTATTTGCTCTGCCCTTTTCTTGGTTGCTGTTATAAACAAACAAACAGATTATTTCATTGGGTCTCTTTTCAAGAGACTTTAAAAGCAATATAAGTGATAAATATTACCATTCTGTAGAATATTCTTATATTTCACTTTTACTTGTTCCCATGTTAGTGGGTCCTGTTGTGGCTCTAATGTGAAAGAGGATATGATGTAATATAATATAATGTGGTATAATATAATATCACATGATATAATGTAATATCATGGATCACTTACGAGTTTAATTTGTCAGCAACTTTCTGCCAGCCCTCTCTCCTTGCTTTTGCAGCCTTTGCAGTGTTCCCCTGCGTTTTTTGGGTTTGTCGTGCTTTGCCTCTCAGGGCCACCGTAGTTTTCCATAAATAAATATTATCAATGTAGCTAAAGATAATGCAGTATTTTAGATTCATATTTTAGAGTAGTAATAGTAAAACACTTCGTATAATCAAGATGAGAGACCACGGCTTATCTGAAACTCCTGAAATCCCTCAATCAAGAGTTCTTGCTCTGCTGCCATGAAATACTGAGCGCTCCTTCGACATCTTCGCCGACCAATCACAGGGTTGCCGATCAATGTTTCTACTATCGATTTGCGTGAGGGTATTATTTTCTTTCTTTCTCTCCCTTTAAGCCACCCAGTGATCTCAGATTACTTCATCCAGCTATACTAATCGTCAACAACAGGTGTGAGGGGGAGAACCGGATTAGCTGAGCTCAAAGTTAGCGATGATTTGATCATTTGGATGTGTCATTTGATCTTGGACGTAGTAAGAAAGAGGATATGATGTAATATAAAGAACGGACCCCAAAACACTTACAAAATCCAAAAGCCTTTGCAGTGTGCAAAATACAAAACACGCTCTGTGAAAATACACAACGACCAATCACAGGGTTGCCGAAATACAAAGCCGCAGTGCAAAATAGCAAAACACTTACAAAATCCAAAACACGATGATTTGATCTTGGAAAATCCAAAACACGTGCAAAATCCAAAACACTTACAAAATACACTTACAAAATCCAAAACACTTACAAAATACAAAACACGTACAAAATACAAAACACGTACAAAATACAAAATCACAACGGAAGTGCTCCAGGACGCTAGGGGCAGTGTTGAGCTTTTGTTACCTAGTAACTACACAAGCCAGGACGTACCAATGACCGGATTTGGGCTGTATCCCAATTCAGGGTCTGCAGCCTTAAAGGCCGCATTTTAAGGCTGATTACGTCACAGAGATGCGCCGAAGGCTGTCCCAATTCAAAGGCTGCTCGAAATGCGGCCCTCAAATGCATCCTTCATTTCCCTGAATTTTAAGGATGGGTCGGTGTAGCCTTCATGGCCCATCATATCCCAGACTTCATAGCGCGGCGGTGGTGTGGATAATTTTGCCAAAAAAAACGGTGGAAGCGGAGCGGCTGAAGAGTAAACTTTCAAAAGTAAGTACTGAGTATTATGTCACTTATTTATGCGCAAATGTTCAATAATGAAGAACATTAAAACATTACTGTTGGCGACATGTCGGCAAAGTTATGTGACATTAGCGATGTTTGTACTAACTTGGTTTTAAAGCCTCTACTTCTAAATATATATATAGTTGACTTTAATCTTACTGTTAAGTGTAGGCTGTGTGCAGGCAGGAATGGTGGACCCATAGTGCAGACGCTCGAAGTCAAAAGGTGAACTCACAACAGCTTTAATGCTGAACTCAAAATAACAAACTTCCAGAGTGCAAAAAAAATAAACTCAGGCGAGCAGACAAAACACACAGCAAAATAAACGGTAGATCGCGACAGAGAGCACAGGAAAACACAGGGCTTAAATACACAGAGGGAGCAATCAGGGAATGGGCAACAGGAGGGAAACACAGCTGGGGCAAATCAGGACTAACGAGACAAGGAGAGCAAAACCAGATACACTAACATGAGACATGGACTTTCAAAGTAAGACAGGAAACATAACACAGACTCACAGGGAGGCATTATAACAAAGGGAACAAAGACGTGGGACCAGGGCAGACACAGACACTGACTGGACGTGGGGATACAGCAAACAGGGGAGACAGCAACTCAGAATCACAGACAGAAAACCAGAACACTAAAACTCTAACAGAACCCACCCAGAGAACCTAAACTAAGAATAATCCAAAAACCCAAAAAGCAAAACTAGAATATAATGAAATAACAAACTCAAAGAACCAAAACACAAACCACTGGGTCGACGACCCAGGGATCCTAACACTTACAGAGAATGTGATGATTTCATGGATAATTAAAGTCAGTCATATATCCACAAACACAACAAGCTGAAAGTCAGTGATGCTGCTCGGTTTGCAGTCCTGAATATGACGGCACAAGCAGGATTCACTGCACTGTTAATGTTAGCTATGTTATATTGCTGCCTCTGTTCGGTGGTGTCGAGCCAAACGGACTTTAACGTGTGTTTGAACGAGCTGACGGTTCACTCGTTAAGCTGAAAGAAAGATGCTTTAATCACAGGAGTCACACATGTGTCCACTGCACCATCTGGGAACTCTTCTTGTTTAGCACTCGTAATAACACAAACACTAAATCCTCCTTCTCTTGTGCTGTTTTGTAGCAGTGATTACACCTGAGACTGTCACCTGTCTGTCTGTCCTGCACTCTCTCTGTTTCTTTCTCTCTGATTGTGGAATAAAAGTATGAACATGTATTTATAAGTTACACTTGTGTTTGAATCCTGCAGCTTATCACACATTTGATTTCCATGTGTGACAACTGCAAGTGTCCAGACTGAGGACAGACTGAGGGACCCACTGCTGCACATCATCTGTGAGGCTTTGCACCCCTGATGATCCACCAGGACAAACTCAGCAGTGTGTGAGGAAGAGGAGGAGGAAGAGCCAGCAGCAGCTGACAGATGGAGAGAATAGACAGACTGTTCCCTGTTTGTGAAGGACTGCTAGGAAAGTTTAACATAACTAATTGTCTGTCCTGAATCAGTCTTATTAGGTAATGTTCAAATAATGTTATCATCCCAGTGTTTTCAGTGTGGGAGAAAGTACTCAGGGCCTTCAAGTTACACACTATGAAAGGCAGCAACAAGTTTAATATTCAGAAACCTAAAGTATGTATCAGCAGCAGAATGGAGCTAAAAATAAATGTTTGTTTCAGTTCTATGAAGCTTTGAGTATTTTGGATTAGTAGCACTGCTGTGTTTGTTGCATCATATTGCTGTAATTGTTTATATGCTTTATATATTCTGAGCTAAGTTGATCTATAGTGTTACATCATATTCTATAAGGATGTTATGTGTTTGTAGACTTTCTGCCCAGTTTGACCCATTTAGCAGAAGTCAGCCTGTTTAAGGCTCTGATATCTATTCTGTATGACTTAAAGCAGTTATGACATGGTCTGATTTTCTCACCCAATAAAGGAATATTTCATATATCAGTCTGATCTTCATTCTATCAGAAACAGTTTTCACAGCTTGTACATTTTCTTTTTTTATAAAAATATGTAAGCAATGAGCCAAATTTAGTAATGCCAACATATTGAAGGAACAACATTTGTCTCTTATATACAGTGTTGGGACTAACGCGTTATTAAGTAAGGCGTTACAGTAACTACGTTATTATTGTGGTAACGAGCACGGTAACTAGTTATTATGCCAAAACCAGGAACGCGTTACTCGTTACTGGGATTTAGATAGGCTCGTTACTCGTTACTTCGTGTGGTGGATATCGCGGAGCTTCCACAGATTCAATAACATTAGCAAGTGGTGGAGGCCAGCAGGTGGATGAAGGAAAAGGGAGGCAAGAGGAGAGACCCGAGGCAGCCGCCGGTCCGCGTGTCAGGTGAACTGAACTTCAGGTAAGAAGTTATGACCTGCAGTCTATCGGAGTCAGATATAAACCAAGTTTAGGTGGAGTTTATTTTCGGTATGCTGACTTTTTCGTACTGCGTGCTAGCTAGCATGACGGAGTTTCTACTGTATACAGCTGTGTGGGTGCTATGTTACTGATGTTGAACTTTATTTTGATCATAAGGTTAATTATTAGAGTTGCCAACCGTCCCGTAAAAAACAGAATCGTCTCGTATTCAGAGAAAATATTATGCGTTTCATACTGAGGTGAAAAGGAACACAGTTTGTCCCGGACTTCAGCTACAATGAAAAAGACACAAAGCTGAAGCTGCACAGCTGCCTCTTCTTCTCTCATTCTCTCCTGTTTCTACTTTAATCACGAAACTGATCAATGATCAGCTGATCGGCTTTTCTCTCTTGTTTATTTATCGCCCACTTTGCGCCAGAAAGAGGAAACCAGCGGATGTCGCGTTAAACAACAGCAGCACGTTTAAGCTTGATCAGCTGTTGTTAGAATTTATTTAATATTAATTTCTAGTATCAGCTGATGTTTGCTGGAGCCACAGCTGTAAAGCTGCTGGTCATGATATCGGTTTGGTTATCTGGTGAGAGGGAAACATGAAGATGAAACCAGGAGATGTCCTTACTGAATCATCAGAGCTGAACAGGTGATGTAGAAACAGGTTTACCTTTTAGGTGACATGAATGAGTTGAAGGAAGTTATGAACTGTTTCTGAGAGACAAATAACACCAGGATCCTTTTCTAAGTAGCTGACAGCTGGTAACTGTGCAGGGGTGGATCTAGCAAAGTGTTGCCAGGGGGCAGGTAGGGCATTAACAGGGAAAGGGGGCACAAGGAAATACTTTTCTTTATTATTCTCATTTAAAATGTCTCGCTTTAAAAAAAAAAAATAATTATCTGAGTCTTACAACAAACAATTGATAGATTGATACATATATACCATCAGAACAGTGTACATCACTGTCACAACAGTGTTTATTTTCATTCAAAGGCTTTATGATTTTTCCTTTAATGGTGGGCCGGTCTCTAGTCAAAATGCCCGGGACGATTTTTTTGTCCCAGTCCAGCCCTGTATGCAGCTCATCTGCAGTCTGGTGTTACCTACATCTTCCTATTCAGAAGGCAGAATTTCCAAGTTCTGAGTACAATCAAAAGCACCACGACTGCAGTTTTTGTGTTGGATGTAAAAAGCAGGCTAGAATCATGGCGGCGGTCAACGACGGTCCAGGCGTGGGATTTGTCTCGTGGAAATGTGCACATTATTTTTTCCTTTCTATTGGTAGGTGGCACAGTGCACTTGTGCCAAGTAAGCAAGCTAGAAGACTGGCAATCTTGCTGGGTATCCAGTTACAGAAGCAACACATTAACAAGAGAATTCTGAGTAAAACCAAAGTTACTTTCCCTAGTAACTAGTTACTTTCAAAGTAACGAGTAACTTGAAGTAACTGAGTTACTTTTTTAGAGAAGTAACTAGTAATGTAACTAAGTTACTAATTTAAAGTAACTTACCCAACACTGCTTATATATAATACATCTGTATATACACTGTCAGAGATACCTGTCTTTGAGTGAAGATTTAAGGTGATAAGACATATAAATAACTGCAACTTGAATCTTTACTGAAGCTCAGTATTTGACACAGAGTTCATGTTCACTGCTGTAATAACTAATAATGATTAATATAATAACTATAAAATTGGCCATATTATATTTACATTACCAAAGTGATATGACTTTAGTCTCATGAAAAACATTAGCTAATTGTTATTTACTGGCTAATCTTAAAATGACCGTTTAGTACAGAAATGAAGCCGCAACTCTGGAAGACCCGGCTCAATGAATATGGCATGCGGCTCAATACGAAAAAGACCGAATACCTGGAAGGAGGCCCCCAAACTGATGGCACCATCATAATTGACAACGAAGAGCTGAAGAAGACAAAAGAGTTCCGCTACTTGGGCTCAGTCATCAGTTACGATGGAAATATAACCTCCGATGTCCGAGCACGAATAAATAGACGCTCGAGTCCCGCCTGAGGTGGTATGGACACGTGATTCGAAGCGATGAGAACTCTGTAGCAAAAACGGCAATGATGATCGACCCAGAAGGATGCCGGCCCCGAGGCAGACCGAAGAAACGGTGGATGGACAAAATAAAGGAGGACATTAAGACCATCAACGCATCACCTGAGGACGCCTTGGACAGAACCAAATGGAGAAAACTTTGCCGAAGAGCGGACCCTGCACCAGCGGGAACAACGCCAGGATGAAGAAGTACAGAAATGAAGCCCAAAAATCATGTTTTTACAGTCCTGTGGTCTCAGCCTCAGATACTTATCAAATCACACAAAGCTCTTGTAGAAACAAACAAATGAACAAAATATGTTCTCCTTCATTTCTGTCAAACAAAGTTGTATGACACGTTTCCAGCGGTTAGTATCATGGTTGCTAGGCAACCTGGGCAGCGCGACGGAGACTAGACCGTCCCATTTGCAAATCGAGCTCAACACTGCCCCTTGCGTCCTGGAGCACTTCCGTTGTCTTTTGGATTTTTTACGTGTTTTGGATTTTGCATGTGTTTTGGATTTTGTACGTGTTTTGGATTTTGCATGTGTTTTGGATTTTGTACGTGTTTTGGAGTTTGTGCGTGCTTTGTCTCTAGGGGCCACCATAGGAAACCCAAACAAAACACGCATTAAGAGGCTCTAATGTCTGTGTCTCAATCTCGTGGCCCATGTCACCCCTACTTGCAGCCGCATAATGACATGAAGAAATATTTTTTTTAAAACTTAGTGTTCAAAAATTATTTAATATGAAGGCAATGGGCAGAGTGTTACAGGCATCGCCCTAAAGCATGTAGCCTCATGGGCAGTGTAGTCCAGCTGTAAGTAAGCTATTAAGACTCGACTGTACACTGTGTTCGTGTTCTCCTCCGAAACAATAAGTTCCGTTGGAGCAGCCTTTCAACGCCTCTCTCTGTCTCTCGCTAGCAAAGTTGACCCAGACAACAAAGTAAAGCTAGTTTTCAGCTACGACCGTGGCTCAGGGGGGTTGGGAAGGGCACCTGTAACCGGAAGGTCGCCGGTTCGATCCCCGGCCTCTCTGTCCTGGTCGTTGTGTCCTTGGGCAAGACACTTTACCCTACCGCCTACTGGTGTTGGCCAGAGGGGCCGATGGCGCGATATGGCAGCCTCGCTTCTGTCAGTCTGCCCCAGGGCAGCTGTGGCTACAACTGTAGCTTGCCTCCACCAGTGTGTGAATGTGAGTGTGAATGAATAATGTCATTGTAAAGCGCTTTGGGTGCCTTGAAAAGCGCTATATAAATCCAATGCATTATTATTATTAGAGGTCCCTTTACTACGGTTCGGAGCCGCAGACCTGTTTTATATACGCGCGGAATAGTTTTCTATACGAGATCGCTGCAAAAAGTGCAGCCTTACCTAATGTCCACACTACTGTTACTCATTTATATTAAGATTTAAACATCTAGTTGGTATTGGTATCGATACGAGTAACCTTCAGTAATAGTAATAAATCACACAGCAATAGTACATTCATGTAGTTGTAAAAGAGCATGATAATATATCAAGTAATCCAAAGTATTCAGAATACATTACTGTCATTGAGTAACGTAACGGAATACGTTACAAAATACATTTGGGGGCATGTAATCTGTAATCTGTAGTGGAATACATTTTAAACGTAACCTTCCCAACACTGCGTTACTCACATACTGTGCCGCCATAAAGAATATATTTATACAGTTAAAAGAAAAGCTAGAAAAACACATCTATTAAATACAGTGTCTGTTTTCAAGTACTTGGTAAAATCTCAGTTCCACCCTACTATAAACAGGTTTGGAATTTACCATTTCCTGTTTGGAAGTCTGGACCTCCAAGATGGTGACAACATGGAACAGAGCGACCTTCCATTGCTATTCTAGCGTGTTGTGGGACACATGCAGTGTTAGTCCTCTAGAGGGCACTAGTTACCCCGTGACAGTAATTAAATATCCATCTACAATCAGAAAGTAAAATGTAAGAATGGACAACCTTGAACTGATCCCAGATCAGGTGTTTTACAGATTGCTGTGTGTTTTCTGCAGGTTTGACTTTGTTCAGTGGTTTACCAAGGACCGCATGGCACCTGAACTCCTACAAGAACAAATCATCAGTGCTGAGAGCCATAGAAGATCTACAACAAACTGGTGGACGCACCAACACAGGTGAGTAACCAGCACATTATCCTGTCTACAGGTTCTAGCCACAAAAGTTTTTTGGACCAGAGGCTCTGACTGGAGAATATGAGCAATTTTACTTCTTGTATATGAGGGATTTTTTCATCTCTTTTTTAATCATCTTAGCATCAATTTGTATACACTGATCTATGTCGAATTCAACTTTAAAAGTCTGAACTTTTTTCATACTTCGCTAACAGCCTGTGTGGTGTGGTAATGGTACTAATACTTTTTCTTTCAGTCAGTTTCAGTCAGGGTTATTGTTTGTTAACAGTCAAAATGACCGAAATGACCGAGAGAAGAAGCTCTCGGTGAGTCTGGAGGTGTCGGACCTCAGTGACCTGAGGTGCCTACCCGGCTCCTCCGGCCCTCCTGATGTTCACAGGGGAGTTGGGCCGCTGCGGGGATTTTTCTGATACAATCCGCCCTGCCATTCCAACGTTTTCCCCGGGCCTTTCCTGACGATTCCACTAAGATTTCTCAACTGTTTCCGTTCGTGACCGTCCCCTATGCTGGGCTGAGTCATATCTCGCCCTGCACCCCCTCGAGACCCTCTCCTACACACAGTTCATCTGTGATTTTAAGGCCAGTCGGTCGTTGAGTTTTCCATCGAGTTCGTCAAAGCTGCAGAGACAGAGTGGTAGCGTAACACACTCCACGGTGCTTTTGTGAATGTTCTTAGCAAACGTATTAAGGATGAGCTCGCCTAATGTGATGAACCAAATTGTTTCGAGGATTTGGTTGATTTGGCAATAAGAAGTAATAACTGCCTTTGCAAAAGAGAGAGCGAAAAAGGGAGCAGGTCCTGTGCTGGATTCGGTGGGAACACCCCTGTGCACACTACTCCTCGGGCCTCTCCATCCCCCTTCTCGGCCCATGCCTCACCTCCGCCCGTCACCAATGCAGCTGGGTCTTACAAGACTCATGCCAGAAGAGGTGCCTCCTCTGTTTGCCGAGTCCGTGACACCGTTTGCAGTCAGCATGGTACAATTTCTGTTCAGGCCCTTTTGGATTCTGGGGCAGAATTTGATTGATAGCGACTTGGTGCGTCAACTTGGCATTGAGGTGCCCCACTACCAGCCACCCAGTTATACAATCTCTGTGGTCCCAAAAAAACAGCCATGGAAAAATATGTCAAGGAGTCGCTGGAGGCTGGCTTAATTCACCTGTCTTCTTCGCTCCTCGCTGCCAGCTGCCTGTATTGACTGTCGGGGGGATTAACAAAATAACTGTAAAAAACAAGTATCCTCTGCCTCTAATCTCATCTGCTTTTGAGCCATTGCAAGAAGCAGTCATTTTCACAAAACTGGACCTCTGAAATCACTTAATACAACAGGGGGATAAGTGGAAGACTGCTTTTAATACTCCTCTTGGACATTATGAGTATATGGTAATGCCATTTGGTTTGACCAATGGCTGGTTTTCCAGATGTTAGTAAATGATGTGCTGTGGGACTCTCTGAATCATTTTGTATTTGTTTATTAGGATGACATTCTTATTTTTTCCCGGTCATTGGAGGAACATATTCATCAGGTTCACTGTTGGGGAACCAGATGTTTGTAATGACTGAGAAATGTGATTTCCATGTTGAGTCATTTTCTTTTGGTTGATTATATTCTGGAAAAAGGGCGGGTGAGGACAAGCAATAATAGAATGGCCGGCTTCCTCCACACATAAACAACTTCAAAGATTTCTAGGATTTGCTTAATTCTGTCACCAGCTCATTAGAAACTACAGCCAGATAACACTCCCACTTAATAAACTCATTTCTCCCATGCAAGTCTTCCAGTGGTCACCCGAGGCCAGCTAGGCGTTTTTAAGATTACAATAACTATTTAGTACCAGAACCATCCTTCCCCATCCTGACACCTCCAAGCAGTTTATTGTGGAGGTGGACACTTCCAACACCAGTACAGGAGTAGTGCTATCCCAACGCTCTGAACATGATGGACACCTCCACCCGCCTGCCTTTTTCTCTCGGTGGTTCAGCTCCACTGAGTGAAATTATCATCAGGAACTCCTAGCAGTCAAGATGGCCCTAAAGGAGTGGAGACATTGGTTGGAGGGATCTGAACAGCCATTTTCAATCTGGAACAACCACAAGAACCTCTCATACATTCAGTGTGCCAAGAGAAAGAACTCCCGGCAGGCTACATGGCAGTTCTTTTTCAACCAGTTTAATATCACCATTCCTTACAGACCCAGCTCTCGCAACACTAAGACCGATGCTTTGGTCCACCAGTTCTCCCCATAATCTCACTCTGTAGAGCCCGGGACTATCTTACCTGCATCCTGTGTAGTGGGGGCCGTGACATGGGAGATCGAGCTACACGGGTGAAATGTAGCTTGTGTTAGAGGAATTTCCAACATGTGTCTCTCCAAAAGTTGATTCTGTTCATTTGGACGTAGCGTTTTGTGGGAGAAACGTTTCATCACTCATCCAGGTGACTTCTTCAGTCTCAGCTGACTGCAGGTGGAAACCTGTATTGTACTGTATGTAGCGGAGATGACAATAAAGTTTACTTTGACTTCAGCAGCGCGCAGGCACACCGAGGGCTCTCGCGCTCACTTTTCGCGTATAGAATTTCGAAAAAAAACATCAGTGCAAATTATAAGTCTGTATCATAATGTCCGGTGTTTTCGTGTTTGTTGTTATGTTTTTATTTTGTTTTATTTTACGAGTTGGTTATTAGATGCTGCTCCAGCCAGCCAGTGAATCCCCCGCCGCCCCGCCCTCTCCTCCCTGTGCCGCAAGCAGCAGGCGCACCTCGCAAACGGAGGGTGCCCTTACTCCCAGCAAATGGGAGATAGAAAACCGATCCTTGCCTATGCCATCCCCAAAATGCCCTGGCTGATGTCGGGGCAGCATGAGTACGAGCAACTTTTTTTTTCTTTTTTGCCGATGCCCGTGATGCCGCCCCCCACCACGATGCCGCCCCGGGCAACCGCCCATGTCGCCCGTATCAAAAACCGCTACTGGCTGTGGTGAACGAAACATGGGGCACATCTGATAACAGGACAGGTAGTTTGTCAAAAATCTTCTTATAAAGGGCTGGCACAGCTTTCTCGGTGAAGTAATTTCAAATCGAGGTTCTACATGCTCCATAAGCATAAGAATGCAAAGGCGAATGGCAGGTCACTCATTGCGATCATTGGTGCTATCTTGGCGGTGATGTCCTGCGTCTTCGCGCTGTCACGGGGCATTTTTTTGTCTCCCTTTCAAACTCTCCTGCAGCTTGAGCTGAATCGTCTTCGACTGGGTTGCCTGGGTAAATTCGCTGTTTTGTGTCGGGCAGGGGCAATTTTAGCCCATTTTTGGGGGTGCTGAAGCACCCCTAAAATGAATCAAAGCACCCCCAAAGATTTCTTACTTTTTTGACAATATTTGCTGTTTTTGTGACACACTACTAAAAATATAAAAAGCATACAGTGCTTGGTTGAGACGTAACATTTCAACAACAAAAGTATAAATACCCCCCCTCCCAAAATGGTTTGTTCCAGCTCGCCTCTCCCCTACTCTGAGACGCAGCGGAGCAGAGGTATAAGTGCCTGGCTGAAACAGGACATATTAGCTACATTTAACCTGCAGTTACTCTTTATATAGTTAGATAGGAGTCAGACCATGTTTCTTTTTACCCGAAAAACATTACACCAGGTAACCTGCAGTGTTGAAAACTTGTTTTCCGACGATGTTTGCTACCCTACAATCCATCCTGCTCTGTAGTAAAATCAGCGACATTTGAACGTCCTGTTGCTCCCGTTGAAATGTATACAGCCTGTTTAAAATCTAAAACTTAAAATTGTCCGTAGCCTACTGTTGTTACCATTGTCCTGTTTGAAATGGATACTAACTAGCTAATTGAATGCTGACTGAATGCCCATTAACCTTATAACTTCTGTTGTGTGTGTGTGTGTGTGTGTGTGTGTGTGTGTGTTTGCGTTTGTGTACAGAGAGACAGCCAGGTTTATAGTGGATATAAGGACGTTTTTTTCAAAAAAAGGGAGCAACATTCAGGTAAAAGTGTAAGATCAAATGATCCATCAATAAAGGATAATGTTGGATCAGTGTTTCAATATTTATATCTTTTATTAGATGTTCATGTGGTTTGGTTATTTGCCTTTTGGTTGAAAGTACACTGAGAGAGGACTTTTCATTAGTGATCTTAATAGTATTTTTTCATATTAATGTAATTTTTTCATCTGATTGAATACAATCTCCAGTATGAAGAGTTGGACAGCACCAGGCCCCGACATGGTTCACACCTACTGGCTCAAGAAGCTGACTGCACTCCACGAGCGTCTGGCAGCACAAATGAACCAGCTGCTAGTTGACGAGAGACACCCAGAATGGCTAACCGAAGGTCGGATGGTCCTGATCCCCAAGGACCCCCAGAAGGGACCGGTCCCATCCAACTACCAACCAATAACCTGCCTCAGTACTACATGGAAGCTCCTGTCAGGCATCATATCGGCTAAGATGAACAGGCACATGGGTCAATACATGAGTGGGGCACAGAAAGGTATGGGCAAGAATACCAGAGGCGCAAAACACCAGCTACTGGTAGACCGAACAATCAGACGAGACTGCAAGACCAGACTGACCAACCTGTGCACAGCCTGGATTGATTACAAGAAGGCCTATGACTCAATGCCCCACAGCTGGATCCTGGAATGCCTAGAATTGTACAAGATCAACAGGACCCTAAGAGCCTTCATCAGGAACTCAGTGGGGATGTGGCGTACAACACTAGAGGCCAACTCCAAGCCCATAGCACAAGTCACCATCAAGTGCGGGATCTACCAAGGAGATGCTCTGTCCCCACTGCTGTTCTGCATAGGCCTGAACCCCCTCAGTGCGATCATTGACAAGACTGGCTACGGATACCGACTACGAAACGGAGCAGTTGTCAGCCAACTCCTGTACATGGATGACATCAAGCTGTATGCCAAGAGTGAACGAGACATCGATTCACTGATCCACACTACCAGGATATACAGCAATGACATCGGGATGTCATTCAGACTGGAGAAGTGTAGTCGGATGGTAACAAAGAGAGGGAAGGTAGTCAGAACTGAGGGGATCGAACTACCAGAAGGCAACATTGCAGACATAGAGGACAGTTACAAGTACCTGGGGATCCCGCAGGCAAATGAGAACCATGAAGAGGCCGCTAGGAAAGCTGCAACCACCAAGTACCTGCAGAGGGTCAGGCAAGTCCTGAGGAGTCAGCTGAACGGTAAGAACAAGATCCGGGCCATCAACACCTACGCCCTGCCCGTGATCAGGTACCCTGCTGGGGTAATAGGCTGGCCAAAGGAGGAGATAGAAGCCACTGACATAAAGACAAGAAAGCTCGTTACCATGCATGGAGGGTTTCACCCCAAGTCCAGCATCCTGAGGCTGTACGCTAAGCGGAAGGAAGGGGGCCAGGGACTGGTGAGTGTCAGCACCACAGTCCAGGATGAGACAACGAACATCCAAGAATACATTGGGAAGATGTATTCTGTATTCTGTATTCTGACCGAGTGCTCAGTGAATACCTCAGGCAGCAGAAACCCAAGAAAGAGGAGGGAGACGAGGAACCATCATGGAAGGACAGGCCCCTGCACGGTATTTACCACCGGCAGATAGAGGAGGTGGCTGATATCCAGAAATCCTACCAGTGGCTGGACAAAGCTGGACTGAAAGACAGCACAGAGGCACTAATCATGGCAGCACAAGAACAAGAATAGAGGCTGGGGTCTATCACACCAGGCAAGACCCCAGGTGCAGGCTGTGTAAAGATGCCCCTGAGACAATCCAGCACATAACAGCAGGGTGCAAGATGCTAGCAGGCAGGGCATACATGGAGCGCCATAACCAAGTGGCCGGCAGAGACATCTGTGCCGAGTATAACCTGGAAGTTCCGAGGTCAAAATGGGAGACGTCCCCAAGGGTGGTGGAGAATGACCGAGCTAAGATCCTGTGGGACTTCCAGATACAGACGGACAAAATGGTGGTGGCTAACCAACCGGACATAGTGGTGGTAGACAAACAGGAGAAGACGGCCGTAGTGATCGATGTATATATACACATATATGTATATATACATACATATATATATGCTGCACTGTTTATACAGAAGTAGAATCTGTATGGATGGATATTTCTTGTTGAAATATGATATTAGACTCATAGCTAACTTAAGTTTTGCCTTTTCATTTGTTGTGTTTTGGTCTTTGAGCTTTGAAACTCTTGACCTGCTGTTGCCTCTTTGTTCCATCACAGGAGTAGCTCTGAAACACATCCTCCATAACCAGTTTAAACCCACTGTGGGAATGCGCCCAGACTCCAGAAAGATTGCTGTTCTGATCACAGACGGGGAATCCTACGATGAAGTACTTCTTCCCTCAAAGAACCTGAGAGACACCGGCATCGAGGTCTACACTATCGGTGAAGTTTTTTGATTAATGTTTACCTTTAAAAAAAATCCTCTGACAAGTTTGAAGCAATCACAGAAATATTAAGTTCTTGTAGTTGCTGAGCGTCCTTTACGTTTGTCTCCATCACAGCAGACGAACGTCCCCACCTAATGGCTCTATCCTCTCACCCCAACCAGTCACAGCAGATGGCCCCGCCCCTCCCTGAGCCTGGTTCTACCGGAGGTTTCTTCCTGTTAAAAGGGAGTTTTTCCTTCCCACTGTCGCCAAAGTGCTTGCTCATAGGGGGTCATATGATTGTTGGGTTTTTCTCTGTATGTTTTTTTTTTTTTTTTATTATATCTTTATTTGGATTGGACAAGTAGAGATAGGAAAAATAAGGCATCTGCATACCAGTATACAAGTAACATATGAGCTATGGTTAGAGTCCATTAGCCTCATGGGCAGTGTAGTCCGTGCTGCAGCAGGTTTTTAGCCAAGAATTTAGTTTAAGACTCAACTGTACACTGTGTTCGTGTTTTCCTCCGGAGAGCAGATGATAACGAGCGGAATACGTTACAGAATACATTTTGGGGCATGTATTCAGTATTCTGTAATGGAATACATTTTAAAAGTAACCTTCCCAACACTGTGAGCAGAGTCCATTCCAGGTTTTTAGATTTAGTTTAGGAGAGCAGATGATAAACAACAATAATCAATAGATACATATTACCCTCCTTTGGCCATTACTGGGAGAGTTGTTCACCTGCTCTCCAAAGGGAGATAGTTAGAACACATTACATAGAACTATAAGCACAAATTGGGGGGAGGTCTGTGCTGCTGTCATGGTAAACAAGTAAATAAATAAACGAATAATAATAGTATAAAAAAATAATAAACAGGTAACAGTGAAAATCAAGTGAAGTCAGCTCTGGTGGGGGTAATAAATTGTATCCAGTTGTTCCAAATTTGGTAGAATTTGGCCTTTTGGTTTCTTAGCAAATATGTCAATTTTTCCATCCTAAATATCTCTAGAATAGTCCCAAACCAGTCCTCTAGTGTAGGCTGGACTGGGCTTAACCATCTTCTAGTGATTGTTTTTTTACTTGCCACCAAAAGTAATTGTGCCAACTTAATCTCACTCTTACGCTCCAGAAGGGGGACCAGACCCATATATAAAACCTTAAAATCTAAAGGTATTTGGACATTGAAAACTGCACTTAAAGAGGTCTGGACACCCATCCAGAAATTTTTTAATTTGGGACAGTCCCAAAAGACATGAAAATGGTTAGCCACGGTCGAGCCGCATTGTCTCCAGCATTGCATATGGACCCCTTTGTATCTCTCCTGATATGGTGTCTTGAAATACCTAATGATATTCTTCCAGCCATGTTCCTTCCAGCTCATAGAACTGGATGTAGCCCACTGGCAGTGCCAAACATTTTCCCATTCACCCCCAGAAATAACAATCCCTGATTCCCTTTCCCATTTATCTTTAGTGTATAAAGTATTATCCTCGCTGGCACTAGAGAGAGCTTTGTATAATTTGGAGATGGATTTAGTAGGAATCATGGTTGTGGTATTTTTCAGAATAAGGAAAAAATGCGACTCAACATCATTAAAGTCAGATAATTTGCATTCATGATCAATATATGATCTCAGTTGTAGATATCTGTGGAAATCGTATTTTGTCAAATAATGGTTATCCCGCAGGGCCTCAAATCTGAGCACAATATTTCTATGAGTAAGAGAGAGGAAAGTCGTAAGGCCATAGGATATCCATGCTTTAAAATTAGAGTCATGTCTATTTGGGATAAAATCTGAATCGAAAGCAAACCACCTGAAAATTTTTAACATTTTATGTATCCCACAAATGCTAATTACCCTCTGCCAAACTTGGAGGGTGTGAGTTAGCCAGGGGTTCCCCAAGGTTTCCAGCCGACACATTAAACCCTTATCTGCCATAGCAGCTTGTAGATGGAGCCGGTCCACTAGGCTGGATTCCAGTTCCTTCCACCTAGCTGTATATGTTTCGTTGCACCAGTATAGGAGAGGGGTTATTTGAGCGGCATAATAGTAGTTCTTGAGGCAGGGGAGGCCCAATCCTCCCTTTTCCTTGGGGAGCTGTAGAGTGGCATATTTAACCCTTGGCTTTTGGCCCTGCCAGATAAATCTGGAGATCCATTTATCCCACTCAATAAATTGATAATCACACACTTCTATTGGCAAATTTCTGAAAAGGTAAAGCAGTCTGGGAAGCACGTTCATTTTGATTGCGGATATCCGGGAGCTGAGACTCAAGAAAGGGACCAGATTCCATCTATGCAGATCATCTTTTATACTTGCAGATATTGGCTCATAGTTTGCCTGGAAGAGCCCCGAGAGGTCTGCAGTCAGGTATATTCCCAGGTACTTGATTTTCTCATTATCCCAATTTATTTTAAATTTCCTATGAGGTCATGTAGCAACTTCTCCAGTCTACGAGCAAGAATAGAGGTAAATAACTTGTAATCCAGGTTAAGGACACTGATTGGTCGATAATTTCCACATTCTCGTTTATCTTTCCCCTCTTTTGGGATGATTGAAATAATTGCCTCCCTCCAAGAGGGTGGGATTTCTCCCTCCTGTAGAGTATAGTTAAATGACTTCAGCAATATGGGGAGTAGATCTGCCCTCAGGGTGCGGTACCACTGAGAACTGAACCCGTCCGGCCCAACTGCCTTACCTGGTTTTGATCTGGAAAGAGCTGCATTAATTTCTTCTGCTGAAATGGGATGTATTAAATACTCATTTTGAGAAACGAGGAGTGAAGGTAATTCTAAATGACTTAAAAAAGCATCAATACAGTTCTCCTCAGTAGCATTCGGTTGTGAATACAGTTCACTAAAGGTCTCAAAACATTCCTGAATATTTTCTAATTTAGTTTCCAAAATGTTAGTTTTGGGATCCTTAATTTGATATATCGTACTTTCCTCTAGTTGTTTGCGTAATTTATGTGCCAAATATTTTGCAGATTTACCTCCTATCTCATAGTATTTCTGCCTCAAAAATGTTAAATTATTTAGGGTCTCCTGGGTGTAAATATCATTAATTTCATCCTGTATTTTCCTGATTTCCTGTTTTACAGTGGGATTTGCGGTATTTCTGTCCTCCTGTTCTTTCAACTTTAGATTTGCCTGTAAGTCTGCTAACTTTTGCCCTTTGATTCTCTTTAGGTGGGAGGCAATAGAAATTAATTTACCTCTCATTACCGCTTTAAGCGTGTCCCAAAGAATGATTGGGGATACCTCCCCTGTATCATTAACTTCTAAAAATTCTTTAATATCTTCCTTTACTTTAGAAACTATGGCAGGATCATTAAACAAGTATGAATTAAATTTCCACAGTGTCTTACGTTTTTTCCTAGCCACCTGTAGAGATAGAGAAATAGGACTATGGTCGGATAGGTCTCTTGTTAATATGTCACAGTTTCTGACCCTAAACCTATCAGTTTTAAACATGAAAAAGTAATCCAGCCTTGCATACACTTTAAATGAACCAGAGTAATGAGTGAAGTCTCTAGTAGATACGTAGCGATCCCTCCATACATCTACAGGGTGGGCCATTTATATGGTACACCGTAATAAAATGGGAATGGTTGGTGATATTAAAGTCCTGTTTGTGGCACATTAGTATATGTGAGGGGGCAAACTCCTCAAGATGGGTGGTGACCATGGTGGCCATTTAGAAGTCGGCCATCTTGGATACAACTTTTGTTTTTTCAATAGGAAGAGGGCCATGGGACACATCAAACTTATTGGTAATGTCACAAGAAAAACAATGGTGTGCTTGGTTTCAACGTAACTTTATTCTTTCATGAGTTATTTACAAGTTTCTCTTTGTTCACAGCCATTGACATGTCGAAGAGGTTAACACGTGAGGAGCCGATCGAAATAGTGTTGATATCTGGTGAACGCAGTAACCGGGTCATTGTAGCAGATTTCAAAACAAGACACCCTACGAGACCACCCATCTCCCATGCTACAGTTAGCAAACTGCTTGCTAAGTTTCGTGAAACTGGTTCAGTGTTGGATTTGCCAAAATGTTGACGCAAGAAAACTGTCACTAATGAAGAAACATCAGTGGCTGTCCTAGCTTCATTCAGCAAGAGCCCACAGCGTAGCACTCGCCGCATGTCACTGGAGAGTGGCATTAGTTGAACATCCTTTCAGCGGATATTAGCTACTCACAAATGGCACCCTTACAAACTCCAGCTACTGCAGCATCTCAACGAGGATGACCCAGATCGGCGCACAGAATTTGCAGAATGGGCAAAACAAAAATTGGAACAGGACCCTCAGTTCACGCAGAAGATTTTGTTCAGTGATGAGGCAAACTTTTATGTGAATGGTGAAGTTAACAAACAAAACCACCGCTATTGGTCTGACACTAACCCACATTGGATGGATCCTCCAAGACTGTTGGAACAACAAAAGTGATGGTTTGGTGTGGTATATGGGGTACAACGATAGTGGGTCCATTCTTCATCAATGGAAACCTCAAGGCCACTGGATATTTGAAATTGCTACATGATGATGTGTTTCCCTCTTTATGCACTGAAGCTGGCACGTTCCCTGAGTTTTTCCAGCAAGATGGTGCACCACCACATTATGGGTGCCAGGTCCGAGCATTCCTAGATGAACAGTTTCCTGGAAAGTGGATTGGTCGTCGTGGGCCAGTTGAATGGCCCCAAGGCCTCCCGATCTGACCCCTTAGACTTTTATCTTTGGGGTCATCTGAAGGCAATTGTCTATGGTGTGAAGATATGAGATGTGCAGCACCTGAAACTATGGATACTGGATGCCTGTGCTGGCATTTCTCCTGCGGTGTTGCTATCAGTGTGTGAAGAGTGGGAGAAGAGGGTTGCATTGACAATCCAACACAATGGGCAGCACATTGAACACATTTTATAAGTGGTCAGAAACTTCTAAATAACTCATGAAAGAATAAAGTTACGTTGAAACCAAGCACACCATTGTTTTTCTTGTGACATTACCAATAAGTTTGATGCGTCACATGGCCCTCTTCCTATTGAAAAACAAAAGTTGTATCCAAGATGGCCGACTTCTAAATGGCCACCATGGTCACCTCCCATCTTGAGGAGTTTGCCCCCTCACATATACTAATGTGCCACAAACAGGACTTTAATATCACCAACCATTCCCATTTTATTACGGTGTATCCATATAAATGGCCCACCCTGTATTATCCCCATCTCTGTCATATAAGAATTAACCTTTCTGGTAAGTGCTGTTACCTGACTGGTTGGAGGGGAGGAATCAAGTTTGGGATCGAGCCTAAAGTTAAAATCTCCCCCACAGACAACTATCCCCCGAGAGTCCACCATTAAGTCAAACATGTACCTATAGAATAGCCACTCGCTCCTAGGGGGGGGCGTAAACATTTAATATTGTAATTTCAGACCCCTCTATCCTTCCTGTTATTTTAACAAATCTGCCTTCCTCGTCACATACTTCCGAGATATGTTCATAATTAAGTGTACCAGAGATGAGTATAGCCACACCCCTCTTGTGTTTAGACTTCATGGAAGAAGAGAATACATATTTAAAACCCTTTCTTTTCAATCTCAAATGTTCTGCTTGGTTCATGTGTGTCTCCTGAAGTAGTGCAATCTGGGCCTTCTCCTTCCGTAGTTCGGACAATATCTTATTCATCTTAATCACATTCAGAACCCCGTTAACATTAAAAGAGATTACTTTCACTGATTCACTTCCCATATAAATATATTAAATTGCCACAGCACCTAACTCACACACTTTTTGCTAACTTTGTTTGTATTTTGTCTTTTTAATCTGTTATATCTTGTAAAGCACTTTGTGATTTCTATCTAGAAATGTGCTATATAAATAAAATTTTACTTACTTACTTTACTTACTTACTCAATAGAAGCAAGCAACCCTGTTGGGTCTAAACTCAGACCCCGCTGTATCCAGGACTTATTCCCATGAAAGAAAAACAAGGCAACAGCGATTGATCATTTACTTGCAAGGGAGGCCTCGTCGGTATCTCAGCTCAATACGAATGACCCCGATGATGGCCTCCTCTCGCTGGCTTTTATTGAGAGACAGTTCACACAAAACACAGCAAAGCAACGCCCACATGCTTCTAAGGCATTGTATGTATGTATATGTGTGAAGCTTCTATATGTAAGTAGGAGTGTGTGTGTGTGTGTGTGTGTGTGTGTGTGTGTGTGGCAGACCTCCTGCTGACCAAAGGGTCGTAACCGCAGGAAGCTTACATCAAAAGAAGTAGATCCTCCAGATAGGATGTATCTGCAATAAAACATTACAGCCCCCTACCCAGAACCCCGAGAATCTGGGGGGAAGGACAGTGGAATCCCTTTCATCAGAGTTGGCAAGCATAAAAATGACAAACATTTAACAATCCACTCTAACAAACCCCCTCTTGAAAAAATAACAAATGAAAAAATTTGAAAATACACAGAAAACATTAGAACATAACTGAAGCTTAAAAGCTCCTAGGCTGGCTTCTGACAGTGGAACACTTCCACTGACACCCTCACAACTTGAAGGGAAACCCCTTATTACTCCCTGAGTTAGGGGGCCTTCCACTACGACGGCACTCACAACAACGAAGAGTCCCACCCATTGTAGCTCGACAGTAATCATATTTCACTGTAATGTCCATAACAAATACATATAGTTAAATTAGTTCTCTTCACGTCTGTATACTTGCAGCTTCTCTTTGTATCCCGCAACTCCTCGGTTCTGACGCGGGCGCCGACCACCAACTCCCCACCACAGCGGACATCTTTGTAGTCTTTCTCTAGGGGTTGCCGGTGGTGTAATCACCTTTACCGGCAGGCCCCGGCTCACCAGGTCTGCCGTTGCCTCCTCCACTGTGTTGTAAGTTTTCGCTCCTTCTTCGAAAAAAACCTTAAGGCGCGCTGGGTAGAGGGTCCTAAACCGTAGATTCTTCTCTTTTAGGACCTTTCGTGCCTCTGCATACTCCTTCCTCATAACCATGATCTCAGAGGGGAAATCGTTGTCGAGGTTGATCTTGCTGGAGTTCAACATAAAACCTTTCTTTTGCCAGGTGAGCCTCAGCACTTCTTCTTTGACGGTAAAACTTAAGAATTTTACCAGGATCGATCTGGGTTGAGAGCCGTCCGGGGGGAGTGATGATATCACTCTGTGTGCTCTCTGAATTTGTAACGATGTTGATGGTGGGATGGCAAGGTTCTCCCGGAGTAGCTTCTCCACAAAGTGAGCCATAGATGGAGCTCCCGATTCAGCTCCCTCCGGCACCCCGTATATTCTGAGCGACTCCCTCCTCGAGTAGGCCTCCAGTGATGTTAGTTTTGTTTGAAGCTTTTCTTGCATTGTTAATATCTCTAACAAAATTTCATCTGTGTTCTGGAGCTTGTCTTCGTGTTCAGCAACCCTGGTTTCCACCTCGTTGAGCCGCGTGTTGACTTTGTCCAGCTCGCCCTTTATTTCCAGCAGTTGCACTTTCGCGTCTGTTCGAAATTCTTTCACCTCTTTACCAACGCCTCTCAGTTCCTTCAATATCAGCGTCAAACTTACTGAGTTGTCCTCATCTTCTGTCCCAGAGCCATCGCGGTTAGAGGTGGGAGAGTATCCTCGGCTGGCCCCGTGAGGGCTAATGTTAGCCCCTTCTGTTAGCTGCACATTGTCATCTTCAATGCCTTCGCGCGTTAACTTTTTAACTCTTTTGTTCTTTCTGGATGTCATTTATGCCCCTTTTTCCTCTTTGGGTGCACTTAGATTGTTTATTAATTTATATGGGGCAGTTTTAGTCAATTTTGCTCGAGAGCTCTCTTCCTAAGCTGCCATCACCCGCGTGCACCGGAACTGGAAGCCTGAGCCGAGAGCCTCTGTATGTATTATTGTGCGATCTACTGTGCAATATAAAGCGCCTTGAGGCGACTTCTGTTGTGATTTGGCGCTATATAAATAAAATTGAATTGAATTGAATTGAATTGACGGTGTCGTATCCTGATGCATCTCCTGCTTTATTAAATCTCCTGAACCTCAGTTTCTCAAACTGAAACACAGAGTCAGTGGTTGGGACAGTAGTTTCACTGCTGTCCAAATCTAGACGATGTCAGGTTCCAGCTGAGTGTTGTGATGAAATGAATCTGTTAACAGAGCATCATCTGTTCACTGGACTCTGTGTTTTCAGTGCTGCATTGCTGTGACTGTAGCATTTTAATAGGCATGAATCCTAGAAACTTTTCATGCACAGCTGCATGAAAAGTGGGATTTTCGTCAGTAAGTACATTGCAGCGAAGTGACTCTTGACAGGATTTTAGAGGCAGCACAGGGAAACTGTTCAGCCTCTTTCTATCCTACAGGAGGCTTTAATGCTTAAATGCTAACACTGTCATAGGCCTGACTCAGGGCTTTTGTATCAATGACTATTATCGTGTGATCTGTTTATATATTCTGTTAAAGTTTTCCTAATTAGATTTTGGTTTTGTGTCTCTTTAGTGACGAGTCATCCCTCCCCATGTGGTTCTCTGTTTGCTGTCTGTTTATATTTCCTGTTTTACTTTGAAGGTCTGTGTCTCTGTCTCATCATGTCAGTTAGGATCAGCTGTGCCTCCCTCCTGTTTTGACATTCCTCATTCCCCTCTGTGTGTAATTGTAGTGTGTGTTTGCCTGTGCTCATTGTCGGTTCGTTTGCGTTTCTCTGCTTCCCCTCCCTGTGATTCTCCCTGCATGTCATCCCGTGTTTGTCCCAGAGAATTAATATTTCAGGTTTGTATATCTAGCTCTCCCAGTTCAGTTTGTTTCTTAGTTTCCGTTCTGGCCATCATCACTTTTGTTTGTAGTCTCACATTTTGTAAATAAACACTCGTTTGCATCTCAGCCTTTGCCTGCATTTTGGGTCCTTTCTCCCACACACCACACGTCTGCTGCCGCAGCTGTGACAGGCGCAAGTTCCAGACATGTAAATGCTGATATGGAGGGGCCATATCAGCTAAATCTCTCTGATCATTATAATAAAAAATATACTCAGATTTTTAATAAATATGAATAGATAAGAGAGTTTATTGTTGGAGAGGCTCTGATGTGAGAAGTGGCTACTGCAAACCTGATCTGCTCTGTTTTACCTGGATGGCTAGCATCACCTGCTCACCTCGGTGTGCAACATTAAAGATGAGACAGTCAATGATGCACCAACCCATGCATGCCCTACCTCTGCACAGGACAGGTAACTCAGTACTAGATGACTTCATCTCCCAAAACTTGTATTTATTGAGTTTGAAAGTGTTTTTCACAGTGATGTCACCATGGCTCATTTTTCTGTAATAACTTAGTGGAAATAAAACCTGATTCATAAAATCTCAAACATGTCAACATGTCTGTGGTGCTCATGGATGATGTGACTGCTCTCAGATTCACACTGATGCTACAGCAGTGATCACACAGAGCCACACAGGGCAGACGATAATGAGCCAAACTGCAAAAGCAACCCAAGAGTTTCTCAAGGCAAAGAAACCAGATATTCAATCAATCAGCTGATCTCAGCTCAGCAGAGCAGCTTTTCAGGTATTAAATAGAAAACTGAAGGCAGAGAGCCACAAACCAGCAGTAGCTGCAGTAAAGACCTGCAGAGCATCTAAAGGAGGAGACGCAGCATGTGGCGATGTCCGCGAGTTCTTGAGGCCGACTGCAAAGGATTTTGATCCAAGTATTTGTCACGGTCGTGGGTCGGTGACCCAGTGTTTTGTGTTTTGAATCATTTATAGTCTTTGCTTCCATTATTATTTTAGAAGTTCGAGTCTCTTGGTTTTTGTGCTGTGTCTGTGTTCCATGTTTTCTTGGTCTCCAGTCAGTCATGCCTCTGTGCCTGTGTTATGGTTCCTGTTTTACTTTGATAATCACGTGTTCGTTGTTAATGTTTTCAGCTGTGCTTTCCTCCTGTGTCTCCTCATTCCCTCGTTATCCCTCTGTGTAATAAAGCCCCGTGTCTTCCTCTGTTGCTGGTTTGTCTGCGTTTCCTCCATGTCATTGCTCCACGTTCCTCGACTCAGGCTTTCATGTCTCGTGTTCCACGTCTCCCCTCAGGTTCTCAGGTTTTTTGTTCCTTAGTATTACTCTCCATAGTTACCTCCCAGTTTAGGTCTTTGTTCTGTTTAGTTTTTGCTACCTTCTGCTTTTGTTTGTTTTCTGTCCCCGCTGCAAATGAAAGCTCATTCACAGTTAAGTTAGTTGTCAGTGTCTGCGTTTGGGTCCTATTTCTCTCCAATCCACACGTCTGCCAAGGCAGCTGTGAACGTATTAAACACAGTCTGTTGTGGAATTTTCTGTTCATAAAGTCTGAAACATGGTCAGCTGTGGTCAAGGTTACTGCATGCAGGAGAGCGAACACACATCAAACATCAAACTGCCCTTGAGATGTTACAGGAATCTTTTATTCTCTTGCACACAACTCTCTGTATTTTTTTAGTTACAGTCTTTTGGTCAGACAGATCCTGGAAGATCCTGGCACTGGTCATCTTGGGGAATTTCGTCCTACTGAGCAAAACAGTTAGCAGATAACATAGTGGAACATTGTTAAGGTCATGTTGACACATACAAGCGTCATCTAAATAATAAAGGTTGTACAAAAATCCTACAGTGAAGTTCTAAACACCTAAATCTAAAAGTGAGGACTAACCAAACCATTACAAGTCCTTACATTGGAAATGATAAAGGTTTGTCCAATCACTGACGAGACTCTGAAAATGGGGACAGTTCATGTCAAACTTTATTTAAACTAAAGCTGAAAGCCTGAACCTCAGTCATATCCTGATGGTTTGTTTTGTGGTGGCATCAGAGCAAAGCTAACTGAGAATGACTTTGGCTTCATTTGTCCTCATGCTGGAGTTGTGCTGTTCACACACTGGAACAAAATAATGATCTAATACATGAAAAATGCCACACAGCTCACATTTTCAGACACAGTAATAACTCATTTTTCTTCCAGGTGTGAAATACGCCAGTCTGAGGGAACTGTTGTTGATCAGCTCTGATCCGGATAAAGTTTACTTCGCCAACAGTTTTGACTCTCTCCAGGACAACACATTCACCATCGACTTCTCTAACAGTGTTAATGTGTTAGGTAAGTATTCTTTCATTACACTGATGCTTGTCAGCACCACTGGTCAGTTGTCCAGTGCATGTATAAGCCTTTTAAGACTCTGTGTGTGTGTGTGTGTGTGTGTGTGTGTGTGTGTGTGTGTGTGTGTGTGTGTGTGTGTGTGTGTGTGTCCTTTACTCTAGTGGTTATTGTTTTTATGGTTCTATAAGGACACGGTCAGCATACACTGAGTCCAGGTTTAATCTCAGTTTAAATTGTGTTTTGTTAGTGTCCGTTTTCTTTCTTTAAAAAAATACAGGAGAGTGCCTACCTTTTAAAAGATTTAATTCATTTCAGCAGTTGAAATTACAAGTTAGAGTGCTGGACCTCAATGTGAACCAACGGTCTGCTACACAAAAAGGATGACCCTGTAAGCGGGCAATACAATTTTATATCAAAACAAAAACTAGTATTATTATGTCTATCTCCTTATCTGGGAAACAACGTGGCCGGTCTTGCTGTCTCCCAACTGGATCTTCTCCTGCATTTCATCCACGTCTGACCTTCTCTTGCATCTGCTTCTTTTCCTGGAAAAAGATGGAGAAAGAAAAACACCTCCCTCCCTAACCTTCCTGTATTAATATTATCTGGCAATCCTCAGCCTGTTGTTTTCTACTTATTATCTAAGTCTGGGACAGTCTGTTCAGAATCTTTGTAAATCCCTCTGCGGCTCAACATGTCAGCCTCAATGTTCAATTCAGTTATACTGAAGTGATGCTCTTTACCCTTATTACATGGAGTGCCAAGTCTTTAATGAGCACAATTGCAGAATGTATATAAAAATCATAAAAAACAGCTTTACTTAATCATTTTATTCCTAACAGTCTCTGTGACTTACTGGATCTCTGTTTGATTTCTCTGATCTCTGCAGACTCTGTCAGGCTGCTGAATGGTTCCAGTCTGTGTTCAGGCAGACTGCAGGTGAAGTCTAACCAGAGATGGTCCTCAGTGTGTGAAGATGACTTTGACCTGCAGGATGCAGAGGTGGTCTGCAGGGAGCTTGGCTGTGGGCCTCCTTCGCTCCTCCAGGGGGCGCTCTATGGAGAAGTGGAGGCTCCAGTGTGGAGCAGAGAGTTCCAGTGTGGAGGCCATGAGTCTGCTCTCCTGGACTGTAGAAGCTCAGGCTCAGTGAGAAGCAGCTGCTCACCTGGCAAAGCTGCTGGACTCACCTGCTCAGGTAGAAGAGGAGCTGCAGCTTTGGTTCAAACTCACTTTATTCTGTGACTGATGACTCTCTGCTTTCTGTCAGAGCCTGTCAGGTTGGTGGGAGGAGCCAGTCGCTGTGCAGGTACACTGGAGGTGAGACGAGGAGAGTGGAGACCAGTGGCGATGGAAATCTGGAACCTGAAGGATGCAGCTGCTGTCTGTGGACAGATGAACTGTGGTTCTGCTGTTTCTGTAGGAAATACACAGAGTTCTTCACAGAGGTCGGTGTGGTGGGTGGAGTCACACTGTGTTCAGGCTGGATATGCTCTGAAAGAGTGCGCATCAGCAGATCGCTCTTCCTCCACCCTTGATATCACCTGTTCAGGTAAGTCTGTCACAGACATCATCTAGGATGGTGAAGTTTCTCGTTACCTGTCTCCTCTGTGACAGTGACCATGGTAGAAGTTCACTGGACGTGTTCATGGTCTCCTCGTTTGGTAGGAATGTTGAGACACCACAGTCTGGTTGTCAGTCCTTCCTTCATCATCATCAGTTGGTCTAAGAGTAAAATAACCCACCGCCTTGTTTCTGAATATTCATGACGTTGCCTCTAGTATCCTTTAGTAAGTTTAAGGTGCTCGATGAATCTGCAGGATTCCTTCTGAATCCAGATCTGCCTGGAGACCATCTGGTAAGAGATCATATCAATGCTGATGCCGACAGGTTCTTAGAACATCACCGTAATCAGACTTATTTTCATCTCAGATACACGACTTAAAATGTTGTGACTCAGGTACAATTTTGACACTGACACAAGAACAGATATATAAAGACCTGCAAAGGTCCAATAAACCACCTTTGTGTTATTTCCTGCTTTAGCTGTGTCTCCAGAAACAGCTCCACAGTGGAAACTTTGAACACGCTCGGCTTTGTTTTTATGACCTCGTCCATCTCAGGATGCAGCTGAGGTCTTAAACCATCACCTGACCCTGTTCAAGTTTCATCAATAACCAGACCTGCTCCTCTTTTCACTGTCAAAGACATGAACCAGCAGATCGGAGGATACAAATTTGAGCTAATATTAAAGCAAAGATTACTTTAGGAGGAGACCATGTTCAGGTCAGCAGCAGCAGTCGTCTTTTAAATGTTGATTTTTGTGAGGATGGTTAAGTATGGATTTACTTTCTGACTTTAGTCTTTATGGATTAACTGAAGATGTGATTTAAGGGTTGAGGAGGTGAAAGAGAAGAAACGACTGACACATGCTGATGATTTTATAATGTTTGTTTCAGGATACAATAGAATAGATTTTATTTTGAACTTGTACATATAACTAAAATAACAAGAAAAAACATTTAAACACAAAAAACAAAGTAAAGACAAGTTGTCATGAATAAATCTACATCTGTAAAAGATGAAGTTTACACTAATTTGTTCATTTCAAATTTTATAATTTGCAAATCAATGTTCAGAGTTTGACATATAACAAATAAGTATACATGTTTAACTAAATACAAGCCTACAGTCATATACAGTAGCACATGAGCTACACACCCTGTGATGAAGCTCTCTGTCCTCTACCTCTCTGCAGACTCTGTCAGGCTGCTGAAGGGTTCCAGTCTGTGTTCAGGCAGACTGCAGGTGAAGTCTAACCAGAGATGGTCCTCAGTGTGTGAAGATGACTTTGACCTGCAGGATGCAGAGGTGGTCTGCAGGGAGCTTGGCTGTGGGCCTCCCTTCGCTCCTCCAGGGGCACTCTATGGAGAAGTGGAGGCTCCAGTGTGGAGCAGAGAGTTCCAGTGTGGAGGCCATGAGTCTGCTCTCCTGGACTGTAGAAGCTCAGGCTCAGTGAGAAGCAGCTGCTCACCTGGCAAAGCTGCTGGACTCACCTGCTCAGGTAGAAGAGGAGCTGCAGCTTTGGTTCAAACTCACTTTATTCTGTGACTGATGACTCTCTGCTTTCTGTCAGAGCCTGTCAGGTTGGTGGGAGGAGCCAGTCGCTGTGCAGGTACACTGGAGGTGAAACAGGGACTGTGGAGATCTGTGGAGGCCTCAGGCTGGACCCTGATGGATGCAGCTGTAGCCTGCAGAGAGCTGGACTGTGGCTCTGCTGTTTTAACAGGAAGCAGAAATGCATCCTGGGATGGACCAACGTGGAAGATCAAACCTGCCTGTGTTAAATCTGGATCTACACTGAGGGAGTGTGCCACATCATCCCAGTCACCCACCGTCCTGGAGCTCATCTGCTCAGGTAAGGGAGTCGCTGTGAGCCAACGGAGTTTAACCTTAAAGGAGTCGAGTAAAGTTCAGCCAATCATCTGTCTGTTTACAGACCTGCTGGTTCAGCCAATCATCTCAGCGTCCTTCTCGTCCAATGACGGGACTCCCAGGTCCAGCAGCAGGAGTCTTCTTGGGTGTTAAAAGGCTCCAGCTTCACCATCAGCTGCTCCATCCAGCCTCAGTACCCAGGAGGCTCTTTCCAGCTCACCTTCACCTCCTCCAGCACCACCAACAACTACACCCAGCCAGCTGTCAATCACTCTGCCCACTTCCTGTTCCCTGCTGCAGAGCCCGCCCACCAAGGAACCTACAGCTGTGTTTATCGCGTCTTCGTGTTTTCTCGTAACTTCTCCTCTGAGAGCCGTCAGCTGTCTCTCACTGTCTCAGGTGAGCTGAAGCAGAGTGGAGCTCAAGTATGAAACAGCAGCAGGTCCCACCTGACGTAGGCTCAGATGGAGTCAGAGATGTAGGCGGGGCCTACCTGATGTTTGTGTTTGATGCCAGCTGTTGTTCTCCTAACATCTAATGTGACGGCTGAATGTGTCTCATCAGATCCAACAGTGTTTGTCATCAGACTGCTGCTCCTGCTGCTGAGCCTGCTGCTCTTCATCTCTGCCGTCTGTTTCAGCCATAAGGTAGCGTGCACACGTCTGCTGATCAGAGGACGCTGTGGAACGAAGCGCTCGGCCCGTTGGAAGAGAGCGGCGACTCGCTGACTCACACCTGTGTGCTGCTGTGTCTCTGCAGGTCACCGGGAGGCAGAAGCCCCGCCCACCAGAGGACCAGGAGCTGGATGGTTAAAGCTGGCAGTGTCCAGAAAGGCAGGCAGCTCAGCAGCGCCTCCACATGGTGGAGGAAGTGTTTGCATCCTTCACCACAGTGTGAACATGAAGAACAACCACAGTATCATTTATACTTTTGCTTATGCTGTATCGGGATTGTGATGATTGTTGTGATTATTAGTTTTGCGTTTATATTATATTCTTAAGAAAAAAAAGTTTAACATTTGATGGTATCAGACACGTCGGGCAGGTGTGAGCTGGTGTTGTGGTTGGACACAGGTGAACTAAACCTTTTAAGGTGGATCTCCCCACAGGACACTGTTCTCATCAAGTTCATTCTCAGCATGACAGCAAAGACGTTCCACTGGAGCTGTCAGATCCATCCACAAAACATGGTCCCACTTTCTGCTCGCTACTTCAGCATGCATGTTTGATTACAGTGCTTTGTCTGTAGGTTACATATTAATGTAATTTTTACTTGTCCATACAACATGATATGAGCCAGGAGTCATAAACGTGGGGTCCTCCATCAGCATCTCACAGCACGTTGTGCAAAGCTTTTGCAGCATCAGCCTCAATAAAACATGGTCTGGTACTCTGCAGTAAATGTAACCATCTCCTCATGATCTCTGTGAGGTGACCCTTGTCCAGGTACTCCCTGGTGTTCTGGCAAAAAGCTGAATAAATCCATCTTTGCACACGGGCCTCGTCGTACAGTTGGAGCATACACTGCTTGCTCGGTGATCATTACTAGACAACTCCTCACAGTCACATCCAAACAGTGTGGGATCATCCCGACAGAACAGAAGGCAGAAACATCCAAAGGTTGGAAAAGTACTCCTGAAGATACACACAAAACTAGCTCAGAGTTCAGAATAACGTTAACTCAGTTGGTCTCTAGGTTAGGTTTACCATTTATTTTAGTATTCCTCCATCTAAGATCAGGTTCAGCTCAGACATGAAACCAACACTTCACTGGGAGCTGCAGGGCTCAGAGGGAACCGCTGATGGCAGCTGTGATGAGCTCGTTCTCAAACATAAACATCTGATACAAACAGTGTATATTAAGAAAATCTTTATTAGAAGCGTCCAATATGAAACCACAAATTAAAACACAAATTAACCTGAAGACAAAATGAGAAGAACATTACAGCAGCTGGATTTCACAGGTTCAAACATTTCAGTCAGTCTGTGCAAAAAAAAGCTCAAATTCCCTTTTAAACGATTCTGCTCGAGCGGGAACGTCGCCTGCGCCGCACGGATCGACTCGCTGCTTTTCCAGGAGACCGTAAACGCGTCGCTGTGGATCGGCGCCGTTTTCAGGACCATGAATCGTTCATGTGCTGCATCAACATGGCAGCTTGTCCACGGGTCGCCCTGTGAGAACGCCTGAGCTCAGAGTAGAGACGCTCGAGGGACCAATAAAAGACATAAAACAGGAAAGCCAACCAGGACTTCAAACAAAAACACTGACAGAAAAATATTAACTATTGACAGAAAAATGACACACTGTTGTTTTTCCACAGGAAACACTCTGATCACTTCCAGATGGAAATGTCTGTGGCGAGGGCAGGAGGCGAGTCTGAACCAGAGCTACGATGACAACGTCCTCTGCGCTGCCTCCACCCCGCTCGCGATTCTAATAGTTCGACTGTATGAGCGCGCTCAGACGTCGCTGGGCGTCCCGTGTACCCTGAAGCGGTACATGCAGGTGTACTCCTCGTGACCCCAGTTAGATAAAACCTGGACCTCGATGATCTGAAAGGCTTCGTCGTTCTCCTCCTGACGGGACACAAACAGAGCGTCATCGGCATATTTGAGAACTTCAGGAAAAAGAAACTCGTTTTCTGCCTCGGATGAGAAAACACTTAAATTTGGATCAATTAATTATTCTGCTCATCTCAGCAGCAGCTCTGCAAAACTAACCCCCAACCTGCCTGTGATTATTCGTTTGGTGGGTTTTTTTTCCCCATTGATGGGTCGAGTGTCCAGATTTAGATCTGTGAGGTCATATTTTGCAGTCATGTGACAGCCTCGCCGTCTCGTTCTTGCGGTTTTAAAAACAAGAACAAATTTAAAGAAACAAAGTGAAGCAGCTGGTATCTGAGAGGCTTCTGTCGCCCTCTGCAGCTGGACTGTCTCAGAGAGCTGAGTGTTAATGACTGTGACAGACTGGCTTGCCAACATTAAGGAAGGCTACAACCACAAGCCCCGCCCCATGACTCACTGAAACTGCAAATGTCTGCAGAGCATCTCCATCCTGGTCGTAGGTGTAGGTGCCGAGCAGCTTGCCTCGCTCCCGGCTCTCATTATCCAGACCCTGAAAGAGCGTTCAGGTTACACAGAGACTACAGAGCAGCGGCTTTATGAACGCACGCCATCGCTCTCTTACGTAGACGGCGAAGTCTCGGGGGGCGCTGTGCAGCATCCCGCTCGGGGCCAGGGCTTTGGGGATGTGCTCGAGGGTGAAGGCCGAGGGCAGGACCCTCATGGAGAGCCGGATCACCAGGAAGCCCGTGGAGCCTCTGAAGGCCCAGCAGTTCCCCGGGTGGACGTCAGGCTGCAGCAGAGAGCACAGATTTCACATCAGGCGATTTCATCAGTCTGAGCAAAAACATCTGGAGGAGCGCTGAGAGGAGGACAAAGTCCTATTACAGAGTCAAAAACGAGGAAGAGGAGATGCTGTGTGCTCCGTACAGGTGAGTTACCTGGATCACAGCTCGGGGAGACTGAGAGAAATACCAGAGCGGGACTCCGAACAGGCTGAGCAGCGCCGCCTTCGTCTCGTATGTCTCCGAGCAGCGAGTGCTCAGGATGCTGCCCCCTGCAGGACGAGCACAGAAACCACACTGGGTAAATCGTTACAGCAGGTTCATGACATCACAGACGGTCAGTGTTGGATTCTGACCTCCAGACTCCAGAGCGTAGTCTGCCAGGCCGGTTCGATCCTCAGAAAACAGCCGCAGAGCGTTCTTCACCGCCGCACGGACATCCTGAGGATACGAGGGAGGCGTGAGTGGCGATTATTACAGCGTGAATAAGCAACAGTCTCTTTGAATACCAGCCACAGACGTGACAGGTCATTACTCAGAAGGTTAGACAGGTTTATCAAATTCATCCTCAGGTGTTACATTTAGGCCCGCCTCCTCACCTCCTGGGTGACCGTGGCCCCGACGCCCTCGGCAGTATGCAGGACGGGCTCTCTGACCGTCTCCTCGCCGCGCCGCTGCTCCAGCTGCAGGCTGACGTTCTGTAGGATGCTGAGCTCCAGAGAGGCCAGCGCCGCCTGCAGGTCCGTCTCGCTCACATAGCGCTCAGAGAGCCACTGGAGGAGCGACTCTGGGAGGGCGGCGGCGTCTCCGCCCCCTGTCAGCTGGTTGCTGAAGAGCAGCGCCTGAACTTCCTCTCGCACCTGAGCAGAGACCTGACCCAGAATCTACAGAAAAGGACAGTCAGAACAGGAAACTGGTCCTTCACATTAAAAGCAACCATTCAGTGAGGCTTTTATTGTGAAGGAGACCGCTAAAACGAGTGTCTCACCGCCTGCTGGATTGTGGCGAGCTGTTGGCAGCTGTCCTGACATCTGGACAGAAGCTCGACGTCCCGCCTGACATCCCCCAGAGCCGCCTCCAACCGAACCACCTCCGCTAGCAAGGCATCATGGGACTGCCGGTCAACACTGGAGGAGGAAAAAGACACGTCAGCCACGAAGGAGTCGCACCAGCATCAGCTTCTCTTTGGTCCAGATAGACCTACAGTGGTCTGAAGAAGGTGATGATGAAGAGGACGAAGGTTACCTGACAGCAGCAGGAAGCGTGGTCGGCGAGGGTGAGAGGAGAGATCCAGCAGCTTCACGTCTCCACTGAACCTCCTGCAGTTTTAGTGAAGTTTTATTTCTGAAGCTTTTACAGGTGAAACACGATGCCAGGCTCGTCTCAGGTCATGTGACTCACCTTCGTTTTGGCCACCAGTTTCTGCAGCTGCAGCTCGAGCTGATCCAGACGAGACGTCTGCGTCTGCTGCTGCAACAAATCCTCCCGGCGAACCTGCAAACACGAGACAACTTAACAAAGGTTTCGGTAAAGTGCAGTTCCTCCAGCGTCCAGCGGGGGCTCCAGTGAGTCCGTGTTAAACGTTCACAGCACGATACAGAAACTGTTCTGGTCTCTGGATAAGGGCCTCCATCACATCTGCATTTTATAACTGTTTAAATTGTAGTAAGGGTTAGTTTGGATCATTAGGGGTGTGGCCTATTTGACTGACAGGTGGATGGTGCTACTGCTGCGTGCTAGCTTCAGCTCAGCTAACTGCACAGTGTCGGTGCTGCAGACCCTCACCTCCTCCCTTTGCTGCCTCTCCTCGTCCAGCTGTCTCCTGAGCTCGGACAGCTGCTGGTCCAGCAGAGCACTCAGCGACGCCTCCACGCCGTCGCGCTGAGCAGACGAGAGCTGCTGCAGGCCGGTGTAGAGCCGGAGCAGCTCTCTGTGTCTTTGCTCTGCCCGCCGTCCTCCGGCCTCCACACGCTCCCACAGCACCATCAGACTCTGCTCCAGACGAATGAGCCGCTCAGCATCTTCTGACATCGCCCCCACTTCCTGTAACAACCACATTTGTAATCAGGTACGTGTTTTGTTGCAGTTTTTTTTTTTTCCCTCCCATAAACATGCATAACTCCAGGGCTGCCACAAACGATTATTTTGATGGTCGACTAATCAGATCATCATCCATTGGACGTAAAACGTACAGCTTATTGCACCAGCATGCATCTGCTCTTATATAACTATCATTAGCTTACAGCTTGAAGTGTTTAAGGTATGTGCTAACTAAAATTAAAGAGATGATAGTTTATGAAATTTTAATGAAATCTGCAGATTGTTTCGGTGGACTTTAATAAACTCAGCCGTCTGCTCCTTGCTATCTAAAATATAACAGCACACCGGAGTATTTTCTCGAGCATCTCACACTTCTGATAATCAGCTGTCTGCTTGACGTTTATTCAGCTGTGTAAAAACTATAACTTTAATCTCAGCCAAACCGATTTACTCAGGAACAAATAAAACACAGAAAAAAAAAAAAAAGCCAAACAATAACATTTTAAGTTATCTAAGTGACTTATATATCATGTTTAACCTGAGTAGCGAAAGACGGCGGTGGGTTTGAAAACGATTTGCCGGGAGTCCGGTGTTCTCGCCGGCTCTAGTGAGCATTGAACCCCGGCTCGCTATCGAGCTGGTGGGTAACAGACGTCTCCAAAAACGTCGGAGCGCTTTTGAAAATATGTGGTGTCTTGATAAACTGAGCAGATATTTGAAGTTTACACAGCTACATAATAGTAAGAGTAATATTAAAACTAACTAGCTGCCGCCATTATTGGAAACTGAGCAGGGCCGCGCTATGAATTCTGGGATAGGTTGGGGCACGAAGTATACGCCCGACCCATCCTTCAAATCTGGGGAAATGAAGGGCACATTTGGAGGAGTCTTGGAATTTGGACAGGCTTCGTCGTGTCGCTGTAACGTAATTGGCCTACAAATGCGGGCACAGGAGGATGCGGTTCCTGAATTTGGACACAGCTTCTTCGCCTTCGGGGTTTAACGGCAGCTGGCATCCTTGTACATGCAGTGCTGCCATCTGCTGTTTCAATCCGCTATTACACTCTTAAATCCTACTTATTAATGAGTATTTTGGGATCTTACAAAGCTTCAAACGACGCGTTGACTATTTAATTAGTCGTCAACGATTTTGATAGTCAACTAATCGTGGCAGCCCTACGCAACTCCTGTAAATCAAGGAGTGACTGTGCTTTTCAGTGACATTATGGTAACGCCTGAGAAGATGAAGGTTGGTTGAGAGAGAGCGTGACGGCGCCCTACAGAAAACAAATGTTTTGGTTATCGCCCCTAAATTCACTGAAATGCATAAACCACCAAACGTAAACCTCATCTGCTGCCGCTGAAAGCCTCTGGTTACGGTGCCCGAGGTCATACCTCCTCTCCTGCTGCCGTTTCCACTGGTGGAGGTTCGCTGTGAAGCAGCCCCGCCTCCTTTGACTCATCTACGTCGCCCTCTCCTGATTGGCTCTCAGAGGACAGGAAGCTGTTAGAGGACAGAGCGGGGACGTTGGAGACCGCCGGCCTCCACTCTGTGACGTTAACAGCTGGAAACAGCAATTGTAAAACAGCTGGACCAAACCAGCCCAGACCTGAGGAGGGAGGAGTCCAGTTACATCACTTCCTGAAAGTCAGCTGTGATCATGTGACTGCTGGGTTTCCTGTCTACTCCTGAGCACCAGACTCTGCAGGACTGTGTTTTAAATCCAACTGTCAGCCGCACAGAAGCTGCATTTTAGGAATCCGAGGAGAATTGTCCACGTTTGCCGTTAAAACGGTGATTTAATTTAAGATTATTGAATTCAATGAACTCACCGACCAGGAGAAACAGCAGAGAAAGAACCACCAGGAGGACAGGAAACCTGCAGAGACATCAGCCATGTTTTAATCACAGGGAGCCTTCCTTCCACTCATTTAAGCTTAAATGTATTTGAGCGGTCGAACAGGTTTGATGATGAGTTACTCCAGAATGAAAAAAAAAAAAAAAAAACCCGTAATGAATCAGCTCAAACTTGCCAACTCAGCTGTGTGTTTGTGGTCATGTGACGCCACCGTGTGTCGAGCCACCTGAAGGCATCGCCTGCTGTCCGACCTGCAGACACAGAACGATAAAACCAATCAGAACACAGATTCAGATGGATGGGAGGGGGAAGGGAGGGATTTTTATTCACCAGCTATCACACACACACACACACACACACACACACACACACACACACACAGAGCTGGGGGTCGGGTCAGGGAGCAAAGACGCGACAAATCAAACGCACACACGGCGGCGTTAACCTGCAGACCGTGCGGCGCTCCAGGAAGCAGAACCAGCTTTCCTGCTCAGAGGCCCGAGGGCCTGAGCCGCTCGCTGAGCGAGGTCAAAGAGAACCGAAGCTGCAGGAGGAGAGGAGGAAGGTCAGTCAGCACGGTGGGAAGCGGCTAAGGATGCTCTCAGGCCACGCCCATTTTGGCCAAAGTCAGTCTGGTTTTTAAGGCCTGACCAAAGCGAACGCTCCGGTGAGCTCAGTCCTTAAAAAACAGAACGTGTGGACGCGCCTGAGACTCCGCAGCACGTCCACACGGCGCTGCGCTCGCACGCCGTTATTACCGGTCGCTTCTGTCACGGTTTCTTCAACGCAGATCGATTCAAACGTTATGCAACACGAACAAATCTGGAAAAAATGTTGAGTTCGACTTTTACAACAGCAACAGAAATGACCGAGTCATTAATAAGGAAACGTAAACATTTGATATCCAATTCAAGTTTAGTTCATCACAAAATAAATACATACAATTTTCTCTATAAATTACTTTGTTATAATTAGTCAAATGGCAGAGACGAGGAAAAAAAAAAAATAAATAAATAAAAATAAAATAAATCTTAAAATAAAAAAAAAATAAAAAAACCATCAAGTGACATCATATTACACCCATCTTTTATATACAGTCTGTTAACATCACTAAGTTTCTGGGTTTTGAGCCAATCAATCCTGCTGCTGAGTCCGATTGGTCGTCACGGCAACACAAAGTCAAATCTACTCAGGAGCGCGTTTATTTGATTTAAATAAGATTCAAATTTAAACCGTCACAGCTTTCTGTTCATGCTGGGGTGTGTGTGTGTGTGTGTGTGTGTGTGTGTGTGTGTGTGTGTGTGTGTTGCCTTTGAAGTCAACAGGATGTATAAATTGTGTTTTGAAGCATCTTTATGACTCGTATTTCCGCTGCGCTGCTCAGAAACACTTAAAGACAGAAGAGACTGACGGTGCTGCTGTTCACAGGCCAACACGATTCTTTACACATACTGGGAATCACTTTGTGGCCTCACACTGCGACTGAACACATACGGCTCGGAGCGGACATGAATAAAACGATCTGCACGGGCCGATGGGACGCCTGCAGCTCAGACTGCTGGAGCGGGTATTGAACCTGTGAAAAGAGCAGCGCTCCATGTGAACCCCAACAAACAGGAAACCAGGGAGGACCACGAGGACGAGGACGAAGAAGACGTGACCGCATCCATCGGCGAGCGCCGTCTGTCCTTGCAGTCGTTACCTGTAGGTGTCAGCAGAGCATTTAACCGACACACGAAACACAGGAGACACATCTACACAGGAACCATGTGACCGCTGCTACAAACAGGAAGCTCCGAGTTCGGCTGTGGAGCCTCGAGGTTTACGGAGAACACCTGAGCGTGCACACGGCGACCTCTGTATCAGGTGATCACTGTGACCCTTCAGTCACACACCGACTCTTCCCAACACGCTGCTGCAGCAAAGCTGCTCAGAGCCGACTCCACCAACACAGTTTCAACGTTAGTGTTAAAGGGCGAGGTCGGGTTTGGCGACAGCTTTTTTATAACATGAGCACCGCCCACTTCAGAGGCAGTGTTGGTGCAGCAGCGGAGCTTTCTGGTGAGACTCCACCTGCTGCCTGCACAGAGACGGCAACCAGCAGGTGGAGACGATACATTTACAGACAGAGTCGGCTTGAGAGAAAAATCTGGACCCTGCTGTGATTTGGTGCTTTATAAATAAAGTTCAATTGAATCTTTTCTCTCCTCAACATAATCATCACACACACACACACACACACACACACACACACACACACACACTGACTGTTGTCTGTACACGCTACACCCTTCATTCAGCTTCTGATTCTTGCCATGCACATCATCACATACAAGTCCAACATTAAATACTGTGTGTGTGTGTGTGTGTGTGTGTGTGTGTCTCTCTCTCTCTCTCTCTTGTAAATGATAATCAGCATCATGAATGAGTGAAGAGCAGGCTGATTAAACCCTCTGAGGTGTGTGTGCTGCTCACACAGAGATCCGTTGGGCTGTAGCTCCCTCTGGCTGGACTCCGTCAGGCTCATGGCTCCACCGCGGCCGGGTCGAGCTGAAACAGAGGAAACAGAGTCAGGACTCACCGAGAACAGCAGATCACCACCGTCGACCTCCGAGCCGAGGCCTGAATGTTCGCTGCAAGCAGGCGGAGGGCAGATTTGCATTTTGCCAGGGAAACAGCCAAAGTGAAGAGGTGCAGCCCATTTGTTTATTTGCAAAGAAGCACAGCGACTGCAGGGTGGTGCCAGCGCTGCAGCCTGTAGGACAGGTCCAGAGATCCAGACGACACTCTGGTCTCATGAGTAGTCAGGGATGTTTAGCGAGGAGGCGTCAGGTGACTAAAAATAAATGGAAATAAACCCTTTGAGGTCTAATGACCACAGAAGAGACACGTGAGGGTGGAGGAGCTCCTCCTCTGTGTTTAATGAAGCCTGCCTGTGCTTCGAGGAGGACATTAGGCCCTCTTCCTGAAGATCCAAACAACATTAAGGCCGTTGGTAGACATCTTTGATCTCGGGCTACTTTGGCAGATTCTCCTTTAAGAAGTTCTAAAAAGTGATCTTATTCAATCCTCGGGGTCGTGTAGGCGGAGCTAACGCAGTTAAGTGAAGGGTGAGAAAGGTCAAAGGTACTGAAGCTTGAAGGACAGCGTTCACACCACCTCCTCATAAGAGCACCACTTTAGGTAACGCAATGCTGCCTCTGCAGGTAAAGGTGGCTGTGGGTCATTCACAGGGAGCTGAGGGGATTCTGGGAGTCTGGTTCCTGCTGACCACTCAGACGGGGTCTTTTGGTCACTGAGGTGATTTTGGGTGCTTTCATTGGACGGTGGCCCCGCTCAGGTGAAGCAGATGTGTTTTACACCAGTGTGTGAAGAAGAAAGGTGCACAGGTTAATTCCACCACCTGCTGTAAACAGACAGTCAGTACCTCTGTTATCAGCCTGTATGTTGACCTTTAACCCCCGACACACCTGCCAGGTGTGCATCAGCGCAGACACGCAGCAGGCAGCGACTCTCCTGATACGCAGCAAAGACGAGTCGAGCCACAGCTGCAGCACATCTGGAAGAGCCAAACCACAACGAGTCAACGAGCAGCACCTTCACCCCGACACCTGTGAGCGAGCTCGCCGCACACAAACACGCCAGCAGAGCCACAGAACAGGAAGTGATGCTCAGCTGATTCTTAAATCCAGGAAACAAACCACAGCTTCATGAAAGTGGAAGCCTGCACGAGCCCCGCCCCCCAGCACCTGCCCAGGTGCCTCAGAGCAAACAGTCAGTCTCTGCTCGCGCTCGTCCCCCCCCCCAAAAGTTGATAAGTGACCGTCAGCTGCTCGACCTGCTGAAGGTGAAGCAGAGCGAGCGGCGAGATTCACACCTGCTGAAAAACAGGCAGGTCAAAGAAACAGCCATCCGATCACCTCAGCACCAAACGCAGCTTCACTCTGTGTCATTAAATGAGTAATTACAGTGAAATCTACAGAAAATGTAAAGACAAACGCTGAGGCTCAAAAACCTTTAAATGCCTAAAATGGCAGATAATTTAGTGACACAATAATCAGAATTAAGCCTCAAATATCCGGCTGTACATGAAACCTCGTCACATCCTCACTGCAGAACCAAACGTTAGTGTTTGTTTCTCGTCCCACTCCAGGGTCACATAGTGGTGGGTAAGGTTGTATTCACAGGCTGAGGGTGGCAATAAATCGTCTGCATATAAACCAACCCTCAACTTTATCAGTCTGATTTACATTCAGCGCTTATGTTTATCACTCCAAACTTATCAGATCAAATTCCTCAGCAACCCCAACCTCCTGGAAGGCGTCAGCAGCAGAGAGGAGCTGATGGAGGCTCTAAAGCGTTACGTTTGTGCGGAACCAGAACCAAAGACAAACTGGACACACTGGTAGCAGCAGACGGTGCCCCGTCCTGATAAAGCATGTGCTATGGAGAGCAGTGACTGCGGCAAACCTGTGCTGCACTGATCGAGAAGGTTGCGTGGTTTAATCTGTAACAACACTGATTAAAATGTGACTGAGAGGAACAAACTCAAGTGTTGCTTTGTCTTAATTCTGGAGATTTGAAATGTTTCAGGAATGACGAGAAAAGATTTTTACTACAGATCGATTTGTTTTTGTTACTTTCTGAATACGAGAACGTTTTTGCTGTCATTATAATCTTGTTACAGACAAAAAAAAGAAAAAGAGTCTGATGTGGTCATTTTGATACACAGTAAAGACCGTCACGCCCGTCTGCCTCACCCGTCCTCCTCCTGCGGCTTCTGTCTCTGTAGTAGATGGTAGAAGGTTCTGGTTCCTCGCACTCTGAGGGTCCCGGTACCATTAGTGTTGAGGAGGTGTCTGTGGTGTATTTGGAGGAAGAGGAGCCGGCCGCCTCCTCATCCAGCGGCGGCTCAGATTTCAGAGCGCTGCAGTCTTTACAGTAAACCCTGCTGAGCGCCTGGCCCGGGTGTTTGGTGCAGAGGGCGTCTAGACCAATCAGAGTGCTGTTCAGTGCGACGCTGCTCTGCTCCGCGATGATGGTGCTTTCTGCAGACAGAGACAAGGACACGATGAAACTGACTCATCATGTCCCCTTATCAAAGCCTGTATGAGTCAGGCGCAGGCGGGCGGGGGCGCAGGCGGGCGGGGGCGCAGGCTCACCTTTGGAATCCGAGTCGTGGTCCAAACCTGAGGAGGAAGATCAACATTAAACTAGAGTCTGCCTCAGGCGGAGCAGGTCCGTTCAACAAGGCGAGCCTTGTGTTCACAGATGCTCCAAACTCAACATAGCAGGGTAACGAGTCCAAAACTGAACCCAGGTCATTTCCTTAGACTGAAAACATCAGACCAAAGTAATCAAAGTAAGAATACTGAATCCGTGGATCTGATGACCTGTGCTGTTGCCATGGAAAAGCACCACAGAAAGCGCTCTGTAAACAGATCATCATAAATCTATGAGGAGGCATCGTACCCCAGAACGCATCAACCTGCGTTTGCTCCTGGATGGAGGACTCGTTCTGCAGGGAGGACAGCAGGGAGGCGTCGGACGCCACGCTGTGGAGGCTGCTGTTGTGGAGTGCCATGATGGCAGGTTTATGCGGCGCATCGAGGAGCGACTCAGAGCAGGAGACCGAGTGCTGCTGGGAACGACGGGACCTCAGCGACCTGCAGAAGGAGGCAGGAGGTGAAGGAGGAGCAGACCTGAACAGAACATACCTCCAGCAGACGTCTACACCGACCTGCTGCTCCTCCAGTCGCCTCCTCCCGCACTAAAGGAAGCGCTGCCACGAGGAAGACTTCGGTCCAGCAGGCCTTCATCGAGCCGCAGGCTGCGTCTCGACATGACCCTCGCCCGAAGGAAGGAGACGACCTGCTGCTCCTTCTCAGAGTCCGATGAGGAGTAGGTGGAGCTGAGGAGACAGGCGTGGAAGATGAGGGAGCAGGAACAGGAAGAGGAGTGTTCATTTACGAAAACAAATTCTGAAAATGTTACATGACAGAAAACTTTAAACCTGATCAAATAAACCTGCAAAACCATTTAAACAGAATATATTAAGAAATATATAAAATGTATAAGAACATAAAGAGAAAACATTGAAACTTTAGTACACGTTTTTGGTAAAAAAAAAAAAAAAAAAAAAAAAAAAAAAAAAAAAACCACACACACAACAACACTAAATCAACCATAGAATGCAGTTTGATAAAATTAAAAATGTTAAAGTTGGCAGCATGTACAGAGGAATGTTATTAGAATTCCGAGATGCATTTCCTGTGATATGGAGGCAGATTGATGGAGGTCTGGGGTCGTGTTAACCAGACGAACAGCGAGCTGCAGATACTCGCTCTCGTTTCCTTCACTAAACTCTGAATTAAAAGCAGCTTCAGCTTAATGATTAAACTCGAGTGTTAACCTGCAGACACGCTGCAGCAACTCAGCAGAAACACAGAAACCACTTCTTCCTGAAATACTGAAGGAAGACACACTCACACACTCACACACACACTCACACACAAACTAAATCCCTGCGACCTTATCAGACACCTGACCTACATACAACAGCGCAGAGAAAGAAGCCGAGCATACACACAGGTCCGTCCAGCCCCAGCTCTGCAGGTCCTCGTCACTCATGGCAGCCGGCAGAGCCGCCAACAACGCTGCCACAAACACAACTCACACCAACACCAACTCTAACGCACACACAAACAAACACACAGATCCAGCCAGCAGCTGAAGTTCACCTTTAACCTGCTTACACTTCCTGTCTTGGGGTCAGTCAGCTGCTCGTACACACACGCACGCACACCTCTATCTCTGTGAGGACACTATTTAATTCAATAAAAATATCAAAGTCAGATATTTCCCGCCACATGGTGTTCAGCCTGCTGCCCCCCCCCAATAACCAGGATGTTACTCCAAAACTAAGAAAAAAAAAAAAAAATCTCTTTATGTGGTCAAACTGGGTGCTGGAGTCCAGACGTCAGCCAATCAGAAGAGAGTGGGTTTAGAAAGGAGGACATTATTTCACTGTAGAGCCCCACCCACCTACCCCTCAAACCTTCTGTTTGAGAGGAGCTGCCAGTTAGAAGAAAGCGGTCTTAAAACAGCGCGTCAGAGAATGAAATGAGGAGCTGCACAGAGAGCGAGGACGAGACAAAGGAGGATCATCTATTACCTCCAGCTGCCACCTCAGACTCAGTTACCCAGCAGCCCTCACCTTCAGGTAAACGCCGACTTCCTGCTGAGCTGTCAGGTGGCGCTGCAGTGCTCCCCCTTCACCTGCTGAGAGCGCCCTCACCTGAGAGGCTGATGGGAAAATAAGATCGTGTGTTTTAGGTGGTTATAAACTGCACAGCGGGGTGAAACACGTAAACACACAAACCAACATTTTAATTCTTGTGTCTTTATTGTTCCTTCCATCACCATCGTTACTCTACTTACATATAATCGCCCTTCTACACCCGCGTGCGCGTGTCCGCTCTGTTTGTTTGCGATTGAGCCCACATGTACAGTCTTTTAACTGCAAGCTGTCAGCTTCCAACCAATCCGCGGTCAGCTCACGTAAATGACGTTGTGCGTGACCAATCAAATCCCGCAGTGGGCGGACCCCCGCGAAAAACGAACCGTGGCTCTGCTAACGTCAGCGTTAGTGCTCACAGAATATAACAGTAAAAAAATAAAAGTTAATCAGGACGGTACAGAGAGGAAAAAGCGCTGTGCTCACCCGCAGCGGGGGGCAGACAGGGAGAGACGCCGGCCACAAGCTGCCACTAGCTATTAGCAGCCAGCGGGCGTCAGATAGAACTGGCGGAGACAGTTAAAAGGTGTTCCCGTTATAAATTCGCCGGTTAGCAGCGTAGCGATGAACGCAAACTCCGAAAGCTCCTCTCAGGGACTCACATTCACACTAACAACAGGCAGGAGACTTAACACTAGCGGTTTACAGTGGGGGCATTTTATAGCGCCAGCAGTGATTTTCGCCCCCCTGTGGCCGGAGGTGCGACCCGCTCTATGACAAAGATGATATATTGATTTGAGATGGTTCACTCCTAGTTCAATGCCGAGACATTTTCATTAAAATGTTGTTTTATTGCAGTGAGTGAACGTTAGAAAACAGAAAAAAAATTTTCCAGAAAACATCACATTAACAGATGATTTCTCCTGTTATCATTTGTTAAACGGAACTACTTTAAAATACATTTTTGGATATTCAGCCTGAGCTGCTGTCACATTCACAGTGTTAAAGTGGTGGCGGGAACATGAAAAAAGGCCTGAATCTCAGTTACGAGATCAGTAACATGTAGGTGAGTAATCTGAGTACTCCCTGCGCCTGCTCCGACCGTTTTTTCCCTCTTGGCGGCGTGGACTTAACTGGCGGGGATTTCCTTATATGGTCACGGGAGCGGGCTCCGCCTCCTCCTCCTCGCGCTCGGACTCGGGAAGTTTTCCAGCTCCGTGTGCAGGAGCGGGACTCGGACCAGGATGTCTCCCAAGAAATGCATCTTCGGCTGCGAGGGGAAGCTGAACCTGTTCGCGCTGCCCAAAGAGGAGCGGATCCGGCAGCAATGGATCCAGTACCTGTTCTCAGACCAGCGGCCGCCCAAAGCCACCGTGTACGTCTGCTCGCGCCACTTCTCCGAGGACTCGTTCGTCAACAAAGCCCAGTATGACGCCGGCTTCTCGGCCAGGCTGCTGCTGAAGGACGGGGCGCTGCCGTTCATCCACGGGGACGTGGAGGAGTCCAAAGCGGCGGCGGTGAGCCTCAATCTAACCCGGGGATCTCCGCCGCGAGTAGCTGCCGAGTCCCGGATCACCGGACGGTAGAAACGGTTTAAATCCACCGGCGGGATTAAAAATCAAAACAAAAGAAAAATGGCTAACCGGGCTAACGGTCTCAGTTAACGTGTAAAAAAACAAAATAAAGACCGAATTTATCAGAAAAAGCCTGAAAATAACGACAGAAACGGCTAAACCGTAACCGCTGTATGGAGGTCTAAACATGCCAAAAACTAATAATAAGAATAAGACCGTTACTCCGTAAATAAGCTTGTATTGTTGAAGACCAGTAAATGTTCGTATACTGCTACAGTAAGCTATGATTTTATTGGCCATACTTGGTGTCAAACAAACCTTTAAGTGTCATTACATCCTTTCATAAAAGCGCCACCTTATAAGTGTTAGTAAATCAGCGAGCTGCATTACCTCAACTTTTTTCTTTAAAAAACAGAATTAATTTTAAAAATACTCCAACATCTGATCTGATCAGCAGCTAGTTTATATGGAACACCAAAACGGCCAAAATAACAGAAACGACTAAATATTTTTTACAAAATTCCTTTAATTATTTTAATATTTAGAGTTGGTAAGTGAGTAAAAGTTTATTTATATAGCACTTTTCACAGACATGTCACAAAGTGCTTCACAAGAAAGTTAACAAAATGTAGTACAGTGGTAGTATCATAATATTTTGCATAATCATTGCTGGACATCAGTACAGTGCTATTAGAGCCTGACCGATACTTTCACTGTATCGATATATCAGTATCAGCATTTATGACAAAGTCACACCTGCAGGGTGAGGCGTTCTGAGCATTCGTCTGTCAGCTCGGTTGGGTCTCAGTTACATCATCAAACATGAACAAAGCCGTTCTGAGCCTCGGTATGAGCAGTGAAAGGATCGGAGAAGAGGAAAAATTATGGAGATGAGTGAAGAAGAGCGAAAGGTGGATGTCCTGCTCTCTGCTGATGTTTTAAACATGCTGGGGAATGATGGAAGTCATTGCTATTTGTTTGAAATGAATCTGCTGCTCCTGCTTTTGTGTGCAGAGGTTGAACCTGTAAGGTGAAGGTGAGCGTGCAGCGGCTCGTCTGCTGTCCGTTACCTCTACCTGTGCCCCGCAGAGCTCCTGGAACCTCCTGCAGTGCGGGGGAAAGTCTCAATTTAAGAAGTTGGAATCAGCAGGAATCATGTCAGCAGTTACACATTTGAAATCTGCGATGAAGCCGATCAATTTAAAAATAAACGGTTGACAGTAATGATAATATTAATATTTATTTTTGTTTACGTTACTGTAATGTATTCTGCTTTTGCTTGAGGGAAAACAACAACATTCTAATTATAAAAAATAGAAACATTAACTGAGCTGTTTTAAAGATTTTCAGCTCCTCGTGGCGCCTCCTCTGAACAGTTAGCCACATGAAATTCATAAATATGGACGACAGCCAAAACTGTTTTATGCACCGCCATCAACATGTGGGCCAGTGTCTCTGATTTTTTTTTTTCCCCTTTGAGTCCTTTATATTTATAAAATTAACGTCTACAGTTGTAATCGAATTTTCCATGAATCATTATGGAGTCATTTACTTATTTTGGCACCTTGTGTCCTCCGTAGTGCATTACATATCATTTGGCCTCTCTCCCGTGAGCAGAGTCCGGTGCTGCTGCCCCTCACTCGCTTCAGAAACACCGCCTGTCAGACCGACCCTGAACCCAAGGTCTCCGTGGCGACGCAGTTCTGTCACTACATGGTGTCGGTGGGCACGCAGACGTCCTACTCGCCATCTACGAGGTGCGCCGCCACCCAGCTGTCCTACAACACGCTGAAGCAGCACGTGAGAAGCAAAGGTGGGTATGAGAGCCACGCACTGTTACTAAAAGATGGCCACATATTAACTGCTGGCCCCTGCTGGTCGGTGGAGGAACTGCAGGTTTTGGACTGAGATTCAGAAATAGTTTCTGTTGGTGATGAAGAGGAAGCTTTGTTCAGTTTTAAAGAGTGTAAAACGTGTTTTGTGCGTTTCAGCCACACAGGCCTCGGTGTCGCACTGTAACGTGGGAACGGTGACCACCCAATCAGAGACGGGGATTCAGCCGGGTGTCAGACCAGCGAAGAGACCACGTCTGGAAATGAAGGAAGAAGAGGAGGGGGAGGAGCCAGAGGAGGAAACAGATCTCCCTGAAGCGTCCGACCAGTACGACCCCATCTGCGAGCCATATGAGCCGGACGAGTCCTCAAGCGAGCCGCCCGACAGCCGGTAAGGTGCCGGCGCCTCCTGCAGGTTTCTGTCTGTCTGTGCAGCAAACGTCTGATCTGGGACCTGTTATTCTCCACCCACACAGCGAGGCGGAGGCCACGCCCTCCCACTACAACGACCCCAAATACATCGTGTTCGAGAGCTGCCTCAGAGACCTCTTCCTCACCTGCCCCGTGTGCGGGCTGAGCTGCGAGGTGCGGCGGGGGCGGATGGGCACCTTTGTGTACTTCAGCCAGCTGTGCCCCAGCTGTGACTACAGCAGGAAGTGGGAGAGCCAGCCGGTGGCGGGAAGCACGCCGCTAGGAAACCTGCAGATGTCTGCGGCCATTTATTTCACCGGAGGCTCGTTCAGTCAGGTGGAGAAGGTAACTTTGACCTTTGACCTGAGCACACGTGACAGTAAAACTCTGACGTCACTGTCCGAGTGTGCGCACGTGCAGACGTCCTCCATGACGGCGCGTGTCTGCTGTGCGTCACCTGCAGGTGTGCAGAGCCATGAACCTCCAGGTGTTCCAGTCCGACACCTTCAGGAGGCACGCCCGCATGTTCCTCGAGCCCGCCATCAACCACAAGTGGAAGCGGGACCAGCAGGTGCTGATGGAGCGCCTGAGGGGTGAGGGCAGCGTGGCGGTGGGAGGGCGGATGAGGGCGGACCTGCTGGGTGAGCGAACGCCATCATTAGTGTCTTGTTTTTGTCACCTTGTGGTTACTTTGGCCTGATGATGTCATTTCCTCTGACAGGACACTGCGGGAAGCTGGGCAGCTACACCCTGATGCACCTGAACAGCAGCAGCGTCATCGACATCCAGCTCATTCAGGTAACGCTCGCTCTGTGCCAACAGGAAGTAAGAGCCGATCACGTGACTGTTTGTGGTTATCCTCTCAGAGCGCCGGGGTCAGCGGCAGCTCGCACGTGGAGACAGAGGCTCTGCGGCGAGGCCTTGACCTCCTCCAGGTCAACCGCCTGAGCGTGGACCACATCGTGACCGACCGCCGCACGCGCGTGCAGAAATACCTGAGGGAGCGAAACGTCTGCCATTACTATAACATCCAGCACTTGGAGAAGGGTCGGTACGGCGCGGTCACGTGACGATAAGCCGTCAGACACACGCTAACACGTTTTTCTCCGCAGGTTTGTCCAGGAAGCTGAAGAAGCTGGCGAAGAGTAAAGAGTGCCTGCTGGTGCGGCGGTGGCTGCCCAGCATCAGGAACCACGTCTACTGGAGCGCCACGACCTCCACGTCCGCGCCCGAGAAGGTGGCGAAGTGGAAATCCCTCGTGAACCACATCCAGAACGTCCACACTCACGACGACCCGCTGTTCCCGACGTGCGCGCATCCTAACCGCGTGTCCGTGGATCCCAGCAAGTGGTTCCAGCCAGGTGAGTGTCAGCCAATCAGAGCCAGTCACACCTGTGCACGTGGACCTCAGGTGGAGAGTCTGGGCTTTAGGAAGGTGCCCACGAATAAAATGTATGATTATTAAACAGTCCAGTCATTGGCTGACACTTTATCACAGGTGAAGCAGCTTACCTGGCTAACCAGCCTGTGACATCACAGCGGCGGTGTCCACGATAACGCGGGCAGTCAGACACTGACGTAGCATGACTCAGCTCAGCTCCAAAGACGCAGAGAAAAGACGAATAAATTAACCTGCTGTAAACAGTTGACCTTTGACCTCTTGCACATAATGATGTCATAAACCTCTGGTCACGTCATGTGACTGCTGGCCTTTCCAATGTGTCCAGCAGGGTGTGACGTCCACATTCATAACACTGAAGGCTGTTCAGTGTCCAATCATGGCTCAGCGCTTAGATGAGTCTTCCCTGCAGACCCTGCTGACATCACAGAGAGCACGCCCCTGATACAGTCAGCTTAGACACAAGCTCCACCCACTCGCTGTTCAGAGCTGAGGGGGAGGGGCGTTAAAAGGGCAATTAACAAACTGTTTAATGATTTGATTTATTATGATGGGCGTGGCTTAACTCTTTGCTGCTCTTTGCTGCCTTGGTATTGGCTGACTGTTTACCTGTGGGTGTGTCTGTGCTCACCTGTGTTGCTGCAGACTCGGTGGCTCTGCACAAACTGAAGAAGCTCCTGCTCAACAAGCGAATTCTCGCCGACGTCGGGAAACTGAGTCACGACCACCAGGCGTCCTCGCTGGAGCGCTTCCACCGGCTCGTGTGCCACTTCGCACCAAAGAACGTCGCTTTCCCGTTCGTCGGCGTGCTCTGCAGGTAAACGCTGCTGCTTTAGCTCTGATGTCACAGCCTTAAACACCTGTGTGACAGTAGGTCTTGTTTCCAGGCTGTACCTGGCCGCCATGCATTTCAACGAGGACGCAGAGAGACACAAAGAGAGGAGTTCAGAGGTCACCGCCGAGACTCAGCAGAGCGAGCCCAAACCCAGTGAGTGACGCGCGCGCACACACACACACACACACACACACACAGAGGAGAAGCTGAACTGCTCCTGTGTTGAAACTTTATTGATACCAGTGTGGTTTACAGTGACTTCCATGTCTTCCAGAATATGTGAGCGAGCTGATGAAGCTCCTGTTTGAAGAAGTTTTTAAGGAGCCTTCGACCTACGTGGACGAACTCAAACGGATCCCCGTCCCCGCCGACCTGAGCCCCGTCTGAGGACGCGGAGCAGGAAAGAGGAAACTGCTCTAACGTATCCACGCCGACTGTTACTGAGGGAACCGCCTTCACCACGGCATGAGTCCACTGAAGAACATTTGGAAACATGTTTGTTTTTTCTCTGATCCCTCTGTTATTTATCTGTAAATAAAGCACTTCTTATTTACCTGATCTCTGCTCGTCTGTGTGGGAACACGCTGGAAGACGCCGAGTGGAACAGGAAGTGGCAGCAAGTTTAGCTTTTCTTCTTCTAATCAGGTTTTAGCTGCAAAATGTTTTTAACATTTAAAGTATCTTCAGTGACGCTTTCAGTGCGGAAGTCATCCAAACCTACCTTTAAAATCAAATCAAATCATTAAAGACTAATAATATAATATTGTTATTATTTACATCATAATAATTAATAATAACATAATTATGTCATTATAATGATTTGCTTTGTGATATATGTAGAGCTTTATAATATAATATAATTTTGGTTTAATTATAGAATCATTTTATTTTTCTCTGATTATTTCCCGTCAAATTTACATGAAAATTGATTCAGTTTTATTTATTTAATTCAATATATTTGAATTTGATTTTAAAGCGTTTTTCTTCGGATTGTTAAAAACAAGTTTACGGAAGTAGATGGGGTGAATCATCTCGCGTCGTCATCAAAGATTGAGAAAAAAAGGAAAACATCCGGAGTGAACCGGATGTAGAAGGATCCCGGTCACGTCCAGCACCGTACGCACGTGTGTCGGTGCAGTTTGAGGACTCAGGTTTGAGTTTTGGGTTTTTTCGGTGAAATGTTGAAATGTTTGAAAGTGTTGGAGAGCCTTTGAGACTCTTTGGAAGTGTGACGCGTATTTCCGGTCAGAGCAGCCTTAGAGGTCACAGCGGGTCCATCTGCGACCCGATAAAAGCTCCGCGTGTTACTGCGGGCGGAATAAGTCTAAACTCTCTATGAGCTTCATTTAATCTGGATCGTAGTCCGAAAACAGTGCTCAGGAGGCGAGATAACGTTTAAGTTTCGAGTTATTTTACATGCAGAAGTTCATTCAGAAAACGGCAGATTTAACGTTTCCGCTCATGTCAGGACGTGCCCACCCATGTAAACATTTAATTAAACTCTGTATTTTAACAGAAACCATCTGCTTTTAATGTCGGCTGTGAACGAGTTAGTCAATAAACAGCTTAAATATGATTTTCTGACTTTTAAATAAATAAATCCGGAGTTTTTGTGGCTTTGATGTTGAAAAGTTAAATGGTGTAGAAACTCTGTTATTAACGCGCAGCTGCAGAGGAACCACGTTTCCCTGATTATTAAACTTCGTTAAAAATACTTCAGATTTAAGGTTTTCTTGTCTAAAAGACAGTGTACCGCGTGTAAAAGTGGCCTTAACTTCCAGTTCTTCCAAGCGCAGTCACTCTGAAATTCGTGAGGAAAAAAGTTATTATTTAATTGTTTGGTTTTAATAGATGTCTCTTTGCACAGCTGCTGTTCATTATGCTATTTTGGTTCGATCGCGTGTACCGTGATATTGAGCCAACATTTACATTTCAAACCTGCTGTTTCTGAATTTCTGTGTGAACCTTTTTCATCTTCTGTGTAATTTACATTCCAAACTCCCTTTAAAAATCTGCAGATTTAACGTTCCCCCCTTTGAGACAAACACAGAGGAAAAGGAGCTGATGTTGATTTTTTTTTTTTTTATTAAAGATTAATCTAACTGTCTGTTTTCCTGCTGTTTAAATAAAGTTTTGTGCAGAGGCCTCAGACTGATGCCAGGATTTGGCTGTTTTTGTGTCTCTGTCAGATTAATCGTACATCATGACGTCGTTAGCTCACCAGCTGAAGAGGCTCGCGCTGCCTCAGAGCGATGCCAACCTGCTGACCCGTAGGGAGGTCGCCTCGCTCCTCTTCGACCCCAAAGAGGCGGCGTCCATGGACAGGAGCACCTTCTACGCCCTCGGTGAGTCCCACCCTCCTCTTCCTCGTCTCCTGTTCCAGCCCGTTTCCTCCCTGACCTTCAGCCTGTCTGTCCTCTTCCTCGTGCAGGATGCACTGGGCTGGAGGAGCTACTGGGAATCGAGCCAGCATTCCTGGAGTTTCAGAGCACCCTGTTCAGTCCCGCCTCGACAACCCTGGAGCGCAGCATCCAATCCAAGGAGGTCAACAAGAAGTTGGACGCCGGCATCTCGCTCTTCCTCACCCGCCTCTGCCCATACTTCCTTCTCAAACCGGCTCATAAGTGCATCGAGTGGCTCGTTCACCGGTACGCCGCTGAGGCGTCGCAGCTCAGTTATTCTCTCAAGAAAAATACAGAAAATGACACTTTGTGTTTGAACAGTGAATCATTAGAGAAATGGAAAACAAGCCAAACTCCATTCAGAAAACTTCTGATTTAAGATTTCACTGTGTATGAATGGCACGTCTGTATGACGGGACCATTAACACTTCAGAAGTCAGAAGGATCCACTTTGAAATTCAGCATGAAAATACTCCATCTGGCTGTCATTTAACTACAGATTTTCATTCTGCCTTTCCAAACAGACAGTTTTTCTGTAATCATCAGATATTAACATGTCTTGAATTTAAAACGTGACTCATTAACTTTTCACTTTAGTTTTCTGGTCTGAGGCTGATTTACATGCAAAAGTCCTTTCAGAAAACAGCAGATTTAAGTTTTTCCTGCTGATCTGGAATATTACTGTGTGCCGATGTTGTGTTTACGCTACTTTTGTATGAAGTTGAAATCTGGCTGTAATCAGGAACTAATTTATGGACCACGGTCCCCTTTTAAACGCAGCACTGTCATATTCCATCAGCCTGCTGTCTAACGATGATATTTCTTCACTGAATTATGACAATAACCTGTTATTTGGTCATTTCCTAGTGTGGAGCTGATTTATGGAGCAAATAGTCCTTCAGGAAACGGCAGCTTTAAGGCGCTGACGCTTCATTAACACGTTTATATCAACGCTGACGATTATTATTCATATTTATTTAGTTAAACAGATGTGATCTGTGAAGCAGCAAACCTTAAATGTGCACGCTCCTTCACACTCTGTATTTCCTGTTTTATACTCCGGTGATGATTCCCGTGTTTTCCCGTGTTCAGCTTCCACATCCAGCTGTACAACGCCGACAGCCTGCTGGCCTGCGCGCTGCCGTATCACGACACCAACGTGTTCGTCAGAGTCCTGCAGCTCCTCAAGATCAGCGACGCCACGAGTCGCTGGAACTGGCTGCACGGCCTGCAGGTCGGTGACTCGCCTGAACTGGAGCGCCTGTGAGGTCCGTCTGCTGATCAGAGTGACGTGAAATCTTTTTATTTGTCGTTGTTTGTTCAGAAACCCGGCGTGCCGTTATCCAGAGGAACTCTCATCGCTCACTGCTACACTGACCTGAGCTTCATGGACTTTATCTGCAGCCTGGTGACCCGGTCCATCGAGGTGACCTCCCTGACCCCTCCTGTTACCTGTCGACGTCCCAGAGAGGCTCTCGGGACACCTGGACAGTTACCTGCATTCACTGCTCTCCTTCTCGTCTTCAGGCGTATTCCGGACATTCGGGAAGTTGCTCCCAGCTCAGAGTGATCTTCTCTTTTTACGCCTCCACCATCGTCCCCGCCCTGGACGCCGTGGACAGAGTGTCCAACACCATCATCTCCAAGCTGCTGCCATACGTGCAGACGGTAACGTGCGCTATTATTCACATGACCCCGACCCGACAGGTGACGTGAGATTTAACCTCGCACGTTTCGTTGCCTCCTCAGGGTCTGAAGTCGTCGCTGGCGGACTACAAAGCCGCCACCTACATGATCGTGTGCCAGCTGGCGGTGAAAGTGGTGATGGAGGCGAGTCTGGTGGACAGCATCGCCGTGCACATCAGCAAGTCTCTGATCAAAGAGCCCGTCCTCGCCAAGGAGGGCGTGGGGTGCCTCATCGTGCTGCTGCAGAACCAGAAGGAGGGCGCCGTGGGGCCCAGGTAGGACCGACGCCGCCTGGTCGTGATGTTTCGGACACGCTCTGTCCAGGCGTGACGTCCTCTCACCTGTCTGTTTCTTTCTGTCTGTTGCTCAGAGCCGCCAGCCGTCTCTGCTCAATGGCAGCGCTGGTGCCGACGCTGCAGGTCATGGCGGCGGTTCACGATGTCAGCCCTCTGCTCCGCTACCTGCTGCCTCCCCTGGTCCAAAGCGTGTTCATCAGCAGCTCAGGTGAGGCCTGCAGCATGTACGTCTAATGCTTTACAGCGTCGCAGGTGGAGTTTACCTGAGTGTTTGTGTTACAGGTGAGACGGACAGGCTCGCAGTGCTGGAGTCCATCCTGGAATCCGTCCCACTGACCAAAGACCTGGACCGCACCGCGGCCCGGTAAACCTCCTCTCAGCCAATCATGCAGCCAATCACACGACACGTCTTCTCACTGTTGCCGTGTTTGTCCCGTAGGTTGCTGCTGGACGAGTATCTGAGTCAGAGCGAGCGCTCACCTGAAGAGCTGTCGGCCCTCGACCAGCGCCTGCTGCCTTTGGTGCGCCTGTTCGAGTCCAAGTACGTACGAGTAAATATTATGTCGTTTAGCGCAGTTGTCATAGAAACGTGTTCAGGTAAACGAGTCTGCACGCAAACAGCAGTGAAAACATGGCTGCCAGCCACAGCTGTTCTGGGGTACAGAGGGTGGAGCCGTGCTTAAGTTTTCTCCTCCATCAGGTACTGTGCAGCTTTGGACAGCGTCCTCGCAGGTCATGTGACCGACATCGGCAGCACGGAGCAGAAACAGCTCTTCCACCGGTTTCTGTCTTTGTCGCTGAGCAGCGGGAAACATCAGGTGAGCTACAAAACGGCGTCGCTCAGGTGAACTGTGGCGGTCTTCGTCTCTCTGAGCTCACAGTCTTCGATCTGTGTCGACAGATTTTAGGTGACTCGGACACGTCGCTGCTGCTCAGCCTGAAACACCCTCAGCCGTCGGTCAGAGTCTCGGCCATGGAGCACCTGAAGGACGTCATCGCCGCTGGACAGGTAGACTTCCTGTTTAATCCTCTGTGTCTGTTTCATTCAGGTGAACTTTGACCTCTGAGGCAGGTAATTGTGTAGCTTTGGTGCACCTCAGGGCTCTGCTCTGGGTCCTCTTCTCTTCAGGGAGGCTTTAAATCTGTGAAGCGTGATTGTTTTTTTTTGATGAGGACACACCTGAAATCACGAGCGTGTAAACGAGCCGGCTGACATTTTTAACCACACATTGTGGTCGTGTTTCCTCTGAGCAGCAGAGTCTGGATGAGGACTTCCTGAAAGACGCCGTCACGGAGCGTTTGAAGGACGACTCACCGGAGGTCGTAGCCGCCGCTCTCCAAGTCCTGGGGGTCAGTGAGACAATGGTTAACGGGTCTGATGGCGTTCTGCTTGATGGCGTTGTGGTTAATGGCGGTGTTTCGTTGTGTTTCAGGTGGTGTTTGACGTTGTAGACCGCGAGGACGCCGTCTCGTGTCTGCTGTCTCTGCTGCACAGAGCCGATCTGCCGGAGTCTGAGCGATGGTCAGTGAAAGCTTATTTTCCCTGCTGTTAATGATGCCTTCATGAACCTCCTGTAAATCTGAGACTCCTTCCTCCAGGGTTCCCGTGCTGACAGAGGTGGTGCGTTTACTGTCCGACCCGCGGATGGGAAATGGGGACGGCGAGCTGGTGACGAGGACGGGCTGGAGGCTGCTGCCATTCCTGGTCGTCACCTCGACCCAGCTCGACCTCGCCCGCTGCATCGCCCGGTCCCCCCTCCTCGCCAAACACCCGCTCACCCTGAATTGGGCCCGAGGTAACACACCCATTTCCTGTGGCGCTTTCATAATAAAAGCAGTGCTGTCCATCATTTCGTCAGTGTCTGAAACTTTTTGCGTCACACAGAGCTCGATGACGTGATGAAGAGAAGCGTTGAGCCCGACTTTGTGGGTGTGGCTAACGAGCGGCTGGTCTCCGTGCTGACGAAGAACCTGGCGAACATGGAGCACTTCTCCAGGCGCGACGCGGTGAGTGCAAACGCCTTTCCTCGTGTCGCTCACGTGAACGTTTTCAAGCGTGAATGTGTCTGAGTCGCGGGTTAGCCGTACTGTTGGGACTACTTTCAGCAGCGGATTGATCTGTTGTGAGTGTGTCAGCTGATGGTTTCCGTGTGTGTCGCACTCAGCTGGAGAACCTCGCCGTGCTGGTGGAGCAGCAGCGATGCTCCGGCCTCAGGGAGCGCGCGGCGTTCCTGGTCCTTACCCGGACGCTGCTGCTTGGTCTGGGCGAGCTGAGCGAGACGCAGCACCTGCTCACCGCTCAGAGGGTCTACGCGCTCCTGGAACGCCCCCTGCTGGAGGTCATAAGGAGCGACGCGTCACAGGTCGGTCGGCCTTTAACATCCCGCTTCCCGCCCACTTGCATTGTGGGTAATGTCAGCAGCAGGTTTTGATGGATTGTGTTGGTTCTGAACAGGAAGCTGAGCGTCCCGTCTCCGTGCCTACCTCCTTCTCTGAGGCGGCGGCGCTCTACCTGAGCAGGTGTGCTCAGGGACAGCAGCCGGACTCAGAGTACGGCTTCGTCCTCGTCGCTCTGCTCCGAGACTTCATTTCCTGCCTCAAGTGTCACGACGCCTCCTTCAAAGGTAAAAACTCCCAGAGCAGGCGAGAGCTTAGGTAGAACAGGGAACCAGTCAGCTGACTGGTCACATGATTGTCTTCCAGGGGCGGCGTGGTGGAACCCGGAGAAGCTCGACACAAACACCTGCTGTTACCTGGGTCTGATCTGCCGCCTGTTCGGCATCATCATGAGCGGCGCCGCCGAGGGAGCGACGGCTGACAGCTTCAGAGAGCTGATGAAGCTGCTCGTCCAGGTATGACATCATTTCCTGTAAGCAGACGTGATGTTTCAGCGTGATGGAACGAGCCGCTAACCTGAGAAACCGTCACCTCAGGTCCACCTGCGCGAGCCGAACGTGCTCTTCAGGTTCCTGTGCATGCTGTGGGGATACACCAGAAACCATGGAGACCAGCTGGATGTGAAGGTGGGCGCCGTCCTGCAGACGCAGGTGCTGTACATGGGCGGAGCTCTGCTGAGCACCCAACCCGCCTCCAAGCTGAAGGAGCTTGCGGCCGCCAACTCACCAGGTGAGATACAAATATTACAAATATTTACAAGTATAGAAGATAACAAATAAAAACAAAATCACAAAAATGTAACAAATCATTTAAAAATTAAGGGTAACGTAAACAAACCTCAAACTAACGTTAAGAATAATTTTCCTTACGAGGTTAATAAAACACCTGTTTGTGTGCGTGTGTGTGCGTGTGTGCGTGCGTGTGCGCCTCAGTCGTCCCGTCTCTGCTCTGCTGTCTCACGTCTCCGGTTCGGGAGGTCCGGAGGGCGGCGCTCAGCGTCCTGCAGAGCCTATCGGCAGCCAACACGTCCCCCTTCCAGCCAATCACAGAGAAGCTCCTGTCGACATCAGAGGAGATCGTCGCCGACCCGTCTTACCTCAGGACGGTGAGGACTCTGAACCAGCTGATTGGTTTGAATCTGGACTTCCTGTATTTGTTGTTCTGACTTCCTGTTTTGCCTGCAGGTTCTCGGCGTGCTGCACAATGAGTCATCATGCAGTAAAGCGAAGCCGCAGCAGAAGAAGCTGGCAGCGGCGATGCAGCTGCTGCTGCAGAGCGTTCAGACTCCGAGCTGCCCGTCATACATCGCTGCCGCCCTGCTGAGAGCGCTGAGCGAGGTCAACGGACAGGTGAGCGGGCGGGAACGCGTCTGAACCTGAAACGGGGGATTCGCCTGTTTGTTCACCGCTGACAGGACGTCTTTGTTTTAGAGTCAGTCTCAGATCTTTGAAGCTGAACAGTTTCCATTTCCTGTTGTGTCGTGTTTGATAGCGGCGTTGTCGTGAGCGCTGTGACGCATTGTTGGTGCAGGTGTTCATGCAGCGATCAGATCATTGATTCCTGTGCTAATCCGTTATCTAACCTTACACTCCAGTCTGATCGGGTTAAATGTCGTCCTCGTCTAAAGATCGATGCTTTGTGTCTCGTTTGACCACCTCCTCCTCCTCCTCCTCCTCCTCCTCTCAGTCGGCGCTCTCCAGCCTGCTTCCTGTCCTCGATCGCCTCCTGGAGACCGGCCCCGACACGCCCACCCTGCTGCGGGCCGAGGCACAGCTCCTGCAGCTCGTTGTGGGGAAGTACAATGAGGCGTCGGCGCCCCTGCTGGCCAAAGACCAGAACTGCCTGGACCTGTTCATCAGAGCTCTGAAGACCTCCACGCAGCAGCACGCCGGCATCCCGAGCTGCCAGATCATCGCTCTGGAGCAGGTCAGGAGGACAAATCCACCAATCGGGGGACGGGGACTAACCCTACCCGAGTGCACACTCACAGTCATGCTGTGCATCTTTGATTGACAGTCTTTAATTAAAACCCAGATTAAAGTCTGAGTGACCGGTGATGATTTAACGTGTTCAGATGTCTCTGCGTGTCTCTGCAGATCACGAAGCCCTTCTTCTCCGCCCTCGGGGACGAGGCGGTGCAGCAGAAGCTGCTGTCGACCATGTTTGACCTGCTGGTGGAGAGCAGGAGTCCGGCGGTGGCCAACACCATCAGCAGTGTCTTCAAAGCGGTGAGCCGAGATCGTCTGCACAACATTTAAATGGAGATTTTTCTTTCTCGTAAAAGAAGAAAAATGACTGATAATGAAACGGTCGTTTGTTTCGGGATGAATCGCTGAACGTGTGACCTTTGCGTTTGCCTCAGGTCGTCGTTGACTGTCAGCTGCTGGCCAATGAGCTCGCTCCTCCAGAAAAACCCAAAGTCAACGTGACGGTGCAGCAGACCCGGCGGAGCCGACTGTCGCAGAGGTATATACGCCCTGAAACGTTGCTGAGGTCACGTGATCGGACCAGTTGGATCTGCAGGAGATTCCCTTCAGACAAAAACGGATTTCTGCAGCTTAAAACAATCAAATTAATTGTAGGCTGTGATTATTCTGTGCAGCGTGACATGAATGAATATGAATGATTTGCTCCTGTGTTTATTTACAGATCTTTGATTACGATCTATTTTGAAACAAAGTTGTAGTTCAGAGTTCACTCTGATGGTGGCGCTGTTGTCTTGTTTCTCTTCCATTTTATTGATGTAATTATTGAACAGAAGTTGATAGAAATCGGTTAAACAGGTTGACGTCACCTGTTTAACGTCCGTGCAGCCTGCAGGCCCTGATCAGCACTTTCACACTGTAACAGATCTGATTTCCTTCTGATAGTTTCAGAACAGAACATTTCAGCTTTTAGTTGCAAAAAATTAAAAAATGAGCCACAATTTTCCAGAAGCAGCCTCAGAGTCTGAAAGTGTGGAGTGTCCACGATGAGTGATCGGTGTGAACCGCTGCTGTGTGTTCAGGAAACCTCAGGAGAGCAGCGATGCGGCTCCAGCGGGGGGCGCTGTGTCGTGGCAGAGAGTCGCGCTGATCCTGGAGCTGCTGCAGCACAAGAAGAAACTGAAGAGAGCCCAGGTGTTGGTGCCGGTTCTGTTCTCTCTGCTCGCCAGGTAACATGACAGGAAACGCCACGTTTTACAGCGCGTCAAGTTTCTGATGTTTTGTGATTTTGTTTAAACTGAAAGAAGAATGAAGGCTGTAGTAAAAGTCCTCATTAAGACCTCGTGTGGATTTCATCATCATCATCATCATCATGGATTTGATCCGTGTTTGGACTCGTGTGGAAGTAGAAGCAGGATTTTGTGACTCCGGGCTGCAGAGAGGTCCAGTCTAAAAGTGGAGCTTCTGCTGCATGAAATTATTTCTTCTTCTGTTTGTTTAAGACAGAAGTAACAAAAAGATGAAAAATCGATTGATAGAATTTTATTTCAAACATGGAAATGTAACTGAAATAACAAAAGAAAAACAAAAACATTTGAGTAATAATAACTCCGTCTGTCGTCAGGAGTATGGAGCCGTGCTCCGATGATAACGCCAACATGGAGTACACCAAGCAGCTGCTGCTCAGCTGTCTGCTCAACATCTGCCACAAACTGGCTCCAGGTGGAGGAGCTGTGGCTGCAGGTGGGTGTCGGAGGAGGAGGATGATGATGAAGGTGTGTGTTTGTGTGTGTTGCTTCACTGTGCTCTCCTTGCTCTGTGCAGACATCCTGGATGAAGACAAGTTCAGCGTGGAGCTCGTGGTTCAGTGCATCCGAACGTCCGACATGCCGCAGACTCACCACCACGCCCTGCTGCTGCTGGGCACCGCCGCCGCCATCTTCCCCGTGAGAGCTCCGCCTCCTCTTCCGTCTGTCCATCACCACCTTTGCTCTTCCTCCTCCTCTTCCTCCTCTGTCTGTCTGCAGCTGAGAGTTTTATGTCACTGATACAAAGAGCGGTCTAAGCCCCGCCCCCTGAGACTGAAGCCCCTCTGTGCATCTGTGATGACATCATGGCGGCAGAAGTGTTTGTTTAAACAAACGTAAAAATATCGATGTCCTGATGGATACGGAGGATCAATGCAGCCGACATTTTAAACAAATATTAGACGATTGTTTTGATTTTGTTTATTTTTACTTTTAATTGTAGTTTAATGAACCCAAAGAAGGAAACACGAGAAGCAGTTGGTGATGTAGTTACAGCAACTGATACAAATAAATGAAATAAAGTAGTAATTTAATATTTTATACGTTTAATATCAGATTTGTTTTAGAAGAGAAGAATTAAAGGAAAGAAATTAATCAATAATACATAAATACGGGAATTAAAGATTTATTTAATAACCAGAAAACAAACGCGTTCGTGTTCTTCCTGCAGGAGAAGGTCCTCCACAACATCATGCCCATCTTCACCTTCATGGGCGCCAGCATCATGCGGCTGGACGACGCCTACAGCTTCAGAGTCATCGACAAGACGGTGCAGATGGTCATACCTCCCCTGATCCAGGTGAGGCGGCGTCGGAGCCGACAAACGTGCCCGTTTTACACGAGTGGCGTGGCGATAACCCTCGTTGCTCCTCCTCCCAACAGGCCCAGCAGCTTTCTGATGGAAGCTCCGCCTCTCACGTGATGGCCGTAGTGACGAAGATCATGCACGTGTTTGGCGACGCACTGCCTCACGTGCCCGAGCACCGGCGGCTGCCAATCCTGTGTCAGCTGGTGACCACGCTGGGTCCCGCCCGCTTCCTCTGGGTCCTAATGCTCCTCCTGTTCAAACTGCACGCCACGCAGAGCGCCGGCTCCACCAGTGAGAAGGTAACAATCGCCTGCTTCTGTTTCTGCAGAGCTTACCACCTTGTTTCGCGTCTCTGCGTGTTTAACGTAGTTTATTTTGTGTTTTCGTGAGCAGGACGCGGCGCTGGAGCGAGACGTGGACTTCTGGATTTCTCTGTGCTGTCAGTTTGACATCAGCGATCAGCTGACCTCGCTCATCAACATCTTGAACTTCCTGCTGCAGCTGCCAGACGACAAAGACGACAGTAAAACAAAACAAAAGTTTTAAATCATCAATAATATAATCATGTTTTTTGGTATGGAGGACTGTAAGTGCCAAATCTAAAGAAAAAAAGTGATAACAATCGTATTTTTGAAATGTAAAACAGACTGATTTAAGATTTATTTCTTTTGTTATGATTCTTCTATCAGTTTACTTAATTTAAATTTTAATTAATATTAATGAGAATCGCATATTATCACAAGACGCTCCGAGTGTTTCATTTGGCAGATTTTTACTGTTACAGATGAAAGACCCAGGAGCCAATCATCTTTCATTAAAGTAATACATTAAAAATACAATGTTTAAAATAATGAACATCAAGGTAAATTAAATTATTTGCTGCTTTTATTTCTGACTCAAATTTTGGACATTTATTTTAAATTTAAGAAGGCAGGACGATATAGATAAACAAATAAATAAATAATAAAGTAAAATATTGTACTTGAAAATACTTGAAAAAAAACAGGTAAATTATTAAGAAAGGAAACAGAAATGTTACCACAAAGGACAATGACAATGAAAACATGTACATAAAAGTAAATATGGTTAATTTTTGTAACAGTTTAAATTTGTCTTTCATTTAAAATGTAGTATTTAAATTGAAACATAAACTAATTTGTAGAAAGTACACAAGTTACTCCAAATTGAAATAAATATTTGAACCCATCAGTCATTAATTCTGTATAAAGAGTTTTGGCGTATTTGGTCCTCCGTAGTCTGATGGAATTCTGGGTGTTTGTCTTGTGTAGCTCCAGTGAAACGGCCTGCCGCCCGGCGAGGAGCAAAGAAGACGGAGGAGGAGGAAAAGGTGGAGGAGCTGATCTTCAGCGTGGACGCTCACAGTGGCAAAGAGCTGCGACACTTCAAGTTCCTGTCCGTGTCATTCGCGGCTCAGCTGCTCGGCTCGGCGAGCTTCATCGCAAAGGTGGGCGACTGACGGTCAGGTGGTAAGGAGTGCGACAACAGTAAATGTTTGATGTTTTTTTTGTTGTTGTTGTTGTTTCAGGTCGTGGACAGTGACGATGACATGGACGCATCTCTGCAGCCACTACAGCAGAGGTGAGTGATGCGGTGATGTCATGTTGTTATGTGAGCGTTTGGTGGCGTTGAAGGTGATGTCATGTTTGTGTTTCAGGCTCTTGGAGGAGATCCTGCGCTACATCCACAGCGTCGCTCGCTGTGTGGAGGAGAACGCCGACAAACCCACCGCCAAGTTCTGGCGAGTTCTGCTGAATAAAGCCTACGACGTCCTGGACAAGGTTTGAATCCAGTTATATTTAAACTCCTCTCGTTAACATTAACAGCAGGTCATCCACCGTTAAACTCAGTTTCTTCTTCTTCTGCTGCTGGAGTGAAAGCCGCCCTGCAGAGGCGCTCTAACCTGCTCACCTTTGTCCAGGTGAACGCGCTGCTGCCCACGGACACCTTCATCACGGTGATGAGGGGCCTGATGGGAAACGAGCTGGCATCGGTCAGGAGGAAGGCCATGGACCTGCTCAACAACAAACTGCAGCACAGAACACAGTGGGATGCACAGCAGGTAACCGGAAGTGATGTCAGCGTTCTCTGCCGAGCATGTTTTCAGTATGAAACGATGACATCAACTTTTCCTGTCTGCCCTCAGGTTACCGTGCTCCTCCAGCTGATCGGCGACCTGCTGAACATTGTGGGTAAAGATCACAGGAAGGTTGCGGACGGAGCGGAGCAGGCCATCAACCGCCAGACGGCGCTCTTCAGCCTCAAGCTGCTCTGTCGCACTTTCGGCTCTGACCACCAGGAGACGTTCGTGCCCGTGCTGCTGCAAACCGTGGAGCTCGTCGCGGCGGCAGAGGAGGAGAAGAACGTGACGGGCAGCGCTCTGCTCTGCATCGCCGAGGTGGTCAGCACACTGAAGGCCCTCGCCATCCCGCAGTTACCCAGGTCTGTCACGCCCATCCTTCACCTTCACACGACCATGTGGGGAAGCCGCCCGCCAGTCAGCTGACTCGTGTTTATTTCCACAGGTTGATGCCAGCCGTACTGCACGCGCTCACAAACAGGAAGGAGCTTCTGATCAACGAGATCTACCTGCTGAGCGCTGTCACTGCCCTGCAGCGGGTCGCAGAGACGCTGCCACACTTCATCAGCCCATACCTGCACGACGCCACCTTACAGGTAACGCTGCCACGCGAACACCGGAGTGCGTCAGAAAAACAAAACAAAGGCTATAAAGGATTGTAGTGGAGCTGTGCTTTGATTGGATCGTGCTGTGCGCTCTTCCTAGCGCCTCAGTTTTTATCTGAAATGGTACGGCTCGATGTCGCTGCTGCTTTGATGGGACGTGCTGATTGGTCCCAGGTCACCTGGGGTGCGACGCGAGCATCACAGGGACTCCAACTATTATTCATTATTCCTATTCGTTCTTGCAGGTGTGTCGGCTGACCCGGCTGATGGAGACTTCCTCTTCCTCCTCCTCCTCCTTTGCCCAGCTCTCCATCCGTCTCGCCTCCCTGAGGAGCACCCTTGCCACCAAACTGCCCCCCAGGGTCCTACTGTCCACCATCAGCAGGTGCTACAACACTATGGTGGTCGATAAGAAGGTGAGAGTCGAGCTTCAGGAGTGCTTACTGTTTTCTACTGAAGCCGGTAAAGTTCAAAGTTTGTGTGTGCGCCTTGGCTTAAAGTTTTCCAGAATGATCCAAAGACAGATATGCTTAATTTTGGATTCAGTTGTTTAAAATGGCTCCACAAAAAGAAATCAAACATCCACCGAAAAGTGGAATCAGGGACTTAAAATTCCAAATTCTCACGCTGAACTTTGTTAAATGTCTAAAATCAAACAGCAGCAGTAATATCCTGTAATTTAACGTTTTTGTGCTTCAAGCCAGAAAAAAACGTTAAAAGTAGAAATCAGTGATAATCGGTCAAGCATCATCGGCGTCCAGTCGAGTCCCGCTCTGTGAGATTCCCGATGGTTTTCAGCTGTTAACGTCTCGTTGTCATTTCCCCGCAGAGTCAGCTGGGGGCGCTGCTGAGCATCCTCAAGGAGCACATCGCTCACATGGAGAAAGACCAACTCAGCTTCCACCAATCAGAGCTCACCACCTTCTTCCTCACCGCACTCGACTTCCGCTCCGAGCATTGCCAGGTCCGCTCAGCTGGTGATTGAGTAAATGTACTTAGATTACTTTACTTTTCTCACTCGTCTCTTTTGTCTTCAGGGCGATCTGGAGAAGACGGCGCAGGTTGAGGGCTGCGTGATCGACTGCCTGATCGCCATGGTGATGAAGCTGTCAGAGGTCACATTCAGGCCGCTCTTCTTCAAGGTAACGCCGCCGTGCCTAGGATTCAACCGCCGCCCCAGTTTCCCCCCGTGCAGCAATAACTGTGTGTCTGTGCGTCTGTCCCGCAGCTCTTCGACTGGAGCAAATCAGAGCGTAAAGATCGTCTGCTGACTTTCTACCGGCTGTCCGACCACATCGCCGACCGCCTCAAAGGACTCTTCGTGCTGTTCGCAGGAAACCTGGTGAAACCATTCGCAGACCTGCTGAGACAAACCAACAGCTCCAGCACAGGTCTGACCTCATCCACAACTTTTTCTCTTAATTGATTTTTAACTGTAAATTGTTACATTTATGTTTATGTAAACGTTAATATTTAAACAGCTGTTTGTTGGTAAAGCAGCCGTTTCCCAGCTGTCCAACTTTGACGGTGGATTTGCTTCTTTCTTGCAGAGTCGCTGCTCTTCGACTCCGATGACGATGGCGAGGAGAAGAGCTGCCTGCTGCTGCAGTACGTCCTCGACTGCCTCCACAAGATCTTCCTGTACGACTCGCAGCGCTTCCTGAGCCGCGAGCGAGCCGACGCCCTGCTGAGCCCGCTCGTAGACCAGGTGACACTTCAGAGGGTGTAATGTTTGTCCTAACCTGCATGATTCCACCCGCTGGGCGTGGTTTCATCAGTGACATCGAACTTTAACGGTTTCTGTGTTTGTGTCCAGCTGGAGAACCGAATCGGTGGCGAGCAGCGATACCAGCAGCGCGTCACCCAGCACCTGGTGCCCTGCGTCGGGCAGTTTGCTGTGGCGATGGCCGACGACTCGCAGTGGAAGACCCTCAACTATCAGATCCTCCTGAAGGCCAGGCACTCTGACGCCAAGGTAAGCTCACCTGCACACCTGACGGGCTCCCCTGAGCCCCGAGAAGTCGGTCAAGCTTCACTCTGTGACGCTGTCTGATCTCAGCCAGGCAGAGTTAATCGATTCTTGATGGTAATGCAAGGAGTTTTAAATTAGACTCTGAGTTGGTGTTAGTTATTGACTCAGCAGCTTCCTCCTCCTCCACAGGTGCGTTTCTCCTCTCTGCTGATGCTCATGGAGGTGGCGTCCAAACTGAAGGAGAACTACATGGTGCTGCTGCCGGAGACCATCCCCTTCCTGGCTGAACTCATGGAGGGTGAGGCGCACACACAGACAGCTGTTCATGCACACCTCTCGTATTAACTGTTGCCTCTAAGATGTAATGTAGCTGTCGGCCACAAGAGGGCAGCACATCTCTGACAAGAGAAAACATCTAGATCCAGATGTTTCAGAATAAAAGCATGACAGATGAAACGCATTTTCACCATCATGGAGAAATGTCAGTAAAGGTTCAAATCAAATAGGACATCAGAGACGATAAAATGCAAACAGAATGAGTGAGACCTGCAGTAAAATATTACGTTCATGTTTCAGTGGAGCTTTGTTCCACCTGTGAGGCCAGGAAACGCCGTAGCCTCAAACCTGCTGTTTGTTTTGCAGACGAGTGTGAAGAGGTGGAGCTGCAGGTCCAGAAGGTGATCCAGGAGATGGAGAACATCCTGGGAGAGCCGCTGCAGAGCTACTTCTGACACGCACGCTGGTGTGAAGCTTCAGCAGAAACATAAATATTCTGATTCTGTTTTTCATGTAAGAAATAATAAACATTTGTCTCAAATCTGCTTTTTATTTACTCTGAACCTGTTTGAAGAAGGTCACATGACTCGTGGACACTGATCGCAAATCATTCCTGCTGGGCAGCGGCATCTACGGAAGCCTGCTGATGCCAACTGAGTGAAACCATTAACAGCTGACAGCCGCTAACGGTTTCATAACACCACTTTAAGGTTACCATGGTGATGATGTTTCAACAGGTGTCCACCTGCTTTAAAAATCACCAGTGTCCCGGCTGTTTGTCCACAGCGCTGTGGTTTCACTTTTCCAGGTGTTACAGATGTGTCGGTGAAGCAAGGTAAAAAGAAACGCAGCATTTCTGCTCCAAAACTCCTGGGTCAAAGTTAAAGGGCGGTTTGAGGACACTCGTCTGTCTCAGATGCTTCTGGATCATAAAGGTTGGATCTGCTGGTTTTGGGGAGACTGCACTGGAAAGAAGAGTTTTCCTGTGAACGCTGTGGCTCTGACAGTCTGACCATTTAACCCTGTCATGCATGAATTATGACAACCTCAATCAGGATTCTTTTCGTATCGTATTTTTATTCATCTTTAGGCAGGAAAAGATAAATAAAAATACTTAAAGGGTTAAATAACCGTAATTACAATGAAACACGTCATACATCTGTAGTAACATTAAATGTCCAGCAGGTGTCAGAGTATGGAGTGACCCATCAGTGTCCAATATAGTGGTTTATGTGCAGGTGTACCATCAACACTGACACAAATACAAGAAAACAGCCTTGGAATAGCCGTGCACTGTAGGGACCACTATGGTGAAAGGGTTAAATGACCAGGACCTTTTCATTTTTAATTTAAACCCAACCAGTGCCCGCCCCTCCCTGCTTCTACTGGAGGCTTCTTCCTGTTCAAAGGGACTTTGTCCTTGGTCACCAAATGCTTGCTCGGTGGGGTCGTCTGATTGTTGAGGTGTTCGCTGTATTATTGTCATGTCAGTATAAAGCACCTGAAGGTGCGAGAAAAACAGATAACCAGTTGGTAAAAGAAAACAAACACCTATAACAGTGTGGTCGAGTTCATAACATCAGATCAGATTCCTCTCCGTGACTTTAATGTCTGCCGTTAACGCAGTTCTACAAAGTTTCTTCCTGGAACTGTAGGACGAATGCCGGAAATAGTTTTGTACTTCGGAGAATCCTGACTCACACCAACGACGTTAAGTTCTTAGAGAACAAAGACACAGTTTGCATGTCTTCAAAACACAGTGTGTTTTCAGGTGAGTTCACCTGCATCCAGCGCTGCGTTTACAGATGGTCGGCATGCTGGAAACGTCTGTATGACACTAAAGATGTCAGTATGACTTTTATGTTGTTCTGTTTTGTTTTTTACGTTTTTAGCTTCTGACTGCATCTGAAAACTCAGAATTTGTAAATCAGAATTTTAAAAAACTATCTTTGAATCCTAATGTTTTCGGTGTGTGTTACTAAAAGTTTTCACACTTTAATGAGAACTCAGTCGTGACTTTAACTGACTTGTTTTAAGTCTTTAACTCAGTTTGGGACAGATTTTCAGATAAACTTGATTTCTGTTTAATGGACTCCGTCATTAATGTTAGACTGGTGAAAAGGATCTGCAGAATGAGCTGTGAGCTTTCTCTTTGTGAGGCCACAGGAAAGTACAGTTATGAATTAACCATCATCAGAGATGGGCAGTAACGCGTTACTTGTAACGCGTTACTGTAATCTGATTACTTTTTTCAAGTAACGAGTAATGTAAGGGATTACTATTGCAAAAGCGGTAATTAGATTACCGTTACTTTTCACGTAGGAACTGCGTTACTGCGTTACTAAAACCGTGATTTTTTTTGCGAGAACGTCTCATGACAGTGGCGTAAGCGAGTGCGACGTTCGTGACAACAGCTGTCTGCAGATCATAATATATCGAGTGCGGGACAGAGTGTAGCATGCAGCGTTTAAAGCGTGGAAGTACTGACCTTATTTTGAGTTTGATTCCATAAAAGTGACAAAAACATTAGTGTCCGTTGTGCGTGGGAAGAAAACTTCTTTACAGCGAAAACCCCTAAACTTCCAAAACTTCAAGCAAGCACCGAGTGTACTACGACGTAATGTGAAATTCACAGAGAAACTCATGGATTCTTCCACTGACCGCTGCGGCACACCTGCACCAGGGTAAACCTCCTCCGCCTACCCCAGTCCTGCTTTTTACAGGTGAAAATAGAGCAACAGGACCGCTAGTCTTTGATTTTATTTATTTTCTGCTGTGTTTTACTTGCATCTATTTGAAAGAGTGAGTGTAAACACAAAAAAAAAATATTTTATTTTATGTGCTGGAATGTGCAGAAAATAGGTTTAAATGTTAAACAAATTTCTTCCAGTCAGAGAATGTTGCATATAATTTAATTTTTGCTTGATGCATAAAGTTAAAAGATTAAAACTAATAAAACAAGTTTTAAAAAGAGACTTTTCCATTTGATTACATTTTGTATGATGAATTATGCAGAAAAAGTAGAATTGGGCTGAAAGATCTATCGCTTTATCACCTATTCAGGTTGTAAATCGTGTTTTTAAAAAGTAACTAAGTAACTAAGTAATCGATTACTTTTGAAAATAAGTAATCAGTAAAGTAACGGGATTACTTTTTGGGGGAAGTAATCAGTAATTAGTAACTGATTACTTTTTTCAAGTAACTTGACCAACACTGACCATCATAGCCAGTTGGCTGTAAGTTAGCTAACTAGCAAGTTTGCTAATGTAACACTGAGTGGATATGCTAACAGTAAAACTAACCACTGAAGTATTTGTACATCTTTAATACTTTCTGGGTATTACAGAGCGTTATTGTAGTAAAGTGAACTGAGAGTGGGCTGAACAAATATTCTAGTTAACACAAAGACTAAATTTCATTTAAGTGCCTGTTATAAACTTATTACCACTGATTTGATTGGCATTGTGACGAGAGATTGGCAGTAGCGCGTTACTGTAATCAGATTACTTTTTTCAAGTAACGAGTAAAGTAAGGGATTACTATTCCAAAAAAGGTAATTAGATTACCGTTACTTCCCCGTAAGCACGCTGCGTTACTGCGTTACTAAAACCGTGATTTTTTTGCGAGAGTGTCTCATGACAGTGACGTAAGCGAGTGCGACGTTCGTGGCAACAGCTGTCTGCAGACCAACAATGGATAATATATCGAGTGTGGAGAGAGTATGAGCGTGCAGCGTTTAAAGCGAGGAAGTACTGACCTTACTTTGAGTTTGATTCCGTAAAAAGTGACAAAAACATTAGTGTCCGCTGTTCACTGCGTGGGAAGAAAACTTCTTTTTACAGCGAAAAAACCCCTTAACTTCCGAGCAAACACCGAGTGCGCTGCCACGGGAAATTCACAGAGAAACTCGCGGATTCTTCCACTGACCGCTGCGGCACACCTGCACCAGGGCAAACATCCGCCTGCTATACAGGTGAAAATAGAGCAACAGGACCGCTAGTCTTTGATTTTATTTATTTTCTGTGTTTTACTTGCATTTATTTGAAAGAGTGAGTGTAAACACAAAAAATATTTTATTTTATGTGCTGGAATGTGCAGAAAATAGGTTTAAATGTTGAACAAATTTCTTCCAGTCAGAGAATGTTGCATATAATTTAATTTTTGCTTGATGCATAAAGTTAAAAGATTAAAACTAATAAAACAAGTTTTAAAAAGAGACGTTTCCATTTGATTACATTTTGTATGATGGATTATGCAGAAAAAGTAGAATTGGGCTGAAAGATCTATCGCTTTATCACCTATTCAGGTGGTAAATCGTGTTTTTAAAAAGTAACTAAGTAACTAAGTAATTAATTACTCTTGAAAATAAGTAATCAGTAAAGTAACGGGATTACTTTTTGGGGGAAGTAATCAGTAATTAGTTACTGATTACTTTTTTCAAGTAACTTGACCAACACTGATTGTGACCATGCAGCTCACTGACATATTGCTGATGTATATCTGCTGTAGTGCGAGGCACTATGTAGCGGAGACATGTGGTTACTCATCAGTAAGATGTTGTTTCGCTGTCACAGTTCTGACTACCTTTCACCTTCCTCATAAATCCACTCAGAGGGGGATTCGCTGCGTTTATGCTACCCAGGTAGAGTCGCACAAAGAGAGAAAGCTTCAGTGAAGCGGAGGTTAGCGACGTTGCCCCGACATCTTGCCGAGTGAGTAAGCTACATTAACGCCAGCAAATCCCTCTCTGAGCAGGTCGTGCAGACAGAGTTGGAACAAAATCAAAGCTAAGCTGCTGTTAAAATCTCCCAGTTCTTTTAATCTTTGGGCTGAAGGAAGGACAATACTCGGTGTATAAATGCTCAATCAACAATATTTTATTTCCATACAATTCAACACTTAAGAGCATAAGAACCATCATGATGGGGAGACCTGCCTGCAGAGGGTCACAGCAAGTCTCAAACTGGTGGAGGGTTACTCAGCCTCTTATAGCCTCTAGTGGCCCCCACCTAGTCGTAAAAATCTAAACATTCACATTCTTTCTCTCACACGGCGCCTAAGTTATGACCTCGGCTCCTTGTTTTATCTCCTGATGAGATGGGGTAGAAAACCTCTCCGGTATGTTCTGTTCTCTTCTAATCAGACAAATAAGGCCATGACTCTCTGAAAACGGTATTTCTTATAACTCAGCAGTATAATGCATCATAAAACAATATCATTCATTCACAATAAATCAGCAGTCTAATCTAATACAAATCAGTTTAATAAATCTAATAGTTATCACCTCTTCAGGAGAATAAAACAAACTAAAACTACATAATAATTTCACAATCATTAATCAGGGATATAACATGGCATAAGATAATATAATAATCTCACACTGCGTAGAAATGACTTCTTACCAATGAGCAAACACAGCTCCACTACGTTGGCACTAGGGGTGGGTTTTAATAATCGATTCATCGATTAAAATTGATTCTGTCTTGGATAACGTGAAATCGATTCATTAAAATCCTGAATCGATTTTTTAATATAAATTTATTTTGCCTGAAACGCCAGAATCTCAGGTGAAACCTCACAAAATTTCAACAACCACCAAACAGCTAAGACAGTAAATGAGAGGACATAAACACACAGCGCGATTACGCGGATCAGAATCAGTGAGATGTCGCCTTTCTCACCCGACGGGCGCTGCAGCTTTAAGCGGCTGTGTGCGCGCTCCCGCGGACGGCAATCACTTTCTGGCACAACAACTGCACGGACACGGTCGGGTGAAAGCCGACAGCTCGCTGATTCTGATGTTTCAGCGGTCCGCGCTTTGTGTTCACGCCCCTGCGCTGATTCTAAAGCTGTTAGTTTTATCTCTCTCCAAACAATATTGACCGAACCAGCAGCCAAAGAAGATCCAAACTACGCTTCACATAAACATCGTCACGAATTCACTCTGACTTTTACTGTTTTGCTTCCACCACGATAAAAATCACACTTCATGCACAGCTCTCTCTCTCTCTCTCTCTCTCTCTGTACTTCAAGAACAGTTTCCCGTCTAAAAATCTGTTTTCTGCATTATTCGCTTGCTTGTTACGCACAACTCTACCGTTGTTTACAGCGCTGTCGGCCGCTGTTTTTTTTTTTTTTTCGTTTTTTTACGTTTTTAAGAAAACCTAATTTCTGCCGTTCAATACTGAACAAATTTAAACTTTTTAAAATTATGCAAAATGCAAAACGCTTAGTGTCTCTAATAAAACCGCTGTAATGTCAGAGGTAACGTTCATATGTTGATTAATGGTTTTCTTTCGTTTTTGATGTACTGCAGAATATTTTTATAAAATCCAGGCCAGGAAAACCACCTTCATGTTTTTCTGTGTTTTATCTTCAGCTACTTTGACACAAAGGCCTCTGCTGTGACGCTCACACCTTTGATAAAGTCTTGCGTGTGTCAGCTTCCTTTTTATAGATACAAAAATATGTAAATGTACTGATCTGAATTATAATATTTCTGACTGTCAAAATTTCCCAGATTCAAATTGAATTGAATTTAATTGAATTGAATCGAATCGTGGATCGAATCGATTCGGGACCTTGTGAATTGGAAACGAATCGATTCTAGAAATCAGTGACGATACCCAGCCCTAGTTGGTGCTACCACCACCCACACAGCACATATATTTGAGTGACATGTTGTTGCACTCTGCTGGATGAAGCACGATTTACTGGCTACATTCCTCTGAAACGCTGAAGTTGAGGCGCCGGAGCGTGCTATCTAGATATTATGGCTTTATTATAGTTATTATAGTTAACCTAAAACTGGGCTGAAAAACTGTAACTGTAAACTTAATATCGCTGCCACACATCACTCACTAATATCACCCACTGCACTCAAACAATAAGTGAAACTAAAAAGAATAAAACCTTTTCAAAAAATAAAAACGATAAAACTGGAAAATAAAATTTCCAAATAAAATAAAAAAATCATAAATTTCAGCGACTTTGTTCTTTTGTTGTTGGCATGAACGAGCCTCCGTACATCAGCCCACTGTCTGACCTTCATTCCTCAAAGTGTTTAAACGAGCTTCGTGACGTCACGGCACCCCGCGGTGCCTCCCCCTGACGTCACGTGGAGTCTTTAGGAGACTCGCGCAGGTCGGTGGCTCAGTGACGGTGTGCGCGCGGGTCAGCATGAGGAGCGCGAGGACGCTGCGGCAGGTCCAGGTGGCCGTGACGGTGCAGCGGAGCCTTCATCACCAGCATCCTCCTCCTCCTGCGCGCTCCGCGGGGATCGTCGGAGCTCCTTTCTGCAAGGGACAGGTGAGAGCGCGAGGACAGGCTCCGCGTGCACTTGTGCGCGTGTAATCCTCCAGCTTCTTCTTCTCTGTCCGCTGCAGTCCCGAGGAGGCGTGGAGGACGGACCGGAGCGGATCCGAACCGCGGGCCTGCAGAGGCGGCTGCAGCAGCTGGGTGAGCACGGCAGCGGGTCCGGTGACGTCACCGGGAGACTCCAACATTTGATGACGTTTATTTTTGTGCTTTCATACAGAATCACCTTCATGCAGCAGCAAATGTAATGACAGCAGGTAAAACTGACCGGAAGTTAACATTTGAATGATGAGCCTCACTGTGAGTGTCACCATGGTTACCAGTGTGCCTCACAGCAAGAAGGGCCCGAGTTCGACTCCGCCATGGAGCACGTCCACAGACATGCTGTGAGTGGGGACAGGTCAGCTCCCACTCAGGCAGTTTGCCTCTGCAGCATCTGGACAGATGTTTTTGCTGTCCCGGGATAAGAAAGGCTGACATTAAGTGGAGCGCAGCCGGCCCAGAGTTATCCGTGTTGGTCGTCATTCCCAGTTCAGGAAACAATGTTTTTGTTAAATTTACAACTCAGAAACTTCCAGAGCTTCCCCGTCTCATCAGTTAATGTTCATCCAGAGCAGAGTAATCAGTGAGGAGGAAATCCAGGAGACTCGTCTGGGCACAAACGTTTGATTAATACATCAGCCTGAGCGGACCGCGGTCTGCACCAGGGACGGAAAAACCCGACAAAGCCACTCGTTTAGTCACAAAGATGAGACGCCGCCAGCTGTGCAGCCCGATATTTTAACCCCGTCCATCAAAGAGACAAAATGAAGCTTGTTTCTGCTGATTATTGAGAGCAGTCACTGATTTCCTCCTACACAGAGGATCAGGTCATCCTCCTGTGGATAAAAAAATTAAACACAGTCCATAAAAAGAGTTTAAATAAAGTACAACAGCTCAAAAACTCAAAATGACACAAGATCCCGAACAAACAGAGACGATAAAAATAAAATAAAGGAGCTGAGATAGTCGAAGTCGAAATAAAATAGAATAAAAGTAGAAAATAAATCTCGTATCTCGTCTTTATAACGAGTTTAATCAACTACAAAGTTTACAGTTTGATTTAAACAGCTGTGCAGCTCAGTAACAGCGACAGTGCCTGATTTTTAATATTCAGAAACCATCGAATCATCAAACAAACTGGAGGCGGAGCACGCCGGCGTTTCCACTTTCAGCAGTTCATTTGAATGAATCTGTAACGTCGGTAAAACATTAACCTTCAGCACAGTTTGAATCCAGAAAAGGTGCTCAGAGCTGACCTTCGGGGCCTTAAAATTCAGACTTTAAATAAAGTGTTTAAAGTCTGATTCACGTAAAGCTGCGTTTAAAAAACTCCATAAAAATCAGAGTTTGGTGATTTGTGCGTACGCAGGTAACAGTTTAACTGATACAGTGAGAGGAATTACTGTAGCGTCCTCAGAGGTCACTGTGCACACGCTCAGTTTCATTACTGGAACAGCAAACAGTAAGTGTTTACAGGTCCACACGGGTCAGTGAACGCCTCATTACACCGCCGTCTTCCTCCCTGAACGTCTCACTGTTAATGTTCACACAGAGAGCATGCTGGGAAACGCCTCAGCTGGTAATGTTGGACAGTCAGTACGAGGAAACCTGCAATGATTGACACCGTGTGTGTGTGTGTGTGTGTGTGTGTAGGCTGTGCAGTGAAGGATTATGGGAACCTGACGTTTGAGGACATGTCCCCGGACGAGCCCATGGGCTTGCTGAAGAGCGTGAGGGCGGTGGGCGCCGCCAACCAGAAGCTGTCAGAGGCGGTGCGAGCGGTGAAGGAGGATGGGCACACGGCGGTGATGCTGGGCGGAGACCACAGGTCGGTCCATGCAGGAACAGGAAGTCAGGACGTAGGTTCTAGGTGTCGGCTCTCGGTCGACTCACTTCCTGTTTGTGTTTTACGTCCTTAGCCTGGCGATCGGTTCCATCCACGGGCACTCTGCGGCGGTCGGGGAGCTGAGCGTCGTGTGGGTGGATGCTCACGCTGACATCAACACGCCGCTGACCACGTACACGGGGAACATCCACGGGCAGCCGGTGTCCTACCTGCTCCATGAACTGCGCTCAAAGGTGAGCTCGGCGACAGAGATCAGCAGCACGCCGTCACACAGGATCACTAACCCCTCCCCTTCCTCGCCAGGTTCCCGTCTTACCGAACTTCTCCTGGCTGAAGCCGTGCGTGTCCGCCGCCGATGTGGTCTTCATCGGGCTGAGAGACGTGGATCCAGCAGAGCAGTGAGTGCACCTGAGTCCGTGCAGAGACTCACCTATTTCTGACGCCTCTCTGACCAATCAGCTCGTCCCAAAGCATTTTGGAGATGATCGAAATGAAATCTCAATAAAAAATTTCAAGAAACATAAAGCTCTGAAAGATCAGCGACCTCGCTCTGGTCTGAGGGTCACCAGAAGTTTATTACCTGCGTGAACCTGAGTGTACCTGCCGGCAGGCTCTAATCCTCAGTGTTTCTCCTCCTCAGCTACATCCTGAAGATGCTGGGTGTGAAGACGTTCTCCATGAGTGAGGTGGATCAGCTCGGCGTGGCCCGCGTCATGGAGGAAACGTGTGATTACCTGTCCGCCAGGTGCCGCCCGCATGAAGCCATCAAGGTGTGATAGTCTGAGCGAATGTTAAAGATGCTTTGTGTCCTTGAACAGAGGGAAGAAACCGATTCACCTCAGCTATGACATCGATGCCATCGACCCCTCTGTTGCCCCAGCAACCGGGACGCCTGTAGTCGGAGGACTCACCTACAGAGAGGGCGTCTACATCACCGAACACCTGTGTCAGACAGGTACGAGTCAGAAACTCAGGGAAAAACAAACCCTGCTCTTCACAGTAGAAACGCGTTTACTGTAAGCAGCTGATGTAGCTGCTTACAGTAAACACTTGGTGTTGGCTCTCGCTGCGGTAGAGTATCACTTCCTGTTCCAACGCAGTTAAGTGATGATGTGTGAACCGTGCTTCTGGGTCCAGACTACTCTGTGTTTAATAAGGCTGTTGGGTGTTTCACATGTTTTAATAGTTTGTATCTTGTTCTATTTAATCTGAACAAGCCCCTAAAAAGTCAGCGATCACTGTCGGCCTTTCTAAGTTTTTATTACCACCTTTCATCAGCAGCACATTTTAAAGCTCAGTTTTTAAACCCTTACGCTGTAACTACAGCCCAGCCCATGCTGCAGTATATTAATGACTAACCTCGTATTGTGGATGGATTATCTCAGTTGTTCTCCTGACTGAAGTTTGGTCCGTTTACAGCATCCTGCCATGCGATTGCATTTGTCCCTAACCATCAGGAACCCTCACGTTAACTTTTATCGAGTGGAAAAAAGTTAGCGTTCATCCTCCAGCTTCACTGTGTTTATGCTATGCTAACATAGCTGTGTCGCTAGTGATCACGTAGCACATCATTATATACCAGCTAGCCCAACTTCAGTAATTCAGTGATTGAAGAAAATAAGAACAACCCCAGGTTTCTCTTCAGCACTGTAGCCAGGCTGACAAAAAGTCAGAGCTCTGTTGAGCCAACCATCCCTTTAACGTTAACCAGTAATGACTTCATGAACTTCACAAATAAAATTTTAACCATGGGAGAAAAAATGACTCACAGGCCTTCAGACTGGCTGTAGTTAAACTGTTACTTAAAAAACCAACCCAGCTGTCTTAGCTAATTATAGGCCAATCTCCAACCTTCCTTTCATATCAAACATCCTTGAAAGAGTAGTTGTCAAACAGCTAACAGATCATCTGCAGAGGAATGGCTTATTTGAAGAGTTTCAGTCAGGTTTCAGAGCTCATCACAGCACAGAAACAGCTTTAGTGAAGGTTACAAATGATCTTCTTATGGCCTCTGACAGTGGACTCATCTCTGTGCTTGTCCTGCTAGACCTCAGTGCTGCGTTCGATACTGTCGACCATAATATCCTATTAGAGCGATTAGAACATGCTGTAGGTATTACAGGTACTGCACTGCAGTGGTTTGTATCATATCTATCTAATAGACTCCAATTTGTACATGTAAATGGAGAGTCCTCTTCACACACTGAGGTTAATTATGGTGTTCCACAGGGTTCAGTGCTAGGACCAATTCTGTTTACATTATACATGCTTCCCTTAGGCAGCATCATTAGAAGACATAGCATAAAAACTGCTATGCAGATGACACGCAGCTCTATCTGTCCATGAAGCCAGGTAACACACACCAATTAGTTAAACTGCAGGAATGTCTTAAAGACATAAAGACCTGGATGGTCTACAGACGCAGCCTTTGGTGAGCGACGGCAGCACCCGACCAGCCAAAGAATTTGTAAAATCCTCGCTCACGTTAAAGTCTTTATGCGCCTATAAAATGATCAGAGGAACTGTGTGGTCACATGATGCTGAAGCTTCCTGTCAGTGACGCTGCCTCGTTTTCAAACTGAATCAACTCCAAAATCCACAATATGAACACCGGCTCATTACCCCCACGTGCCACACTCGCCCACAAATAACCAGGAATTTACCACAAATCTGCTCTTTGTCTCTCTGCAGGTCTGCTGTCGGCGGTGGACCTGGTGGAGGTGAACCCTCTGAGGGGCCAGACTGAGGAGGACGTCCGCTCCACCGTCAGCACCGCTGTTGATCTGCTGCTCGGCTGCTTCGGACGCGTCCGCGAGGGAAATCACCTGCCAGATTACCGCCTCCCCGATCCTTAATGCAGGCCTCTCTGACGGTGCCGCACGACACCGGCACAAAGGGCCAATCAGAGTTCTCCCTGCAAAACTACAATCCCACAGTTCCTGCTGTACGATGTCACTTTTCTGCCTCAAACCAAAGACGTCTTCCTGTGGGTAGGGTAGTCCATCGCTGATCAGCTGATCGATTGTTTTGTTTTTGATTATTAAATTTATACATTTGAAGGGTGTTTGCGTCTTTTTTTTTTTTTTTTTTTTTTTTTTTAAACACGATAAATGGCCGCCATCTTTAAAACGCAGCAGCACGCTGCTGAGGCAACGCTGCCGCCAGAGAATAACGACAGACGCCATTTTCTTACTTCTCCTGGGTTGCAGCAGCATTTTATTCTGATAAGAAACATGTCTTACATCAGGTCACTGCACAGGACATCATCCAACACACAACAGGCACACAAACAGGAGTGAGGGTTGTCATGGAAACGGGGTTGAGCAGAAATTAGTAACTGCACTCAGATCTAAGCTAACAGGGTTAAAGAGGAGGCGGCGTGCTTTGTTTATCTGGAGTTTGACCTGCAGCATCTGAACGACCTCACGGTTAAACCTCAAACCATCACGCTATTGGTGGAAACGAGGGGTGTAACCATGACGACGGGTGGACAGCGCTGCCACCGTGTCGCTCAGGAAAATCCACTTGGACTGAATTTGTAAATCAAACAGCCTCAGATGGTTTTTCTTTTCATGGACTTTGGACTCATTTCGTTTTTTCTGCTTTTCAGAATAAGAGCATGGCAGCTGAAGCGTGGAACAGTTTCCAAAATAAAACCCACTTTGTCACGGCTGAGGCGACACGAGTCAGACAGGAGCAGGAGCTCGGCGACACGTTTCAGACTTCAAAAAGAAACAGGAAACAGAAAAAAATTCGCAAACGCTTTAAAACTTTTAAAAGAGAAATTTTTAAAACGCAGATGAAAAACAGTGAAGAGGCGTTCACACGAATACTGTCAGAAATCAATAAATACGCAGCTCAGTTTCAGCTAAGATTGTCTCACAGAACCACACAATCGATCGTCGGTTCAGATTCGATCGGTTCTTGCTTCTGGTTGATTCCCGTGATGACGAGAGTAATCTGATTTCTCGCCGTCTTTGTAACAGTCGTGAAGGTCAGGGAGTGCCACGGTGACGGAGTGTTTCTCGGTCTGTAGTGTCTGACTCATCTGAAGAACAAAGAACACTGAAACGGACGGACGTCGGTTTAGAGTTTTAGCTGCCGAGCTCGTGTTAGCGACCTCGGGCCAAACTCCATTCAAAATTTGTCACATTTAGCGCTCCTTCGTTCCACTCGCTGGTTTAATCGGCAGAACCGTCGATGGAACCAGATTAAATCAGTCAGATTTTCTGCTTTTAAGTCAAAGCTCACGAGATTTCAAACATCCTGGATCCAAAAAAACAAAAAACTTTACTCGTCTTTAAACGAACCTCTCGTTCAGCGTTCTTTGTTCTCGAGAAGTTTTAGCTCTCAGGCTGAACACCTGGACAGGTACGGACGTCTGAACGTCAGCGTGTCATTCTCGTTAAAGGAGAAACGAGCCAAACACACACACACACACACACACACGCTGTAGAGAAAAATAAGCGTGTTGGATCACATGTTCAGTCACACTCTGCGCCTGCAGGCAGGAAGCAGAGGAGGAAGACGGCTGAGATGGAGGAGGAAGGTCGGTCGTCAGTCGGTCTCGTTGAGGCCGCAGCGCCGCCTGAACTCCTGCCCTCGCTCATGGATCCATTTGTTCGATACTGCAGGAAGAAACAGAGTTTCATCAGAGCCTTGGCAAACACCACGAGTGTGAGCAGCGTGAAGGTTTCTGAAGCTTTTCATGAAGCTCAGTCAAGTTTGTTTCATCTGAAACCATCAAACACCAAAAATACCTTCAGCTCGGTCAGCGGGAACGTGAACCGCCCCAAACACACCCAGAAAACATCAAATATTCATCAATCATACACAAACATTTAAAAATAAATCAACTCGAACATAATAACGAAGTTTTTAATGACCCAAAATGTTTTTATTTAACTGACAGGAAGTTTGGATTTCTTCAAAACTGCCTACTTGTTCTTTTATTTTTATTATTTAAAAAATATTTTTTTATGTCGACCATCACCAGGCGTGAAAATCGGAAAGTATTTTTACTTTATTGATGATTTTGTGTTTATTTATTTTTTTTGTGAATATGGTGCGATGACCTCACCCCACTTGTTTCCGAGCAGCACGGGGCAGGCGGCGTGTCGGGTCCGATAGTCTCCTTCTCCGCTCGGATACAGGTTGTACCAGAACACCGCCGTCCCCTGGAGAAACACGGTCATACGACGTGTCACATGAGGTGTCACATGACAGTGCATCAGATTACTGAGAAGCAGTGCCCTCGTCTCCCCGCCTGTTTCTCAGTTTGGTTTATTAAACACAGACGTGTTTCTGTGACGATGATGAAGAAAGTGAGTAGTTTAACCTTTTTGGGCTTTACAGCGGCTCCGATGTCGGTGAAGACGGTGGCGCCCCCTGCCTGCACGTCGGTCATCTGCAGCGGGAAGAAGAAGAGCGTGAGCGGCAGCAACACACACACGCACACACACACACATGCACACACACACACACGCTCACACACACACACGCACGCACGCACGCACGCACGCACACACACAAACAGCAGCACTGACGTAAAGCAGCCACGTGGCGATCCGGTTCCCCGTGCCCAGCTCCTCGAACGCGTCCGGCTCGTCTTTCTGAAACAGGAAGTGCACGGCGGTCAGAGTAATACAAATAAATTCATTAATTTAAAAAAACTGAGCTTTTTTAAAAGTTACAAAATAAATAAATAAATCTACATTACAAAAAAATACATCGGATCTCTTTCTTTAGGATCCATATCTGTTATTAATTGATCGTTTTCGGTCTTTCAGTAGAAATAAATGCTGACAGAAACAGATTCTCATGTATGTGGTTTTATTTACCCGTCCGAAGTCAAAGTGCGGCTCGTACTGTCCCCCGAGGCCGTAGTTAGCCACCTGCACCAAACACAGCGGTTAAAACATCACAGGTTCAAAGGCGCCGGACGGTTAGCGGTGTTTGAACCCAGGTGAGGCGTTACCTGCAGGTCCTCGGCCGTCTTCACGTTCAGCCCCGTGACGTCCTCGATCAGCTGGTTGATCTTGTCCACCACGGGATGCTCGTACGCTCCGAGCCAGGCGCTGAGAGGACAGAGAGGACACAGAGTCACCACCGAGGTCACGAAAACGGCACAAACCGGCGCACGGCGAGGAGACGGAAACGAGGAGGGCAGGGAAACAACAGACAGTTTCTAAAGCAGCTCCTCTATGAAAAAACTAGAAAAACGACATTTACAGAGTTTCACCGCTGACATTTGTGTCATTACAGCCAGCTGAACGTTAGAAAAGCATGAAGGAGGAGACTCCGCCCCCGAGACGCTGGTGACCACAGGCTGTAAATAAAGATGGACGCCATAAAAACATTTATATCATGACTTCAGTAAAAGTTGATGTGAAAGTCACAAATTTACTGCGGAGGAAAAAAACTCGCACGCTCACTGAACAGATCCAGGAGTTCAAACGCGGCTTTACAAGTCGGCTTGTGATTGGTCGCTTGTGACGAAGCCGTCCAGAGTGCTGCGGGCGCAGCGTCCATCGTTACAAACAGCCTGTGCTCCGCCCGGGCCTGTAGCGAGTGGCGTCCAGCTCTTACCTCTTGGAGACTCGGTAATGGGCCGTGGTCAGTTTGCCTGTCTGAGGGTCATGCACCGTGGCACGTCTGAGCTACTCCCAATTATAGGTTAATGCAGAGAGACAGAGAGAGGACAGAGAGAGGGCGGTCACTATCCACACGCTGCAGTCAGGGAGGCAGCACGAGCTTCAAACGCCACATAAAGCCACTTCATTAGGTACACGTGAAGCCCTGATCTGCCGTGGAGAGTTAAAGAGCGCCGTGTCCAACCCAGAGCCAACAAGGTGTACCTAATGAAGTGGACATGATGTGCATGTGGTCAGCCTTCAGGATGTTTGACAGTTCATCCTCTGGAAACAAGCGGCTTTAGCTCCTCCCACCTTCATTCAACTTTCCTCGGATTGGCTGCCCCTCACAAACACAAGGTTATGGGATCGATATTCTGCCATAATTTAAACTGAAAATAATCTCAGCCTCAAGTTGATGTTTTACTTATGAAGTAACTACACCAGCATCATACACAAAACACACAGTAATACTGCAGTACCTGCAGTAGCTTCACAGCAACTACTTTGAAAAGTATTTCGGTGAAGCTGACGCACTGACAGGTTAACGTACTGTCTGACTTCAGAACTTTATTTTGAAACGTTTGCAGATGCTTGTTATTTTACATAACAATGTGCAGGTAACAGTGAGAAGCACAGGTATGAGACACGAATCCTCCTGCTGCCTCCACGAACACGTTAAAGCGACATCGAGAGTCTTAAATGTTTGACTTCCTGTCCCCGAATGAGCAAAGAAAACAAGCAGAGGCTCGAACCAGCGAGAGCAGAGCCTGAAAGGAAGACACTTCTGTTCCTTCCTTCAGCGTTACAGGACCTTCTGATATCTACTCTGATGTGGCCTTTTACACCTGCCCAGGTGGGACTGATTGAGCTGATGACAGTTACAGCTGAGTCTGTCTCTCTGTGCTGCAGCGCCCCCTGGTGGGAGGACAGAGGTAAAACCAGCTGCTCATGAAACTGCTTTATTATTATTATTATTATTAACAATTTCTCAGCAACAACAATGTGAAACTGAAAGTTTATGTAGATGTTTCAGAGTTTACATTTAAACGTTTCTTTAAAGCTGAATGTGTGAAAATGTTTTACTGGATTTGATAAAACTAAAGTCTTTTATGTTATATAAATAAATATAATTAATTATGATTAATTATAATTGTTGCGGAGCGTCAGACTCTGAGCTGCGAGAATTGGAGGCTGTAAGTCTGTAATAATGTCAATAATGCCGATTCTTCCTTCTGTGACGTTTAAATGAGAATTCCACTTTGGAGGAAGGAACATTTATTTATTTGTTTATTTGAAGCGACTCGTTGCCTTTTCTGCTCTCGCCAGGACGGCCGCCATCACAGAGGGCGGAGGACAGGGTGGTGTTGGGGGCAGAGAGGTGAGGTCCACCCCGCGGACGCCGCCTCCTGCCCCGGCAGCTCTTACCTCTTACTGATGCGGTAGTGGGCCGTCTCCAGCACGCCGGTTACGGGGTTAGAGATGGTGGCTCGACGGAGCTGTGGAGCCAATCGGCCGACAGTTACAGGCAGACACAGAGCGACGCCCGAAGCACCGACTAACACCTATCGACACCAACGGAGGAGCCGCACCACTGACCCGCACAACGGACGACCTCGTGATCCTCTCCGCCCACCGCCCACCCATCACCTGTCACGTTTCTTCATCGCTCACTGATGAGGCTCAAACTACACAGTAACTAAGTAACTACACGGTAACTAAGTAACTACATAGTAACTGCCTCTTAATTTCACTCTAGTTTTGTTCATCTGAAAAAATGTGTGAAGTGTTTGAAAAACAAATTAAATTTAAAACATTTTTTTGTTTTCATGCAAATATTTTTTTCTGGCTTTAAGTTAATTTTTTCAGTTTTAGACTTTTGATCCTGATTTTGTGGGCGTGTATCAAGGGGAGGGGCGGGGCATAGACTAATGATTGACAGCGCCCGTGTCACGGGGTTACAAGTTAAAAATGAGCATTTTGGTCAAAGATGGCCGCTGCTCGTTGACGGGACGCCGCCGGCAGCGGCCAACAGGAAGCAGTTTGTGATGATGCTGCACTGAGGTGTGAACGGGGATTCATTCTAATTTCAATATAATATATTAGATTTCACTACAGAGCTCATCGCGGCTTAACGACCTAGGAGCCAATCAGATAACAGCATTCACTGTTGCCGAGGTAAATGTTTTCCCACCTTAGTGAGCATCCACCCGATAGAAACATTGACCTGATCCAGGGCTACAGTGAGACATGAAGCGGAGTGTCTGGATGTTGTAGGTGAAAGCGCTGCTCTTCTTTACTGTAAACGGTGAACAGAACAAGAACACGACCGATCATCAGTCGAGCAGCAAACAGACGTAACCGCGATCCGATATTCGAGCCACAAAGACTAAAACTGACAGTTTACAGTCGCAGCGACACATCAGGCAGGAGTCATGTTTTCATTGTGACTCTTGTCCAGTTTTTAACATCCCGACTGCTCTCGATTAGTTTTCCGACATTTTTCACCCTGCGAGTTTCTTCTTCAAGGTCATTTCCTCTGAATCCTTTGATAAGCTCCGCCTACTGGACTCTGTTGGGTCAGGTTGGCGGGGGAAGTAATCATAAACATTTTTCATAAAAATTTTAATATACGGCGACTTAACGGGGAGCAATATTACTGAATACTGATATTTAGCCCCGCCCCTTGCGTTGGAAAGCACTAATGGCGTCCGACCTCGGATAAACTCTGCAGCAGTGCGTGAGTTAAAGATGCTCAGACTCACCCTGGGCTTGGCCAGCTCTTTCACCTTCTCCATGTCTTTCTCCGACACGATGTTGTGGTAGCGCACGATGTGCGGGCTGTCCCACTCGTCTTCCTGCTTCACCGGGCCAATCACATACCGCGGGTGCCGGTTGTTGTCATAGTAGCGGCAGAAGAGGCGGCTCTGCCTGCGGGGAGTCTGACAGGAAGCAGAGGTTGAAGTAACGCCGATAAACGACTCTCAGAGGTGCGCTTGTTTCGCTCGCCTCACCAGCTTGATGCCTTGGCCGCGACACAGCTGCTCGTACTTCTTCCTCTCAGTCAGGTAGTCGTCTTTGCTCTCCCTCCTCTGCCTCACCTTGGTTTCTTCCTCCTTCTCCTCCACCTTCTCCACCTTCTTCTGTTTGGCCAGCTGGTACTCAAAGTATTTCAGGTTCCCGTTGGCTCGCTGGTGTGTCGGATCTAACGGGCAGAAAAACAACTTCAGGTGAGCGAGATAAACAAATCTGCACACCAGCTCTTCAGTGATCTTGCACTGAAGATGTGAGAAGGAGCCTTCTCCTCTTTAAAACAACAACAGCACGTTTGCTGACTGAACTAAAGCACCCGTCTGCAGGTACTAACCCAGGTCCAGCAGCCTCTTGGTGAACTCCAGCGCTCTCTCCAGCTCCCCCTGCTGGTACACGGAGTAGCTCAGATAGTCGAGGACGGTGGCGGCGTCCACGGCGCGGGACGGCTCGCCCTGGTCCAGCTGCCTCAGGGCCTGAGCCATCCACAGCTCGGTGTGGTAGTAATCGGCCTCCGAGTACGCCACCTTCCCGAGGTCGTAGCAGTCATCCACGGTCAGAGTGCTCCAGGCGGAGGAGGTGGAGGACGAGCCTGAGGAGGCGAGAGAGAGCAGGAGCATTTACAACTTATGTTCCTGTTATTAAAGCGTGAGCTGGAAGGTTGAATCACGAAAACGACTTTCAGACACACGACCGAGAGCACAGAAACATTTGTGGTTCCTTTTCCTCCTGAGCGCCGTCTTCTCTAAACTCTGTTCTGTAAAGCAGAGGAGGTCCTGGTTCACAGACCTGGGAGCTCTCCGGTGGAGATGGCGTTGGTGTCCAGCTGGTAGGTGTCCTGCAGTCTCATCAGAGCTTTGGCAGCGCCGGTCTGGTCGTCGTCGTTGGGGAAGTACTGCCTCTGGATGGTGAGGTTGGAGATGAACACTGAAACACCACAGAAGAAGAAGGAGGACAATGAAAACAAAAAAAGATTCTGTGTCCTAACGTCCAACAGCTGAATGCAAACAAAGTCGGTTTTGAATCTTCAGATTTCTGCGTCGCACCATCAGACACGTCGGTGAGCACCAGGCTCTCCAGCTCCCCCCACTCCGTGTTCAGCCTCTTCATCAGCTTGAAGGCGTTCACCGGGTGACCCAGGAAGCCTTCGGGGTCCTGAGTGGCAGCCGCCGAGAGGACGTCCAGTTTGTCTGCCCACCTGAACACACACACACACACACACACACACACACACACACACACACAGCATCATACTCAAACACCTGCACAGGTAAGAGTGTGCCGCAGATCATTACAGCAAAGTAAACCCAGTTAGCTGAACACCCCCCCCCCCCACCCCAACAGGAGGCGGAGCTTAAAGTGTTTAACGGCGAGCAGTGACACTCACTTTTTGATCTGCTCCAGTTTGCTCTCCTCCGCTCGGATGTAGTCCTTCAGGGAGGTGACCAGGTCCTTCTCCGTGAACAGCAGGTCCGTCATGTGACCTGTGAAAAAAACAGAAATTACCGCTCACAGAGCGCACGCTCAGCAGGATCTCCACGCTACGATACAGAGTGGGTAAACTCACCGATGGAGGTGAAGAAGTCGTGAGCCGAGCAGGAAGTGAAGACAAGGAAGTGGATTAACCACCACCCACAGAGCGCCATCATACCTGCACACACGGGCAGAAACCAGGCGTCAGTGCTGACATCACACCAACGCCAGATGTTGAAGCGTTGCAGGTACTGATACTGAAGTCAGAGCGCTCAGCACACAGGACACTCACAACAACCACAAGCACATGAAAACATCAAGACACGCCCACACGCACGCTCTGTCTCCTGTCACAGGTTGAAGCAGTGACGTGTCTGAAGCTGAAACGTGGCGTCGGTGCTGCTGAGGGGGAAGCCATCGAGCGGAGCCAGGAGAGGACAAAGAAGACTCCTGGCCTCGTGCTGAAGAGCATGAAACACACCAGAGCTGTGACCACACACACACACACACACACACACACACACACACTCTGGCCCAGTGACAGGAAGTCCCAAACCAGCAGACAGCCAAGAAACCAGACGCCACATCCTGTGACTGGACGCTTCTGCTCAAAGAGCTCGAACTGCCATTCTGCGCGTCTCAACAGGTCAAAGTTCACCTGGAGGGCACTGCAGCTGGGGGTCAAAGGTCACCAGAAAGTCTCTGGAAGGTGAGGGCGAGACCCTGAATGAGGCAGAAGCAGCTTTGCATGATTCAGACTCACAGTCAGCCTTCTTTGACTGACTCTGAGCTCACTGAACACCTGAGACACCTGCAGAGGTGCAGCTTTGTGGCGTCACACAGGTCCCAGAGTGGAGAAGGCTGTGATAAACTGAGTGTTTGGAGCAGCTCTGAGACAGTACGTGACCGGAAGTGAGGCCGGTCACGTCACTTTTATGACCACACAAACCCACCAAAGCCCCCTTTACTGTGACTCACCTGTGCGCAGAGTCTCGCTGGCAGACAGACTGTATCTGTTCAGCTCAGAGTAAAGAGCCGTAGAAGTTTCTGGATAACCGGAACCGTCACCTCTGTCAGCTTCCGGTGAGGACCGGGCGGAGGGTTTCTGCTCTCACCGAGTTTGTGTCCGAGAACAGCTTCAGCTTCAGCCGCAGCGCAGACTCCTCTCAGCGATCCTCACAGCCAGGCTGGCAACACAAACCTCCTCCTCTTCCTCCTCCTCTGACGACGTCACCACGGCTCTGCTCCGCCCCCTGCTGGACTGGAGGCGCCCTGCGTCTGATTTTCATCAACGTGTCTGACATTCATCTGCAAGCTGGAATTACTGCGTGATGACGTCAGAGCCACCACTGCGTTCATCTGCGCTTACTAATACTAATTATTCCTCTGTGACGTCAGACATGCACGTGATTATAATCACAGAAAATCAACCAAGAACAACATCATAAAGACACAAACTAAACACAGCAGCACAACCAGCAAACACCGACAGGAAGACACAAAGATGAGCAGATAAAATAAAATATGATCAGTGAGAGATGAAGAGTGAGCACAACATTTACACAAGGTGACAAAAAAACACAATCAGAAACGCACAAAATCACTATATGATAAACTGTGAGGCAACAACATGGCACAAAGTACCAAACCTGGATGAAAACAATGATTACAACGAGAAAACCACACAGAAGCGTGTGCAACAACACAAACACACAGCTTCCAAACTCAGAGCGACAAATTTCACAGTTCAGGAAATTCAACATCGTTTTAATGTCACAAAAAAAACCAAAAAACACGTGAGGCAGGAAGTGCACGCTGTGACGTGGACAAACTTTATTGAAACACTGACGTTTAACAGTCACCTCCTGAGCACGTGCTGTGGGGGTCAGCTTCATCATCATCATCATCATCATCCTCAGCTTCATATCAAACAGGTGTATTTACAACACGTACAAATATCGCACACAAAAACTTTGTGTGTCTGAAGAAAAACTGATGTGCAAAAGTACAGCTTCAAAGTGCTTCTATGTACAGGTGAGTCCAGGTGAGTCCAGGTGAGGAAACATATTTAACCTCAGCGCCGAAGTGGAAATGTGGCGCAGGAAGTGTCAAAGGTCATGGTTTCAGTTCATCTTACAAATATGAAGTCTGAAATCAGAGGCTCTGAAGAATTCCAAGAATAAAGTCCGAGTGTGGAAAACTTTCCCATCTGCAGATCAAATCACATCACGAAGAAAAGTCGGAACTAAAAACCACATTTGAACAATTCAAGAAGGAAATCTGAATTTTAAAAATATGACTGGAAGGTTTTTTTTTAAATTATAAAATCTGTAAATTAAAAAAAAAAAAACAACAACAAAAGTCTGTTTCAAAAATAAAAAAAAGATTAAAAAAATACCAAAGTAACAAAAACCAGAAGAAAGCAGGAAGAATAAATCAGCGTCTGCAGCTCTGATTGGCTGCTGAGAACGCGCGCTCAGTTTTCTGAGCATCGAGCAGCTTTACGTGACACTTTCAGACTTCGGGCTGACGTGCTCCGAGGGTTTTTCCTGACACTGTCGTTTTCCAACAATGTGATGTCACCTCACCTATGACTGGACGCCAGCAGCTCACAGGTGGCAACGCAAACGTCACCAAACAGGAAGTTTGAAGCGCGGTTCAGTTTCTGGTGAGGAATTCTTCACTTCGCCATCTTCAAATGCTCGAGCAGACGGTGCCTTCACTGTCGTTAGGAGATTTTACAGCTGTTTCTGCAGCTCTGAGCCGACGGGCTGAGGGGCGGGGCCCGGATCAGTTTGGGCTTTTTCAGCAGCGCCCCCCCAGTCCTCTTGGTGGCGGCGTACTGGGCGCTGGCGGTGACGGAGTAGGAGCGTCCGTGCATCATGCGAGCGTTGAGGCCGTTGGCCACAGAGAAGGACTTCAGGTGAGACTTCAGAGCCAGTGGGAGGGGCAACTTGTCGACCAGGTGGACCGGCGTGCAGGAAACGATGGAGCGACAGCAGAGGTCCTGCAGACTGAGCACTGACACACACAGAGAACCAATCAGATTACAGCGATCACAGAGGAGAACCAATCAAAACAGGGAATTATTATAAATTTATTGTTTTTCATGAAATAACACTTTATCAATAAAGTTATAAAATTTTAGGAAACAAATTGAAATATTGAATATGGAATCATGTATTTGTATAATAACATATTTTTGGATACATTTCCTAATATTTTAGGACTAAAGTCATAAAAATTTAGGAATAAAGTTGTAAAATATTCCAAGAACATTAATTTAGCAATAAATGAATAAGATTATGAAAAACACATTTCAGCAACAAAGTGAAAATATTGTATTAATAAAGTAACAGATTAGAAAAAAGTTGGAATATTTCAGGAATAAAAAGTGTTTTGTAGGAAAGAGTAAAAGCAGAACGATGTTGCAATGAGTGAAAAACAGGAGAAACGTATTTTTGTGAATGACGTCTGACTTTATCCTCAGTGAGGCGGAGCCTCCAGCAGGGGGCAGCGCAGAGCTGAACGTCCCGCTTTAAAGCTGCATCACAGACCTGCAGGGGGCGGAGCTAATGGCACACCTTTGCTGGGCCTCCACAGGCGCTCCATGCCGTGCCTCATCAGCACGATTCGGGCGAGCTCCGTGAACGACTCGGTGATGTTGAAGTTGCACAGCGGGCTGACCTCGAAGAAGGTGACGCCCAGTTTCTCGGCGTACATCTGCGCCTGCTCCGTGGTCACCTGACGCTTGTAGGCCAGGTGCAGACGGTTGCCAACGAGGATCTTAGGAACCCCTGGGGCATGCTGGGTAAACGTGGAACAGAAAGGAAAGGGAGATGTGGGTCTTTAAGCACACTCAGTGTTACAGGTGTGTCAGGTGGGAGGAAGGCAGCTTAAAGTAAAGGGAAACGTTTGAAGTATGGCGACCTAAAGGGGCGCTGCCTCAGCGAGCGTGGGCGCCGTTTTGACTCAGTCAGAGAGCTTATGACATCACCGGTCAGCTGTTAGATAACAGGAGAGCGATGGAGACAGAGCTGACTGCACACACAGCGACACACGATCGATGGCTCACCTCGTCGATCTCTTTGATCCACCTGTCGATGCCGTCAAACGACCAGCGGTTGGTGATGTCATACACCAGGATGACCCCCTGAAAACAAACTCACACTCTCATCAAGGTGTTTAAAGCCTCTACAGATAATCTCACCTTCATTACATCACCTGTTTAAATTAAAGCTTAAAGGCTGCATCGCTGGGGGGGCGTGGCCTATTTGACTGACAGGTGTGAGCGCCCTGCTCTCGGGCCAGCAGGCCGTTACCTGCTCGCTGTGACTGAAACTACAGATTCAAGATCAACTTTTAGCCTCGCCGTGGCAACAGTGACAATGTTTCCATGGTTACATCTCCTCTAATAGCCCTGATGAGCGACTACAACGAACAGCTTCATTCAGGGAAACAAACGGCGCGTTTCGGAGGTGTGGAATGAGTTTTCTCACACTTCCTGCCACCGCCTGCTGCCAGAGTCACATGGCTTCATGTCCAATCAGAGAGCAGCACTCACAGCTCGTCAGCATCAGCATCTTCAGCCTCAAAACCCCCAAAACGTGTCTAACACGGTGCTTCAGAGCACGTTTGAAACTAAAAACCAGTTTAAAACTAAAAAGGTTATTGAGAAAGTAAAATGAATTCATGTTGATCATTCTGATTAAATGATAGAACCGTTACTGCTTTACAGCAGCCGAGGGGTTTGTTTACATTCAGTAAAGGTCAAAGGTCATTAGGAGAATGGAGAACTCACCCCCAGGTTCAGTGAGCGCCCCCCTGTGTTTGTCTGCAGCAGTGCACTCGGTGCTCACCTGTGCTCCTCTGGAATAGGATCGGAATATGGTGCAGAACCGGCCCTGCCCCGACGTGTCCCTGAAACAACACAGACCAGGAGAGGTTAAAGGTCACCGTGGTGACGCTCACGCCTCCAAACAAACATTGCTCAGAGTCTAACTAATGACTGTGAAGCTGAAGGTCAGTCTGGGATGTGCTCTCCCGTTGTCCAGCCTTAATGGGAAAGAATCCTTTGAGAAAAAAACTCCCAGCTTTACTTTGGAGAGCCGTCTGACGGTGCCGACTTCAGCTGCCTGAACGTGAAAGCTTGTTCTAATTATGGAAAAAGGTCCAAACAGAGGAAGCCGAGCACAGAGTAGAGTCCAGTGGTGTGGACTTTGGTCTGGACCCTCTCAGACCGGTGGACAGTGTGCGTCCTGGTTTTAAGGGTTCTGTCATTTAGTTGTGGACAGATTAGGATTGAAGTGTTCAGAGCTGAGGCTCTGGAGGAAGTGTGCACAGACATGGTTGGCTGGGTTCTCCCCTCACTCTTATTGTGAAAGGTCAATGCTTCCTTCAGTTCAGGTTGCTGAGTCGTGGTTTCTTTCTCTTGTTGTGTTTGACTGGATTCAGAGACTCAGAGCTGCCCAGTGTCTCAAACTCCTGTTAAAAACCTGCTTTTATAAAGCACACAGTCGTATTTACTGCTGGTTTCAGCTGAGGCCATTTTAATTGTGCAGCTGCTTCACATTTTCCTACAAGATTTAGGAAATGAAAGGTGGCTCAAGACTTTTGCACAGCAGCGTCCTGACTGTGGTGATGAACATGTGCACAGACGCTTGTCTCCGCCTCTTCCTGCAAACGTAGCGCGCTCTGTGGGTTTGTTGTTGCTGTCCACAGTAAGAAACACGAGTGTGTCTGAAAACCACAGCAGGGTTTTGCTTGGCTCATGAGCACGCGGGCGGGGAAAAGATGGCCGCCAGTTATCAAAGTCAGAGCGGCAGATCCAGACAGGATCATCTCACACACACACACACACACACACACACACACACACACACACACACACAGCGTCTCGTCCGCTTAAACATCAAAGCTGCAGATCGAACATGTGACGGCGCCTCGGCTGAAACACGTTTCTAAAAACACGAGTGAGTTTGTGCAGAGCAGCAAACCGTCATCACAGAAACAAACTGAGTAGATTTACTCGAGTACAGCTCCGCTGATTTCATCCAATGACATCATTCTTTTATGCCAAAGTAAAAGCATCAGTGCTGCAGACCCTCTGACAAGACATCATCATCCTGGACTTCTGGACTGGTCCTTCAAAATAAAAGTCCTGGTCACTTCCAGGTTAGTTTGTGTGACGTGTCCAGCAGGACGGGTCACACATGTCTTGTGTGGTTAAGCTTTTAAGGTGTTCGGCCTCTGATGACGACATCCTGTCAGCTGCAGCATCAAAGGAGGTTTTTAATCCGACCTGCTGTCAGTGTCACATTCATCATCATAAGTTATTTTCTTTCCACTTTCATCCACCTCAGACCGCTCAGGCTGTGCTGTCAGCTGCATTCCTCTCAGCTTTTTTGGACATAAAACTGAAACTTCAAACTAAAACTGAAGGAATATTTTCACTGAGTGAAGCGAGCCTTTAACACCTGTCAGGCTGAAGCTGGATGAAGCTCAGCAGCTACCTGAAAAAGCTTTTTATGGAGTCAAACGGGCCTCACATGCCTCCTGTTTAGTTTGGTCATCCTCTGCTTTCTTTCTACACAGACTGATCACATGACATGAGGGCAGCCGTGTGAACGACGGCGTGTTCGTACCACAGCTGCAGCTTCACTCTTCTCCCGTCCAGGAGGATGGTGGTCGTCTTGTAGTCGATTCCTGAAAAACAGCAGAAGGAAAGATTCACATCAAACAGACGAGCAGCAGTTTTAGATCCAACGTCGTCGACACAGGCGGCACCGTCACGGTAAAGCTGTCAGGTGCTCACAGGAAGTACGGGGATTCTGGGGGATGATGCTGCCCTAAGCCCAGTAGTGCTGTGATAGAGTGCTGATGCTAGTGGGACGGCCTTCTGTGGTCCTTCATCAATGACCTAAGATCGTTCCAGTGTCACTTTGACACAGTTTATATGTGCTTAACTATTAATGACACAAACGACTGGTGTGATATGACTCCGCCTCTCTGACCCAACACTGACAACAGGATTAACTTTGACCATTTTTGCCTTTTTGTGGGGCAGCAGCTTCACCTTGCAGCCACATGTAGACCACAACTGTTTCCTCGCAGTGACAGCGACACGCACAAACATGTGGAGCGAGCTCAGGCAGCAGCTTCAGCAGAGGCTGACTGCACGGCGTCCACCAGCACTGAAACGAAACTGCTCTAAAACAAAATGAGCTTTACATTTCACGTGTACTTGTTAAGATTTGAATCTTAAGTCATTTATTTATTGAGTTACTAGTTTTGACTTTTTATTTCGACCCTCGGCTGGGTGCTGGACTACACTCCATCTCAGCATGTCACTTTAAACTGTAGTGTGCGTTTGTGATGATGCACAGGCTGCTGCTCTCTCTCTCACCTCCCCTTGAGGAAAAAAAAGCATAAAAGCAAAAACACACAATACTAAATTATGAAAACTGATTCCTGTGTCCATGCTGAATCCATCCATCCATTCGCTTCCGCTTCTCCTTTCCAGGGTCGCGGGGGGCGCTGGAGCCTATCCCAGCTGTCATGGGGCGAGAGGCGGGGTACACCCTGGACAGGTCGCCAGTCTGTCGCAGGGCCAACACACAAGGACAGACAACCATTCACGCTCACATTCGCTCACACATTCACACACCTAGTGGCAATTTGGTTTATCCAATTAACCTATCCCCACTAACTGCATGTCTTTGGACGGTGGGAGGAAGCCAGAGTACCCGGAGAGAACCCACGCAAACACGGGGAGAACATGCAAACTCCACACAGAAAGACCCCGGCCTAGATGGTGGAATTGAACTCAGGACCTTCTTGCAGTGCGGCAACAGTGCTAACCACCGTGCCACCGTGCTGAATCCCCGCATTGAATCCCAGCCAATCGTTGCACAGAAATGTCCAAAGATGAGTTAATAATTATAAGAATTCAACTGCTCAACCAACAGAAAGGCTCCCTGATAATTGACTATAAATTAATAATGTGCAAAGAACAAACAGTGAAAGCCAGCTCCTCGTATCAAACACGTATATGAAAATATCTGCGGGAGAATATCCTGAAAGAACAAGACGTGATGTAACGTAGGAGTTATTCTAGGAGACATAAGCCCAGCCGACACACACGCTGTGTGTCCGAGTTATTGCACGCACACACTCTGGCATGCATGATGCATGAAGGGAAAGTGGAGTTACATAAGAGGCTATAACAGAAAGGTCTGCTGACAGACGTCTGAACAGCAAAGCGGTGGAAAGGTAGCTGCTGCAGGGTAACAAGAGCTCCATGATTCAGTTTAAACACCAGCAGGCCTGAGTACACGAAACAAGATTCCTTTATTCAAATCTGCACAAATGTATTCATCTTTGTTCTTTCAGTGTGACACAAAAACACAGAGCTGCACAGTACAGGAGGCGTTACTGACACTTTTCATGTCTACAAGAGTGTGAGTCAACTACTTTCACAAAGTTCTGTGTTTTTATTGTATAAAAACTGAATTACACATTACAGTTAAAACAGCCTTGTAGTGCACAAAAATAATTCTTATCTTACGTTAGCTTCATGTTCTGCTCTCAGATATTAGCCATGCTAACACTACGATACGTTAGCTGACGTTAGTCGAGAAAATCATCTTTTTATGCTTCTTTAGTTTCATTTACTGCTCTCAGCCTATTTAAGGTTTACCTTAGCTAAACTAATGTCACATTAGCACGCTATCTGATAGCTTTGTGTCCCATTAACTAAGAATTGATAACTTAGCCACATTACTCCTAAACTCAAAAAGCTGTGGCTGGAAAAGAAAAAAGCGTTCAGAAGCGGAGACAGGGCCTGCTACAGAGAGACCAAGTGCAGGTTCACTAAAGAAGTGGACATTGCTAAACATCAGCACTCTGAGAAGATGCAGCAGCAGATCTCAGAGAATGACTCGGCCTCTGTGTGGAAAAGTTTTAGGAATATCACCAACTACAAGCCTAAAACCCCCCACTCCACTGATGACTTGCTCTTGGCAACACCCTTAACGACTTTTACTGCGGTTTTGACGAGCCATCAAGCAGCCTTCACACCTCCAACGGCCCCAACAATAGAGACACTTTGGACACTCATTCCCCCACCTCTCCCCCCACCATAGAGATTGAAAATGTGACGTCATTCAGGGGTAAAACTGCAAAGGATTCTGGGAACATGTGGCAAGCGGTACTAGCGCATGCAGGCTTTCACATGAAAACAGTCACACAGCGATAAAAAGAAACAAAAAAATGGCAAGAAGCTGTTGTATTATTAACTGCAATAGCCGGTCGCATGACAGCCACGGGAAGCCGACGGGTAAAGAGATTGTTTTTTATCGGATTACGTCGTGGAAGAGAAATTGTTCAAGCCATGTTTCCGAAGTAACAAAGAGCCGACGGATGGCCTGGATTGCAGCCATTTGAAGACCAAATATAACGTCCCAGAACACTCCAGCTCACATGTTAGTCTGCTCCAAGCATTTCCACAAAGGGACGTCTTCTGTTGTAGTTATTACGTAATTTATCATAACATCATAACAAATAAGTCTTATATTGATTTGAATTGAATTCGTTGCGCTATGCTGCTTTGTTCACTGTGGCTTTGCGGGCTAATGTTTGTTGTGTTTTGTAGGAAAACCAGCCTACAAAATGCTGGAATGCGATGCAGACTGGGCACCCTCTATCACCCTGGGTCATACTGAGTTTAAAGCTGCTACCACAGCCAGATTTGATCGGTTAAGAGAGAGAGCGAGATCAAAACAGCCACGAAACGTCCCGCATATATGTGCCCAAGGGTTGTATTGAAGCAATCAAGTGATGAGTAACTGTTTTCCAGTATGTTGTTTTGCATTGTTGTTTTTCACCGAAGCAGCTAATAAAGCATGATGGATTTTTACAATTTTGCCTCTTTCCTGTAAGATTCTATAATAGAATGAAACAATAATGCCAGTTATAAATAAAGAAAATAAACTGAATGAATTACGAAACACTCATTTTATTTCTATTAGATCTGAAAATGTGTAATACTACAACCTGAAACCACAAATAGATGCGTTTGCCTGTACAGGAGATAAAATGTAACAACAGCTGTGAAATGGATAAGATAAAATAAGATCAGATGACCTTTATTAGTCCCACACGTGGGAAATTTGTTTTGTCACAGCAGGAAGTGGACAGTGCAAAAGTTCTGAAGCAAAAATAAGAACACAATAAGAATAAATATCACCAAAGTAAACTGGACCTGGGCTTGTTGGAGGGATCTGAAGTTAATAAACATCATATGAGTGTATGCACTCACACATAGGACCATATAATAATAAATATGTGCATGATGAAAGTTGGGCAGCACGCTGACGTCCTTACTCCACTCTGTATGCTCGTACGGGTCTGACCCTTTCACTCCTTTGATTTTTTCCTCGTACTTTTTTTTTGCCTTTTCATCAAGTCTGTCTTTGTACGGACCTGCTGTGTTCTCCCTCGTTTTGTACATAACTGTTTTTGGGGCAAATAAAAAGCAAGAAGCTATTGGAACCGGAGAATGAACGTTTTGCGGTGCTGCAAATGCTTGAGTTTGATGCATTGCTTTGATTGTTTTGCCATGAGTACCCGGCATGCAATGCGTGAAAGTCACATGGTCTGTCAATCTCTATAGAGCCATCACCACCATCAAACACTTCACCTGCAACACCCCCCTCCTCACCCCACACCAAGGAGGATTTCACACCACCTTCTCCCACCACAACTCTTCATATTCATGAAGCAGATGTGAGGAAGCAGTTTAAGAGTCTGAATGCTCGGAAAGCTCCTGGCCCAGACGGTGTGTCTCCTGCCACCCTCAGACACTGTGCAAACCAGCTGGCCCCAGTGTTTTCTGGCATTTTCAACTCCTCACTGCAGGCATGTCATGTGCCTGCCTGCTTCAAATCCTCTACCATAATCCCTGTCCCCAAGAAACCAAGGATCACTGGACTAAATGACTACAGACCTGTGGCTCTGACATCTGTGGTCATGAAGTCATTTGAGCACCTGGTTCTCTCCTACCTCAAGACCCTCACGGCCCCCCTCCTGGACCCCCTGCAGTTTGCATACAGAGCCAACAGGTCTGTAGATGATGCTATCAACATGGCTCTACACTTCATCCTGTAGCATCTGGACTCCCCAGGAACCTACGCCAGGATCCTGTTTGTGGACTTCAGCTCTGCCTTTAACACCATCCTTCCAGACCATCTCCAAGGCAAGCTTTCCCAGATGAATGTGCCTGATCCCATCTGCTGGTGGATCACTGACTTCCTGACGGACAGGAAGCAGCATGTGAGGCTGGGAAAGAATGTCTCGGACTCCCGGACCATCAGCACCGGCTCCCCTCAGGGCTGTGTTCTTTCTCCTCTGCTCTTCTCCCTGTACACCAACTGCTCAAGACTGGCTCAAGAGTTGGGAGTTCGCCTCGTAATCGGAAGGTTGCCGGTTCGAGCCCCGGCTTGGACTGTCTTGGTCGTTGTGTCCTTGGGCAAGACACTTTACCCGTTGCCTACTGGTGGTGGTCAGAGGGCCCGGTGGCGCCAGTGTCCGGCAGCCTCGCCTCTGTCAGTGCGCCCCAGGGTGGCTGTGGCTACAACGTAGCTTGCCATCACCAGTGTGTGAAAGTGTGGATGACTGAATGTGTAAAGCGCTTTGGGGTCCTTAGGGACTAGTAAAGCGCTATACAAATACAGGCCATTTACCATTTACCATTATTGGACTCATCTCGGACGGGGATGAGTCTGCCTACAGGAGGGAGGGTGAACGTCTGGTGTCCTGGTGCAGCCACAACAACCTGGTGCTGAATGCCCAGAAGACAGTGGAGATTATTGTGGACTTCAGGAAGCACACAGCCCTACTCCCCCCCATCATCCTGACTGACACCCTCATCACCACTTCCTGGGTACCACCATCACCCAGGACCTGAAGTGGGAGCCCACCATCACCTCCGTCATAAAGAAAGCCCAGCAGAGGATATACTTCCTGAGGCAGCTGAAGAAATTCAACCTGCCAACACAGACGATGATGCAATTCTACACTGCAATCATCGAGTCCATCCTCACCTCCTCCATCACCGTGTGGTACGCTGGAGCCACCATCAGGGACAAACAGAGACTGCAGCGTGTTGTGCGCTCTGCTGAGAAGTTGATTGACTCCCATCTCTGCAGGACCTGTACACCTCCAGGACACTGGGGCGTGCAGCTCGGATCACAGCTGACCCTTCTCACCCTGGACACAGTCTGTTTGACCTGCTCCCCTCAGGCAGGAGGCTCCGGTCCATTCGCACCAGAACCTCTCGCCATAAGAACAGTTTCTTCCCCTCTGCTGTTGGACTCATGAACAATAACCACATGACTGTTCCCACCACTAACACGTGACCCTACACTGTGTTCTCTGCATCTGTTCCATTTTTGCACTGATCATGTATATATCTATCTACTTAGCACTTTTAATTCTTATTTTTATGTTTATTTAAGCGTTGTCTGACAGTATGTTTGCACTAAGTACTGCAGCAATTTCCTAATGTTGTAAACCTGCTCAACATTTGGCAATAAAACCCTTTCAGATTCTGATTAGCGTTGTGTTAGCTTCACAGCCTGATGTTAGAGTGGCCCTTCTATGTTATAATTGAGTCTGAATAATAAAACAGGCAGTATTATGGTACCAACACCCCTCTTTAAGTTTTATTGTAACATCTGGGCGAGCAGCCACATGGATCATTTTATCAGAGTGTTAGTAACTCTGTTTGGGAACCGAGGGGAGATTTGGACTCACAAATGGTTAATGATGTCAGAGGTTCTGTCGTGCTGCTGCGTTTTGTTTCAAACTGAAATGTGACCACTTACATCTTTGTGTGTCCTCTGTGAAGAAGTCCACACAATCAGTTCAAACCCAAACAAACACATCACCTCTAACAGTATTTTTCATGTATAGTGAAGGTCAGCCTATCTGTAAGAGCCGGTTCACACCAGAGGAATGAGTCAGCCTCTCCTGGCAGCACCAGCAGCATCATCATTATACCCCCACCGAGCAGCTCGCAGCAGCGCCACAACCACACAAACACTCTCACACTGCACATTTGGAGAAGATGGGAGAGCGGAGTGTTTTTGTGGAGTTACACAACACTCAGAAGGATGTTATAAAAGAGCCGATCGTGGCGTTGAGACCGTAAACAATCGCTTGGCCCGTCTTCGCGTGTCTCATTTGTGAGTAATTATCAACAGCTCATAAAAGCACAGAGAATAAACTAGCAGGCTGTTTGTGTTCATTTTTCCGAGCTCGCGTCGGTACTAATCAAGGCTTCCCCATGTGGTTTGGCTCAGCTTTGCACTGCAGCCAGCTCTTCTCTGGACTCGGCGGGAGAGCAAAGCCCCCTCCTGGACCTGAGAGCCAGAAATCGTCCCACAGTTTCACCACAGCTATGTCTGTGTGCCGTCATGCCTCCTGTTGGAGGAGATGACCCAGAAACAGCAGAAACCAGCGGTTTTCCATCAGCTTGAAACCGTCCTCGCACTAAGGAAATCCCAGAAACAGCTCGACTCGAGGCCTCTGCTGATGTCGCTGCTACTGATTAATCCACCAACGGTCGTCACGTCTGTGAGACCAAAGACAAAAAACTACCAGACAAAAACTGATTTCTGTTCATCAGCAGTGTCACAGCTGAGGTTTATCAAACATTCAACTCAACATGTCCAACGTAGTTCCTCCAGAAAACCACAGATCTCTAGTTTTCCTGTTACTGTATCAATGAACACTTTACCCCACAGTTTCCACAGTTTCTCAGAACCCAGGATGTGTGTTGAAAACCAATTTACTGCATGAAAGGACAAGGGCCCAACAGTATGGTGCAAACTGCGCCCAGTACAGAAACAGCTGCATTATAGTGCTAACATCTGCACAGGTAGCATGCTAACACTTACAGTGGCTTGCAAAAGTATTCGGCCCCCTTGAACTTTCCCACATTTTGTCACATTACAGCCACAAACATGAATCAATTTTATTGGAATTCCAGGTGAAAGACCAATACAAAGTGGTGTACACGTGAGAAGTGGAACAAAAATCATACATGATTCCAAACATTTTTTACAAATAAATAACTGCAAAGTGGGGTGTGTGTAATTATTCAGCCCCCTGAGTCAATACTTTGTAGAACCACCTTTTGCTGCAGTTACAGCTGCCAGTCTTTTAGGGTCTGTCTCTACCAGCTTTGCACATCTACAGACTGAAATCTTTGCCCATTCTTCTTTGCAAAACAGCTCCAGCTCAGTCAGATTAGATGGACAGCGTTTGTGAACAGCAGTTTTCAGATCTTGCCACAGATTCTGGATTGGATTTAGATCTGGACTTTGACTGGGCCATTCTAACACATGGATATGTTTTGTTTTAAACCATTCCATTGTTGCCCTGGCTTTATGTTTAGGGTCGTTGTCCTGCTGGAAGGTGAACCTCCGCCCCAGTCTCAAGTCTTTTGCAGACTCCAAGAGGTTTTCTTCCAAGATTGCCCTGTATTTGGCTCCATCCATCTTCCCATCAACTCTGACCAGCTTCCCTGTCCCTGCTGAAGAGAAGCACCCCAGAGCATGATGCTGCCACCACCATATGTGACAGTGGGGATGGTGTGTTCAGAGTGATGTGCAGTGTTAGTTTTCCGCCACACATAGTGTTTTGCATTTTGGTCTCATCTGACCAGAGCACCTTCTTCCACATGTTTGCTGTGTCCCCACATGGCTTGTGGCAAACTGCAAACGGGACTTCTTATGGTTTCCTGTTAACAATGGCTTTCTTCTTGCCACTCTTCCATAAAGGCCAACTTTGTGCAGTGCACGACTAATAGTTGTCCTATGGACAGATTCCCCCACCTGAGCTGTAGATCTCTGCAGCTCGTCCAGAGTCACCATGGGCCTCTTGGCTGCATTTCTGATCAGCGCTCTCCTTGTTCGGCCTGTGAGCTTAGGTGGACAGCCTTGTCTTGGTAGGTTTACAGTTGTGCCATACTCCTTCCATTTCTGAATGATGGCTTGAACAGTGCTCCGTGGGATGTTCAAGGCTTGGGAAATCCTTTTGTAGCTTTAAATTTCTCAATAGCTTTATCCCTGACCTGTCTGGTGTGTTCTTTGGACTTCATGGTGTTGCTGCTCCCAATATTCTCTTAGACAACCTCTGAGGCCGTCACAGAGCAGCTGTATTTGTACTGACATTAGATTACACACAGATGCACTCTATTTAGTCATTAGCACTCATCAGGCAATGTCTATGGGCAACTGACTGCACTCAGACCAAAGGGGGCTGAATAATTACACACACCCCACTTTGCAGTTATTTATTTGTAAAAAATGTTTGAAATCATGTATGATTTTCGTTCCACTTCTCACGTGTACACCACTTTGTATTGGTCTTTCACCTGGAATTCCAATAAAATTGATTCATGTTTGTGGCTGTAATGTGACAAAATGTGGAAAAGTTCAAGGGGGCCGAATACTTTTGCAGCCACTGTAGCTAGCCAAGAACCCAGACTGATAGTAAAGCTGGGTGTACGCAGACCCCGGCCCAGCAGGCAGAGCCTGAACATCAACAGGTAACAAACTGATGAGCAGTCAGCCTGCAGCCTGTTCCTACCTGTTCAGAATCACCATGGTGACCACTCCAAAGTGTCTTTGTGCTGGTTTCCATCTTTGCCTTTTGTTCATACCTGAACAATAAAAGAAAGACCGTACCTGTGTCCTCATTGGGACTGTGTTTCAGGACAATTTATGGAGTAATGAGAAAGCAATGGAACAAAAAACTTTCTTCAGCATAATTAAGTAACGCAGTGCATCACTTTTAAGCAAAGTAATGAGTAATGTGTAATAGATTACTTTTTTGAGTAACGATTTTGCTCCATATTGTAATTCTTTGCTTGACTCACAGTTCAGAATAATCCTTCATCTCATACTGAGACAGCGGGCTGCCCCTCATAACAGAAGGTTTAAATAGCAAGTGGGCGGGGCTTCTGTGCCTGAGATTGACCGTATAAGGATATATCCTCCCTATGACATCATACAAAGCCAACGCCATAAAAAACAGGTATAAACTGAGTGTTTAGAGCTGAGCTTTGGTCTCACAGTGATTAATGAACATAGGCTGAGCTGATTATTATCACTGGGACAGCAGATACATGTCATTTCACTGTTAGGAGACACAAATATTACTGACGGTGTATCTGTGTAGAATATTTTAAAAACAGGATAATTGGATCAAACTTACTACAGAGTTTTTATACATTTTCTATTTTTTGAATTTACTTCTTTCACTTCAGAATTAGACACGAGAGTGCAGCCTTCCTTCGTCCAGGATGATTCAGAGACCACGTGGGTGTTTTTCTGCATCCACAAAGCATGGCGCTGGCCTGTCATCTGTGACCTTTGACCTCCTCACTGCAGGCTGTGGCTGGTGATGTCAGCAGGCCTTTTTATGTGCGGGGGAGATTTTTTGGCGTGTGAGGACTCACTCATCTCCTGAGCCAGCAGACTGTTCTCTGCTGGTAAATCGTTTTCTGTCCAAGTATAAAACATGAAAACATGAGTCTGCTGTAAACAGGTGAGTAACATCACCTGCTGCTGCTGCACGTCACGTCTGACCACGGTGGATCTCAGATCATCTATGAAACTGTCCTAAAAGCTCAGTTTGGACTTTTCTGCAGAGAGATGACAGCTGTGTGCAGGACGTTACATATTTAAATATGAAATCTGTTTTTATGACAGCAGGTTGAGCGTGTGGTCATGTGACTCGTGAGCACAGCGTGTTACATCGTCTGTCAGCGCGTGAAGCTGGAGAGCTTCAGCTCGTCCTGTCGCCCTCCTGCAGGCCGAGCGTGAGTCATGAGCAGCTGCCTGCCAGCGTTTACTAACACACACACACACACACACACACACACACACACACACGCACAGACCATGGCAACACGGCTTCAGTATTACAAACTAAAACGGTGTGTGGAGCTTCTAATGCTTCCCAGAACAAAGCAATACTTCACTGCAGTTCCTCTGACGTCCACAGGGGGCAGGCTCTGAAACCAGCCAATCACTACTGCTGAGTGACATCACAGTGATTATGTCCAGTTTTTATACGCAGTGGATCCAAACCATCAGTTGGTTGGATGGTTTCTGCTCACCAGAGAACAATGCATATCTTAACAACTATGGCTCTTATTTTGAAAGAGTAAAACTTGTGAACCAGTTAAAATGCTTTCAATAATAAAATACACTCAGCTGTTTATTAAAGTAAATTAGACACATTTATTTAGTTTTAAGAATAAACTTGTGAACTTATTTCACAAAAACTGCTTTTTCTTGTAAACTTTAATCAATAACTTTCATTTTTCACCTCAGAATAAAATCTTTTCACGAAGCTTTGACGTCAGAGAGGCTGCTGTGGGGAACTGGAGCTCTGATGGAGGCGCTTAAAGTTTGAGTGAACATGAAGTCAGACTCCTGATGGAGGACTCGGTGCCAGCAGCCTCCACAGATATCACCAGACAGGTGAACCCACTCCCCCGACTCACCCATGTTGTAGCCGTACGGGGACTCGGTGGCTCCGTCCTGCAGGCTGGCCAGGATCTCGCCCTTCCCCACGTCGCTGTCGCCCACCAGCAGGAACTTGAGCAGAAAGTCGTAGGCGCGCGTCGGGCTGCTTCTGTGGCTCATGCTCGCGGCGGGTGACGGCTGTGGTGTCCCATCCTGAGATGAGAGCAGGCTTCCTCCTCTCCTCCCCCCCAGGACCCCGCACTCAGACTGGAGCGTGTTCAGGAGCTGCTCGGAGCGCGTCCAGCTGTGCCATCGGCGCGCTTTTACGCACAACGGTAAAAATCCTCTGCAGGTTGAAGTCCAGGTCTGCTCCCGGACTGAGGAGCAACTCATGGATATCTGGCCTTCCCCTTCCCTGCTCCAGCTGAGGATGTGAGGGAGGGTGTTTATCTCGGTTTGATTGGGCAATCGTCCGAGTTGCTAGGGCAACCTTGAGTCAGGATTGGACGTTGGAGACGTCCATCAGCGAGTGGGCCAAGCTGTGCGATTGGCTCACTAAGTGACGTCAAGCTGAACAGAAATAGAAAAGGCAACTATTTCCTGTTTGGATTGAGAAAATAAAAGCATGACAGCGGCTGGGCGGAAGAGATGCTTTACATAGGAACAGTCTAGAGATGAGCCTTCTGACAGACAGCACTCTGGGTTTGATGAGGCCGATGTTCAGATCAACAAGTGCAGCACTCGGAGCAGACTGAGGTTACATTTACAGGAGATATTTTATGATGTCCTTCTGCGTCTCTCTGAGTTTTGTGAAGCAGTGACTGTTGGAAATGTCTTAATGCAGTCAAAGGAAGAAGTTTTCCTCCATCAGCTCATACTCGAGTTACCAATCACTGACTGAAAATGTGACAATTTTATTTATACAGCACCAACTCATAACAGCAGTCACCTCAACAACATTGTTTTGGCTGTTTTGGCCCTGCCCAACCTGACAAAGATGAATGACATATTTGGTTGCAGTAAACCCACAAACTCTGTGGCAGGGTGGGTCCTTCCCCGGGAGCAGGGAGTGGGGGAGTTATCTTTTTTGTGTTGTGCTCTGGTTTCCCCGAGGCCGAGGCACAATAACAGTAGGGTGACCATATTTTGATTTCCAAAAAAGAGGACACTTAGCTCAGTCATGAAGAACTTGTTTAAAGAAACATATTTAACATATTTAAACGATGCCTTCTCTGTGCGGTTAATGAATTGTGAAATAAAATATGTCATGTAGGCTTTTACAAGTCAACAAGTACAAAAAACAAAACAAAACGTAAAAACCTCTGGAATTAAATAATGGTACAGAAATAATGCCTCATCTGCATAAGAAAAATTACCAGTACTGGGTCGGTATGAGGGCTGGACTGGGACAAAAAAATCGGCCCATGCATTTTGACTAGAGATCGGCCCACCAGGTATTATAGGAAAAGCCATAAAGCCTTTGAATGAAAATGAACCCTGTTGTGACAGTGATGTACAGTCTTGTTGGTAAATGTATGATTTCTATACATTTTACATCAGATAAAAACTTTGGTTGTAAGATTCAGATAATTATTTATTAAAAGCTAAACATTTTAAATGAGAATAAGAAAGAAAAGTATGTCTTTGTGTCCACTGAGAACCTTCACAGACGTCTTTGTCCCCCCCTTTCCCTGTTAATGCCCTACCTGGCCCCCCTGGCAAAACTTTGCTAGATCCGCCCCTGCACAGTTACCAGCTGTCAGCTACGTAGAAAAGGATCCTGGTGTTATTGGTCTCTCAGAAACAGCTCATAACTTCCCTTCAACTCATTCATGTCACCTAAAAGGTAAACCTGTTTCTCCATCACCTGTTCAGCTCTGATGATTCAGTAAGGACATCTCCTGGTTTCATCTGCATGTTTCTGTCATCCAGAGAAGGACAGATTTTGTTTTGAAGTTGTTTTGCTTTGCATGTTTTGCTGTGTTTCAATGTGGAGTGTTTTTATTTATTTTTTGTATTGCATGTTTTGGTTATATCTGTTAACTTGTCCTGGAGAGACTCCGCCCTTTCCTGTTTACTAATTTGACACACCTGAGAGGTGACAGCCGGTGGTGATTTAGAGAGAGTGCTCGGAGACGCAGGAGGACGGCGTTGGTGGAGGTTGGTGTGCAGTACGTGGCGAGGGCATACGACGGGCAGCGAGCGTAGAGGCAGAGGGAGCTGTGCTGCTGCGGGAATAGCTGGAGGCCAGAGGACGCTATGGTGGGGGATTAGTTGGCAGTGGGACAGCCCCCTACCTCCCACGGCGAGACCATAGTGCTGGCGTGCTACAGAAAAGCGGCGGGCAGAGTTAGGAGCTCTGCCCATCCGGGATAAGTCTCGCGACTTATTGTACTGCAATAAACCGAGCCACTGGAAAGAACAGTGACTGTCACTGCCCCTCTCTTTCCAGCACCTATGAGCGGAGAGACTGCCAGGACGGGTGAGGACCCCGCCAGGTTTTCCTTGCCCCGCTCCGATTGGCTGGATTTTGACTTTTAGTGACTTTTACGCCGTGGCGGACGCCGCTGGACCTTTAATGTTTATGTTTTATTGATTTTTATTGTGTGTTCTCCGTGGCCAGTGTTGTTTTAATTGCTTTTAAATTTTTAACTGTTTTTGTATAATAAATTATATTTTAGTGATACAGTTTTTATATCGTTCTATTCCCTTGGCTGCACCACTGCTCCGTCCGTTTTTTAGAATAACACCTGTTATCCACCATTACGTTTCCCTCTCACCACATATCCAAACCGATATCATATCACTATCAGTAACATCACAGCACCCACCCAGCTGTGTAGAAACTCCGTCATGCTAGCTAGTACGCAGTAGAGTTATTGTAACTGACTGTAAAAAGTCAGCACAACGAAAATAAACTCCACCTAAACTTGGTTTATATCTGACCCAGATAGACTGCAGGTCATAACTTCTTACCTGAAGTTCAGTTCACCTGACACCAATGTTCCCTCTAAGCTGCGCACGTGCGCAATTGCGCACTGTTGGCACGGTCTCTGCACAGAGAAAATCTGTGTTGCGCACACCAGAAAAAAAATCTAACCTGAATTGAAACTAGAAAAATTTGCATTTCCTGCGAAAATGCTGTGTGGATGCCTTAATGCTGAAGCTGTCTGCTGAAAAGCTGAAAAAGATGAAAAGTTGCAAAAAGTTGTATGGTGGTGAAAAAAATTTTTTCACCCTAAGCAGGATTCAAACCTGGACCTCCTGGTCTCAAGGTGGCTACTCATCTCACTGAGCCAAACTCATTCTCACAAAGAAGAGGTGGACAGACTGACCATTCTGCTGAAATGAGCAGAAGCTGCTGAGAATTGTGCAGAAGAGGTGAATAAGCAGAATTTGGGCTGAAAAGAAGTGAAAATTCTGCTGAAAAGAGTTCTGCAGAACTCTTTTCAGAATTCTGCTGAAAAGAGGTTTTTGCTGAAAACAGCAGAAAAAGCTGGGATTTGTGCTGAAAAGTGGTGAAAAAACTGAAATATTTTACTGAAAAGGGGTGAAAAAGCTGAAATTGAGTTAAAGAAGTTTAACTGTTAACTGAAAGAAATGTTGCCATAAGAGGGATTTGAACACAGGCCTCCCAGTCTGAGAACGGATGCTCATCTCACTGAGCTAAAACACAGGTCATCCCGGCAAGGAAAATCAGTGACGCCACTGATGATATGGCAGAAATGGGCAAAAATATTGCAAAAAAATTCAATATCTCAAAAAGTATAGAAGTTATGAGCACCAAAAGTCACCAAAAGTCATAGCAGGCATATGTTTCAGTACAAATACGCTGATTTGTACTGAAACATAGTACTGATTTGTACTGATTTAAATACTATGTTTCTTCATAAATTCTATCTTTTGGCAAAAATTTTTGATAAAGGTACTATTTCTGCTTTTAGCAGAAATACTGTAATTTGGCATAAATACTATGATTTGGGATAAATACTGTGATTTGGCACATATACTATATTCAGCAGATATATTATAACATAACAGAAATTCTCGACTTACTAGTAATAGTATAACATAACAGAAATATTAATTGGGCACAAATACTATAATTTGGCACAAATACCATGTTTTGGGAAAATCCCATGATTTGGAACAAATACTATGATATAGCAGAAATACTATGATTGGGTAAAAATACTATGATTGGGCAGAAATACTATGATTGGGTACAAATACTATGATTGGGCAGAAATACTATGTTTCAGTACAAATGACAGGAATACTATGATTTAGCAGAAATACTGTGTTTTCACATAAGTACTATTTTTTGGGTACTATTTCTGCCTTTTGGCAAAAATACTGTAATTTGGCATAAATACTATGATTTGGGGTAAATACTATGATTTGTCAGATATACTATATTCAGCATATATACTATAACATAACAGACATTCCTCCACTTAGTTTTAATACTTTAACATAACAGAAAAGTTATGATTTGGCCCCAAAACCCCACTAAAACCATGATTTGGCACAAATGCCATGATTTACTATATTCAAAAAATAGAAATACTATGATTTAGCAGAATTACTAAGATGTAGTAGAAATACTATTGATTTAAAAAGAACAGAAGAAATACTGTTATGCTATAACATAACAGAAATATTGATTGGGTAATACTTTAACATAGGAGAAATATTGATACACATATACTATATTCAGCACATATACTTTAACAAATGATTTAAAAGAAATACTATGACTCCATACAAATACAATGGTTTGGCACAAATACTATGATTTGCTATAAATACTATGATTTGGCACAAATACTATATTCAGCAGATATACTATAAAAGAACAGAACGTCTACGACTTAGTAGTTATGCTATAACATAACAGAAATATTAATTGGGCACAAATACTATAATTTGAAACAAATACCATGTTTTGTCACAAATACAATGATATGGCAGCAATACTATGATTGGGTACAAATACTATGATTTGGCAGAAAAACTGCGTTTTAGCACAACTACTGGGATTTGATTGAAATACTATGATTTAGAAGAAATACTATGACCTCGTACAAATACGATGCTTTGGTACAAATACTGTTTTGGTTTGAATACTATGATTTGCAACAAATACTATGATTTGGCACAAGTAATGTGATTTAGTACAAATACAAATAGGTGAGAAAAAAATTCTTGAATTGTGAGCATCAGGACTGTCTGAAGATATATTGGCACAAGCCTCATGTCTCAACTCTGTTTTGTTAAGGAGATATGAAACGATTTGAAAATGCCTCTCATTAGAGAATTCAGAGTTTGAAATCAGCGGTGATTTTTGAACAAGCTCTCCATTGACTTTCTATGGAGAGTTTTGAGACTCTGTTTTTTGTGTTGGTCTGAGGAGATTTGCCAAAATTCTATAAATCCCACAACAATGATAGTGACATTTTCTGAAAGCCTGCAAAAATACCTACATTTTGATGTATAATTTGCGGGAGTTGAGTGGAAATTGAGCGAGTAGCAAGAAGTTGTTTAGACATGAAGAGAAAATTCAGAAAGGACGAGTGCACACTCTGAGTTAATTGCATAGCAACCATAGCAACGCATGTATTTTCTGAAAAATCACAATTTTGCAACTGAAAACTTAAAGAGGTATAAAATTAAAATGGTAGAAGATCTGAAAAAGCTGAATCACTCAGGAATAGCCCAATAGTCTGAGAACATTTTAAAGTTTGAATGGAGTTCCTAGGTGAAAGTATAAGAAAGTAGTTAAGTTTCAAAAACAGGCAAGTTTTAGCAGAATTGTGGAAGTTTTCCATTCATTTCAATGGGACAAATTAAAGGAAAAAAGTGTAATATTTTAAAAAGTATAACAGTAATAAACACCAAAAGTCATAGCTGCAATAAGCAGAAAGAGCAGAACAGTGTAGAGTTTGAACGGAGAAAATCGGACAAAAACTGCTGAAGTAGTTCAGTGCCGAAAAAGCGTCGGAAGCAACTTGAAGATGAAGAAAAGATAAAGAACTAGAAAATTTGCATTTCCTGCGAAAATGCTGTGTGGATCTTATAACGCTGAAGCTGTCTGCTGAAAAGCTGAAAAAGATGAAAAGTTGCAAAAAGTTGTATGGTGGTGGAAAAAAACATGTCACCCTGAGCAGGATTCGAACCTGGACCTCCTGGGCGCAAGGCGGCTACTCATCTCACTGTGCCAAATTCACTCGCACAAGGTAAGAGATGGAGAGACTGACAATTACGGTGAAATGAGCAGAAACTGCTGAGCATTGCGCTGATAAGAGGTGAAATGATTGAAAATTTTGCAGAAAAGAGGTGAATCAGCAGAATTTCTGCTGAAAAGAGGCAAAACAACCTGTTTCTGCTCAAATTCACAAATCAGAGGTACTGCCTCTGTGTGCTTCATCAGGTGGGTACTTGTATGTATTTCTGCCATGGAGCGTTAACAAGAATCTGAGGTCCATATTAGAAAAGCTGCTAAAATCATAAAACTTGCGCTGAAAAGAGATGAATCAGCAGTTTCTGCTGAAAAGAGTTTTTTCTTTTTTTTCTGAAAACAGCCAAAAAAGCTGGAATTTGTGCTGAAAAGGGGTGGAAAAAAAATGAAAATTTTGCTGAAAAGGGGTGAAGAAGCTAAGGTATACCAAATCAAAGTATTTGTGCCAAAACATAGTGTTTCTGCCATATTGTGGTACTACTACATTACAACATGAATACGGATTAAAGATGAAAGAAACTGGCAACAAATTCCTCCACTACAAACCAGTCTGATACCACTTCTTTGCAGTGTTCACGTTTACTAAGGCACTACCCAAAAGGCGCCACAAGAGGGCACTCCAACACAAGAGATGAGGTGAATGAGCAGAATTTCTGCTGAAAAGAGGCAGAAGGTTCTGTATGTAGAAAAAGAAACACTGTTGAACCATGTGTGAAATTGTTTTCACACCTCGGCTCATGTGATTAGATAGAGGATGAACAGATCCTCTTGGGGGGACACTCCCACAGGACTTAAAATTTAGGACTCTCCAGCAGTTGCTCTTAGAACTAAAGAAGCTTTTCGGATGAAACGTCTTCAAGGAAACTTAAAGAAGTCCAGACGCTTTTCTTTCCAAGCTCCTTAGACAACTGAGAATAATGTCACTGACTCTGCTGCTCTAATTAAACTGGGCGTAGGGCAGCATAATTGGATGTGTTGTATATCCAGAGGCCTGGGTACACAGCCTCTGTGAAGGTGGTGCGGAAGGTGTAGAAGTGACTCAGTGTGTTATGGGAGACTTTGTAGAAAGACAGAGTGCCAGCAGGCCAATCAAGAAACACTCCGACTCTGCTGCAGCCGGTACTGGGAAGACTTTCGCTCCACACTTTATCTTTATGCCAACCACTGAGCTCTTGCTCATACACACCAAAATACCAGGATTTGGTATTAGAACCGAGCCTCGTCACTCTTCCCCTTCCTTACAATGCTTTGGTACGTAACAGCTACACCAACGTTATTACTAGAACCAGTGCTCCACTCCACTTCCCAGTAATGGCGCCCAGTCAGCCCCTCCCTGCACAGAACCTGAGTCATCGTATCAAATCTCTCAGGACAGTCAGAATATGTCTGCCTTGCTCCACACGTTGCCTTCTTGTTGTCCTCAGACAGAATCAGGTAGTTGTTTGCAGTGTTTGGGTCCAAGGTGAGATCACAGGCGTCTAAATGGCAGAAAGAGAGTCACATACTTACTAATCATTATTATCCATTCCACTTTAGAACACCAGACTCACATACAATAATGTCAGCATGCACATTAAGCCTTTAATAATTCTAATCAGCATGCTAATTAGGAGTAAAAATTATATTATTTCTGAAAGATGAAACAAGTGGATTAAAGTGGACTTACACCACATTAGATTTTGTCTCTCTTTAACGTTTTCCACATGAGGAACAGCAGGCTTTGAAAAGTCTTCAGTGACCCGACGGCCCTTCCTGTAGTGGTAGATGGTTGCTCCTTTGTATTTCTTATTTGTTTCTGATGCCACAATGAAACTAAACCTGCTGCTGCTCTTCAGGCCTTTGGCCATGCTGCAGAACTCTTCAGCTTTCTGTCTCAGGTTGGCTACCACTTCACCTGAGAAGAACCAGTGGTCTTTAGTTGGTGGAGTGAAGCTTTTATTATGTGAATCATGGCTGTGGAGATACTTTTCCATCTGGTCCAGGTAGGGGTCGTCAGTTTCCACAGAGGTGAAAACAAAGCTCAGGACATCGTCTACATCCTGAGCAAGAACCGCTCTGTCGAACTCGGACTCATCTTTAGTGATTTTTATCCCCTTCATTGCTTCCACACAGGACCTGATGACGTTGATTTCTCTCTCTGTATTATCTAACCACTTGTCTAAGTTCTCCAGACTGAATGGTGACTTCTCCTGGTTGTCTAAGAGTTTCTCCAGTGAAGTCTCGTCTTCTTTACCCTCACGGATGGCAGGAACTTTCTCTTCCATGGCCTGTCTGAGCTTTTTTGCATAATCTTCACAGAGGTTTTGGAAATGGCTCAACTTTTTGTGAATCTGTGGAAAACTCTGAACCACGTCTTCATCCAGAGAGTCATTGCATCTCATTTCCATTTCTTTGATGATTTCTAGAGCATTCTCAGCTTTCCTCAGTAACCCGACACAAATCTCTCCCTTCATCTCTTCAGCAGTTGGGTCCAGTTTCTTCAGCGGTGTCAGCCACACTTTGACAGGAACTGCTTTCTCTCCATTTCCTCCAAGGAGCTTTGGAAGCTGTGAGTAGGTCTTCACTGCATCTTCAAATGTTGAAGGGTTGCTGTCGAGAATGAAGTCTCCATAGAATTTGCAGGAGAATTTATCAGTCACAGCTTTTTCTTCGTCACTCAGCTTGACGTCAACTTTTGCCTCAAAGTCAAATGATGGAATCTTCTTAATCGCAGCTTCCATGCCGGCCCCGATGTTCTGAACACTGCTGCTCTCCAGCTTCTCGCTGTCAAACACAAAGAAAGCATTTGCCCCATAAAGGATGCCTGTGACTACGTGTGTTGAGCTGCTTTTCTTAATGATTACTTGCAGTTGCCTGTTCTTTGCTTCAAGGTGAGTCATTGTCAGTCGTTCATATGCAGTCGTAGCTTTGAACTGAAGCGTCACTCTGCTCTGGTTCTTGAACTTCTTGTTGTCATTCAGATAGCTGGCAGAGCCTCCGACTTCAATCTGTCCACTGAGGAAACTGGCTTTGAGAGAAGCGCTAACATCCAGCAGAGAAGACTTGGACTCAATGGAGTCTGATGCAGTAATGTGATATGCACTGCTGGTGTGATTCTGCCTAGTGCTGTTGTTTCTAATATTTTCTTTGTCCCACAGTGTGAAATCTGCAGAAGATATAAAAAATAACAATGTGTAAGTGGAAAAAAAGGTTTTATAAACTTTATTGTTCAGAAGAACAAAAAATTCCACTACTTTTTTTTCTGATTCGATTTTCAATTCAGATAAAATAATTATAGTGATCATTTTAACATGCAGATCCTGAAAATGACAGCCTCAGCACAACATTTAACCTAATAGACTTAACTAGTATCTCTCAAAGAACACTGTTAACCAAAACCAAATATAGGGTGCATAAAAGTCTAAGTGTAATGTTCTCAGGGGCCTCGGGTCCTGGGGCCTCATCCTCCGCAAGTGCTGGAGTGCCCAGTTTCTGACAACTTAGACCCTTTTTGTAAAGTGCATTTGTGTTCATGGACCAGTCCAGTTTGTTATTGAGGTGAACACCCAGGTATTTATACTCCTCCACCGTTTCAGTGTCCAAACCCTGGATGTTCACTGGTGTAATAGGGGGTGGCTTATGGCGTTATTTTTGTGCCACTATTCTGAGCGCATGTAAAAAAAATTTGAGTGCACGTAAAAAACATTTGCAGGTGCAAGTGTCGCATTTTGAGGAAAAATTTATTTTGAGCGAAGAAAAGCTAAATTTCAGTGAACAAAATTCATTGCTGCGTGCAAAAAATGTATTTCAGTGTTTGCTATTATCCACACACACACACACACACACACACACAATAGCAGCCCCTCTCGCTCAGTTTTTGCATTTGCACTCGCTCGCAATGTGTTGCTCGCGCTCTCAACATTTCTGCCCGTGCGCTCTCAACTCTTTCTGTACACCGTTATATTTGTGCCACAAAACCAGCCAATCACAGACTTGGATGCAAAAAAATCTGATTGGCTGTTTTGGTCTCCAATCAGATCGAAATGACGAAATGCAATATCCCAGAATCCATTTCGTCCAAAACTCAAACGAGGCAGTGGTGGAGGAACACAGAGTGGCGGAGTTTGAAATATTACTCTTACTGGGTCACAAAATAAACTTTTAAGATATTTTCATGCCAGAATGTTGCTGTGTAAACTTCAAATGTCTGCTCGATTTATCAAGACATCACATATTTGCATAAGTGCTCTAATGTCTTCGGAGATGCCCATGTGTTATCTTCTTTTTTTTGTACTGGGTTTATTTTATTGTATTTATCCACGACACCTTTAAGGCCGGTCCGTGAAAATACTGTCGGACATAAACCGGTCCGTGGCGCAAAAAAGGTTGGGGACCCCTGGTGTAAAAATCAGACTGCTTTTAGAGTACTGTTCCAGAAACTCCTGTCCGGGTCCAGGAAGAGACATTTTTAATATATAAAAGTAAATATATGAATCATTGATTATTCTGAGCCCATCTGATTCCAGACATCACAAAAATTGTACAGTTATTTGGTGATTCCATCGTGACGCATGCTCCTGGGAGAATGACCCAGGGATGAAGGTGTCTGAATCTATGTGGAGTAAGTGTTTGTCTAAAATCCACTCTGGCTCCATAAACAGTGGACACCAATTAATTCAATTTAAAATCTGACTGCACAAGATTCATCCCTCTATCGCCCCAATGTGTGACAGGCGTTGTTTCATGCTTTTTGGTCTTGTCCTTCATCAACAGGCTTTTGGTCTAAAATATTTCACTGGTATTCCAGGGCATATATGAAGCCCCTACAACCCGAACCTGAACTTGTAATTTTTGGATGTTCTCCGACATCAGAGCTGCTCCTGGCTACATACCCCACTCCTCCTTCCTTTCAGTTGAAGGTAACAGACATGATGTCCATAATACAAATGGAAAAGATCAGCAAAGACTGTAAAGACTCTCTTTTGAATGTCTGGAACACTTTGAAGGCCAGACTGGGCTAAACTGGGCCCAGATTTGTAAACTCTCATCTATTCCAGCTTTTGGTATTCTGTCCTGTGCTGTTCTGCGATGTGCGTGTTTGTCTGAATTAATTGTTTTTTCTGCAACGCATCTGAGCCTGCTTGTTTTTGGGTTTGTTTTTGCTTTGCATTTTGAAAATCCAAAATAAAATTGTCAAAAAAGAAAAGAAAAAAAAAGGTGAATCCAGAGCCGCAACCTGTTCGTCCTCTAGTTTTGGTAGATTTAGATAGTTGAGAAATTCTTCATTATCTGCATCGGATGGATTAATCTGTGACATAAAGCTTCGTTAAAGTCTTCAAAAGACTTCCTTGTTGTGGATCATGAGTAATGCTTTCAGTTTATAGAATTAATAGTTATTCTTTCTTTGTTTAGTTTTAACTGGTTAGCAACGAAGTTTTCCCAAAGTTCTCCAAACGTAGGCTTTGCACTAGAAAAAGAGTTTTCATATTAATTCTTTAATTTAGTTCTAGTTTTCTCAGGTTGTTAATTGTATGTTCTTGTGGTGAATAAATAACTTCACTTCATGCAGGCATCAGTTTAAAATCCTTGAGTGTAAATTCAACAACCTGTCTGTTCGTGCAGTTTCACGCTCTGAAGGTTCTACGAGCTGCTGGGTGGAGGCCGTTTAACTCACACTGCTGCTGCAGTTTGGCTTTTAGTTAAATGAATGTTAGATGATAAAATAATTCATCTGTTGTTGATCTCAGATTTCATTTGCATAATTTAACAACCTGACGATCAGGACCAGACGATTTTTATCAGGTCCTAAAATATATCAAAGCTTAGACATGTCAGAGCATCTTCTTTGAACGTACATGAAGTAAAATAAACTCTTTGGTTGGTTCTGCAGTTAAATGTAAGTGTAAGTTCAGTCTGTGCCGACACAAAGCAGTAAAAAGACCTCTGAGTTTAGGTCACTTTTCCTCTGCTGCCCCCTGGTGTTCAAACTGTCCACGACTGTCCGACTCTGAAAAAAGAAAAACTGTGAAATACATTTTTTTATTTGTTTGATTCGACTGACAGGAAACATCCTGCAAGAATACTCAGCTGTGAAACTCTCAGTCATCTTTAAATAATGAAAGTAAAAACAGGACAACATGTTAGAATACGCAGAACAGTATCTGAGTAAACACGTACTCTACATATGTTCACCACAACGCTCTCTTTAATTTGACTTTATTTCCAACCACATTTATTAAATATTTATATCGTTACAGGCACAGGCTTAAATGCGTACCTGTATATGTGTACATGTACTTCCACACGGTGCATGCTGTGTTTTTCCTCCAGGCATAAAAGTTCCCTAAATGTTTGAGAACTGATGAAGAGCTGAAAGGAAACTTTGGAACAACAGGAGGTGGGACAGAAACCAGGAAAACAAAGAGTAAAAAACAAATAATTAAAATAATCATAATAATAATTAATGGTGCATCTGTTAATGAAAACATGAAGGTAAGTTTCATGTTGTTGTTTCAGGTTTAGGTTTTTTCTCATAATTTGTTTAATTTTTCCCATAAATGTAATTTTCTTTGATCGCTTCAGTTTTTTTCTTTTTTTAAATAACTTTTAATATTTTTCACAGATTTTTTAAATTTTATACACTTGTAAAATTTTGGTTTATTATCATATATAATTAATTTTTCTCCAACATCTGTGATTCTTGTTTTTGAAAGCGTGCATTTTTTTCTTGTACTTTTTCATGTTGTAACTTCCTGGAAATGCTTCGACTCTCCGGCGTACAGAGCTCCTCCGTCGGGACGTTTGATGATCAGCGTAAACTTTTAATGCGACGTCAGACAGAGCCAAGAGTCTCGATTATCCGAACTGTTTTTTTCTTCGTTTCCTTGGAGAAAGGCGGAGCCCTCGCTCAGCTGTAGCTGTATCCGGGCAGAGGAAGCTTCTGACCCTCTTTGGCCTCGAAGAAGGTGTAGGACAGCGTGATGGTGTCCACTCGGGCCATCCGCGGGTCGTTGTCGAACTCGGGGTCGATGTAGAAGAAGACGGGCATGTCCACCTCCTCGTGAGGGTTCAGGCGCTGCTCCTCGAAGCAGAAACACTGCAGACACACGAGCACAGATCACATGTTACGTGTGATAGCGACCAGCTCGGATCACCTGCCAACGCCGCGGCTTTACGTCCTGAGAGGACTTGGAGTTTCTCCGTGTAGGGCTCTCTCCCACAGTCCAAACACATCCATGTAGGTGTGAATCAAAGAGTGTGTGTGTTTGTCCTGCGACACACCGGCCACCTGTCCAGGTGTGCCCCGCCTCTCAACCTCCTGCTCACCTGTCCAGTGTGGAGTGTGTTGTGCCATTGATTGATCATGTGACTGATTATTGATTACCTGGATCTTGTTGAAGTACTGTCCGGCGTCAAAGGGCACCACGTTGTAGGTGGAGATGCCGATGATTGGTTTGTCTGTGGGGTTCTTGGCTCTGTAGAACGCCAGCGCTGTCTCCCCGGGAACCACCTGAGGACAGAGCGTTTGCGTGAGGAAGAGGAGGAGGAGGAAGTGATGAAGGATGAAGACGGAGCGTGAAGTCTTACGAAGATCTCCGTCTGCTGCGGTCTGAAGTTCCACTGCATGCTGGCGTGCGTGTCGGCGTTGAACGTCACCTTGATGACGCGCTCCTTCACCGGCGTCATCGTCGCCACCTGCTCCGTGTCGTGTCCGGCCACCGCCGTGCCGCCGAGCCCTGTTGCCTGGTGACAGAAGCTGAGCCTTCACACGAGCTCTCAGCAGCTGTGTGTGTGTGTGTGTGTGTGTGTGTGTGTGCGTGCGCGCTCACCTGGCAGTAGAGTCGATACAGCGGCACTGCGGCGTATGCCAGGCCGATCATTCCCACGCCGGCTGCAGCGATGTAGGTCAGCGCAGTCTTGTTCCTGTTCCTCCACTCCTCCTCCTGACTCTGGGTCTTCCTGCTCCGCCCCCGAGCCTGGTGTCGCTGAGGACGCCACTGCCACAGGAAGTTCTTAGCCTGAGAGTGCAGCCCCCTTGGAGCGCCACAGCGAAGCATCCGGACGCATCGCGTTAATACCGCCGAGGCCTGAGGAAGGCAGAGGGGCGGCCGCAGCAGCAGAGGCAGCAACATGGCTGCAGTCAGTCACACCTGAGACTCACCTGCACAACAATCAGAGGTGTTAGTGTGGAATACACAGGAACACACGCTCTCTACATGTTAACTCCTCAGGTGAAAGCGGCAAGTGAAAACCACAATGAACCAAACTCCATTCAAAAACTACACGATTTTATGTCACCACGCCAAACAGCACCGACTATTCAGAGGTCACGGAATAATTTGAAAGTTGGTGACTTTATGTTGGCACGTCACAGTCTGTAAACTGAGCTTTTATTTTATATTCACCTGCACTCTACTTCAAAAATGGGCACATTTAGAAACTTTGCCCGGTAACAAAAGTTCTTAAAGTGCTAAAAGCTTATCAAACAGCTTTTCCACATTCTTAAAGGTCACTCTTTAATTCCGCACATTACACACTGTGTTAGTGTGGAAGTGTTAGCAGTACACTGAGCTAAACTGCGTTAAGCCCCCAAACTACATTTACAAAACGGTCCACTTTTAAGAAACTTGTCTTACAAATGTAAAAATAAATACATATTTAATAAATACACGTCCTGCGAGAGAAAACGTCACTCTTCAAGTCGGCCAATGTGACACTTGACAAGCATCAACTCCTTAAAGGTAACCGAGTCGAAAGTATCGATGACCTTCTCTTCCAGCCGATCATCGCCACGGGAAACAGTTTTCTTCCTGCTTTTATTCAGCCTTTCAAAAGCATCCTTCGCCGAATATTTCCACGGACACCGATAATCATGAAAACGTGTCACTGATCTTTTGCTGTGTGAGTCCGCGTCGTAAAACAGAGCCCAGTCGGAATTTAACGACTCTTAGTTAGAGGTTTAAACACAAAGAGCAGAAACGTTATCGGGGATCATCAGCTTCACAGATCTGCACTCAATGAATCTGATTTTAGATAAAGCGATCTGACAGCAAACACACAAACACACCTGACACACACACCAACCTGCAGCGGCTGACGGCACACGTCACGCGGTTCACTCACCTGCTGTTAAACTCCAACTGTGGACTAACTACAGAAGCTCAGTGGGAGCTTCATGGTTTAGTTACCTGTGGAGTTTCTTCGACATTCACCTCTGCTCAGTTACCAAACATGTTTTCCGGAAACACTTCGGTGTAGCACACAATGTAGTCCCCACCGCCCCATAGCAACAAGCGGAGCGTTCCGCCGGCAGAGTTCCGCAGGGTAACGGATCACGTGACTGAATTTATCCGCTGAGAAATGTTGTTTAACACAAACTTCACTGTAAAAATACCAGAATAAGAGGAGTGGTTTGTAGTTAATTGGTTTTCATTATAAGCACCTAAAATATAAATAAGCTAACCAATAAATAAATATTTTTAAAGAACAAAAGAGAAAATTAGACAGAAATAAACCAGATTTTACATTTAAAATGTGATTTTAAGGAAAATTGCCAAAATATGCAAATTAGGAATGAAGATCTGAACATCTTCAGCTTGGCCTCCACCGTCTCCAACCATCTATAAACTGTCCCTTTCACTCTTGCTGCTCTCCTTCTGTCACAAATCACCCCTGATATTTAAAGCCTGACAGACCTGCACAAGCGCTGTACTCTTTTCCATTTCCCAGCAGGACAGTCCAGAGACCACACTGAGGTCTCAGTATAACATTTCCCTTCCTGTTGATCACCTCTCTGGCTTAAATAACAGGCACTTAAAGTCCCTGTCATTTAAAATATCATTTAATTTTACTTATTTATCTTGTAAGGTTGTGATTCCAAACATAAAAGTCTTTAGTGTGATATAACAGCTGAAATGATTTAAATTCTCAGAAAAGACAATGGAGTAATAGTAAAATATACTTGTCAGCTGCAGAAAATGTTATTTTTGCTAATAAAGACTTCACGTCATTTCTTGTCAAATATGGAGCTCCGCCCACTTGTGTGCAGTTGTTTGATTTTGAAATGTGAGGGACTGAAGGCTCACTGAAAAGAACGAAACATCAGGCATAAAGTGGCTTTGTATTAATCCCTGTTCACTGTTAGCAGGAACAAATATCACTGTCTAGAGAAGAGCCCTAACATAACTTAATCATAGTTCAATTAATTTTGAACTAAGTAGCTTTGCTCTTTTCCCCCAACCTTAAGTGTTCAAACAGAGCGTGCCCAACAGTTTCTATGCCAAACTTGACAGGTGTCTTATTCAACTGCTGACTTTATTCACACAGATGCTCCCAATACAGAAAAACCTTCACAATGGAAAGACATTTAACATGAACCTCAAAGTGAGATTTTGAATTCTTGCATTAGTCCACTTTGTTTAGTCCTTTTATTTATTTGTTTTGCTTCCCTTTCTTTTTTTCTGCATTACAGCTCAATCTTCAACATGGTTGGTCCACTACATCCACTATCCCTCTGCACCCTTAGCCTTGCGTCTCTCTTTGTCACTTGAATGTGGTGGGCTCAGAACTGATTGCTGTGTAGAACACACATCATCAGTTTTTACCTAGTAGTTTAGTTTATTCTCAAAACAGCCATAAAAATACAGAGTTGTAACTAAAATGATACACAGCTTTCAAAGATAACTCCTATACACGGAGTGACACTTAAATACATAAAGCTTTTATGATTTCGTCTTGATGCATGCACAATCATGCAGGCAAGTAAATCCCTAAAGTTTGATTCTGTTCATCTGGACGTAGCGTTTTCAGTGGGAGAAACGTGACTTCTTCAGTCTCAGCTGACTGCAGGTTTCCAATCTTATAAACAATACATTTGCATAATGACTGAAACTAGCACCACTGAAGGAACAATGGGCTGGGTCTTCCTGCTCCGCCCCCGAGCCTGGAGGCGCTGAGGACGCCACCGCCACAGGAAGTTCTTAGCCTGAGAGTGCAGCCCCCTTGGAGCGCCCAGAGCAACAAAGGAAGTTTGAGTTACTTGTTGTATATCGGAAACCACAGCAAAATACGGAGAGTGTCCTCAGCGGCCAGAAGGGAGAAGGATGCTACACTGAGAATGGGGACAAATGGGTGAAGAATTTGTCTGACAGACAGCTCACCCAAACAGAGAAAAATATCCTTACTAAAGGCTTGAATTTTGCTGTGATGCCGAGACATTGCAGGCATGGAAGCAGAACAACTACGGACGAAAGTTTCAGCCTGTCTCAACAATGCAAAGCCTCCAGCATCCAACATCAGTATGGAGGAGAGGAAGACCCTGGAACACCACCAAGTCTTTGGTTCAGGTATGTGGATGACACCTGGGTGAAAATCAAATCTCAGGACGTACCACATTTCACGGATAACTCGGTGGACCGACACATCAAATTCACCAGGGAGGATATGAAAAGTGGCAGGTTAGCCTGGTGTGTTCACACCGAACGCGATAGAGGCGGCCAGAGCGTCAGGTTTACATGTAAAGTCAATGGAAAAGCGCGATGACACGCGATTGCGGGTCCCGCGAAAATTCGGAAGCAGATTTGTATGGCAAGCCATTAGTGCCACTTCCTCTTCTTTGATTGGGTGAAATGAGTTGAAAGTAATTGGATGAGGGAACCATGGGGAGTGCCCTGCATAATTTCAATAAAACGCGCGTTTTAAACGCCGTTACAGCTGGCACAGAACGCCGTAAAAACGCCGTTTTATGCATCTTTGAACGGCGTTTTCTGCGAGTGGCGTAAAAAACGGCGTTTCGCGTGTCTTTGAACGCCGCTTTTACGTCACCGGATGGTGCGTTCAGGGCGCCATGTGAGAGTCGGAAAACGCGGCGTTTGTCGAAACAGAACGCCGCTTTTTTCGGCGTTTTGAATAATTAAACGGCGTTTTTACGCGTTTCTTAATCAAACGGGTTAGAAAAGTGGCGAATTTTGGCACTAATGGCTTGCCATAGATTTGCGTCGCGAAAACGCCAAAACGCGTGAAACGCAAGTCAGTGTACCGCGTCTGGCGCGTTTGACTCGCGAAAAAAACCACGCGCGTCAGTTTTTGTGTTGCATTTTGTGCATACGCACTATTGCGTCAACCGCTCAGTTGGAAAAATCTGAACTCCAGCGTCAAATCGCGCCGCGACAACCAATCAGGAGCCTGGTGACGTGGCTCTGACCTAGGTCAAAGGGGCAGATCCAGCCAAAGCCCTTCATTCTTCATTCAGTATGGAGGAGAAGCTCATCAGTGCCGTGGCTAATCACCCAGAGCTGTATGATGCTAGCTGCTACTTCTACCGAGACAGGAATAAAAAGGACCGAGCTTGGAGGCACATAAGTGAGGAGATCGGGCAACCTGGTAAGTTCATTCATTCTTCTTTTGAATTTTCAGACTGACCCGATGAAGCCGCGCAAAAGCTAGCAAGCCCGCCTACTGTCCCGCTATTTTCCCACTGATGTACAAATACCTTTCCGCTAACAAGATAATGTGTTTATTCAGAGGACATCTGCAGGAGAAAGTGGAAGAGCCTCAGGGACACGTATAATAAGGAGAAGAGGACAGAGAAGGAGAAGAGGAGTGGGTCTGCAGCAGGATCGGGGAAGAGATGGAAGTTCTTCGCGGTCATGGGGTTCCTGGACCCCTTCCTCACCCCGCGGGAGACAAGCGGTGCGGACCGTGGAGAACTTCCCCCCGAGGACCAGGGACAGCCCGGAGAGGCAGCAGGGGAGTGTCAGTCAGAAGGTATGTTTACAATGAATTAATGTAGGCAGTTAATTTATGCGTGTTGTCATATAGGATTATATTTGGTTTATTAATAAACAGTATACAGTGGTCCCGCTGTTCATCCGTCACTGCCTCGCCTTTTCGCTGATTTTTTTTATTGCACCGTACAGCTTTCAACAATGCGCATTGCATTCTGCAGCCTGATTAACAAATCTCCTCCATGCTGTGTCTCCTGCGCTTGCCAAACTTATCATGTTTGGTTTTGAAAACCATGACGTCCAATAGAAAAAACAGCACAAAAACACTCATAACTATGACCCTCATTCGGAAATACACACCTGCGCCGGGTGGGAAAAAGGCGCACAAAAGTGGCGCCGCAGACGGAGAAAAAGCGCGGCATAATAATACTTTTACGTTTTAAAATCGACAAAGGTTTGCACTTTGAGAATCAACTTGTGAGAACTGCGACTATTGTTCATGTGCTGCAATAAATAAGAGACCACTGTATATAATTTCTCTATAACTATTGTTTTCAACCTGTTAACATTTAATATTGTCTTAATAGAACCAGCTGATTCTGCAGCAGAGCATCCCCTGCTGCTTCTCCTGGCTCCCCAGTCCCTGAGCTCCTGCTGCTGCACCCACAGGTATGTACATCAAGCACTGATAGCTTTTTACTCGCTTGGATTCCCCTGTGATCATCTTGACTAAATACCTACAACCAATCTGTTTATATCCTGTTTTTTTTTTTTTTTCAATTTTGAAAATGAAAATCTAGTAGCAGCCTTCTCATTTCTTTGTGTTGTTTTGTGCTGTGTTTTACAGGCCCACAGAGGAGGACAGCTCAAAGGCGGTCAAGGGACTGGTCCCAGGACGGTCCATCGGCGGTGGAGCTGGCCATCCTGGAGTCCCTGAAGAGGCCACGCCAGTCTCCAACGGAGCATTTCCTCCTCGGCCTTGTTCCTGCTCTGGAGAGCATGCCGCCTCAGACGAGAGAATTAGTGAAATTTCAAATGTATAAATTAGTTTTTGAAAACAGCACAGCTGTGTTAAATTTGGAAACATTGGACCCTAATGATCAGTAGTTTTCTGATGAGGCAGCAGCTCTCCAGGGCAGAAACAATGTTGTTATTTTTCTCCTCCTTCTCCCTGAGGCTCTTCCACTCCAAGCTGGGTCCTTTTTATTCCTGTCTCTCTGTAAATAGTTACATTTTATATATTTATGTTTAATGTTTTTGTTAGTGAATTTATATATTTTTTCCAATAAACATTTGTCATGACTAATGTCTCTGTTCTACTACACAGCAAATATTGGCACCCGACTTGACACATGTATTTATAATATGAATTTATTTCATATTATACTAATGACAAAATATACTAATACAGTGGGATGCAAAAGTTTGGGCAACCTTGTTAAAAGTCATTATTTTCCTGTATAAATTGTTGGTTGTTACAATAAAAAAATGTCAGTTAAATATATCATATAGGAGACACACACAGTGATATTTGAGAAGTGAAATGAAGTTGATTGGATTTACAGAAAGTGTGCAATAACTGCTTAAACAAAATCATGCAGGTGCATAAATTGGCAACACAAAAAAAGAGAAATGAAATAAATATTTAGTGTATATAAATGTGTGTGTCTCCTATATGATATGTAAGTGACATTTTTTTATTGTAACAGCGATTCATAGAGGAAAATAATGATATTAATAAGGTTGCCCAAACTTTTGCATCCCACTGTATATAGGAACATAGTGAAGACAAGTTATTTAAGAGAGTAAAGAGAGGTTAGTTTATTTTGGAGTAGAGCTCCATTTATTAAGAAAATTTTAAAAAGACAGGAACACTCTTTAGAGGTTTGTGGGTGGCTCTTAAAAGAGCCGTTGTGGGGAAGTCACTCGGACTTCAAACAGGCTACTTCTTTGGTTGCCAAGAGACTGCTCCCTCCGCAGAGAAGTGGGCCATGAATTTCTCCCTCACCAGGACAGCCTCTCTGGAGGAGTTGTTTGCTGCTACACGACCCAGGCCTTGCAACGGCTCCACCACAGCAGGTGCCACACCCCTCACAGCAGGTGCCCCTCTCTCGTCCAAACAGCGCAGAAAATTGTGGAGAACACACGTTGCCTTCACACACTTCTCCGCAATTTCAGGACGGAGCTCCATGGAGCGTCGATACAACCTCCACTGTGAGGAGAGGACACCGAAGGCACACTCCACTATCATCCTGGCCCTGGAAAGGCGATAGTTAAAGATCCTCTTCTCTAATGGGAGGAGGCGTCCAGGGAAAGGCCTCATGAGCTCACGCCACAGCGGGAACGCTTCATCAGCCACAAAGACATGGGGCTGGGCTACACGGTGTTCTCCACCAGGTAGAGGCTGGTCAGGAGCCAGATGGAGAGTCCCAGCCCGAAGAGCCTGACCAAAGGTGGAGTTGGCCAGAATACCACCGTCGCTGGTCCTCCCGTACCCCCCAACATCAATAATGCGGAAGCGATACCTTGCATCCACAACCGCAAGGAGAAAAATGGAAAAAGTTCCCTTGTAGTTGTGGAACATGGATCCTGAGTTGGGGGGTGCCTTCGTCTGGACGTGCTTCCCATCCAGAGCTCCACAGCAGAGAGGGAAGTTCCAGCGCTCCTGGAATCCCTCTGCAATGGACCGCCAGTCTGCAATTGAAGGCACAGCCATGAAATCATCCACTAGACAGTCCCAGATGGCCGTCGCTACCTGGGGGATGATCTGGCTCACCGTGGACACACCAACTCTAAAACTGAACACGATGGTCCTGAAGGAGTCCCCGGTAGCAAACACTGATAACAGCATAAATCGAATTAAATCGGGACTTGATGAGACCTTTCGAGTATCACTAGAAATATTATAAACAGTCGTCTCCATACCACAGTTTGCTATCAGTAAACAACGACGGCATTCACTGTTAGCATAACACATCCATGTTAGCAGTGTATAAACGATAGTTTAGCATATATTAGCACAGGTATCAATAAAGGACTACCGTATTAAACACTTTTACTAACCTCAGGCAGATGGACAGGCGCTCTGCAGGTGGGATTGAGCGCCTGTAGTTGGTGTCTAGGCGGGCGATTCTGGGACCAACACGGGACAGCAGGTCCTCAAACTGGGCGAGTGAAAGACGGTGATATCACTGAAATCGGCCGTCATCCAGGCGCAGCTCCTGGAGCAAGTGGTGAAACTCACCAAACTGCTCACGCCTCTGGAGGACCTGATGGACCCAGGTACGGCGAGGACGTCTTTTACGCCGCTGCTCTGCTCTCCACAGTAAATATAGAAGGGAGACTCTCTCTTCAAGCGCTAGCTCGACAGCTGCCATCTTGCAAAGATACTGTCTCGCACAATTTCCTCCCACATTCCTCCCACATTTCCGATTCACGCGCGTCAAAATATGCAATTTTGACGCGCGATGGATTTGTGTTGGACACGCGTAGGTGCGAATGTGCACGCGTCAAATTAGGGGCGTCTGGGGCGTTTTCGCTCGCACCTATCGCGTTCGGTGTGAACACACCGTTAGACTGTGAGATTTCCATCAGTAATGGGGGACATCTAAAAGCTGATGTGTACCAGAAACCTACGCATACGTAGGTTTCAGGACGTACCGTTTCCTCTGCGGTGGGGTCGGATGGTCTGCCCCGGGTTCTGTGGGCCTTGGCGGTGCTGCTGCCGTGGGCCCCGGTCCGCATGGGCCTGGGCCCCCTGGCCTTGGTGGATTCCAGAGAGCGGCGGTGCCTACTGGGCCCCAGGGAGGGGCTATTTGCCCACACCTTCCGTCATTGCCCATCCCCGAATGCCTCCCTCTTTCCACTCCACCACACCCACCCACACATGCAGGGCCTTGGGGTGTAGGTGTGTCACCAGGGTGCAGGGGCGGCATTACCCCTCCTCTGTCCCCTTCTGGCCACTTGTGCCTCAATTTTATCCCACAACTTAGACATCCACGTTACTCACACTCTCATAACACATACATATAGGGCCTTGGGGGTGGGCACGTTACGCGGCATCCAGAGGACGGTCTGTGTATTGAACCTCACCTCTGGTGCCGGTGCCCACCCCTCAATTTTAAATGCATGTAGACATTGAGGGTTCTCGGGAGGAGCTGTGCTGACACCTCTGCTACTGCTCTCTGACAGGAAGCACCATGCCCTCCCGTGTTTTAAATGCACTTTAGAGCGACACGCAGCAACACTTCGCATGAGCGGGAGGAGGGAGGTATGGGGTCTTCACACACCCCCGTTCTCTGTTAGCCATCGGGACGGAGGGGCTGGGAGGAGGTGTTTGCCGTCCGATTGGGGTCTGGGATGCGGGGCCTCCCTGCTGCTATGGGACCGGGGGTGGTCTGCTTGCCTCCACCCCGGGGGAAAGGGTAACATCTCCTGGGTCTAGGTGTGGTTTCCCCCTCTGGGGGTGAGGGTACCTGGACCTCGGTTGTAGAGTATGCTTGGGGAGTGTGATTGTGTGTGCGATGTCCATTTGTGTCTGTCTTTACGTTGGGTGAGTGCTGAGTATTTGTATATGAGTGCATGAGAGGGGGAATGCATGTTTGTGTGTGTGTCTATATGTCAGGTCGGATCTTAGACTCCACCTCTCTGGGAACATCTCAGGCCCTCCAAAGTATGGAGGCCAATCTCCCCCCACCACACTCCCTGCCGGCGGCTGATGCCCTGATGCGTTGGTGGTTCTTGGTGTCCAGAGCTGGGTGGTCAGGTATGTACCAGCTCACTCCGGTGGCCCATGGCTCAGTCAGGCCTCCTCCGGGGGGTGGGGGGCCCTCAGGCCTCTGGGCCTGGGGCTCGGTTCACTCTGGCACAGCTGGCTGCTGGCAGAGCCCGCGGGCACGCCACTGCAGCCCCCTCTGGCTTCTGCTCCATGGCTGCTGGGTGACCCCTCGTCTGGGGCTCTCCTCAGCTCTTCCCAGGGGGGTGGCACGGATGCCCCTCCAGTGGTCCTCCTTGGGCTCTCGCACTCTGGGGCCTCTGGATGTCTGGGGCCTGGATCTCCTCCATTCCTGCTTCATGCCCTGGGGGACGGGGCTATGGCTCCCCACACCATCTAGCAGATCATTACATCACGGCTTTCCAATACTGCAAAGCCGTGATGATCCACTTGGTAAAGTAAATACAGTGGGTATCTTTGTTGGCGTAATAAGAATGAATTCAGAGCTAACCACGTAAATCATAATCCATAACAGTCATCAAAACACAAAAAAACTAAAACCCTGGGTCAAATGATCCAGAACCATGATAGTCTCTCAGTCCCTACATGTGGCTCCTCTGCTCTCTGTTATCCAGAGCACAGTTACAATCATGTACAAGTACACCAAGTACCTGTTTCTCTGTAGGAGTGTCACACACATATCTGTTCCCAGGATAATGTTGGAAGAACTGCACAGACATTCACTGTGTGCTGTGTTTTAAATAAAGGAGTTGGAGCTCATTACTGTTACGGTCCTGGGCCTGTGGCCCAGTGTTTTGATTTTGTAATATTGTTTATTAGTCTGTTTTCTTCTATTGTTCATGGTTACTAGTGTTTTGGTGTCTGTTCTGTATTTTCGAGCTTAAGGATTCATTTGCCCCTTTTGTCACTCTGGTCCCTGTACTGTGTTAGTATTGTCTCTGAGTTAGGTCTGTGGATTTCCTGTTTTACTCTTGTCTCATGTTAGTGTATTCTCCTTTACTTCCTTGTCTTGTCTAGCATAATGAGTTCCAGCTGTGTGCCCACCTGTTCCTTGTTTCCTCATGTGCCTGTCAGTCAGTACCTGTTGTACAGGGCTCTAGAGTGCGACCAATTTGGTCGCAAATGCGACCATCGCCTGCAGCGCACCGCCTGCGGCTTCCACGCCACGCCATCGCCTGCAGCACCACCACTTGCAGCTTCCACGCCGTCACCTGGTCCTGCCTCGTCTGGTTCTGCCTGGTCCTGCTTGGTCCTGCTGCCGTTATGCCGCCATCTTGTCCACAACCTGCTTGGACGGCACATCCATGTCCAGCACACCCGGCTTTTCTACGGCTGCCACCTCAACGTCACCCGCCACTTTCTGGGCCACTGGGTGGACATCATCGCCCTCGTGGACGGCCTCCTGAACTGCGTCGCCACCACTGCCTTTCACGCGGCCGGCCTCTGAACCTGGTCAATTATGAGCTATTTAGCCATCCGCCCCCAGGCTAATCCCCTGAACTGTTCCTTGAGCTCCAGTCTCGTTGGTGGACGTTCTGTTTTGGACTGTTCCCTGTGCTCCTGTGCCCTTGACAGATATTTTGTTTTGCCTAATGAGTTCCACCTGTGTGCCCACCTGTTCCTTGTTTCCTCATGTGTATTTTAGTCCCTGTCAGTCAGTACCTGTTGTTGCGTCATTAACGTCAGTTCTCTGTTTTAATATTATCCATCAGTTTCCACTGAGCAGACACAAAATCCTCACACAGACCCAAAATCACCAAGCCACTTCTAGCTAACACAACTGCCCCTCAGATGAACTCTGAATGCTTCGTTTTGATAAAAGAATCTAACAAAAGTTTTTCTTGATTTAAGGTTTCTGACATTTATTGTCTGATATTGTATCTTCAGAGTCTCGATTAGTGGGAACATTTCGTCATTCAAGTTTTCTTCTGTTTTGTCAAGAGATTTATTCTAAATGACACTTCTTCAGCTGAGAGTCTAAGAGTGAGGACACACACACAGTAGGTTTTGACTTGCAAGGGCGGTCACAGAGCGCTCACATCAGAGTGGGGGCCCTGTGAAGTGCGCGCTCTGTTCTTGCACTTGTCTTTATTTATACACAAGAGAAATGAATACATTTGTTCAGTGACGTGAGCATGTGCGTATGTGATTGTGTGTGTGTGTGTGTGTGTGTGTGTGTGGGTGTGTGTGTGTGTGTGTGCGAGGTCAGAACTGCTTGTTCAACTTCTTACTATCGCTGTGGGAAGATTCAGATAGAAATATCAGAACACGTTTTATAAAGAACAATCAGTTCTAAGCAAGGAAAAGGTCATCATGCAGCATTCTATCACAGTTAAACTTATATCATTAAAAGCTTATACTGACTACTAAGTACAATTTTCCCTTAACATGTTTACATCAAATTATTCCATGAGGAATAAACCAAAGAGTAGATCCGAGTCCACAGTAATCATATTCTATGGAAACTGTAGGGTATGTAAACTGAATATGTTCCTTTGTTCCTTCAAGTAAAAATCAATCAGTTCATCAAATAAAATCAGTCGTTGATCGACTCAGTTTGATTGACAGGACAGATGATCAGAGGTGTAGAGTTGTTACCACCCTGATTCAGATAGGGACTGAAGTATGGGTGGAGTTTGTGAGTGAAGGAGCAGCCAGCAAAGGAGTAGATCAGAGCTGCAGCACCTACATCATAAAAGGAGACCAGACCCTTCTCATAATCCACAAACACCCCCACCTTCTCAGGACCAGAATAAAGACAGAGACGGAATGAAGGACCTGCACAAGCTCTGTATTCATTTCCATTTCTCAGCACTACAGTCCAGAGACCATACTGAGGTCTCAGCATAACATTTCCCTTCCTGTTGATTGACTCTCTGGCCACTCCTAAGTCCCAGTCAGTCTTTCCTTTAACCTGAACCTCAAAGTAAAATCTGCCTGAAGAGAAGCTCTGCTTTCCTAAAACACAAACACAAGCAGAAAATCTCTCTGGGTTGTCTGGAAGATTCTTCCTCACATCACCACAGTATACTTGCTTCCCATCATCAGACAGGATGAGGTTAGGATACGCTGTATCAGGATCCAGAGTCACGTCCACTGCATACTGCTGGACCGTCTTCAGCTCAGCCTCAAACAGCTTCTTCAAGTCTTTCCTGAGTGTCTCCTCCAGCTGAGCCACAGCTCTCACCACAGTCCCCTCATATGATGGTAGACGGACTCTGACCTCTGTCCAGTCCTTGGTGGGTGGAGCAGCTTTCAGGGACGAGAAGCTTTGGAGGAGGTGGAGGTGGTCTTCAGAGTGTAAGAGCTGCTCCACCTCAGAGCTTCTCTCCATCAGCTCAGAGATTTCCTGTTCCAGATCTTTGATGAGACCTTCAGCCTGTTTCTCTGTAGTTTCCTGTTTGTCTTCGATCTCCTTTATGAGCTCCTTCAGGCGTCTCTCAACAGACTCCATCAGAGCTGTGAGGACCTGAACACCTTCTGCTTTCTGTCTGTCTGCAGCATCTTTACTCGTCTTCACCGACTCTGTGATCTCCTGAATCTTCAGTCGTCTCTTCTGGATCATCTGCTGAATCTCAGCCTCTGTCTTCTCCAGCTCTGCCTTCTTTCCTTCATATTCTTCTCTCAGAGGAACAAACTCGTGGTTCTTGTGGTCAAATACAGAGCAGAGCACACAAACACGTGTCTGGTCCGTCTTACAGAACAGCTCCAGAAGTTTTTCGTGCTTCTTACACATCTTGACTTCCAGGTTCTCCACAGCATCAATCAGCTGATGTCCTCTCAGACCTTTCTTTGTCAGATGAGGCTCCAGGTGAGTCTGACAGTAGGAGGTCTGACACACCAGGCAGGACTTCAGGGCCTTCAGTCTGGTTCCAGTGCAGACGTCACAGGGAACTTCTCCTGGTTTGGCAGCTTGTTGCTCTGAGCTGCTGCTGCTGGCTTTCTGCTGAGCTTCACGTCTGCACTGAGCAACCATCTCAGAGAACAAAGTGTTGATGTCTAGTTCAGGTCGTCTCTTGAACACCTTGTTACACATGGGACATTTATATCTGTCATTAGTGTTCCAGTGCTGAGTGATGCAGTTTTTGCAGAAGTTGTGTCCACATGGTGTGCTGACTGGATCAGTGAACACATCCAGACAGATGGAGCACAGAAACTGATCTTCAGATTGCAGATTACTGGCAGCAGCCATGTCTGCACTCTGAGGGAGAAAGGGAAGACAAATATTTTTAGTTCAATTTTAATTTCATGTTTAGGAAGAAAGAAAAAGAAAAGTTTCAGTATTTTACACTTTACATGTGTCCATCAGCAGTTTTGAGTTATTGCTGTGATGAGCAGATGAAGCAGTTTAACCCTCTGAATGACCAAACCTCCAGGTGAGAGTGAAAAGTGTGGAAATCACCAGAATGATCTCATTTGTCTCGGCCACAACAGACACGAGTTTCTACTTTATGGTGGTTCTTGGACCATAAAGTTCTTTGGCAAAGATGGTTTTTGAAGCTGTTTGAGGAGAAAATGTTCCAAAAATTTGATTTGAAAGAAAATAGAATAGAATAAAACTTTATTAATCCCTTGGTGTGGTCCCCTCAGGGAAATTATGATTCCAGCAGCACGACATCAGTTCACATTAAATACAAATAAAAAAAAAAATCAAGCATGTACAAATAAATAAGAACAAAAGTGCAGCCTTACCTAATGTCCACCTACTGTTACTCATTTTATATTAAGATTTAAACATCTAGTTGGTATTGGTATGGCGAGCAGTGTTGGGCAAGTTACTTTGAAATAGTAATTCAATTATAGTTACTAGTTAGTTCTTCAAAAAAGTAACTGAGTTAGTAACTGAGTTACAATATTCTAAAAGTAATTAATTACTTGGAAAAGTAACTATTGCGTTACTTAAAAAAAAAACAAAGAACGTTTAACCCTCTGGGGTCCAGGGTATAATTGGCCATTTTTTTACTACTCTTGATTTTCTCTCCACATTTTACCTGTAAAAACTATTTGCTTTGCCTTGTTTGGTATCATTCTTTTTAGCGCAACCTCACGTGCCTGAATTTACAGTTATGTTCTCATTTTGTCATACTGTATAACCAGAATTGATCTAAAATCAGACAAAAAACATTAAAATCAGAGTAGAAAAAGTTATATTTTTACTGTAACAACCATAAACATGTTTAATGAATCATATTTCATAACTTCAAATGCAAATATTAATTGTCAATGTTAAAATCCTATGCACAAGTTTTGCAAACAACAAAGTTATTTGCATCCATTTACCTTTTACCCTTTTTTTAAATAACCATTTCAAACTATTTACAGAACAATCAGCTGTTCTTCAATAAGATGCCACACAAATTATTTGTGCCACTCCAAAAAAATCATTTCTGTCCACTATAAAGGAGAACATCACAGCCTGATACCTGCAGGTCTGACAGCAGCAGGTGTATCACTGCTGTTTCTACCTGGAGACAGCAGTCGCCTCATTGTTCTGACACACAACACAAAACCATCCACAACACTACACACTAACTACACAAGACAACACATTAACTACACACTCCAAACACGCTAAACGTCACAAATCTCACATCTCAAAACTCGCTCTCTCTCTTTTCCTGCTCTCTCCCTCTCTCTTTCTCTCTCTCTCTCTCTCTCTCGCCGTCACTCCTAAAACTTTTTTTTGTTTTGTTTTTTTGCTCATAAGCAGAGAGTGCTTGCTCGCGCTAACGTGGCGAAACTATTGAGGAAAATAGTATATATTGTTAATCATGACTCTGGTTTTACGTGGCCTATCAACACAATTTAAAAACTGGCACCTTGTTGCTTTGTCTTTAAGTGGTCATGTGATTAACTTACCACGACTACTTTATTCTGCCTCAGTCAAACAGCAGCACTCGATTGTTTTGCCCCCTGAGCTCCAGGTGTTGTGCTAGACAGTGCTCGTGATTACCGTCCGCGGGAGCGCGCAGCTGCTTAAAGCTGTAGCGTCCAGATTACTTACAGCTACTTCCTGCAGCTGATATAAGATGCGGTAAGCTGAACACAGCTTCAACCGTCTGTTTGTTGAAAAATAGTAACGGACCGCGTTTCCTTGTTAGTAACTGTAACGCCGTTGTAACGATAGGAATAGTAATTAGTTAGATTACTCGTTACTGAAAAAAGTAACGCCGTTAGTAACGCCGTTACTTGTAACGCCGTTATTCCCATCACTGATGGCGAGTAACCTTCAGTAACAGTAATAAATCACAGCAATAGTACATTCATGTTGTAAAAAGCTTGATAATATATTAAGTAATCCAAAGTATTCAGAATACATTACTGTCATTGAGTAACCTAACGGAATACGTTACAAAATACATTTGGGGCATGTAATCTGTAATCTGTAGTGGAATACATTTTAAAAGTAACCTTCCCAACACTGGATAAGATGGGGCCTGACATATCTGCAACAATAAGTATTTTAAAGGTAAAAATTAATGTGCAAACAGTGGCAAAGCGTTAGTGTGCTTTGTTTGGTTTATTGCACTGGGATCCCTTCCACCTGCTACTCCTACCTATCTCCCCAATCGAGTTGTACAGAAAATATTATTTTCTTCATTTTTGTTTCTACTAAATCCATGTTAAGTGTTAGACATGTTTAATTTTGCAATATTTTGAAATCCAATTATATATTTGGGTCTGAGTGGCACTGTGGCCCTGTCTCAATATGCGTACTTGCGTTCTCGTGGACTTGATACGTCATCAGTTGGAGACCAAGTACTGTTCCAATTCAAAGTACGCATCAAGCCAAGAACGTGAAAAATTCCCGGATGTGTTCTCGCTCCTCCCGTTTTATGGAGCATGCATCAGCGGTGACTTGTGTGGACTTGGTGCAGCCAAATATCCCAGAATGCATTTCATCCAAAACTAAACCATGGCAATGGCAGAGGAGCACGGCTAAAAACTTATTACTCTTTCTGGGTCACAAAATAAACTTTTAAGATATTTTCAGGTGAGAATGTAGCTGTGTAAACTTCAAATATCTGTTCGGTTTATCAAAAAAATCACATATTTGCAAAAGTGCTCCGATGTTTTCGGAGATGTCTGTTACCCACCAGCTCGATAGGTAGCCGGGGGGGTTAATAGAGGGATTAAACTGTCATGTAGTGATTGTGCTTAACTGTATGAGGCTTATTACACATTATAAAACAGATGATATGTAAGCGTTATGTAGCGAATTTTGCAAAAGTGCTTAAGATACTTTTTTTAATTATCTTTTTTTCTTAAAAAATCTACTACATCATGTGTATTTTTTTCATGTCATGTGTAACTTCCATTGCAAATATTAATCACAGTTAAATTAAGAGAGGACGGCAGTAAAAACTCCAGAGCTGTGATGTCATCAAGTACACTGCGGTTCCAATTGCAGGATGATAGCGCTGCGTTCTCACGTTCTCAGCAAATCCGGACTCCTGTGCGAACTTCTCTTTTAAAGATATCTTCTTATTTTGTAGTGTAATCTTCACTTGCTTCATCCAAAGCGCACTCTCTGTGTACTCACTCGCTAATTTATAGTCACAGTATTCACTCACTGTATCTTCAGGGATTCTCTAGCCTAGCTTAGCTCGTAAGCGACTCGCTACGAGCTACGTGCTCGTTACGAGCTCACCTCTCCCTCTGCACTTTTCTGTTCATTGTGTCAGATGTTTAGTTACTCCTCTGCGTCCTTTAGTAGTAATGATACTTATAATCAGTGTTGGTCAAGTTACTTGAAAAAAGTAATCAGTAACTCATTACTGATTACTTTAAAACTTGTTTTATTACTGATTACTCAGTAACTCATTACTGATTACTTCCCCAAAAAAGTAATCCTGTTACTTTACTGATTACTTATTTTCAAAAGTAATTAATTACTTAGTTACTTAGTTACTTTTTAAAAACACGATTTACAACCTGAATAGGTGATAAAGTGATAGATCTTTCAGCCCAATTCTACTTTTTCTGCATAATCCATCATACAAAATGTAATCAAATGGAAAAGTTTCTTTTTAAAACTTGTTTTATTAGTTTTAATCTTTTAACTTTATGCATCAAGCAAAAATTAAAAGATATGCAACATTCTCTGACTGGAAGTGTTAGGATGCCTGGGTCGTTGACCCAGGGTTTTGAGTTTATTATATTATTTATCATTTCTAGTCTTTGGTTTCTTTGTTAAGTTCTGTCTTATGGTTTATGTCTCTGTGTTCTCTAGTTGCTGTCTCCCTATGTCCAGTCAGAGTCTGTGTCTGTAGTTCAGTCTGTGTTATGTTTCCTGTTTTACTTTGAAAGTCTGTGTCTCATGTTGCATCTGGTTTTGCTTCCCCTGTTTCGTTAGGCCTGATTTGCCCCAGCTGTGTTTCCCTCCTGTTACTCATTCCCTGATTGCTCCCTCTGTGTATTTAAGCCCTGTTTCTCTGTGTCTGTGTCGTGATCTACCCTCATCTAGCTGTGTGTGCTGTCTGCGTAAGTGTATTTTGTATTCCTAGTTTTGTTACACTTTTGAGTTCAGCATTAAAGCTGTGTTTTGAGTTACCTTCTGTCTCCGGAGTCTGCACTTTGGGCCCTTTTCCTGCCTGCACACAGCCTTCACATAACAGGAAGAAATTTGTTTAACATTTAAACCTATTTTCTGCACATTCCAGCACATAAAATAAAATATTTTTTTGTGTTTACACTCAGTCTTTCAAATAAATGCAAGTAAAACACAGCAGAAAATAAATAAAATCAAAGACTAGCGGTCCTGTTGCTCTATTTTCACCTGTATAGCAGGCGGATGTTTGCCCTGGTGCAGGTGTGCCGCAGCGGTCAGTGGAAGAATCCGCGAGTTTCTCTGTGAATTTCCCGTGGCAGCGCACTCGGTGTTTGCTCGGAAGTTAAGGGGTTTTTTCGCTGTAAAAATAAGTTTTCTTCCCACGCAGTGAACAGCGGACACTAATGTTTTTGTCACTTTTTACGGAATCAAACTCAAAGTAAGGTCAGTACTTCCTCGCTTTAAACGCTGCACGCTCATACTCTCTCCACACTCGATATATTATCCATTGTTGATCTGCACACAGCTGTTGCCACGAACGTCGCACTCGCTTACGTCACTGTCATGAGACACTCTCGCAAAGAAATCACAGTTTAGTAACGCAGTAACGCAGTGTGCTTACGGGGAAGTAACAGTAATCTAATTACCTTTTTTGCAATAGTAATCCCTTACTTTACTCGTTACTTGAAAAAAGTAATCGGATTATGTAACGCGTTACTGCCCATCTCTGCTTATAATAAATGTAGCCTATTTGCAGCTCTGCAGGCCAGGATCATTGAATTGGAGAATCAGCTTCGCACCCTTCATACACCTGTAGCTAGCCAGGCCCCTGTAGCCGGTGCAGCCAAAGGTAGGCCCCGCTAGCTGTGCCCCGGCAGACTGCCCGGGGGAACAGGACAGCTGGGTGACAGTGAGGAGGAAACATAGTCTTAAACAGAAGCCCCAGGTCCCTGGGCCTTACACAGAGTTTCTGTCTGATTTCTCAGACTTTTTATCTGATTTAGTGCTCAGCTCAGATAAAATAATTATTGTGGGTGATTTTAACATCCATGTAGATGCTAAAAATGACAGCCTCAACATCGCATTTAATCTGTTATTAGACTCAATTGGCTTCTCTCAAAATGTAAAAGAACCCACCCACCACTTTAATCACACACCAGATCTTGTTTTAACATATGGCATAGAAACTGAACATTTAACAGTGTTTCCTGAAAACCCTCTGCTGTCTGATCATTTCCTGATAACATTTACATTTACAATAATTGATTACACAGCAGTGGAGAGTAGACTTTATCACAGTAGATGTCTTTCTGAAAGTGCTGTAACTAAGTTTAAGAATATAATCCACCCACTGTTATCATCTTCAATGCCCTGTACCAACATAGAGCAGAGCAGCTATCTGAACGCTACTCCAACAGAGGTCGATTATCTTGTTAATAATTTTACCTCCTCACTACGTACGACTCTGGATACTGTAGCTCCTGTGAAAACTAAGGCCTCAAATCCAAAGTCCCTGACTCCGTGGTATAATTCTCAAACACGTAGCCTAAAGCAGATAACTCGTAAGCTGGAGAGGAAATGGCGTGTCACAAATTTAGAGGATCATCATTTAGCCTGGAGAAATAGTTTGCTACTTTATAAGAAAGCCCTCCGCAAAGCCAGAACATCTTACTATTCGTCACTGATTGAAGAAAGTAAAAACAACCCCAGGTTTCTCTTCAGCACTGGCTGTAGTTAAACCTTTACTTAAAAAGCATCTCTAGACCCAGCTGTCTTAGCTAATTACAGGCCAATCTCCAACCTTCCTTTCATATCAAAAATCCTTGAAAGAGTAGTTGTCAAACAGCTAACAGATCATCTGCAGAGGAATGGCTTATTTGAAGAGTTTCAGTCAGGTTTCAGAGCTCAGCACAGCACAGAAACAGCTTTAGTGAAGGTTACAAATGATCTTCTTATGGCCTCTGACAGTGGACTCATCTCTGTGCTTGTCCTGCTAGACCTCAGTGCAGCGTTCGATACTGTTGACCATAATATCCTATTAGAGCGATTAGAACATGCTGTAGGTATTACAGTACTGCACTGCAGTGGTTTGTATCATATCTATCTAATAGACTCCAATTTGTTCAAGTAAATGGAGAGTCCTCTTCACACACTAAGGTCAATTATGGAGTTCCACAGGGTTCAGTGCTAGGACCAATTCTGTTTACATTATACATGCTTCCCTTAGGCAACATCATTAGAAGACATAGCATAAAAACTGCTATGCAGATGACACGCAGCTCTATCTATCCATGAAGCCAGGTAACACACACCAATTAGTTAAACTGCAGGAATGTCTTAAAGACATAAAGACCTGGATGGCCGCTAACTTTCTGCTTCTTAATTCAGATCAAACTGAGGTTATTGTACTCGGCCCTGAAAATCTTAGAAATATGGTATCTAAGCAGATTCTTACTCTGGATGGCATTACCTTGGCCTCCAGTAACACTGTGAGGAACCTTGGAGTCATTTTTGACCAGGACATGTCCTTCAATGCACATATTAAACAAATATGTAAGACTGCTTTCTTCCATTTGTGCAACATCTCTAAAGTTAGAAATATCCTGTCTCAGAGTGATGCTGAAAAACTAGTTCATGCATTCATTACTTCCAGGCTGGACTACTGTAATTCACTATTATCAGGATGTCCTAAAAACTCGCTGAAAAGCCTTCAGCTGATCCAAAATGCTGCAGCAAGAGTCCTGACAGGGACTAGAAAGAGAGAGCATATTTCTCCTGTATTGGCTTCCCTTCATTGGCTTCCTGTTAAATCCAGAATTGAATTCAAACTCCTGCTCCTCACATACAAGGTCTTAAATAATCAGGCCCCATCTTATCTTAATGACCTTGTAGTACCATATCACCCTATTAGAGCACTTCGCTCTCGCTCTGCAGGCCTACTTGTTGTTCCTAGAGTATTTAAAAGTAGAATGGGAGGGAGAGCCTTCAGTTTTCAGGCCCCTCTTCTGTGGAACCAGCTTCCAGTTTGGATTCAGGAGACAGACACTATCTCTACTTTCAAGATTAGGCTTCAAACTGTCCTTTTTAAGATAAGATAAGATAACCTTTATTAGTCCCACATGTGGGAAATTTGTTTTGTTACAGCAGAAAGTGGACAGTGCAAAGTTATATAGAAAAATTAGAGAACACTGGAATACAGAATAAGAAAGAGATACTGTACACAACTGTACAGAATAGAATAGAATAAAATAAAATAATATATACAATAGGATAAAAATAGAATACAAATGCTATATACAACTGAGTAAAAATACAACTTTGTCAGAAAAAGATTATTGCACTTAGTCTTATTGCACATGTGTGGATGTGTGTGTTTGATCAGTTGAAGTCTTTGTTGTGGAGTCTGACAGCAGTGGGGAGGAAAGACCTGCGAAATCTCTCCGTCCCACACCGTGGGTGCCGCAGTCTCCCACTGAAGGAGCTGCTCAGTGCTGTCAGAGTCTCCTGCATGGGGTGGGAGATGTTGTCCAACAGGGATGACAGCTTAGCCACTATTCTCCTGTCACTCACCACCTCCACTGGGTCCAGAGGGCATCCTAGAACAGAGCTGGCCCTGCGGATCAGCCTGTTCAGTCTCTTCCTGTCCCTGGCAGAGATGTTGCCGCCCCAGCAGACCACACCATAAAAGATGGCTGAGGCCACCACAGAGTCATAGGTCTTCAGGAGTGGGCCCTCCACTCCAAACGACCTGAGTCTCCGCAGCAGGTACAGTCTGCTCTGCCCTTTCCTGTAGAGGGCGTCTGAATTATGAGTCCAGTCCAGTTTGTTGTTCAGATGAACACCAAGGTACCTGTATCTGTCCACAGCCTCGATGTCCATACCTTGGATGTTCAGTGGTTGCAGTGGAGGATGTTTGTGCCTGTGGAAGTCTACCACCAGCTCCTTGGTTTTACTCTGGAGGTAGTTCTGCTGGCACCAGTCCACAAAACCATGGGTCAGTTCTCTGTACTCCCTGTCGTCCCCATCAGTGATGAGGCCAACTATTGCAGAGTCATCAGAGAACTTCTGCAGGAAGCACTGGGTGGGAGACATCTGCAGAGTAGAAGGTGAAGAGGAACGGAGCCAGAACCGTTCCCTGTGGGGCCCCCGTACTGCAGACGACCCTGTCCGACACACAGCCCTGATGCTAAAGCATATAGTTAGCGCTGGACCAGGTGACCCTGAATCCTCCCTTAGTTATGCTGTAATAGATGTAGGCTGCTGGGGATTCCCATGATGCATTGAGTTTTTCCTTTCCAGTCACCTTTCTCACTCACTATGTGTTAATAGACCTCTCTGCATCGAATCATATCTGTTATTAATCTCTGTCTCTCTTCCACAGCATGTCTTTATCCTGTTTTCCTTCTCTCACCCCAACCAATCACAGCAGATGGCCCCGCCCCTCCCTGAGCCTGGTTCTGCTGGAGGTTTCTTCCTGTTAAAAGGGAGTTTTTCCTTCCCACTGTCGCCAAAGTGCTTGCTCATAGGGGGTCATATGATTGTTGGGCTTTTCTCTGTATCTACTGTACAATATAAAGCACCTTGAGGCGACTGTTGTTGTGATTTGGCGCTGTATAAATAAAATTTAATTTAATTTAATATTATAAAGAAATTGTAAAAGTAGTCTTTTGCATTGTGAAGTTTTTTATTAGTGTGTGCTTAAACAGGACAGTCGGATTTGTCCATGGTGTACCCTGCCTCTCGCCCAGTTTCATCTGGCACCCAGTCATGAAAATGGATCAATGAGGTTTGGTGATGGTGTTGCGCCACCCTTTATGTAAGTCAGATTTAACTTCCTATTTCTGTTTATTGTTCATGATGAAAATGGCGGTATGTGAGAAAGAAAAAAAACGAGAACCACTAATTTATACAGAAGCTCTTCTAACTAGAGCTAAAGAAAACAGAAGCAATAATAAGAAGAGGAAGTGCGGAGTCAGCCTCAGGTCAAAAGGACAGAGAGTCTGTTCCAAAATTTTGTTTAGGAAGCTTCCTCACGGAGAGATGTCACCTGGAAGTGTTTGTGTGGCGGCCATAATCAGGGCTGGTCCAATTCTCCACATACTGAGGAAAGGAGCTCGAATGCTTCTGTCATGGTCCTGAGTTTGGTGACTCAGTGTTTATCTTTTTGATTATTAATATTCTTTGTTTCAGTTAAATTCTTTGGTTTTGACTCTACACCTCCCCTGTGTGACACGTCCCTTGTCTAGTTTCCTGTCTAGCGTGTCGTGTCTCCCCAGCCAGTCCTGTGTCCATGTTGGAGTTTGTTACTCCTGTCTCTGTGCTCCATGTTCTCTCCGACTCTGCTGTCAGCCGTCTCCCAGATTACTCCCAGCTGTGTTCCCATCCTGTTTCCCATTCCCTCGTTACTCCATTGTGTATTTAAGCCCTGTGTTTTCCTCTGTCCGTTGTCCTGTCGTACCCTCGCTGCTGTGTGTATTCCTTGAGCTCCTGTCGAAATTCCCAGTTTTCAGTTCCTGTTTTTTTTTTTCTTGTGGTCTAGCTTCAGTTCTTAATTCTCATGTTCAGGGTCTGTTTTTTGTGAGTTTATTTTATGGAGGTTTTTCCTGTTTCATGAAAACAGTTACGAGGAGCATCAGGTGGGCTCGGCTCTGAACGTGAGACTAAGAGTTTTAGTTTGAACACTATGATAACAGCTTTGAGCTGATTATGCATTTGTTCTGATAACACCTCCGCTCCTGAAAATAAACTCTCCTAGCAGCAACTATCACAATCACAACAGGTATAGGTTCTGTGCCATAAACATTCTAATTCACATTTTATGACTCATTTAAATGTCCTCCTGAAGGTAAAACTCTTACAAACACACAGGCTGTAACGCCAGCTACAAAAATACTTCTGCTCACAATTTTCACTCACAAACTGACTCTGAGCCTCTTTCTTAGGTTTTTGATTGGTTTATATGACCTCCATAAAACATTGGCGCGTTGGAACATGTGTTCTAACCCGGTGAAGTAAGATCAGTGTTTTCTAGTCTTCTGCAGTTCTCAGCGCACGGCTCTTCTCTTTTCCTAAGTCCTTATCATATCTCCTACCAACTTTTCCTTGACCTCAGTGTTTTCATCGAGGTCAAGGAAAGCAGGTTAGGAATATGAGATAGGAGGTACCCTGAGGTTTATTCCAAAGTCCTGAGCAGTGCCACATGAGACCCTTTAAACAGCAGCTCCATGTTTCTACAGCGGATCTGTGGCTATATGAGTTCTATTGAACCAATGTGACTGTGATGAACAGAGCGATGAGCTGCACTCACCACTGTTGCTGAGAGAAACCTGATGGACTCGGCTGAATCTTCTTTCAGAGACAAATAGGACGCAACTGCAGCTCTGCTCCTTCACACGTTTACTTTCACTTCTGGAAAATGACGTTGAACTGAATTGAAAACATGTACATGCAGAGGCGGAGCAAGAAGTGGAATGTCTTGCTCCACCTCTGCATGTACATGTTTGCAATTCCTCCATTAGGATCAGCTGGTTTGTACCCGCTAACTGGTGTAGCAGGAGGCAGGAGTGGATCCTGAATTTACACAGTAATGACGGCATCAGGGGATCAGGAGAAACTCAGCTGTTTTCTCTGAGCTGAAATGATACTTGAAATTTAAGATGTTAGAAATTCATTCTTGAAACCTCTGAGTTTTCTCTCCTTTCAGCCTGCTGCAGGTACAGGTTACACCAGGTTAAAAGCATATGTTCATCTACATTTCTGTGTTTTTATTACTTAAAATATGTAATTACACTTTTATGTACATATATATTTGTATTTTGTAATTAGTGTTCTTAAATATATACAACAATAACAAATAATTATGAATAATTACAGTATATTATACTTATAATGTTATCATTATTAGTAGTAGTAATCTGGAGGCCGATTCGATTAACCGACTAGCCTGGCTCTGGTCGTTGACGCTGTGAGGGGAAGTACGGTGGCCGGCAGGCTGAAACGCGCTGGTAGTGCGGGGAGCTGCAGCCATGGAGGGGGTCACCGTCGGCCAGGTGTTTGACGCGGAGTGTATCCTCAGTAAGCGGCCCAGGAAGGTAAGCTCGGCGCCGGTGGCCCGGGTGTGGTGTGGTTCCGCTCGGCCCGGCCCGCTGTGACTGTGCTGTCTCCGCAGGGAAAGTTCGAGTACCTGGTGAAGTGGAGAGGATGGTCCTCCAAGTAAGTAGCTCGCTAGCTGCTAACGGCTAACGGTCATAACAAAGCCGGGCCGCGGCTCGGTTCGCGCCGCCGCCGGGGCTCCTACCGCCGCACACAGGGGGAGAAGCACGGCCGGTACCGACCCACCGCTGCCCGGCGTCGATCCACGGCGTGCCCGCGGACACGTCCAGCTCCAGGGCCGCAGCAGCTGAGACTCGGCCGGTCCTGCTCCACCGAGCAGCCTGATGTTGATTTGCTGACATGTTTTGTATTTGTGGATAACGCTGGCAGCTGTGCGTGGGCCTCCGTGATGGCTCCACACAGAAAACCCGCTCGTTTCCGTCCTGAATGTGAAATGTTTGTCGTGTTTTCAGGCACAACAGCTGGGAGCCCGAGGAGAACATTCTGGACCCCCGGCTGCTGGCTGCCTTTCACAAGAGGTCAGTTTGTCCCCAGACTGCAGGTAAACTCAGGTGTGCTCCACGTCCACCTGCGGGGAAGCTCACCTGAAGGGCCTGAGAGAGGAGCAGTCAGGGAGCTCCTCCAAAGCGCTCATTCAGTTAAACACCTTAATATTTGTAATGTTTTTAATCATAATTTAAATAAAAATATTTGTGTAAGCAGTTAAAAGTAACTTTGTTAAGAAAGGTTGTATAGTAACAACATTTTTTAATGTTATTAACCTAATTTACATAAAAATATAAACATGTCATATCAGAATTTATAAATTATGTATTTAATTTTACTGATAGCTATAATTACTGAAAGTCCTGCTATTATTATTATCAAAAAGATTTAAAAATAATATAAAAATGCGTTTTGTCTTGTATAATATACATATGAATTGATTACATATTGAAAAACTAAATGTAATTAACGAAATAATACATTTCATTATTAGTAAATGTTACTGTTACAGTAAGATAAATGTATAGATATATATTTTAATAATTCAATGATGGCGCCAATAAATAATAAATTATTAAAAGACTAAAAATATAATATTTATAGAGATGTAATTAATATATTTAATTTATTATAAAAAATTTAGAAATATGTTATTATATTCGGCAGCACGGTGGTTAGCATTGTTGCCTCACAGCAAGAAGGTTCAATTCCACCATCAGGTCCTGTGAGGAGTTCACATGTTCTCCCCGTGTTTGCGTGGGTTCCCTCCGGGCACTCCGGCTTCCTCCCACCGTCCAAAGACATGCAGTTAGTGGGGATAGGTTCATTGATTAGTCTAAATTGCCCATAGGTGTGAATGTGAGTGCGAATGGTTGTCTGTAGGGATGCAACGATACCAATTTTTTCAAACCGATCCGATACCGATACTTGGATCTGAGTACTTGCCGATACCGAGTACAAAATCCGATACTTCTACCACACAAGTTAAACTTAACCAGTAGTAAAGAAACGACCCCAGACAACTCTTTAACACAAAGCGAAACGTTTACTGAACGTAAGGGCAGAGACAAATACTGTACAACACATCCCTTTTTAAACTCAAATGATATTCCAATTCCTTAACCAAATGAAATACACTGTATAAATGAAATAATTCCTTTCAAATTATATTAAACAACCCAACTTATGTTATCACCTTTTGGTAAGTTACTCACTAATATACACTCCAAAACATGTTATATAACTCCACTAAACATACATATTCACACATGGGCCCCACACACTCACATTCACACTTGTTGCAGGCCTGTTTGCTGCTCACGCTGGACGATGGAGAAAATCCTCTTCTCCCCAGTAAGAGCACAAAAGTCTGACTTACAGTTCCGTTGCTCGGTAGGTCGCCGTTCACCAGTCCCACACTAAATCCACTCCCTGCGGACCCGATGCTGTCTCTGCTACAGCACGTTAGCCCGTCACTGTCCAGCTCCCCGACAGTCCATAGCGGCTGCCTCCGTGGTGCAGCCAAGCAGTCCGGGCTAGCCTTTAGCCTCGGCGATCGTAGCTGGAAACACAGTTTTCCACGGTGGTGCGACCGTTGAAACAAAAAGTCACTTCACCCACACTCTGTTGCGAAGCTCCCACACGGTTAGCTTTCTAGTTACACACTCTTTTGTGCTAGTTAACCTCAGTAAAACTAGCCGAGTCTCTCACTTTGGTTCAGCTAACCTCGTGCATCTCTCCATGCCGTTCTCTTCTCCTCCTCCATTGCAACAGATACACAGGTCCCGTTTTATGCTACCTTCACGGGCCTCCAGAAAATTAGAACTCTGAACAATATTTTAACTCCTTCAGAGTTACATACCATAAAATAATACTTTATGATTAACATAACAGTTTGATTGCTCTAATTACCTGTATTTACCTTGTGACATATTACAGGGCAAATTAAATTCAGGGTACAGTTACATATAAGGTTCACATAACTGTGAACACCTTATGTTACCGTGGCGTTCAAGTCCATGGGAATTATGAGTATCTACTCCCAAATGCGGGCTACATTAGTATCGGTTCATGGTATCGGTTAACTTTTACGAGTACGAGTACGCACACATTTTACAGTATCGGCCCCGATACCCGATACCAGTATCGGTATCGGTGCATCCCTAGTTGTCTGTCCCTGTGTGTGTTGGCCCTGTGACAGACTGGCGACCTGTCCAGGGTGTACCCCGCCTCTCGCCCTATGACAGCTGGGATAGGCTCCAGTGACCCTGAAAAGTATAAGCGGAGGCGAATGGATGGATGTTATTATATGTTATGTATTTAAAATATGTTACATATTATATGTTAATAAATTATTATTCTAGTATTCAAACTGAGAAATATATGTAAATAATATATAAAAGAATTAATGTGTATTAAATGCTAATAGTAATAATAACAAATATTCAAATTACTTTAAAAAAATCCATGTTTATTGAATATATTTAATATTAAAGTAAAATTTAATAATTATATTATGTGGACATGTAATAAATATATATTAGACATGTAATTTCATATTGATGGGTGAGCAGGCGCCCAGGTTCGAGTCCGGCCTGTGGCCCCTCCCCCTCTCTCTCTGACCACTCTCGTCTCTCTTCACTTTCATTTAAGGAAAAAAATATATATACATGTAACTATTGGAAACAAACAGCAGAGTCAAAGAAATGTAAAACTGACAAATCTTTGTCAAATGTGACGCGCGTCAGCTCACGAAGCATTTAACGCTCGTTTTTATAAAAGCAGAACGACGTGTTGAATATTTGGACTTCTGTGTGTTTAAATAAAGTTTGTTTCGATCTGTTCCAGAGAACAGGAGCGCGAGCTTCTGTTTCAGAAGAAGGGAAAGAGGCCGAGAGGACGACCTCGAAAGATTCAGGTGAAACACGCTGACCCCGCCTCCTGATTCTGACTCATGACCTCTGACCCCTCTGGCTCATTGCGTTCTGTTTCTGTTGTGCAGCCAGCACCCACCGTCACGAAGGACGACCGCTCCTCGTCCTCCTCTTCCTCTGGCCTGTCATCAACCGCCTCCTCGTCTTCCTCAGAGGATGAAGAGCACACAAAAAAGGTGAAGCCCGCCCCCCGCGTCCACCCCGTCCCTCAGAAGAGGCCTCAGATCCTGCTCGCCAAACCCGACACCCCCCGAAAGAAGAAGCGAGGGAGGAAGCCGCTGCACCCCGACCTGAGGGCTCTAAGGCAGGCAAAGAGCCGCCCTCCCCCGCCGCCGCCTCCACCCGCTCCACGCCACCACCAGCTGCCCAGAGACGAGCCGCGGCCCAGCGTGAAGAAGCCGCTGCAGCCGGCCAGCTTCACCTACACCGGCCTGAGCCGGAGCTCCAGAGATGAGGCCGGCTCCGCCTCCCAGACCTCCTCCGCCTCCTTCTCCCAGGCCTCCAAACCCGGCGCGCTCGGCTGCATTTGGACCAATCGCTCCCTCTCAACCTCCTCCCTGTCCTCCAGCTCCGCCTCCCAAAACAAAGCCACGCCCACCGCACAGAATAAGAACTCTGTGTCAGAGCTGAAGCGCTCTGTCCCGGAGATGGGCAGAGGAGACGGCTTTAAGGTGACGCCTCTGAAGCAGGGTGGAGCCTCTGGGTCGCTGGGACTGCACAGCAGCTTTGGGGGAGGCGCAGCGGTGCAGCGCCCCCTGCTGGCTCAGAGGAGGCAGGATGGCAGCGGTGGTCAAAGCGGGGTGGCTCCACACAAGCAGCTGAGCACGAGTCTGTCCAAACCGTCATCGTCAGCATCGCCGTCGTCCCGAGACAGAGCCAGCCAGGCGCTGAGCCTCCGTGCCCTTAACCTGCAGAGCGTCGGCAAACTGCCGCCCACGAGCAGCCTTCAGGGAAGCAACACCAGCGGGATGGCTGTAGCAAGAGCAAACCCACGAAGTAGCGGCAGTGGGATGGTCGTAAAAGGAGGAGCGAAAGACGCTCGCGCTGGAGGCGGAGCTACAGAGCAGGGCAGGATGAAGGACAAACTGACGGGTGGTGGCACTGCTCGAGGGAATGGTGGAGGGCGGCAGGACGGCCGTAAACACGCGCTTGGCTCTCAGAACAGGAACCTGAACGAGCTCAGCACCGGCGACTCCGACGAGACTAGCACCAGCGAGTCGGAGACGGAAGACGCCCTGTTTCCTAGCAACAGCAGACCCAGCCTCGGCAACAACGCCACCGACTCTGACACGGAGACGGACTGGAGGCCGGCGCGGAGCCTCCTGGAACACGTCTTCGTCACAGACGTCACAGCCAACTTCATCACGGTGACGGTGAAGGAGTCGCCAACCAGCGTGGGCTTCTTCAGCTCCCGGAACCACTGAGCCAGGCGCTCTGCTCGCTTCCTAAAACAGCTCAGGGTTCCTACACCTCTCTGGAAATCCAACACTCAGTCATTCCCGGCGCCTCTAGGGCGACCCTTCGGTTCCAAGAAACAAAAACACGGTGGAGAGATCGGATCGAGAAGGAAACTCCTCACAGTCGGCAGTAGGAACCCTGACGTTCAGACCCCGTTCGCACCTGAGATCAGGCTGCAGTCTGCTGACCTTTAACCTGTAAACAGGTCACCTTCACAGGGTCAGAGGTCAGGTGACTTTCATACCCTTTTAGAGAAAGTCTTCCTGTTAGGACGGAAAATCTATTAAAAAAAATAGTCAACGTAACAAAATGACTGTTCCCTCCTCTAAGATATAATACACTACGACTGCCAGAAGGGGGCGCTGATGTATGGGCTGAGATTGTGTTCATAAATGTTGTGTTTTGTAAATCAGACTGCTCAGTTTTGTAACCTTGTAAACTAAACTATCTGAAAATGTTACATTTGTGTATCTAAAGATGAGAATTTGTGTGTTTGTAAAGATAATTACGATTACGCCGTCCTCCATCTTTAAAATATATTACCCTTCCAGGACCTGAGGCTCAGTCAAGCTCCACTCTGACAGCCAAACCATCTGTTCTCTGATTGGATTGTTAAATTTGTGATTGACGTGACATGGACCAATCAGCTGAAAGGAAGAAAACTTGGATCTGTAACCAGACCGTAACAAAAAAAATGTGTAACCTGTGTAAATATTTTTTAGACACACACAAATTCTCATCTATAGATGCACAAACGTAACATTTTTTTTTAGATATTTTAGTTTACAAAGTTCTAAAACTACAACTACTCAGATTTACGAGTACAAAATATTTACGAGCACAATTTGAGTCCAGACCAATGAACCTAACAGCTGATTGCTGCCATCGGCGATGGAGGGAAAAAGAAAAGTCTGTGAACGTCTTGATGCATTCTCAATCATCCAGGAAAGTAAATCTCCAAAAGTTGAATCTGTTCATCTGGACGTAAAGTCTGTGAAACTCAGAGAGTATGTTTGTTTGAAGTAGCGTTCCTGCAGGATCGTCCTCGCAGTTTAAAGTCCTCACGCCTGTACTGAGCACGCTCATGTCGAGCAAACAAACAGCTGCTCACTGGCTGCATATAAACACCCCCGGCACCGCCTCACCTCTAGTTTCTCTCTGTCTTAAACACAGAGAGCCACTGAAAGACAGAATTATTGATCCGATTGTTTCTGAGCGACACGCCGCCCACATCCACAGCTGCTGTCACTGAACCTCGGACTGTCACAGCCAGCGGCTCTGTGGTGTCGGCGGTCGCTCAGTGCAACGTGAAACCATGCCACTATGAGTTAGTTTGTTTCTCATCTGAAAACATGTTTTGTTCAGTCGCCCAATAAAAAGATGAAATCGTTCTTGATCACAAAGTGATGGAAACCCGTCCGCTCGGTTTTTCTCACATCGCTGAAGCGTCTCAGGTCGCGTCACGGATGCGTTTTGGTGCTACGCTGCTTACAGCACAGTCCGACTATTCTGGCGTCCGTCAGCAGGCTTTGTGTTCTCGCCTCCTCAGGTCTGCAGACTGCAGCTCTGATGGGTGTCTAAACGGGGTCTGGACTCACAGCAGGACTGTTGGACCGCCGCTCGGCGGGATTAGCTCCAGTAGGATATTTGTGTTTGTTGGACGTACGTGGCTTCTTCCAGGGCAGCATGTTTAAAAAAAGAAGTTTCCTCCATCCGTCGTCTTTCAGTTCTCTTTGGACCAAAGGTGTTACGAATGTGAACTGTCTCGTTCTCAGTGTGGTATCGACAGTGTTTCTTGCACTACGTGCAGTATAAGCTCATGAGACATCCCATAATCACTTCTATATATGTACATATATATATTTACCAGTTTTGTACCATTTGAAACCATCGCCGTGTCTTTTGAAGGTGAAATATGTGTTAATTTATATTTGTAAATATGTTTTTCATGTGATATGTAATGATCTATGCGGTGCTCTTTCTGGCTTTTAGCGTCACGTACCTGTAGCCTGAAATAAACCAGAAGCACCTGAAACTTCACGGCTCCTTCCTAGTGTCTGTGTGCTGCCGTGTTTCACCACCAGGTGGCAGCGCTGCACAGAGAGTAAAGTGGAGGAGTGGAGCGCGGATGCAGGTGCTCGCTGACGGGTTGATGACCAGGAAAAAACAGTTTTAAATGAATGCAGTTAACAGGAGGTTTGCAGGTCATATGATGTCACACCAGTGACATCATCAGGTCACATGGACGGAGCGTCCAACTGAGACAAAGCACTGTTAATAAATCAGTTTCTGTAATAATGTGATAAACGCAGAATTCATTTTTCTTGTGTTAAAAATTACATTAATTAACCTGTAAATAAAATTACATGTTAATTGACTGATTATTTAAAAATATGTTTAAAATTAAAAAAAAAGCAATATTTTAAAAACATTTAAGATGAATAAATTATAATTAAAATATTTTTCAGAACAATATTAAAAGTTAGGATCTAAATAAAACACCATGAATAAATATTAGAATTTAAAAAACAACCTTAATTGTGATTTAATAATAAGTATTAACAGGAAATATGATGAATAATTAAAAAAGTCAATTACAAACTAAAATAGTGAAATCAAAAATTTAAAAAGTTAAAAATGACCTTTTAAAATTTTATTTTAATAAGCAAACCATTCAAGATATTTCAGAAACTAAATAATGAAATAAAATCTATTGTGCTTCACAAATGTATCAGACGCCAGGTTGATGCCACAGCAGCCATAAATAAACGGATTCTTCTTTGTGTTAACGGTGACTCCGCCGCTGTGTGCGAGCTCTTTAAGGAGAAACAACAGTAAAGCACATGATCATCATGGTTATCGTTATGGTTATTGTTCCATTAAGATACAAACTGGATTGATTTACGTACGTAACCGTGGCGTTAGTGGATGAATCTTCCTGCTTGATTAACTTCTGAATTCTCACAGACGTGGGTGTAAAAATAGGATTATTATTTCTAATAAATAACGTGCGTTTTAATGTTTTGCAGATTTTTAAAATATTTGTGTTTTGGTTTCATAAGATGAGATAACCTTTATTAGTCCCACACGTGGGAAATTTGTTTTGTCACAGCAGGAAGTGGACAGTGCAAAAGTTATGAAGCAAAAATTAGAATAAAATAAAATAAGAATAAATACAGTACACAGCTGTACAGAATAGAATAATATATACAATAGGATAAAAATAGAATACAAATGCTTTATACAACTGAGTAAAACTTTGTCAGAAAAAGAGTATTGCACTTAGTGTTATTGCACATGTGGATGTGTGTTTGATCAGTTGGAGTCTTTGTTGTGGAGTCTGACAGCAGTGACAATAAAAATGGTAAAAATTAAAATATAGACATAAATATAATATAGGTAGCAGGACCTCGTCACTATTTCACCATTTTTTCTGCTTTTTGTGCTGAATTTGATAAAAAAATAAAATAAAAAGGGTGTTTTACAGGTGCAGTTCCTCCAACTGGAATCAGCTGAAAAATCATAAACACGTCTTTAAAAAACCCTGACATGATCATCTGAGATGAGCGACTTAACGCCTCAGAGTTAATCGTGAGGAGGCATGGTCAGATAGGCCACACCCCAATCGTGAAACTGACATTAGGGTAAAATGACGTACCGGGACAGATTTTATATCGGGCTGTAGACGAGTTCAACTCTGTGGGTCTGACTCACTGTGGAGCCTCCAGTGGACGTCAGGGGAACTGCAGCTTTGTTTAAGCTTCCAGGTTTTCACGAAAAACTTTGAGCTTCTGTTTGGGATTCACGCAGAAACAAAACACGACAGCTAGAGATGTCAGATTAATGCAGGCGTCACACACTGATGTCTGCAGGTCGCTGTGTGTGTGTGTGTGTGTGTGTGTGTGTGTGTGTGTGTGTGTGTGTGTGATTTATGGTCAGAGCCGAGCAGAGAGGTGGAATTTTCCCAAAATAAGTTTGAGTAAACTGCTGGGACACAGGAGCCCTCACAGCACGCTGGTATGCACGAACAGTTTGAACAGTTTGGGGCAGTCTAACACCCCCATCGCCCCCCCCGAGCTGCATGCTACAGCGATGGAGGACGCTGCTTCTCTCAGACTGCAGGTAATGCAGCAGCTGTTGTCCTGAGGACTCAGAATGAGACACACCTTCACTCACAGGTGGAGAAGTTATGGTTGATTCACTGATGGAGGAGCACAGCCAGCTACACACTACTGCCTCCTTGTGGCTGCTGTGTGTTTCTTCCAATCCTGACGCTACAGTCACATCCAAATAACTGAAAATGAAAAATATGAAGTTATCATTAAATTTGTACCTGAGTGCGTTATTTATTCCAAAAGTTGGACACATTCTGTTGAGTCAGAAATCAAATAAATAAATCAAAATCAAAGTAATATTACATGAATAACATTAATGGTTATGAGAAATGTTAGAAGTAAAAAAAATGCTAAAAAAACAAACATTGTTGAATAAAAACCTGAAAAAGACTCTTCAGCAGCTCTGTGTGTGAAATAGTTTGATTCATGTTTCATGATAAAAATACTGGAAGGGAATGCAGCTGCTGAGAAACACAAACAGAGGAGTGCACACCGCCTCCTCCTCCTCCTCCTCCTGGAGGAGTCTCCCTGCTGGCACAAATACAGCCAGACTGTCATCAGTCAGCTGCTGTGAAACATCCAGATCATCTGCATCACTCAGCAACAACCTGAGGATCTGACCCTATGACCCCCCCACACACACACACACACACACACACACACACACACATACATATACTCAATGATGCATGCTGTCCTTATACAGTATGACCTGTATTGTCCTCATGCTGCTCCACCTGTGTCAGCAGCTCCTCACTAACCAGGAGTGGATGCTCCACCCTTTTCTCTGAGTGGGAGGTGCTCATTCTCATTCCTGATGCTTCGCACTCAGCTGCAAACTACCCCAAGCTGGAGGTCGCCATCTGTCACCAAGACAGCCGCATCTTCTGAGACCACAAAGTCCAACACACTCCACCCTTGGCTACACCCAGATTCTTTGAGAAAGGAACCACCAGGAGCGAGTCGGGCTTTGCTGGTCTCATGGGGACCAGAAACTAGAAAACCCAGCAGATGCTAAACACTCCCTGTGGGCAGTGATCAGCTTGTGTCCTGCTGTGCTCGGGGTGTGCTGGTCTGTGATTGGAGGATCGGTGCTCGGTCTCTATGATGCTCTCCCAAAACTCTGCTGCTCTACAGGAACTACAAGGTGCAGAGAGATCACCAGAGACCTGCAATGCTCTAAACAAATGACGAACATATTCTTGACCACTCTCGATGTAAATAAAATGCTGCCTGCTCTGAAACAGGAAAACTATTGAGGAAATTTCAGAAATGGAGGAAAAAATGTGTCGACTCTAAAACAAAGAGAGTCTCCACACGTTTATAACATTTTATATAGAAATGAAAGTATATTTATACAGCGTGAGTGTTTGTGTGCTGCTCATCGTCTGTCTTTGGTTACTAATGTTGTGCTTACAGGTTTTACACACTGACACGTTTGTTGCACCACAGGAAGTCCAGCACAGCACGCCGACTGAGGTGTAGGCGTCGGCCTCAGACAGCAGCTCCTGGCAGTCTCCTCTGAACACTGGGGTTTGTGACATGTGGGCGGGGACGCCGGCGGCGGCCGGGCCAGGCGGGTGGGTGGCCGCAGATGCCGGCTGTCTCCTCGCACTGCAGTGAAACCCTTGAAACACGTGGGTGTGACATCCGACATCTCCCACTCATCCTACCTGCAGTCTGTTTTCCAGGCGCTCCGTCTCTGCTGCACAGACTCAGCGTGACTCCGAGTGAACTCTGCTCAACATTTATGTAACCGTCCCACAAAACTGGGCCTTAAATCAGCTTCGCGAAAACGTGTCAGACATGACAGATTTATTTCACTTTGTTTCACTGAGCTCATGTTTGGAGGACGATGAGCTGCAGACGGGTTCCTGTTGGAGGTTTTTCACGTTCAACTGATCATTTGAAACTTTGTGTTTTTGTGCTACTTTTGGACAGAAATGTTTCACGAACATTATATTGACCATATTTTACTTAATATATAATTCAAATCTTCACAGTGTTTTAGCTGTGGTCCATAGAGCTCCTCACGTGGTCCAAGATGAAGCCCCGCCCGAGGAGAAACCACGTCTCAAAGCTCAGAGTCATTGATTGTTTCAGTGCGTCCGGGAGGTTCTTCAGTGATCTGTGCCAGCTCCTGGACTGATGCTGTTTCTCACATTTTTACTGATTTCTTTGGTTTAAAGTCTTTGTGCTACTTAAACCACACAGACTTGATGTTTTCTAATATTTGGCAGTGATTTAAACACAGGTGTGCCTGTTAGCAGCGACCACACAGAGAACCTTCTCGTCTCTGAGCTGCTGCTGCAGGTTTTAAACTGAAACTAAATGAGCGTTAAGTCGTTTGGATCAAAGTTTCTTCCTCCTCCTCCTCTCAAACATTTAGCACTTCCAGCTCTTTTGTTTTTGAGGATTTGCTGTTTTTTCAACAATACACAAAGTAAAATTCATTTTTTATTACTACAAACTGCATAATGACATCACACTAACTCACTAATGTTATCAGAGTATTTCAGGATTATGGAGAGAAAATGGACATAAAGACAACAAACAAAACTATATTAAAAGTTCACATCAAACTGAAGCTGAATATGTGACGATTAATAATCAGCTGGATTTATAGAATTTAATCTTTGAATCTTAATCTTCAACCTGCAGGAAGAACATAATGAATATCTGTAGTTCAGCAGCAAGAACAGCAGCACAGGTGTGCGCTCCACCTGAATACCTGCAGGGGAGGAGAGCCTGCGGGAGCCCTCCACCGCCCCTCCATCCTCCCTGCTGTCTGTGAGCTGAAACTCTGGTTTAAATAGTCAGGCTCATGTAGCACCACCCTGAACCATAAGGAGGCGCTATAAGCCAGCAGCTAACATGATCCCACGTTATTCACTGTAGTTTTAACTCATTTGTACTGAATCGACGTTCTTCTCTTGCTCAGCGATTGTTTCGTGAACAGGAAGCGTTCACGCTGAGCGTCTCTTTTAAACACAAACATTTGAACACAACACCGACACAAAACTGCTAAAACGCTGCCACCTTGTGGTAAATGTGTTTATTTCTCCAAAGAAATGACAGAAGAATAAATCACTGATAATAAACGATAATAATTTGAGTTTCTCGGTTACATCACTGAGCTGGAACCTGATTTGCAGGTTTTACTTTAACAAACAATTCCACCTTAAAATCAAGCAGAAAAAACACAAAGTCACCTGAATGTGACAAATGTTCCTGCGGTGCTGCTCGTTTCCACTCATTTTACTTTTCTGAGGACATAAAACAGATTCTGGACTTTTTGCACTGATCTTATTCTGAGCAGATTGACTCCCCGTGGACCCGCAGGCGCGCGCCGGTCCGTGGACCCGCAGGCGCGCGCTGCGTTCAGGGTTTTGGCTACTATGACAGAAAATGCAGTTTTGTACATTTATTGCAAAAACAAATTTGACACTTTTCTGTTCCTCGAACAGAAGAGAAAGTCAAACACGTGATTTTACAGGATGACGTGATGAATAAATAAAACCAGTCTGTTCTCTGCTGCCCACGTCTGTGATGATGTCACGCCTGTACAGGTGTGATGCAGGTGTGAGTTGAGAATCTCAGCTCGGGCACGCGCACTTGCACTCAGATATGAGCGGGTACTGCACCGGGATCCACGCGCAGTGTAGCGCGTTCCTGCGCCGGCAGCGCCACCGCAGCAGGGTCACGTGCGCGGCTCTGGCGGGCGTGCACAGCATGCCCTCGGGAACCGAGCACGAGCGTTTGTTGGAGCAGCTGCCCACCTTCACGTAGCGCGGCCAGAAGCGCGCGCCCAAGTCACTCCAGGCGTGCTGCACCGGGCACGCGGCACGCGCCCACAGCCACTGTTGCAGCCGGCGGCGCAGCTTCCGGCCGCGCGGCGGCTCTGGGACCCCCGGGGAGTCCGGGGGCTCCTGCGGCGGGGATGCGGACATGAAGCGCGGGTCGAAGCGGGCTCCCAGCAGCCCACGCAGCTCCGTGACGTTCAGGTCCCGCTCCGTGGGGTCCAGCGCCGGGTCCGGGTCCTCCTGCAGAGCCTCCACCGGCAGACCGTCCCCGGGGACCGGCCGCAGCAGGAAGCAGTGCTGGCACGCGCCCTCCTCCGTCCCGAAGCCTACGGAGAGCACGAGCGCAAACACGGCCAGGAGGGAAGAGGGCTCCATGTCCACGAGCCACACCCCCACGCAGGTATCCAGAAAGTCCTTAGCACCTGTGAGAGCACGCGGGGCGCAGAGGCGGGTCCGCGCAGTCCGTGTCCAGGTCCCGATGAGGCTCCACGGCGCGCGGGGCTCCACGCACGCTCCACATGCTGCTGCTGGTCCTCCCGAAGCCCGAGTGAAGCCTCCGCTCACTGCAGCCAGATATCCTGCAGGGCGCTGATGTCATCCACGTCGGGCCCACCCCCTCCCAAAATACTCCAAGTTCACGCACAAGCACGTGACCGTGAGCAGGAGGAGAGCAAAGCAGCAGGAGGAATCCACGCGTGATGGCGGTGAGCTCATAAAGTCAGCACAGACATGAAGTGAAAGTGTGAGTGGTACAAATACTCCAAAGTACCTGAAATGCCACTTGGCTGCAGGGCATGACACTTACCTGTCAAATCAACTGTTTACCTTGTTTAGGATCATTCTTTTCTGCATTAACAGAACTGAACCTAAAATCTGAGCTCCAAGTTTCATTCTTTACCACAAACATGTTTAATGAATCCTTTTCATAACTTAAATGCAAATAAATATATTTAAGAAATATAATAAATTGTAAATTTCAAAAACATGCACAAAACTGCAGAACAGTCAGCTGTCCCAAATCTGTAAACTCACTGCTGATATGTTTTGTCTCTTGCTGTCTCTCCTCACTCTCTGATGGATGAGAACTGCAGGCCAAGACGCTGATTTATGCTTTTTGTCCACACCCAGCTCTGCAAGGTTCCCTAAACAGTTGGAGGTTTTCTTTGTGACCCCTGCTGCCCTCCCGCCTCTGGCTCCTACTGAATTTTGGGTAATTTTCTGGCCGGTGACAGCGTGCTACGGGCGCCGTTAAACTGTCATATCTGTGTGAGGGGGAAGTCAGCGGCAGTGAGGCGATGTGCAGATAAGACTTCCTCTCTTTGTAAACCTTTTATCCCTCACTCCACATCGGGCTCCACAGAGGAGCCCCGGGGGACTCGAGTCCACGCTGCGATGGATTCAGAGCGCCTCGAGGACCTTTTGGGTCGGGGGGAAAGGCAGCAGTGAGCTCTGCTGTCAGAGGAACCGTCTGAGGAAAGTAAATGCTGGCTTACAGGAGCTTCACATCCAAATATGGTGGAAAAAACACATTTGGTTCAAACATCAGCTCAGACGACAGCTTCACTCCTTCATGTCCCAAATAAGAGCATAACTGATCGAGAAAGTCGTAAAACGGTTTGTCGTTGTGTCGGCTTTCATGCTGGCGTCAGCGCTCAGAGAGCTAATCCTCACAGCGACTTCACCGTTCATGGCTGAGAGCGTGATTCAAATCACGAAATGATGAAATCCTCGGGTCTTTAAACTCATCGCGTTAGTCGGTGCAAATATTTTACCCTCTGCTAACCTGCCCCACAGGATGGGCTGGATTTAACTCCAGATCCTTCTTTATTGTATCTGGTGATGTTTTGAGCACACCTGGTGAAGAGCAGTGCTCGAAACCGGTGTTGATAGTTTCTCTGTGTTATTGAAGCGTCTTTAACATACGCTATAAAACAAATTTAGGTGGCCGTTGATGTGACTGACTCTGAAATTGTATTTTTATCCTTTTGGATAAAAGGAGGCCAAACGTCTTCAAGAACCTAACAAAAACTCGTCCGATTATTTTAAACTCAGGTGTAAAAACCTGAACTTTGAATCCTGGCAGAGCCGTTTTCATTCATTCTGCAGCTCGAGCTGTTGTTGTTGTTGCTGACGTGATGGGAGTCGCGTCCTTGGTCTTATCTTAAATATCCTTCACTTGCAGCCCTGTGATTGTGGAAACGTGGAAAGTGGACCTTTGAGACTGTTTAGTCCTCCTGCTTTCACTTCCCAAACAGGCTCTCGTGCTTTTATTGACGCATCAGTCGGGATTTATTGGGGAAATTGAGGAGATTTAACAGGTAAATTTATTCAGTGTGTTCTGGTTTAAAGCGATCAGGAAAAACATCTGTTTGCACGTCTGTGCTTCGACTCGTGTGTCCAGGGTTCAGACCGAGCTTCTTTGAAACGATAATTCTGGCGGTGGGGGGGCGGGGCTGAAACCTGCCTCTGATAACGGCCCGTTTCGTGTCTGTTTTTTAGCGCTTGACCTGATCCCGCCACCTTGAAGCCTTCGCGCCCAAATGGACCGTCCAAATTGCCCTGGTCATCTCACCATCAAAGCCAGAATTACATCAACAACAAACAACAGCTCCCCGCTCCCGGTTTTATCTGGCCGGGTCACGGACGAAGCAGCCGGCCTGTTTCTCCTTCATCCTGGGAGGCCCTTTGATTCATTATTAAGATTACGCTAACGTTATATTTGAACATCAGAGGAGCAGTTAGGACCTGCAGGAGTCCCGACTAAAGGCTGGAAACCCACTGATCCACTGCGCTGGGCCGTATCGCAGCCCGGCTTCGGAAAATCAAAGGAAAACGTGATTCAGAACATGTGGATCTGTGTCTGTCTGTAGTGGAAAGACGAGGGAGAAACACAGCGGCTAAATGGAAACTATGGAGAACGCTAATGGCACTACGAGGCTTTTGATGATAAGTCAATGAGAAGCTGACGTAATGTTTTTACCCCAAAAGCCTCGAGGACACCGAGAAGAGTGACTCCAGAAGTGTGAGTTTGATGGAAAAGCAGGAAACAGAAGGATTATTACAGCGCGTTCACATCAGCCGCAACATCTGCTCATGTAGGAGACTTTGAAAGGAAAAACACAGAAAACAGATTCAAATACAAAATAATACACTTCAACATTACCGAGTATTTTCGAGGGTCGACATCAGAGGACGAGGACAGAGCCGCCGTTCAGGTTCCCGTACATCCCGTCGGACAGGAAGTGGTTGCACTTCAGCCGGAGTGCAGCAGGGGGCGTTTCAGGAGAGAGTCGTCAATGAATCGAAGTGAACGAGCTGTAAATGATCTCCACCTGCTTCTTCATCTAAACCTACAGCTGGTGCATGGCTTCATTACTGCAGAGCCTTTACTTTCCACCTTAAAGCACCTGCAGGCTTGTTGCGAACAGCTGTTATATAAATAAAGCTAAATTGAATCTACACATTTTGTTTTAGTTTTCATGAATCATAGCATGTCAAAGCATCGGCGTCCTTTAGTGATTTTCCCCTCAAACACTGATTGGTCAGTGATGGGTTTGGGACAGGACGTCGTCCCTCCATGGTGCCTGTTTCAGACCATAAACAGAACGTTTCCACCAAACGTCGGTAACAGCAGGCGCTGCGATTAAACTGACACTTTTGTGTCTGTATCTGTTATTATAGAGTCTACTGTACAATATAAAGCGCCTTGAGGCGACTTTTGTTGTGATTTGGCACTATATAAATAAAATTGAATTGAATTGAACTTTTTCTCTAATTTCACTGAAACATTTTGCTCCACTGACAGAAACATGGAGCTGGGGTGAAATGAAGGCCTGATGTTGGTACGTCTGCATCAGTCTGAGCTGCTGGACCGTCCTGCCTGCAGAGCGGCAGCGGCGATCCTGTGGCTTGGACTGACGCTCCTGAATGCTCCGGGAGCTCCAGCTGGAAAACTCCCTCCCAGCGGTGGTGTGAGATTCCAGCTGGTTTACACCCTCCCACACGGCGTCCTGTGACCGCAGCTGCCCGGCGTGCAGCTCAGGAGCTCGGCCGATTCCTCCCAACACCTACGAGCTGACCTCTGAGAGACCACAAACACCGTCCACAGTAACGCTTGGAGGCTTTAACCTTCTACTGTTCTACAGTTTCATTTAATACTCTGAGCTCACAAACGTGAAACTGTGTTCATGCTTCCTCGCTGCGTGCCAGACTCTCTTATCCTTGGTTCTGGCCTGTGATTCAGATTTTGCAGTGACAATAAATCCCTTCTAATCAGAGCTAAACCTGGTGTACACCAAGACATGAATCAGATGTGAAGCCTGAGCTAAATCTAATTTAAAGCCAGAATTAAATACGGTTAAAAGCTGACATTAAACCTGAATTAAAACCTCCTTTAAGCCACTTAATTAAGTCCAATTTAAGCTTGAATGAAGATTTAAAACCAGTATTAAATCTGGTTTAGAGCCTGGATTAAACTTTTACTTGAAGCTCAGGTTAGACCTGATTTAAAGTTAAGCTTTAAATCAGATTGAACGCTGACATTATTCCCAACTGAAAAACTTTATTACACTTACATTAAGCCCGATGGCAGCCGGTATAAAGCCTGATTTAGAGTCAACGTTAAACCAGACCTAATCCAGACTGAGGCTGCGTTAAACCCGAGCTTTCTGAAGCAAAGCTGTGACTGAACACACCACCTAAGGAATAAAGAATGTTGTTTACCCAGAATGCCACGGGCACGGTGCACAAACCTCACAAACAGCAGGTGGCAGGTTGAAGTGCACGACATCAACATGAGACAAAGTTTATTTCAGCTGGTAAAATACATCCATTCCTGTGAGGTTGCAAAATGTCAAAATGCATGAACACTTTTCGTAAAGCAGTCCATAAAAAACACGTCATCAACGTCTGCTGCAAATAAATAAAGTGGCATTAAAGTGAACGCAAAAGGCATTTTTAGATAAATGGAGGTGATCCAAAAATATACAGACAGAAGGTCGACTCGGCGTTTCTGAGTCCGCACATCACGACAAAATACCAGACGTGATAAAAACAGCAGAAGGAAAACATGAAGACAGAGTGAAATAAATAAAAACAAACAAAGTTTAGGCGTTCAGCCTTTCAGAATAAAAGCCTTTGTGAGACAAACAGGAGCCTCAAAATCAATAAACTCAACTTACTGTGGAGCGAGTCACCCGGCTGCTGCTTTCATTACTTTAATGACAAATGAAGTGAAACTGTCTCCTTCCTGCTGTTTATTACAACTTTTATTTCCATAGCTGTAGCCAACACCTTTGTAGTCATCAGCCAAGTTTCCATCCAGCTTTCATGTTTTCAATTCAAGCATTAAATTCAAATAAAAAAAATAGAGAGAAAATTTTCCCTGTTCGATGTGTTTTTGAGTTTGATATAGCGTGGATGGAAATGACATTTCTAATGTAGCGTTAACTGGCGTCGTCCTGTACTCGTACACAAGGAAACTAAAACTAGGATAGGTGTTTAACGTGAACGACGACAGCTAAACACAAACATGACAGTCTTTTTGTAGAGCTATCAAAATTCACAGTACAACATGCGGTGGTTTAAATTTTCAGGTCAAATACTCGAATGACTACAATCAGTTTTTATTAATTTTGCTAGTACATAATCAGAAGATGTGATGGCCACAGGTACAAAAACAAAATTTAAATTGTAATAAACTGGTTTAGCTTAAGGTCCTGTCCACATGTACGCGGGCATTTAGTTAATGTCACTTTTTCTGTGTCTTTTGGTCTATAAGTTAACAATTATTGTTTATAGGCTTTTGAGCTGCCAGCAATTTTATACAGTGAGGCTTATATCGCCACCTGCTGGCACGCTCTTGATATTTTTCAAAGAGAAATCCTTGCTTTAAAAAATACCCGTGTACATGAGGACGTAGCCTAATGCTGACAGTCAGACGTTCGATACCAAAATCATGTCTCGTGTCAAGCTTCAGAACTGTTGGCAGGCTTTTTGTTTATTAGATCCAGGAGACCTTTGTTAGTCCTGACAGAAAATGCAGTAAATGTTTAAACTCCACTGAATAGCCGGTGTGACGTTACAGCTAGCTGGCTAACCACCCTGCCTTTCATCACTCTACGTTACCACATCTTTTAATTTGATGCTTTTGGTTCAACTCAATCGTCTTAGACTTTATAATTTTTCAGCTGATAATTTTGCTAGCTGGCTAATTAGGATTCACAGTTTTTGCCCACAATAACATTAGCAAACGGTCCACGTTAGTTTAGCTAGCTGTACCTTAAGTAACTAAATTGAATGTGTTAAAATAGTGAATAGATCGTACAATTATCTGATATTCCTGTTTGGCTAACCTATGTTCATTACATAAAACTGGTGTTTCCTCTGGCTAATGCTAGCTAGTGCTCTAACACGAGCATTTGTTTTGTCGTCATGTGGAGCCAAAAGATAAACATCACGTTCTTTGGATTTTTTTTAGGGAACTTTAGCCTATGAAATGACAGGTTACTGAGGTTTAACCATGTGACTTGTTCACCATTTTAGACACGTGACAATCATGGAGTCAGCGTAGAAAATTACAAGACTTGAGGCCAGTCTGAAACCATCTGCCAACCACCAGTTGTTTCCTGATCATTTCCAGACCAGTTGCGAGGAGTAAATGATTACTAGTGTCAGCCACGCAGGTCTACTGCCCGGTCAGTGGTAACTAACCCTTGCTAGGGAAAATGTGCATTCTCCAACTGTCTGGCAAAAAGTTACTTGTGATTACTTTGGTTCCTAACATGTTGCTGCAGTCTTAGTCTGAATGGAAGAAACAGACCTGTCTACAAACACCGTCCAGCTGTAGTGAAACTAAAAGTATGACACAAACCTTCTCCATCATTTCTGGTTCGCATCGCACTTTTTCAAGTTTTAATACAGCCGGGCTAACAGTTAGCAAACTTGAAAAACTACAGACAATCTGTGAGCAACAAGACGCTAAGATGTTTTTGGTGTTCCACCGTCTCAGCAACCCATTTCAACCAAAGACCTCAGGAACCAGGGCCAATCAGTTTAGGAATACACATTTCCATAGTAACCATGGTGGTTGCATCACGTCCACGGCAGACGACTCTTCAGCAACGTGTTCATGACATCATGCGAGAAACCTCAATAATCCTGATTTTTAAATGACTTCAGCTTCCATTCAGATATTGGCGATAACCTTTAGCACAAACATGATTTTGGTAACGATCTTCTCTGTAACTCTCAGTATGAAAACTAATATATTATTTAACTACACAGTGAGCTGTGATAACGAGGCAGCTGCAGCAGAAACGTGTTGGTACATTTAGTGCACGTCTGGTTGTAAAGCTGAAATCTTCAGACATCACTAAAGATCATCTGGAGAAAGAATCAAACCTGTAAATTGACGCTTTATCGTCAACTCTTTGTAGGACATTAAACTGACCTTTGTACAGTCACTGTGGTAGAAGCTGCCAGAGTTAATGCCCAATTTAATCAAATATTTAATTAGCTTTAATTCCATAATTGCTTTGTGCAAACGTTAAAAATGCACTTTTAAAATACTGTGCATACGTTAAGAATCTGTGCATGTTCAAACCGCTCTCCACTCTACATCACTTCTCTATAACACAGATGGAGCTGCTGCAGGTTTTAAGTAAAAAAGAAAAAAACAGAAGAGTAAACACCGCCATTGTGGAAGAAGCGGAACAAGAAGTCAACAAAGACAGCACAAACACCGCCAGGTCTGACCGCACGGCGAAGGCGAAGGATAAACCGAAACCCCCAGACTCCCTGACATCGTCATGCTGAACAAGAAAGGAAGCACAAAATGGACGTAAAGCTTCAGTCAAAGATTAAAACAAACAAAAACAACACTACAGACTACTTCATGCCAACAAAATACAGCTCCGACTAGTCATCCACATTCCAGGTAAAATAGTTGGTCTTTAAACCCGAGAATATAAAAATACTTCATGTTTTAAGGTTTTAGTGGTCTTTGTTTAGTGACTGAGGCAGTTTCCGTGCTCAACACTCAGGGATTAATATATTTATATGTAATTTCTTTTTTTTAACACCAGGACAGCACACAGGAGCAGCTCAGAACAACAGTGATTGAAAGACGGGATTGGTTCGTCACAGGCGGCCACGAACAAACAGGCTGAACCGTACATTCAAGTCGAGGGAGGGGATCCATGCTCTGAGGGCGGGGCCGAGAAAATAACTCTAAACTGGGGATTTTTTCTTAAGAGCAACAATCAATCAAACCACCTTTTTTTCTTTTATTTTTTTGTTGGTCGACATGCAGAGTCGTGTGCAAAGTTCCTGGTCGGAGAAGCAGTGCTTGGTTTGTCGTTGCATTGATTTTTTTCCTGGGTAACAGTCGATGCCATGGGTTCTGAGGCTTGGCAGAGTTGAACCAGCAACTTTAGTTGAGTTTACAATCTGCGGAGGTCGGAGGGCAGCTCGTCAGCAACGCACCCAGCCAATCATCACTGTGGTAGAAAAAGGAAGGGCGGGGAATAATTAGGTGAGATGTGAATAATGACGGATCTGAAACCTGCATTCTTTCTAATGTCCAGCAGGGGGCGACTCCGCAGGTCGACAGTATAAACAAATAGTTTCTCACAACTGTCGACTGTTCCAGTATTGGATGTTTATATTGATCGTGAGCAAGTAATCATTTCAAAGAATTTAAAGGATGAGCTCAATAATAATTTCTAAGAATCTTCTAATCAAAGCTCAAACTGTTGATTTTGAGCCTGTGAGGGGTTTTTTAGTAATCTAAACACTGCAGTTACATGGCCCCGCTCACCTACTGTTCAGAACTTCTGTTTGTGAGGGGTAACCAATCAGAAGAGTGTTTGCTTAAAAGGGGAGGAGCTAAAACAGCTTGTTTCAGACAGAGGTTGGAATGCAGACTACAAGATAAAGAAGGATTATTATGAACTATGAATCATGAAAAGCTGCTTAAGTAGAGAACAGGAAGTGACATCATGCCTTGTTGGTTTCGGTAGTACCTACATGTGTCTGAAGAACTTCTTCCTTAAAGCGTGCTGCTGAGGATCTCCGACACCTGGGCGTTGGTTTGGTCATCCGAGTCCACCTCCTGGGCGGTGGCTCCCTCTGGCTCCTCCCCCTCCACGACCACCGACACACCTGCGGCCCTCACCTTCTCCATCACCACTGCCCCCTGCTCCTCCTCCTCCCACCCCCTCCTCTCGTGGCCCGGTGACAGCTCTTTGCAGGGCTCAACGAATATCCTGCGAACGTGTGGTCGCAGCTCCCGGTGTCGGCTTTTGCGGCTCTCCAGGACACAGGAAGCGTGGCTGACGTAGGTGGTGCCGTCTGGGGAGGGCAGGTCCCCCGGCAGGGGCAGGTCGGGGTCGAGCTGCTTGGTGTAGATTCCCTCTGACAACGATCCGGTGTGACTCTCCCCGCTGTGGCCCCTGAGCCAGCGCTGGGGCCCGCTGAAGTACTGCCCGCGGTGGCTCCTGGACAGGAGCTTGCGTTTGGCAGGTGGGTTGGCGAGGGTCCGGATGGGGGCGAGGCCCTCATGGTGGCTCTTTGAGAGCGAGAGGCCCTCCAGAGTCCGGGTGGTGTCAGACAGAGCCGGGGAGAGGGGCAGGGATAGGGGAAGATCTTTGGAGAATCTGGGGGAGAGGGGGAGGGAGGGGGAGGTGGGCAGGGTTCGAGAGCGAGAGGGCGAGCGAGGGAGGAGAGGTGAGGAGAGGGGAGCATCCTTAGGATCCTTCACCACGGGCGAGAGGGGGAGGTCTTTAGCCGGGCACACGCTGTACCTAAGTGTAAACCATGAGGAAAGTAATCAGATTACTTTAACAACATGGAGGACCTGGAGGATTGATACTGATCCTCGACAACTCAAAGAAACTAAAATCTAAAGAAATGAAAACTTCAGACGAAAACAAAAAACGAGAAAACTAAACGTCATGTGACTCTGAGGGTGGGCCTGTGATAACCATACCAGGTGTGCAGGGCGCATCCTAGTCAGGTGCTGAAGCACCCCAGTGCAGGCCGAAGGTAACAACACTGTGCTGTGGACTGACTCTGATCTACAGTGCACACACATGATGCATGGTTAAAGAAAGCGCACTAATCACCGGAGCTCGTTGATTTGGAGCACGTCCGGGGCGCTGCCGCCCAGCGAGTGCAGGGCCTGCTGGGACAGATCCTGGCCCGGAGAATAGAGCAGATCCAGGTCACGGGGGCTCAGGGCATCGCTGGAGTCATAGTCGCTGTCTGTGGGCAGGAACACCTCCGAGGACGCATCTTCATCTGAGCCCAGCAGCGACTCTAGAAGACAGAGGAACGTGCAACATTAGCTTTGAGTCTTTTTTGTTTTCCCGAAGTTTAAATTGTTGAGCGATGCCTCACCGCTGATGGCTTTCCTCCGCCGGAGCTCTGGGGAAGGAGACGGTGTGGGCAGGTAGTCCATGTTTGAGGAAGTGGAGTCAGTCTTCTGTTGACCGGAGTCGCTCTCAGGAACGCTGGCATCCACCAAGCAGGTGATGGGCACGCCGCCTCGAGGCTGCTTGTAGCGGGCGTATTGTAGGGCGTCCGTAATCCAGCGAAGGTCCCGCCGCATCTCGTCCAGTTGCTACAGAGACGCAGAAAAAACAAGTTTAGCCCTCAAAAACAGCTCGATGGGATCTGCATGGAGCACAGCAGGAGTTACAGCTTTACTCAAATACCAGAGCGCTTTTCTGATGACCTATTCATCTTTAAATGGCATCAGGCGATAACCACTGTGATAACTGAAGCCGTCGACTGATTATGAAGTTTGGTTCTGCTGTGAGAGATTTTACTGGGTTTCTTTTTGTCATAACAACATTACTAACGCTGAAAAGTAAATTCATGTATTTAACGGGACTTTTGAGTTCAGCTGTCGAAGTGGAACTTTATGAATAGGAGTCAGGGCTCAGTCACAGGCTCCGCCTCTAACACTATCAAACAAACATGAATGACAGTTTTTCTGTGGCGCGCACGCTCTGTGCACAAAGGTAACGTCAACATGTGCCTCCGGTGGAACAAAAGGAGGCAAATGTGCACGAGCTCAAAAAGCGATCAGCTGATGTCACAATCAGCTTTAGTCTAATCGGCTGTACTCTTCGTCCTATTGGTCCTGCAGAGCAGCTCCGCCTGCTTTTTGATCCCACTGATCTGACCACCACCCGCCTCTACGGTGACGCTTCCACGGCAAAGTTTTACCCACTGGCTCTGGAGTGATGGATCCACGCCATCAGCTGAGTACATCCCGTCCCACCACGAGCACCTCAGCGTTCCTGTGTAACACTCCTAACAACAACATTGAGATCTCAGCTGTTTTAGGAAAAACCGTACCGTGTTTCCTGCACTTTGTTTAACATGTGATGAAGACATGGAGAACAATTATATTTGTATACAAACTGCTGGTGACCTGGTGGCGGATCCACGTCCACTCGGTAAAGTCTAATTTGGCTGGAAGGTTAAAAACACTTTATACAAATAACTTGCAGTTCAGCCCAGAAACGGAAAAGCTGTTAGAATCCATCAGCTTGTAATTAGTTTGTGCTGTTCCAGTGGAAAAGACGTAAAAACGACCACTTTAAAGAGAAAATGGCCTCATCAGCCTTTCAGCTGTGGGCTCTGAGCTCTCAGTGGGATCATCACAGCTTATTATGAATATTTGTCTGAAAAAGTCCAAAACAAAGAAACCACAGAAACAAACAAAGATTATTATACACTCTCATCCGTTTAGCTGAAGTGACATATTACTGTGGATTTCTCTGTTTTGTATTGTGCTCTTATATAAACATGTGTTATATGTAAGTGACAGGATTTCTTCATTAATGGTTAAACTGCTGATCCGATCACACAAAAATCCTCTGGAAACAGTGAGAAACGTGTTTTCTTTGGACGGGAGTAAAGTGTGATTAGCAGCAATTAGCCTGCTGTCAGAGAGCGCAGAGGCTCGCCGCGGTCCTCACAGAGTCAGCCAACCGCCGACACACACGGCGGGGAGACGGACAGCGGCGATGACTCGGCTGGAAAGAATGCGGTGAGTTTGCTGCGAGGAAAACACGAAGGAGATTCCTGCTCGTCCCACAGAGTGCGGCGGCACGTCTCTGCCGAGTGTTTACAAAGAGCTGCTGCTGAGCCCGGATCGATGTGAGCCATTACATCAGCCCCACGCCGCATCCACAGGAAATGAAGCGACGCAGCGCGAGTCTGCTGCTCATCTGCAGCTTCTTATCGTCAAATCTAAACACAACACGCCAAAGAAATGATGAATGCTTCGACAACAAAGGGCAAAGTCACACCTGAGCCCGCGCCCTGGTGCAGGTACATAAAAGATGCCAACGTCCTACAAATAAAGGCTTCTGATTGGTTTACTGTCTCTGGACAGATGTTGTCAGTTTCTGATTGGTTTGTTTCATTCCTCTGTCTTTCCTCTGCTCCGTATCTTTGGATGAGTTCGGTTTTCACACACAGAAAACTAAACCAGGTGAGCCGGTTCAGTCTGCTGATTGGCCCTAAACTCTGAGCCTGGTTCTGTTGGAGGTTTCTTCCTGTTAAAAGTGAGTTTTTCCTCCCCATGTCGCCTGGAGCTCGCTCACAGTGTCATTGAAGGCTCAGACTGGCAGCACATACCTGGTGTTGGGTCGGATGGATCGGATCACGTTCTCACCTTTAACAAACTGGAGTTCGTTTGGAGCCGAGTCTCGGTGTTTTGGGCCGCGCCCGTGTGATTACCGCGTGCAAAAACGCACCACAGTCTGACTGAAGAGGCCTCGTATAAGCTGGAGCTGTCTTTCTGCAGTATCAGTGGGACAAACTGGGCTGAGCCATCACATCCATCAGGTCCAGTTTTATTACATTTAAAGAAATATATAAGCAAAAGTCATCCTGCGTTCAGACCTCCGGGAAATTTGTTGAGCGCCACAAATTCTCTTAAATTGGTTGTGACAAAGAATCTGCAAAGCTGCACGGTAGTAAGAAGAAATCAGACAGTTGGAAGTGGTTGCACCGCAGATAAGATGCCGAGCTGGAGGTTTCACGCAGATCGGGGTGGCGTGGAGCTTCAGGGCGAGAGCTGTGCGGTGACGAGCTTCCCGAGCTGAAGATGAAGTTTCCATCTGCAGCCGATCAGACTGACAGCAGCTCCACGATTTCACACCAAGAGCGACGCAGGCAGATACGCCGCGCTCTGCTCAGCGTCGCTTCCCACAAACCTCAGCATCTGTGTCCGGTTACCGCAGCGACGCCCGTCTAGCGCTTCTGTTTCCTCCTGAGCCAAACCTGCTTCCTCAAACAGAAACTTGACTTCCTGATGAAGACCAGCGATACGGGCTCACTGACGGGACGAAGACGGCCGATCAACAGGAACTGTGATCGATCTGCTCTCCATCACTGCAGGTGAGTCTAACTGTCCAATCAGACTGGAGTCTGACTCGAGTGTGTGAACTTTGTAATAAATCAGTCACTCCTGTAACGTTTGTGTACGTGATAACGTGGGAGCGATTAAATGTTGAAACCAGCTGTTGTCACAGATGTGCTCAGGCTGTGGACATAACCATAATAAAGAGTTTTGGACCCGTTCACAGTTAAAGTGATGACCTGTCCTCAGGACGCCTGACGGAGGCTCCACCCCTCCACGCGCTCTGACGGCTTTTATTTTCCAAGCATTTTGTGGTCGGAGTCGACTTTTTTCCGAGCGTACGGATGACAGCCGGAGAGCGAGACGACGGTCTCACACACTCTGGCAGCGCTGCGATCGGAGCCAGCCCTTGTGGTTTAGCGGTCGGCCTCCATTGATGGCGGCGGCCGCGAGCTTTTCAAGAGCAGAGAAACAAACTGTTTAACAGCACTGACTCTTTGTTGCCTCCATAAACGTCGATCACAGACTCGTCTGCTTTCAGTTTGTTTGCTTCTCAGAGAAAAACTGGATATGAAATAAAATCATAAAGATGATCAGATTTATTACACGAAGGCTGTTTGATGAGCTGTCGGGCGATTAACATCGGCGTTCACGCCGCGGAGACGTTTACAAGCCTCAAGGTCGTTTTAATCTGATGAATAAACCAAACCGCCAGATTCCAGGTCAGCTGACTCACAGCGCTGCAGTGTTTTGGTTTCACACTTTCATTTCAGGAATTTTTCCCACATCTTTCAGAAAATTCTTCCCTGAATGTTTCACAGCCTGGTTAGCGTCACACGGTTCCATAAACTACCAAGCAGACCTTTTCCAAACTGTCGCAGAGAGCCGCTGACCTGCTCCAGGACAAAGGCTACAAATATCTGCTTCATCTTACACGACGAGCTGAAATATGAGGACGTTACAGAGCACGCTCTCCTCAGGATGAAGCGCCACAAACCAGAGAGACAGCTGAAGGAACCAATGACGAAGAACCTGGACTAAACCTGAGCCACAGCGTCTCAGGTACAAATCAGAAAACTCGTCGTCTGTGAGAACTTTAAACCTGAAGGTGATGATGAGTGTGTGAAATGCATGCTGGGAAAATTCATACAACACGTCAAGAGGTTAAAGACGACCAAAGTTACCTGGATGTAGTCCAGGATGAGCTGATGCCTCTGCTTGGCCGTGGCCACCTCGCCGTCAGTGATGGCCTCCCGCAGTGCCTGCTGGGTAATAAGGGCGTCCAGGTCGAGGACGGAGGACAGGCGGCAGTACAGGCTGATGAACTTCTCTTTGTAGGTGCAGAAGTGCACTGAGGAGAGAACGGAAAGGGGGAAACGTGAGAGAGGAGACTCAAAGCATCGCGGCGGTCTGCCTCGGCAGGCCCGGCGAGCAGCAGCACGTACACGGAGCGAGTGTTGTTCAGTGTGATTGGCTGCAGAGTGATTTAATGCTCGGCTCTGCAGACGGACCTGAGCGTCTGTGCCGCCACAATAAAAGCCCGGAGCTCTGCCGGACGTCTGCACAGCGAGTCCGTAAACCCGAGAGCCCGCCTCAGAGCTGCTCAGGGCTGCGGGACAGTTGGCTGAAGATTTCCTGTAAGAGCTGCTGCTCTGTGATGTTTCTATACACGCTCGCTCCCTGGTTACAGCCTGATTGGAACGTTAGAGTTCCTAAAACCTGGAGATGGCGTTCCACATTCCCTGTTCTTCAGTCCTTCTGCAGTCGTCTTGTTGGACCTTTCATTGAGCTCGTGGTCTTGAAAGTTCTGCTTGGTAGCTTCTAACGTGTTCACCGTGTTTCCCAGCGTCTCCAGCTCTGGACGACGCTCCGTCTCTTATAAACGCCAGAGTGGGTCGTTCTCAGCCTCTCCGTGCTCACGAACCTCGCCGCTGCTTCATTCTCAGCAGCGCCGTCTACTCCACTTTTTAGATCCACCAAGTCACTGTGCCATCAAACCAATGTAACGTGCTGGTGCGTGCTCTTACCGAGTTCGAACATCTGCAGGGGCAGGTGGAGGAACCCCGACAGCGGGGTGTAGGGGTTGGACTGTCCAGGGGCGGAGCAAACGTCATCGGCGGCGGGCAGCAGCAGCAGGAAGGAGACGCCGTGACCGAGCTCCACCACCTCCTGACTGTAGAGCCGGAAGTGACGGGCCTGCACACACAGACAGACACACACACACACACACACACACGCACAGACACACACACACACACACACACACACACTGTACTTCAGTGTCTGCTAATAAAAGTAAAATCATTTCCAATGAGCATCATTAACGTGTAAAATAATAATAATAATAAAGTGATTCCAGTAAAACGTCGTCTGCAGGCCGGAAATCAGAAGTTTCCTCTGCAGGTTAGAGAACACCTGTCACATGACTACTGGCTGATTTTACACTTGAACCCTTTCTTTGCTTCTCTCCGTCACGTCTCCACCCAGCTTCATAAGATCGGAGCATAAGGAGGTAACAAGTCAGGTTTTTAAAGGAAAAGGAAACAATTATTCTGTAAGTAATATATAAACTGTAATATCCTGTAAGTACGCTGGATTTATTTATTTAGTGTCAGCTGCTGTAGGAGTCATCACACGAATGTGGGTAAAATAAGTGAACATCCATCGTGCTCGTCATCATTATTAACACCCTGAAAAGTACAGCACAGGTACACAGTACTTTAAAGTGAAGAATAATTTCTCTCTGTTCCTGTAAAACATAAATAAATAACATTTACTCATGCACTGCCTTAAACAACTACACAGTACTGCTACTCCATTACTTTGTTGTTTCCTGTACAAACCTGACTGTTTACTGTTGTTCGAGTGTTCCTACCTGTAAGTATTTGTAAGTAATATAAGTACAGAGTAACTCTGGCCGTAGCCGCGGGCTGTGAGCTGAAGTAAGTGAGGTGTGCGTACCTGGTGCAGAGGTAGGTTGATGAGTTTCAGCAGGGACTTGATCGCCGTCTGCAGCTCATAGTACAGTAAAGGGGCGTGGCTTTCTGCCCGGGGCTCCGCCTCCTGGCCGTCCTCCTCATTGCGGTCCTTCTCTCCTGCGGCTGCCAGCATCTGGATCCAGTCCCACTCCTCTCTGATTGGACAGTACAGACAGAAAGTGTCACGACGAGTGAGATGAGCCGTGTGGAGATGATAAAGGAGGATCCAATTGCAGGCACTTGTAAAGGTGTGAAGGTGGTTTATTGAATACACGGCACAGTGGAAAAACAGCAAACAGAGATCACACTAAACTATACTGGAAACAACTAAACTACTGAATACGAACTGGAACTCAAACATGAAGCAAGGTAGACGACGGTACAAGACGGTGACAGCAGGGAGAACACAGGAAGGGACAGGGTGGATACACACAGAGAAACACAGGGATAATCAACAAGACGAGACAAGAGGTCAAACTGAACACACTCACATGAGACGCAGACCTTCACAATAAAACAGGAAGCAAGAAATCACTACACAAAGACGCGGACTCAACACAGAGAGACAGACAGAAAATGACACATGGAACTGAACTATAAATGAAACCACAATTCCTAAAACATGGATAACTGAAACATGAAACTAATAATCATCATCATCATCATCATCATCACAACAAGAGAATGAGAAAACAATCCAAAACACCAAGATAACTGAAACACAAAGAACCAGAGGAACATAAAGAATAATCCATCATTCAAAATAAAACCAAACCATAACAACTCAAAATACTGGGTCCAACGGACCGAGAACCGTGACAGAAAGAGGCGGTTCACTGACACTGTCAGAGACTTCCTGCGCTCTGGGCGGGGTCTCTGCTCGCCTCGGCTAACCGAAACTGACAAATCAACACCAGCTTCATCTGCACACCGACTCACACGCTCAAAAACACAGCAGCAGCTGTTTTCTCTCCCGTTTCTTCTAATTCCTCGACCATGCCGTGCTGCCGAGCTCGCACATATTCTCAGAAGTCGGCGAGCAGGAATACGACGTTGATGCTCGATCAGCCCGACCAGCGAGGACACACCGAACATCTCAGACTGACTTTAGCTCACAGTAGGAACCACCTCGGATCTTCTTTCTTCTGCTGGAGCTCACGAGGTAACGCTGCCAGATTCAAGTCAGTTCCCTCTTTTCATCGTTAGTTCCCTCCTTCGTTAGATCCTTCATCACTTCCTTCCTTCCTTTCCTAGCTTGTCAGATTCTCCTTTCCTTCCTTCACAACTTTGTTGTTCCTTCTCTTGTGTTTTTCTTCCTTGGTCTATTTTCTTCTCTTCTTTAGTCTCTTTGTTACTTGTTTCCTTTTATGTTCCTTCCTTTGTTTCTTCTGTTTCTCCAAAGTCGAGTTACACTGGTGACAGACTAATGAGGGAGCTGCACACGCCCTTTTTGCCAGTGAAACTTTCCAGATATCCCCAGATGATTCCAAGGTGCTCGCAGGCCAGATGAGGTATTCCCCCAGCATGTTCTGGGTCAACCCCGGGATCCCCTTCCAGTTTTCCAGGCCCCGGGCGGCCATCCTAATCAGACGTCTGAAGCGACTCAGCCGCCCTCATTGGATTTCAGCCACGTGTGCTGCCGCAGGAACAAACCATCCACAGAGCGTTCGCTCTGCATTTCACATGGAAACAGCACCAAACTGAGAGCTCGCCATTCAAAACCCCCACAGTCTGAGAGCGAGCGACCTCACTGTCATGAAACAGCTTGGAAACATTCCTCCCTCCACCTCTCAGCTCCTGAGAGCCGACCCCGCTGCTGACCCCATCTCCCACCCTCGTCCAGCCTTGATGCTTTCGTGCACTCGTCTCATTCACTGCAGCTGTTATTCAGCACTAAGGTAAGCTCTGTGACGCGAGCGTACCTGGACACGTTGGCGTTGTCTCGTACGCGGGTGTGGCAGAGCATGTTGGGGGTCCGCTGGGACACCAGGACCTTGATCTGGTCCACGGAGCTGCTGAGCTTCAGGTAGCCCAGGTAGAGTCCCGGGGCGAGCCGGTGGGTGCTGCGCCGCTGGTACGCCAAAATGTCCTGAAGGGCAGAAACAGAAACGGGTTAAATTCAGGACTTTACTTCCTGTCAGGTGACTTGTGCTTGACTGAATGCTGAAATCGCCTGTCCCTCACCTGTATGGTGATGATGAGGATGTCGAGAGCGTAGGGCTCTTCGGGCGTGGACAGAGACTTCCTCTGACTTTGCAGTTTGGTCACCTGCATCCACTTCCCGCTGAACAGCGAGTGCTGGCTCTCCGTGTCGCGGATCGTCACCAGCAGCACGTTGCCATGGCGATCCTTGATGGGCTCGTAGTGGACCCGACCCAGGTTGTGGGTTCCCAGGAGGTTCTGCAGGTGGAGGTAAACATTACAGGATTACAGGTCTGAGACGGAGCAGGCTCTGGGCACGCTCGGCCTGTCAGACGTCACTTTGGACTTTGAAGGTTTGTGCCGGCTGAACCGCGCAGTCTCTGTGTCATGTGATTTCACTGAAGCTGATTGGTCGGTTTCCTGACCTGCAGCTGGCCGGCGGCCGTGAGCATCTTGTGCCTGGCCTGCAGGGTGGAGGACGACGACATGGACACCGACATGCTCTGTCTCAGCCACCGGACGTCCTCCCACATGCAGGACAGCTGCAGACACACAAACAGGAAGTTGACATCAGAGACACGCCGTGTGAAAAACTGTCCATTAACAGACTTTAATCCTTTGCTGTTCCTCCTCCACCCTCTTCTCCTGAGGGCTGAAGCAGCCATTGTGACTCCAGCTCGCACACACTGGTCACACTGGTCACACTGGCAGCGTCCCTACAGAAGCCCTTCAGTTACAGCAGACTTGCAGGTTGTAGCGCTGCAGCGGGTGATTTGGTTCATTACTGCTGAACCTCCTGACTCATTTTTCTAGACCAGACTCGCAGGTTCAAACCCGCACAGTCTTTAGAAGCAGAGACGTGATGGACAAACAGAGAAGTGTGGGAGTACCGAGAGGCTGGAGGGAGACCCAAACCCTGAAACAAGACGTGAACTGTTCAGACATTTATGTCCAAACCAGCTGCCTGCTGGGAATAAAAGACATCCGAGACCCAGCAGCAGAAATAAATACAGGTTCATGTGAAAACTCTGTGATCACTGAGAAAACACATGATGAGAGGAAAGGCTGTGAGGAGCAGAGGGGTCATTCAAAGCTGCCGGACAAACGACGATGATGATGAAGATGATGTTTTATTTGTGTACCTTTGTGAACCACAGGAAGTCCTGCATGAGCGAGCTGCTGTACGAGTCGTCCACCTCCACGATGGGGATCTGCTCCTCGGCCGTCACCAGTAAACTGTCCTTATGGTAGAACACAGCCGCCAGGTAGATCCCCCTGCACGCACAGGATGGTACGGTCCACACAGGTGAATAGAAAGGAAAGTTAGCGTGTTTAGGATAACGATACACTTTACAGTTTAATCAGATTCAGTCTGAAAAACAATCATTTTATTAGTTTACTGAGTTAAATTAGGATAAAGATGTTTGTTATTCCGTTTGCTCTGTCTGCAAAACTTCATCTCTGCTTCCTGCTGCAGCTTTCTTGCTGTGGTCCGTCATCGCTCTGACATCAGTGGTTTCAACTTCCTGAAACAACTTTATGTTGTGGTGTGAGTCATTGAAACCAATCAGAGACTTTTAAATAAGAATGACACAAGAAACTAAATCAGCAGTCCTGAAAAGCTCAGGCGCAAAGTTGGAGCCACTGATGTCACTGCAGGACTACCGCAAGAAATTCCACCCGAGAGAACTACTTCCATGGATTTCATGGAGAAGGGCTGATGCTGTTGATACCAGCAGGGCACCACAAACGGCTGCAAGAAAACTCGCAAATCTTCTTGCACATTCTGTCCATCAGGGTTTTCCTGATTATGCCAACATCCACCAACACTGAGCTGGTTCCCATGGGAACTGGATCCACATATTTCCACTAAAACATTGAGGTGCTACTGCGAGAATTCCCACCTGCCACACCTAAACCAATGAACATAATGCTGGTGCCACAAGGAGAACGGGAAGCCTAGATTAAGGTTACAGTGAACTCGGCTCGTCGTGGAGAAGCAGCTTCTGACCTTTTCAGTGTCTTTACAAACTTGTTGGAGGAGTTGAAGAGATGTTTCAGACTTCTGGAGACAGACTGCTTCCTGCTGGGGTTCTGCAGCTTAGAGACATCTAAAGAAAAAGACGAGAGAAGAAGAAAACAAGTTAAAACTGCAGTTATTTTCCAGCTTCAGTCTAAATGTTTGTTTACGGGGGTCAGCGGGGTCGAGCTTCTCTCCCACGCCGCTCTGACTCAATCTTATCTCCTTCACTCGCTCGGCTGTCTATCTCCTTTCCCTCACGTCCTCTGTCGCTCCCTCCATCCGTCCTCTGGCCCCGCGAGGACGCCGACCGGCCGCTCAGCGATGCCAATCTCCAGACCGCAGCGCCCCTTTTACTGCAGCTAATTAAGCATCACGTAATTACCGTCCTGTAAACACACAGCAGACGTGGCGCCCACAGGAGCCGGCCGCAGACCACCAGAGGAACGAGCCGCGATACAGATGCACGGTGGAGGGAGCGCAGAGGAAAAACATCCTACAGATCATCGATCCCGTGACCTCTGACCCCTTCCCAACAGAAAAGGAGTTTATGAGGAAGGGTCCAGACAGACCGAGAGAGGCCTCGTCTCTGAAAGCTCTCCACGAAACTTCATCCAGGACTTTCCTGCTTTTGACAGCTTTCTTTGAATGGACACAGCGCACAGCGACATCACCACAGGTCACAGCGTCCTCGTGTGCTGCTGCTTTAAAGCCTCTTATTAAAAACATGTTTGTTTAACATATGAAACGCAGCTGTGAGTGTTTAGTGTCACGTCAGTTCACATGAAACCTTGAATCTGTAACTACCTGCATGTCTGTGTCAGGTGACCAGCTGTGCTGAGCGTACAGCAGCAGCCGCAGGCAGGTCGCCCCCTGCAGGCCATTAACGGTACGCTCACTGTTTTTATAAGTACGTTAATATTGCTGCAAACAAATCAACTTACATCTCTGAAAGCCTCACAAAACAGCCTGCATCAGGTTTAATGATTCGCTGTTTGTGTGCTTTCCTCAGGATGTCAGAGAGACGAATCAAACATCATGATCCCGGCGTGTACGCGACCATCTTCTGCTGGATCTCTCTCCTCATGTGGTGCTGTTGTTCCTCCGTTGGGTTTGATGAGGTGAATTAAGGCTTTGGGTTTGTATCTCTCCATGAAATTGCTGTTTGCTCGTTAAAAGCTGTAATTACAGCTCGTTTTATCGGAGCGCCTTTTGTCCAGCTGCTGCTGCTCTCGCGCACTCTCATTTGGAAAATTGGCCTTTTTCCGAGTCTGTCAGAGGGAACCGGCTCAGCCTGACGACTTTAGAAAGTCTCTGTGTGCGTGAGCTCCGGGCTAACCGGCTCTGACAACTGGATAATGTGACAAGAGCTCGCACGCCACGCTGAATAAACACAGAAATGAGTTTTGGTTGGAGAGGACTGCAAACATGATTGGAGTCGATTAATGAGGCGGCCACCTTTCCATCTGTCAGAGAGGAGGAGGAGGAGGGTGAGGAGGAGGGGGGGAGACTTTGAGTTCTGACCTTTCAATTATGGGTTATTACAGCGTTTAACTGCTTCTGAGACAACAGCCAGCTAAGTGAATGAGACGAGGAAGAGGAGACAGATGAAGGCCTGAGACCTCCTGCAGTGATGATGATGATGTGATTAAAAACACTGATAAACTCTCTGATATCTGGTCAGATGGTGTCACGTCCCTGCGTCTGCCCGGTCGGCTCAGGTGGGACACATGGTTTTGTTGTTGCTTCTCTCTCTCTCCTGTCTCCTCCCTGTCTGGGTGGAGCTTACTGTGGGCTCCCGCCTCTTGCCCACACAGCTGCAAACAATCCCTCACCTGTGGCTCAGTATCCCGTTTCTCCACTATTTAAACAGTGGCTCAGAGCCTCTCGTCGCCTGATGCTTGTAGGCCGCACGCTAGCGTAGCTGTAACCTCATCCTGATTTCTCTTCCCTGGATTCCCGAGTGTGAGTGTTCGGCAGCGTGGACGAAGTGGAGCGCGGTGTGTGGATCGATGATCGAGTGTCCCTCCCTCCCGTGGATCTCTGAAACCCCGACTCCCCGTCTTTGTACAAAGCTCACTCTGCGTCTGTAAATACACTTTGAACTGTTTTTCCCGCTCAGACAGACGTGAGAGCGTCAGTAAAAATAAATCTGCGTTGTGATTGAAGAGCACGTTCGTGCCTGCAGACTGTAAAAAGTCCCACTCATGTATTTCTGCAGATATTACAGTAATAAAGTCAAAGTAATGACAGCAGAAGCTAAAACTAACAACGATTTTGTGATGTCGCTGTTTGTGCTCTGCAGTCTTCACTGTGGACTCATCATAACAAACTATACTTGCTTATATTTCATATCAGTTTATTTACTACCGACTGCAAAAAACATCCAGCTAAGTGAGAGCAGCTGTATTTGACCTGTGGTTAAAGTGTTTTCATGACTTTGAACCATCAGTGAGTTTGTGCAGCTGCTGAATCACAGTCAGGTCTCTACGTCATCTGGGTGAATCGATCCCGTTTCCACGCGACTCTGAGAAGGTCACAGTGTGCAGGTTTCTGTGGCTGAAACAGACTTACACAGAGTGTCCTTCATCACCGAGGCTGACGGAGAGAAAGCTCCGGGCGTGCGGGCGAACACTGCCGCCTGTGTGAGCAGGTATTACTCGTGTCGCGGGGACAAACGTGTTTACATGGCCTCATAACTTTAACCATGAAACTGCACGGCCCGGTCAGAGACAGAGATGTGACGGCGGGCATGCAGAGGGTTTGGGGAGAGGAATGGAGGTCAATGCGATGCCCTCTGATGTCATGGAAACGTCTCTCTCACACACACACACACACACACACAGTAAATGAAGATATCCCGGCTGCTAGCTGAGCTCCCTCTCCTCCACAGTGGTGCTTTGTACCCACACTGATTCATTTCACACGTTTATTTTTGGTTCTCTCAGAGTACGCTGTACAAATACACACACACACACACACACACACACACACACACACACACACACACACACACACACACACACTCACACACACACACACACACACACACACACATCTGTCTGGACGGTTTCTGCTTCGCTGTTTTTCAATCGTCTGTCCAGAAACCATCGGCGTTAGCATCGACCAGCCCGGCTGTGACTCTGGAGGAAGAGCAGCTAATCGGAGGGTTGTCGGTTTGATTCCGTGGACATTTCCATGCTTCCACAGATGTATGGGGCTTCATGAGCACTGAGGTTTCTGAGATCAGCAGGATTCTAGACTCTTAGAGTCTAGAATTTAGACTCTAGCTTGCTTTCAAGTGAATTCCAGTTGTAGTGACGTGGTTAGCATGTTAGCATAACTACAGCAAACAGAAACGTTTGTGGGCACAAACCAGAGTGTTTGATTTTTCAATCCAGTCATTTAAAAAGCTCAGCTGTTCATTTTTAGAGGGCGTGAGCTCCGCGGTACTGACTGTACGAGCACTGGTAGTGCTGGGCTGGAACTGCTGACAGCTAGAAAACACCGCCCCCTACAGGCAGACAGAGGAGCTACAGGCACACCGCCCCCTACAGGCAGAGAGGGAAGCTACAGGAACACCGCCCCCTACAGGCAGACAGAGGAGCTACAGGAACACCGCCCCCTACAGGCAGACAGAGGAGCTACAGGAACACCGCCCCCTACAGGCAGACAGAGGAGCTACAGGAACACCGCCCCCTACAGACAGAGAGAGGAACTACAGGAACACCACCCCCTACAGGGAGAGAGAGGAGCTACAGGAACACCGCCCCCTACAGGCAGAGGGAGGAGCTACAGGAACACCGCCCCTACAGGCAGAGAGGGAAGCTACAGGAACACCGCCCCTACAGGCAGACAGAGGAGCTACAGGAACACCGCCCCTACAGGCAGACAGAGGAGCTACAGGAACACCGACCCCTACAGGCAGAGAGAGGAACTACAGGAACACCACCCCTACAGGGAGAGAGAGGAGCTACAGTAACACCCGCCTACAGGGAGAGGGAGGAGCTACAGGAACACCGCCCCTACAGGCAGACAGAGGAGCTACAGGAACACCGCCCCCACAGACAGAGAGAGGAGCTACAGGAACACCGCCCCCTACAGGCAGAGAGAGGAGCTACAGGAACACCGCCCCCTACAGGCAGAGAGAGGAGCTACAGGAACACCGCCCCCTACAGGCAGAGAGAGGAACTACAGGAACACCACCCCCTACAGGGAGAGAGAGGAGCTACAGGAACACCGCCCCCTACAGGCAGAGAGAGGAATTACAGGAACACCACCCCCTACAGGGAGAGAGTGGAGCTACAGGAACACCGACCCCTACAGGCAGAGAGAGGAACTACAGGAACACCACCCCCTACAGGGAGAGAGAGGAACTACAGGAACACCACCCCTACAGGGAGAGAGAGGAGCTACAGGAACACCGCCCCCTACAGGCAGAGGGAGGAGCTACAGGAACACCCCCCTACAGGCAGAGAGAGGAGCTACAGGAACACCGACCCCTACAGGCAGACAGAGGAGCTACAGGAACACCGCCCCCTACAGGCAGAGAGAGGAGCTACAGGAACACCGCCCCCTACAGGCAGAGAGAGGAGCTACAGGAACACCGCCCCCTACAGGCAGAGAGAGGAGCTACAGGAACACCGCCCCCTACAGGCAGACAGAGGAGCTACAGGAACACCGCCCCCTACAGGGAGAGAGTGGAGCTACAGGAACACCGACCCCTACAGGCAGAGAGAGGAACTACAGGAACACCACCCCCTACAGGGAGAGAGAGGAACTACAGGAACACCACCCCCTACAGGGAGAGAGAGGAGCTACAGGAACACCGCCCCCTACAGGCAGAGGGAGGAGCTACAGGAACACCGCCCCCTACAGGCAGAGAGAGGAGCTACAGGAACACCGACCCCTACAGGCAGACAGAGGAGCTACAGGAACACCGCCCCTACAGGCAGAGAGAGGAGCTACAGGAACACCCCCCCTACAGGCAGAGAGAGGAGCTACAGGAACACCGCCCCCTACAGGCAGAGAGAGGAGCTACAGGAACACACCCCTACAGGCAGACAGAGGAGCTACAGGAACACCGCCCCTACAGGCAGAGAGAGGAGCTACAGGAACACCGCCCCTACAGGCAGAGAGAGGAGCTACAGGAACACCGCCCCCTACAGGCAGAGGGAGGAGCTACAGGAACACCGCCCCCTACAGGCAGAGGAAGGAGCTACAGGAACACCGCCCCCCTACAGGCAGAGGGAGGAGCTACAGGAACACCGCCCCCTCACAGGCAGAGGAAGGAGCTACAGGAACACCGCCCCTACAGGCAGAGAGAGGAGCTACAGGAACACCGCCCCCTACAGGCAGAGAGAGGAGCTACAGGAACACCGCCCCCTACAGGCAGAGGGAGGAGCTACAGGAACACCGCCCCCTACAGGCAGAGGGAGGAGCTACAGGAACACCGCCCCCTACAGGCAGAGACAGTATTGTTCAACAAAAAGAAATCATCTCTGATCATCTCCAGGATTAAATTTGTAGATTGCCAATAAAACGTGACAGAAAAACGTTTATTGTGGTGAAGGCCATCCACCATGAGCCTGCCGACACTCACCTCCACAGCAGTAGTGTGTGTGAGTCGCTCGGACCTGCTGAAGCAGACGCTCCATGGCCTCGATGTGGCCCCGCCTCCTGGGTTCCCGGCCGTCGCTCTCCCGCCAATCTGGACAAAGAAACACAGGACAAATGAAGGAACTGAGTGAATCTGTGAGCGCTCCAGCTAGCCTCAAACGCCGGCATTAGCGCGTAAGCATTGTAACGTGCGTCAGCGTGGACTCAGGTGCAGCTCCTACCTGCTGTTTTCATGACAGTGCAGACTCAGACAATTGGACAACTTTGAAATGTAGTTTACAGAAAAAAGTCTAACATATGTGAGCAAAGACAGGCGAACAAGAACGGCTCCAAAAATCTGTTTGTGTGTGAGAAGCTACAGAATGAATTAATGGATGTCAAGCATCTTTAGAGGTGTAGTCGTGCTTTCACTCTATTTAAAACAAACACCCACACACTTTCTGTCCTCTGCTTCTGACATATGCGCGCACACACACACACACACACACACACACACACACACAAATGTGTGAAGCACACACACAGCTCAAGGCTGAAGCTCGAATGTGCAGGAAAAGAGAAAGCGAGTCGTGACACAGCGATGAAATCGATTTTCCCGACCCAAGGACGTCAGAACAGGATGTTCACATGATTCACAGCAGACGCACACTTCAGTCACGACCACGGGAACAAACCCTGCAGGTTCACACCGCACGAACTTCCTGTTTTATGTGACAACACTCGGACTCCTGTATTTGTGCTTCATCACACGTCACCCCATCCCCGCTCTGCTGACGGGCTGATCCACGGGTTCGTTCGGGTTTTCCTTGATCCCTGCAGGTTGTCCCTGCTTGCAGCGGGCCTCTGACTGTGTGTAAGGCAGGTCAAAGTTCAGCCAAAGAGTCCACGTGGCTCTGTGAGCGTCTCTGAGGTCCTCTGGTCACCAACAACATCTCATCGTCTGCTAACAATCTCCTTGTTCTTCCATCGTTGGAATTTTGAATCTCACATCTTTAAGCTCATCCAGTCAGAAACTCTTCAAAAAAATTTTTTTATCAGCAGATCTCACCTTTAATTGGTCCAGAAGGAAACCAAAACTAGCCTCCTACACGTATATCAGCATCTAGTTACTCCCTGGAGAAAGTAATCTGTTACACTACTCATTATATTACTTTAGTAAGCTAGAAGTCATTCTAAACCCGCAGGTGGCGAAACACCTGCAGCCTCACATGAAACATGCGCTCCACCTGAGCGTCAGATCTAACCCGAGAACCTGCAGCATGACCTCGCCCACCATAACAGTTCACTGCACCGTCAGGATGTATAAGCGCTGTTCTGAGGACACGTGGAGACCTGAGCTTGTGGTTGTCATATTACTCGCTCCATCATCAGCTTGTGTTTTACTCACTCATTTGTGGTTTTTCTGCAACTGCAACAAACCAATTTACCCCACCAAGTCAATCTGTTCCCGGAGTTTCTCTTCAGGCCTGTAACAGTGGCTCTGTAACATTTACATCATGCATTATTCAGCAGAGGAATATAAAACCAGGCTGAAACAGCCGCTGCACAAAGAGGTTAAACTCCACAGTCACAGAAAAGCTGCAAGCTGCTGAGATGGTGAGGTTAATGGAAAAATATGGAGAGAACCTACTGGATGGAGCTGCAGATGGAGGGAGGGAGGAGGCGGGCGGACCCCAGCCCTTCATGTTATAAGCCGACACTCGAACGTAGTAGAGCCGACCCTGAAAAGTAGAAACCCATCTGTTAGAGTGAAGAGGCGAGTTTGGAGGAAAGAAATCACTTCTGGTGAAAATAACTGCATCAACAAAAGTATGTGGACACTTCCACTGTTGGAAACTGCAGCATTCTACCCTTTAATGTGTCCACATACTTTTGTCTTTTTATCCTGCCTCCTGTTATTGATGTGTCAGGACAGGACTGAGCTGTTTCACACATGAAAAACTCCGTTGTCTCGCTTTTTATCCCTCAGATGTCGGTTAATGTGATGACTTTGAGCTCCCACCGAGGTCGTGTTCAGAGTGCTGTGAAAGCGTTGCAGGTCTGATGGCAGGAAAGCATCTCTGCAGCTTTTTCACCAAACTCATTTGTCTGCTTATTCATGCATTTAAAGCTGGAACATTTCCGACGTGCACGTCTGAAAAAAGTTTTCTAAAGGTTTGAAGAGGTTTCTTTATTTTCTCTGGCAGCCTGTCCTTGGAAAAAAAACCAACAAACGCTCTGACAGTAATTTTTACAGTTTTATATCATCAGGACACTTTGTGGAAATAAACCTGGTAACAATTCTTTGCTGCTGTAAAAGTTCATGAAAGCATAAATGCTTTAACATTTGAGGAAGGTTTCCTTTCAAATGTCACTCTGCTGCTTGGTTCAATTTCGGTTTTAATTGGAGCCCCTCGAGCCTGTGTGCTCCGCCCCCTTCTGTTCAGCCACACAGACAGCAGAGCGCTCAGAGGAAGTCTGCGGAAAAAAACAGCACCGCCATCATCATCATCATCATCAACAGCCGACTGCTCGCCTTCAGCCAAAGTAACGAGGACAAAAAAACTTCTCCACGCTGGAAACATCAGAACGTCTCACAGAAAACGCACAGCTGAGCTGAAAGAGGAGCAGTCCACGCGTCCACGGTCCACGGACTCCACCCGAGTGGAAACATCACAAACTGAGGTTTGTGATTAAAACCAGCGTCCATCTACCAAACGTCGGTCTCCGTCCTTAGGCTGTGAGACGGCTCGACTTCACCATGAACAACACGTTTACTTTCAGACTCGCACTGAATCAGCTGAGCTCATCCAATCAGAGCAGGGTGCAGCTTTTTCACTCTGTCAGCGTCGACCAGACGACCGACATCGGCCTCGATCCCTGAAACCGAACGACGGAGCCTCTGTTAAATCAAACTAATGACTTTCAATTCAATTCAATTTTATTTATATAGCGCCAAATCACAACAAAAGTCGTCTCAAGGCGCTTTATATTGTACAGTAGATCGCACAATAATACATACAGAGAACAACCCAACAATCATATGACCCCCTATGAGCAAGCACTTTGGTGACACTGGGAAGGAAAAACTCCCTTTTAACAGGAAGAAACCTCCGGCAGAACCAGGCTCAGGGAGGGGCGGGGCCATCTGCTGCGACCAACCCTTGTTGGTCAGTGAGTCTGTGTGTGTCGCTCAGGTTTCTTTAAACAGGTTTCTTTAAACCAGGCCCCACCCCTCAGCAGGCCCCACCCCTCAGCAGGCCCCACCCTCTCCAGGCCCTTTTGAACACAACTATTTTAAACACAACTAACACAGTCGGAAGGTTTTCATACCTCTTTGCAGCCAGTTTCATGCTAGCAACCAGCAGAGGAACATACATTTTTCCCTGGCGTGACTGGTGTGAGACTGGTCTGTACTTACACAGACCACCAGGTCGACGTTTGTGCCCACAAATAAACTTTAAAAATCTTTTTTCTCCAGGAATTCAAACATCCACTGCTGTCGCTGCTGTGTCTGTCTAATAAAATGATTTTAATGAACAACATGTGCTGAGATATTATCAGCTATCGTTAGCTCCATACCTTCACTTTGCTCCCTGGCTACAAAAACACCACCTGCACCACCTGTGCTGTGTTCCGGTCACAGCTCTGCTCCTCGCAGCTTCAGGCTTTCTTCCAGCACAAACAGGCCCCCTGTGGCCCCCTGTGGCCCCCCCATGTGTGTGCCCTGCAGGTCCTTCCAGGACAGCTGAGTACTTAAAGCCCTCCGAGTTCGTCGTGCGGCTCGGCCCTGACTCGATGAATTCAGTATGTAAATGAGAGCTGTGACGTTCGAGCCTCCGCCGGCTCGGCTCATTATTCGCCCACGGAGCGTCTCCGGCCCTTTCAGCGTGTTCTTTTCTGAGTGTTCAGGGCCGCCGTGGAAGTTTGTGAAAGCCGCTCGCTGCTCTAAATGGCAAACAGCAGCTGTGGTTCGGTGTGTGCAGCACAGTGAAAACAAGTCTGCAAATATCACAGACGCCAATCAGCCAACGCACAACGGAGCCGCAGGGACCGCGCAGTGACATCACCGAGGTCCGAAATCACCCGCCTGCTGCAAACGAACACATGCATCACAGCGAGCGGGCAAACGTGCGAACGACAGACCGACCTGAGCAGCAGCTTCATCGTGACAGAAACTCCATTTATTCCGTTTTCTGAAACTGTGAAATAAAGCCAGCGCACACTGAGCAGCAGACAGGTGGATGTGCGGAGGAGGGATGCTCTTGTTACCGTGGTGAGGCTGCTGATGGTGCACTTGAGGCTCTGCAGGTTATCCAACACCACCTCTCCGGCGAGCAGCGAGAAGTCCTTCAGGCAGCTCCACTCCACTGCGAACACACCGACAGACACAACGTTAGCCTCCTCACCTCTGCCTCTGAGCACCACTTCCTGTTCCTCCGCGTAACCGCGACAACCTGAGGCATCATCTAAGAGATAAATCTGGGGTTTAAATCCAGAAGCTTTAGAGTTTAACCGTGAAGTAAACCAATCAACACATAACCTTGTTAATTTATTGTTTTAAATGTGGTCGTCTCAGGTTTGCAGACCCAACATGAAGTCTTCGCTCGTAGCTTCATCTCAAACATCGAAACTTAAATGACGGCCTGACCTTTGACCTTTTAGTCTCTCAGACAGGAGCAGGCCTGCACGTGTGTGTGTGTGTTCACCTCTGTACTTGGTCACCACAGTGGAGTTGAGACACTGCGGTTCCTGGAAGGTGACGGTCAGAGTGCTGCTACTGCTCACGCTCAGTCGAACCATGGACGGGGCCTCCGGGGCACCTGAGCAGGGGCGCAGAGAGGAGGGTGAAACGTGTGTGTGTGTGTGTGTGTGTGTGTGTGTGTGTGTGTGTGGACTGTGGCTCTGACTGTTTTCCAGGTAACTATGGCAACATATGATTGACTTCCCGTTTCCTGCCTGACGTCTTTAGCAGGTGTGATTAGTCGCTGTCTGAAGCCAGAGCCTGCAGAAGGACCTCTGTCGTATCACCCTGATGTTGCTCTAATGAGACCGTAAGTTCACCGCACACGCCGTTTGCGTCTCGATCGCCAATCTTTCAGTTTTTTAGCTGGTCGTGTAAATCCCGCCCCCTCTGAGCTCTGAGTTTAGCAGCTCTAATGTTGACAGGAACACCTCCAGCTACTGCGCTACGAATCTGCTGCAAAGGTCACGCATGTCCCCGTCAGGCTGTCTGAGCTTTAAAAGGCCACACACGCAGGAAGCGACAGCAGGAAATACACACTCGGGTGGGCGGCGTGCGGACTCACGTGCGTGCTGGAAGCCCGTCCTCATGCGTTTGTACAGCTTGCACCTCCACTCCCACGCCCTCAGCTGTTTGTCTTTGTGGCAGGCCTCCAGCGAGAGGCCGTCCCTCTGAGCCTGAGCCGCCAGGTCGACCGCCCGCCGCTCCGCCTCCAGCACCAGAGAGTTCAGGTGAGCCTCGCGACTCTCCACGCTCACGACTGCAGGAGAAACACAGCAGCTGGTTACAAACAGCAAACTGCAGGAGGAGCTTTCAGCTTTTTCACATTTAATCTTTGCTTCACACAAACCTCCACCTGCTGCACCCATCATCACAGTCAGAAGCAGAAGTTTGTGGACACTCTGTGTCCCACTAACTGCTGGACGACGACTATCTGTGAGCGTTTGATTAAAGACGAACATGTTTGGCTTTCTCGCTCCGTGGGCTGAATGTGGAGTCGTGTCTCCTGTTAGTGGAAGAAAAGCAGCTTGTGGAGGAGTTGGAGTTCGTCTCTGTCAAGGCCACAGCTGACTCGTCTTTAGAAGCAGACAAAAGGAGATGCAGCAGAGAAACCCAGAGCCCAAACATGGAAACGTGTTCTGAGCGAGCGACCGCAGAGGGACCAAAGGTGCAGGGCGGCAGAAAGACGAGAGAAACGAAAGAAAACTTTCTCTGACGGATCTTCAGGTCTGTTATTAAAGCATCTGTGCTGGATGTTTGTGCTTTGCTGTGTGAGTGACTACATGTGGTGTGTTTTAGCTGCCTCTTATTTAACACCAGGGAATAAATCAGTCGTATAAAAATAACTTTACGAGGAGCTGACGATGAAACAAAGCTCTGGGGAAGCAACTGGACGAGTCCATCACAGGGCGGGGTTTTCAACGGGCTGTGCAAAAGTCTTGAGCCATATTTTGCCCAAATGATTCATAGGTCAGAGTTCAGAGGCTTAACAAACAAAAGCCTTCTTCTGAAAACGAATGCTGCACTGAACACGAGTGTAAAAGCAGCAACGTCTGAAGAAGACCTCTGAGAGATCTTAGGATGAAACGTCTTCAAGGAAACTTAAACAAGTCCAGACGCTTTTCTTTCCGAGCTCTGTAGACTACGATGACCTGGATGACTGCGAACCTTCACAAACAACTCTGATAGAAAGCTGCAGATCTGCTGCTCACGAGCACTAACATGTAAGAAACTCTGTCTCTTTGGAAGCAAAATATACAGAAATGAGGGGTGGCTCAAGATTTTTGCACAGTTATAAAACCAGTGAAAATCAGGTCCTAATGAAACCTGACAGCTGGGTTTGAGCTGTAAAGTCCAGGATCTGGTTCTAGAGCCCACAGAGGAGACCGGGGATGAAGAGCGGCTGAGCTGCCTTCAGTGTCATCATCATCATCATCAGAAACAATGACTGGCATGTTTTTAGAACAAGCATCATGTACGGACTGTGGAGCCTCTGAGGATGGAAACGTTTCTTTTTTATCCTCTGACTGGAAATCCACCCAGCATCTGTTTGATGTTTCCCCCTCCGCCCGACTGAAAAGTGACAGCAGAGCAGTGGTATGAAGTCTGACGGGCGCATTCATCACAACACAGCTCCGTGTGTGTTCCTCCACATTTGTCACGGTGAAACGCTCCGCTCGCTGCCAGCCCGCCCAAACACCGCCGCTTTACTGCGGCGCCGCTCGCTGCCGTCCAGTTCTCAGTCACGGACCGTGACAGCAGCATAAACAAGCAAACAGCAGCAAACAAGAACACCCTCATTCACACACACACACACACACACACACACACACACACACACACACACACACACACACACACACACACACACACACAGTGAGTGTGTGTGTGGCTCAGTCTAACCTGCCGCATGCAGAAATGTTATGAAAGCGAGTAAAAATGAGCCCGTGAGGAGAGATCATTTCAGCTGCTGTCGACATGTTCTGAAGTCTGCACAACAAACCAGCTCATCCAAAAAATAAAGCCGAGGATGCTTTAATGACCTGAGCACAGAATTATGTGACGCTTTCAGCTCCTGAAACTGTGCTTAACAATCTGATAGGACAGGCTGATGAGAGCGATAAGAAAGACCAAACATGAACCTGTGAGGCTGCGTGTCGCTGAGCCCAGCTGTCAGGGTGTATCATCAGACAGGGAGCGCGGCCGTGCGTGTGGTTGCCCACGAGTATTCATCCAGGGAGAGTTTACACTACAGCCCACCGAGCATGCACAAACAGACTTCAAAGATGTCTGACAGTAATGACTCCGTAACAAAGTATGATCAACGATTCGATATGCAGAGTCCAAAACTGATGACACCACAACAGCTGAATGAGTTTGTAGCTGTTTAACACTGAGATCAATTAAATGGAACAGAGCAAGACAATAACAAAGAGTCTGAGTTTGTCTCTGTATGAACAGTGGAGTACCACAGGGCTCCACACTGGGACATCTGCTGTTTAACGTCTCTTGCTGCACTCTAACACAAGATAAGATCATTTATGCTCCCAGCAGACTGACACAATTTAGTGCATCCATCCATCCATTCGCTCCGCTTATCCTTTTCAGGGTCACTGGAGCCTATCCCAGCTGTCAGCGAGAGGCGGGGTACACCCTGGACAGGTCGCCAGTCTGTCACAGGGCTAACACACAGAGACAGACAACCATTCACCCAAATTCACACCTATGGGCAATTTAGATTGATCAATGAACCTATCCCCACTAACTGCATGTCTTTGGACGGTGGGAGGAAGCCGGAGTACCCGGAGGGAACCCACGCAAACACGGGGAGAACATGCAAATGCCACACAGAAAGACCCCGACCTGATGGTGGAATTGAACTCGGGACCGTCTTGCTGTGAGGCAACAGTGCTAACCACCGTGCTGCTGTGCTGCAATTAACAACCGCTTACTGTTTCAGAGACCAGAGCTACAGTGCTTTTTTAACATAAGATTCATGGTTACAGCCAGCAGACTTCATTTTAGATTTAATTTCCTTGTTTTCACTGAGTTCTGGTTCTGTCACTAATAGCTATAATAAACCAGTTACTGCCAATGGTAACCAGAGAACCCGGGAGCGTCGTATTCTGTACTTTGACAGGTTGATGCTACACTTGCTATAAAACCTGCAAACTGAAACACTCGTTTTTAAATCCTGTGCTTAAATCTGTGATGTAGATCATGTCCTCTTTAAAAACTGTTCCCTGGACTCTGTTCCTGTAAATATTTGAGAGGTTTTCTAGGACAATCTCACAGACTCCGGTAATCAAAGTAGAAAACGTGGACCTTCAGCACCAGCAGAGCAACAAGGAGTCATGACTTACTTCTTACGTGTCCAGAAGCAGAGGCTTTGGTTAGAAACACTCTGAACTGTGTTTTTAGTGCTAACAATGCTCGCTGATGATGAGTGTGTGGGCTTCATCGTCCACTGTGACTCGTGTGTTTACTGTTGGAGCAGTCTGATCGGAGCACTTCTCTGCAGAGTGATGGATGGAGGGAGCTGCTGTGATATCTGATCTGCTTAATTGGTGCGCTTTAATGAAGAGATGCTGTGAGCTCTTTCAAACACTGACGCGAGTAACGCTCGCTTTGTGCTGTTATCTTCAGCTTTTATCATTACGTCACTACTTATTCTGCTGCCCAGAGATTCAAACAGTACTAATGACACGCAGAAGCTTGAACAGATTATACGGACGCCATCACCGGACACAGATCCAGACTTTGGAAACAGCAGCCGCAGCATCGGAATCCAGGATTCCTAATTTCCCGCTCGGCTCGGCCTGTCAGAGCTGCTGACGGCTGATAACTGAGGAGGCTGTAAATTAAGAGGTCAGTGTGTTAAACACAGAGACGCTCTGTGTGACGGGAGGGTCCCAACATGAGGCATGCAACCCCCACAGGGGCCGCGAGGAGCCTCATAAAGCTTCACACAGCCAGCTGAGGTATCCTCAGGAGGACACACACACACACAGACACACACTCACACAGACACACACTCACACACACACACACACACACACACTGACTGATTTACTTGGCACTTGAGGAATGACATAAACAGCGAGCAGCCGGCTCCTGGAGTGAAAGCAGCGGCGTGTTTGCTCTGCGTTTGTTTACAGGGCTCGTGCGGCGGCCGGAGTCCGCCCGCTGCTTGGAGAGCTTTCACGGCCCCGCCGCCCCGCGGCACAATAAATCACTTAGCTGTAATTGCCCCGGCGTTACATGCATCACTGGAAAAGTTAAACCATTAAATGACAGACCTCGTTAAAGCTGTTCAACGGGGAGTCGCGCAGCAGGGCGGCTCGCTGTGAAGGGGCCACTGTTAGCTCGCCGCCACACACGGGGGGCTGGTGGGCTACGAAGGTAAGAACCACCTGTCTTTGCAGGGCTGATGGAGAACAGGGGGACTGATGTGTGTGTGTGTGTCTGTGTGTGTGTGTGTGGAGGGGTGAAACAGGCCTAAAGAGGCCCAGGTACAGGAGAACACAACATGAGCCATCTTAGTGAGGACCCTCGTCCTGTCTTTGCCGTCCTATTGGTCGGTCTCACCTTCACTGAGCCGCTGTGTGTTTAGGAACAGAAGCTTTCTGTCTGACATCATCAGAGTTTTAAAACAGGGACGACAGCGAGGACCCAAATGAACTTCCTGTGTCCTTCAGCGAGATCTGAACCAGCGACTGAGACCACAAACCTGCCAGGAAACTGTTTCCTGATTCCTAATCAGAGGTGTCGCCCTCTGCTGGCCGTTAGAAAACCTGCAGGTTAAATGTGGAGAGACCGAGTCCCTGAGGTCCTTCAGAGTAAAAGCCTCTTCCATCACGACTCTAAAAGAACATCTTAAAACGGACCTCCAGTGTTATTTCTGCCTCCTCTGCACTCACCGCCACTCTCTGTTCTCGTGCTTGTAAAGCGTCCTTGGGTCTCCTGAAAGGCTTCGCCGCTGTAACCTGCTATTATTATTATCGTGATTATTCCACAGGCTGCGTCTGAAATGCTGGCAGAGCTCAGCCTGGTTTCAAACTGCTCTCACCTCCAGCTGCTCTGTAATTTTGCCGTCTGTAAATCAGTTTCATTGTTTTCGTGCTGGCAGTCAGCCTGTCGAGCCCGTCAGTCACCACGAAGCACTCTGGTTTAGTTTAAGGTGGACTGGACTGATGGTGCGTGCGTACTCTCAGAGTACGTTGAGTGTTGTGGAAGAATCAGACAGCTGCGTTTGTGCTGCGTTCATCACAAACTGAAAATGTCACATTTACAGGTTTGTGTTCAGCGTGTTCTGCTTATTGGAGCGTTTTTATAGGAAGCTGTAACACTGGCAGCCGTTAGTGTCTAATGAAACTGTTTCTCTCATTACGATCGTTTATTCACTGAACGAGAAATAAAGTGAGACTGAAATCTGTCTGCGCAGCGTTAAATTCAGACTGTTTTGTGTCTGTATGCACGCTAACCACCACCGCCGCCACCGCCGCCGCCATTGCGGCTCAGCATAACTACGCGGACCGGCCGGTGTGCTCACATTAAAACTCACATGTGATGTTTGAGCTGCACACTTTTGCAGCTGCAGAGTGAGAGCAGTGACTCAGAGCTGAATGCTCTTCAGACCTGCAGGTTGTTGTCGACCCCGCAGCTCCTGAGAACTGTAACCATCATGTTTTATGTAGCGCGCTGCTAAAGGTCGTTGTGGTTTAATTAAAGCTTAATCACTGATCCCAGCGCTCTGAACCTCTGAACTACAGAAAAACCCAACGACACACAAACCATCAGCCAGCAGCTGGTTTACAAATCAGTTATTAACCAATTAGCAGTGATTACTGACGGTGCCACAGGCTGCTAACAGTAAAAACACTTCGATCAGCAGCACGATGGAGCTGTCTCTCCTGCTCAGTCAGTCTGCAGCTGAGCTCGAAGCTGTTTCTTTGGTATTTTCTGTTTATGCATAAAAGATTTCTTTATGTGAAGAGTTTCTGGAAGTGTTTCACCAGGAAAAGAGCCGACCGACACGCCGTCAGTCCTCTGAAAGCTTCTGTTGGTTTTTTCATTTCACGTCTGAGTTGTTGAGTGAACGCCGCTGCAGGAGGACGTGCTGCAGGTCTCGACTGTTTTAGTGGCACAAACGTCTGTTTTCTGCCTCGCACGCCACTAAAACCCAAAACGCCCACATTTGACCCGAGCGACCTCCTGACGAGCCGCGCTGACGGGACGTCGGCTCTGACGGCTCGCCTGTAAATGAGGTTTCTGTCTGTCGGGCTGAAAGGTCAGGCGGGCACAAACCATCAGACGTGACAGCTGATAGAGACGTGGAGATAAGCCCGCGGAGTCTCCCGGCTCGTGGAGCTGTAATTGGCCTCGTCGCTGGAGGCTTGGAGTGCTCGCACAGATGAAGCACAGCACTCGACACACTTTCAACCTTTCGAATCACAAGTGACGACAAAACGTTCTGACCCGGCGGGACTGATTTAGTTTCAGGTGGTTCTGACACAGATTTACAACATGAAGTCTGACACGTTTAAAGACCAACACTGGGACGCTGTGTGCGCTGCAGTCTGGCTTCAGGGCCAAACCTGCCTGATGTGGCGTACTCACAGTGCGGGCTCTCCTTGCCGCCTGCTTTCAGCAGCAGCTTGGCGATGGGCGTGTTGTTGGTCATGATGGCGATGTCGAGCGGCGTCAGGCCCTGGCTGTTGGGGGTGTTCAGGTCCAGCTCTTCGGCTGAAAACTGGTACAGGAGGATCTGCACGGCGTCCAGGTCCTGCTGCTCCACCGCCTCGAAGATGCAGTCGCTGCCCTGCATCGTCTGAAAGCGAGAACCAGCATTTTACCAGTCTGGACACGTGGTCATGTGACTTTATGACACAAACCAAACGTGAAGATCATACAAACCTGGAGCCAAAACAAGCAAAACAACAGGAAGCTAAACAACAACCAGCAGACCATCGAACGAGCTCTGGCTAGGAGACGACGGCGGCATTTCCTGATCGACAGTTTGAGCTTCCTGTACTGATGGTTTATGAGCACACGGTGTTTCCACAGCTTCAGCTCTGAAACACGGAGCTCTCTGGGCGCTCGCTTTACACCAATCATGTGATTAAGCAGCCTCGTTAGCCGCCAGATGTTCCAGCAGCTGTTTGAATCAGAGCAGACATCCTTAAAAGAACAGAGAACATTTCTCAGTTTCCACGTGTGATGAGTTTAAAAAACGCCGCTGTTTGGATCATCCTTTCGGGGACGGAGCTGTACGTCTCCCATCTTTGGCGCCGGCCGTGCCCACCTCACCTGCACGCCACGGGACGATGGAAGTTCCTGCTGGCGTTTGATGCCCGGCGGGGAACGCCGCGCCGCTTCATCCCCCTCAGACCTCACGTGGAGCATCTCTGACACCAATGCTCAGGCGCCTCGGGGACATCATAGCGTGAATCGGACACGTATGACATGTGCGCACGATCATGTGGTCACCATGGGAACAGGCCTGCAGCAGTTTGTGTTGTCAGTGAGCCGTCCTCAGGATTCCTGATCTCTCCATGTTTGTGCTGAGACACTGTGTGTGTGTAACTGTGTGTCTGTCGGTGCCAGGAGAAGGTCAAAGGCTGCTGAGCTCAGGTCACATGACACTCAGTATGATCAGTTTGCTGTTTATTCAAAGAAGAAGCAGCTGAAAACAACCTTTTTGCTGAAGTGGACGTTTAGATGAGATGATTTGAGTCACTTTCACTCTTTAATCTGCTGATTCTGATTCTGATGACTCGCTCGAGCGTCGGCTCAGTGTTTCTGAAATGAGCCGCCTGATCTGACTGAGCTCACAAACAGCGAGTGAAACCGTGGCGACCCGAGACAGAGACGACGTTCACTGTGACGGATCTGTCATTGGTGACAGGATTAGACCACGATGACGGTCAGCGATTAAAAACAAAGTCTGGATTCTGGCGAGCGGAGCTGTCCAAAACTGGCCAACAGAAACTAAAATAGAGCAGTTATCATTTATTATTATTATACTTTAATTACACTGTTATTTTGTTATTATTTTAATTTAATTTTTTGTGGAAAGCAAAAGAAGAATTTCATTGTTCAGGGAAAAATATTTCTTTACTGAGCAAACTTCAAACTTTACTTTAAATACTTTAGAATTTTACATACTTATACTTTATACTAAACAGTAATCACACTTTATTTTATTATAAGACTCGTAGACATAAAGAATACACTGTAATATAATGTAACATGAATGAATGTAACTAATTAGTAATTAGTCAGTTCATTTATAAATGCACTGTAATTTAAAATGATCACACCAGAATATTAAAATGACCCTTTACTTATTTATGGGATTAAACATTACTGTAATTATCATTATAAATACACTGTATTTAACATATATTATAATCACATCATCATATTACACTCATCATACTGCATTAAACTAATTTATAATGTAACAATGTAATTATAAAAATGTAATAATTAATAACAACATTTATATAAACAGTGTTTTACTGTATTTAATTACAAATAATGTAAATACAATATTTATAACTATACTATAATTATTTATTACTATTCTGCAGATGTTTATCTATGTGTTTTTACTTTATTATCACTAAACTTTATATTACACTAATTATACTATAGTTACACTAATGTATTGTAATTTGTTACGTCCCTCTGCAGCCTCTAATCTGCTCAGTGTGTTCAGCTGGTGCTAATTGGCCACACCTAGTCAGGTGTGGATAAAGGCATACCTGAGGCAAGCTTCCCGGGGAGCTCACTTGTCTTTGCCTTGGTGGCACCAACCTGGTATTCCATTTTAAGATAAAACCTCTTCTCACCTTCAATCTGGTATTCATCTTCTTTTTTTATGTTGCGGCTTTGAGCCGGGTCGTAACATAAGTGGGGGCTCGTCCGGGATCTTTGGACATTTTGGTGGAGACTGAATATCAGTTTTTTGTATTGCTTTTAAGTGGGTGAGTGATGGTGTTCACTGTGATTGAGCAACGTCCCTTTAGTAAGTGTGTTTCAGCTGGGTAGCTGTGCTGCCCTTCCATCGAAGCACTTGTTTGTTGTTTTGCTTTATTGTTTTAGTTTATTGTGTTTGGTGGTTATCCTGGGTGGGGGTACGCTTCAGAGTTTGGTGGGAGACTAGACCTCTGGTCTGCTGCTTGCTCTCGAGTTCACGTTTAAAGTTGCCTCGAGCCCGGTACACCACTGAAGACTGGACAGGTCAAGTTTTGTTTTTAGCGTTTTAGGCTGGGAGTTGCTCACAGTAAATCAGTGGCAGCAAACTTGGCAGGAGGTTAAGACATTCATTAATTATGGTCTGTAGCTGAGGCAGGTAGGTCGTTTTTAAGTTGGCATAATGTGTACTGTGTGTGTGCATATGTCAGTGTTGATGGATGCTAATGAGATCCTCGTGAGGTGAGTGTTTTGTGCTGTGACCTTTAGTGTTGTGGGGAATATGGCTACTTTTGTTAGATCACTTGTGAGTGTTGTTGGCCAGGTGATGGCAACAACACTGAGGGGTGCTGAGCCACCCTTGATGTGATCATTGTGTGGCCATAGCTCTCCATTTGTGGTTGGTCACTAGTATGCTTGCTTTACTGAACCTTGTGGATTACAGTAACTTGTTGTGGTATGAGGCCACTTGTATGTGACCATTTGTGTGGTGGAGACAACAGATCACTTGGTTGTGGTTATTTGTTGCTACTTTTGGTTTTGTGTTGTAGCAGGTCAAGTAATCATTTTGAGTGTGACTGTTGTGCTCCTTTGTGTTGGTCACATGTTACTTTTTGTGCGTGTTCAGTGTGGCAACTTCAAACCCTCATGCAGGGGCATCCATGTTTAAAGATGCCAACTATAATGTGAACACTGTGCTTCTGTTAGCTTTTACTTTTATTTCAGGTTCGTGGGTCAAGGACCTGAAGGCTTCAGAGGGGCTTTTAATAAATTTAGGGGTCCTAGAGGAACCCTTTTAAGGGAGGAGGTATTACGTCCCTCTGCAGCCCCTAATCTGCTCAGTGTGTTCAGCTGGTGCTAATTGGCCACTCTTAGTCAGGTGTGGATAAAGGCATACCTGAGGCAAGCTTCCCGGGGAGCTCACTTGTCTTTGCCTTGGTGGCACCAACCTGGTATTCCATTTTAAGATAAAACCTCTTCTCACCTTCAATCTGGTATTCATCTTCTTTTTTTATGTTGCGGCTTTGAGCCGGGTCGTAACATAGTTACACAGTGATCTATTCATAATTGTGGCAACTCCAATAAACGTACCCTGTAAGTAATAAAGGTATAAATACACCAAACTTCATCACAGTGTATTTGTACTACATTTCTCGATGTTTCCACATATAAAACCTGAGTGCTGGAAACGAGACGACTTTTCGAATGTTTCCTCCTCACGGAGTAAAGAAGCAGCGAGGAGGAAGCTGATGAAACGGGAACAAAGTGTTTCTCTGCTCAGCCTTCCCAGGCTGGAAACGGCTCCTGTTTCCTTCGTTTGTCTCTGTAGACGTGACGGCAGCGAGCGGATATGGAAACATTTTAATTTGTTCTTTGTCAGGCTGACAGAGAGCGACAGCGACCGTCCACAGCGCGCCGGCTCCTTTCAGGTTGATCACAAAGCGTGTGAACAGAGAAACGCATCCTGCAGGCCGCTGCGTGGCTGTTATCGCTGAGGACGGCGCCGCGCTGAGCTACGCCTCCTGAGACCACAAAGCCTTTAACAGAACACACGCTGGGTGGTGCAGGTGGAGCTGCAGACCGTAAGAGACGACGTGGGCCCTCATTAACTGGTTTAAAGTTGGATTAACGCTGATTCAGGACCAGCTTGGGTTGATTTAGCACCAGTCTTGGACTGGTTTGACTGGTTTCTCTGGGAGATTTTCACGTCTTTTTTGGAGGCTCCTGGATTTAGATACAGATTAGAGGTTTTGAAGTGGAGAGCTCACCAGTGTTGGTTTGGGCTCACTCCAGTTCTGTTAGTGATGTTTCCACCTTCCACCTGGACTGTGCTGATTTAAAATCTTGGGGAACTTCCCACAGTCGGTTTCAGTGAATTTAGTCTCAGCTTGATTTCAACACTTTCAGACTAAACTGGGAGGAGCTGATGTGGGCGGAGATTCAGAGTCACCTGTGACTGGGTTTGGATGCTTCTTGGAGTATCTTAGGAACTTGCTGCAGTTGTTCTGTGGACACTGGACACTGGCCTGGTGGACGAGTCACAGGTTTTCAGTCTGTGTCAGTATCTTTAGGATTAAGATCAGTGGACTATGGTTGTGGTTTTGAACTAGTTGACCATCGTGAAACACTTGTTCTGTGGACTGAAAGTGTCTCGGTGTCTTCATGTAGTCCTGGAGGTTTGTTTTCCTGCTGCTGAACGACTCTGAACAATCTGTGGCAGAGATTTAACTTCTAAGAACTAAAGACAGCTTGTACTAATTTCGGATGCGTCTTTTCACTGGAGTTGGTTTGAAACCGTTTTGGAAGAGTTTGGGAACGAGCTTCCTGGATTCGGAGCGTTTTGAGGCTGAACTTGTTTCTACTTGTTACTCTGAACCTGGTGTTCTGTTTACACCAGGGATGGTTTTGAACTTGTTTGGGACCAGTTTACCATCTCGACTGGTTTAGCTGATTCTAATTTACAGCTTGGATTTGGGACGTCCTTGAGAACGTTCTGTGGACACTGGACCCCCATTGGATGGTTTTTGGACTTTGTTGGGGTTAGTTATTATCTTTGTTTTGGAGAACCTGACCCTGGAAATGGTCTCCCTCTCTCCGTCTGTGGTCCATCTGCTGCAGCTCCTTGTGAGTTTGAGCTCCTGCAGAATGAACACGGGGACCTTTGGATGGTGGAGATTCAGACTCTGAGCCTAAACGTCAGCAGAGTTCTGCAGATCGACTCGTACTCGCTGTACTCGGAGCCTTTTGTTTCCTCCCCCGTCTGCCTCTTTGTTTCATGTCTGCTGCTGTGGCTGGTTTGTAAATGTCAGCAGGCTGGCAGAGAGAGTTCTGGAAAGCTTTACACACACACACACACACACACACACACACACACACACACACACACACACACACGTGTGTGCAACATGACCTGTAACACTTGTCACACATGATGAGTCGCAGCGACCAAATGTTTCGCAGGGCAGCAGGGAGGCGGTGATGATGGCAGCAGACAGAGACGAGCCTGAGAAAAGATGGCGTGCTGCTACAAACCAAAGACACCGTCCACAGTGTCCTCGAGCAACTCTGCGTTCTCAGTTCACCGAACTCTGCAGCCGTGGAGTGACGGACAGTCTGTCTTTAGGATGCTGGTCTGAGATCAGATTAAAGGCGCGACAGTCGAGAGCAGAGGCTCTGACGACATCGCCGTTAACAGAATTAGCGAAAGCGCGTTTATCGATCCTTTGGTCAGAGACGGGGTTTCCCCTTGTCAGGCCAGCCATCGCCACGGCAACGCTCGTACAAAAAAAAAAGCATCACATGAACACGTAGAGAGTTTTTCATGATCAGGCTTACAGGAGTCTTTTAAAGACTCGATCTGAGCGAATACCTGAACATCAGTCCCTGCACGCTCCCTGTGTTACTGTGGTGTCTTTACCTTCAGCGCTGTGACGCCTGTGCCATCTGTAATTCGGTGCTATGTAAATAAAACTGAACACACTGTAATGATTATTAAATCACCTTTATTCATGTTTTTGTGCCGTATGTTAGTGTTTTTATTCCGTTGTACAGAAAACAGTTTCCAGCTGCTGAAATGTGAAGCGTGTTTGCAGTGTGAGTGTAAAGCACGTCTGCAAACAGACTCAGCGATGTGGTGACAGGATAGTTTCACTGCTGATTTTCACACTAATCCCAAGACGTAAAGAGACTTCCTGTTTGCAGTGTTTCTGCTAATTAGGACACAAATTAAAGCTGGAGGCTGACTAAGAGGACGCATTAGGTTAAATGGATTTTTGAGCGATGAACTGTCAGAGTAACATCGGCCTCATCCGGCTCTTTGTGTTCAAACCCCGCAGGATTCATATCCAGCGTCTGTGCTGCAGTTAAAACAAACCTGCCGTGATGAGTCAGTGATGCAGTGACCGAGGCGCGCCTGAACTCACCGAGGCTTTACGGAGCCGATCCGTCTTGCCAAAGAAGTAGGCGTCTTCGAAGGAGGAGGTGCTTCCTCGCAGCTTCTCCGACAGGTTCCTGTAGAGGCGCTTGGCGGCATTGGGGGAGGCTGGCCCGCCGGGGCACTTCCTGGTCTGGGACAACTGCAGGTTCTGCATCTGCTGCGTCATAACACCCGGGAGGCGTCTGCTGGGATGGAAATGCAAAGATCGACATTAGCTGTTGGGATTAAGCATCCGATAAAGACAAACAGGGGTCACATAAGTGTGTCATTAAATATTAATTACAGGATAAAAAAATCAGTTTGAGCTTTGACATTACACATCCTCATAGAACCAGAGTTATGCTGAGTAACCACTGCTTAATTTGGACCCGTTACCATCACAGTCGCTGGGAGGATCCTTTACATCAGTAATGCTGACAGACTAGATTTTAAAGCAGCTGCAAAAACCACCAATCAGAACCTCTGAGGACGTCCACAGTTTTACAGCACGCGCCAAAAGTCGAGACAATAAACACGTTTGTTTAGCTCGGGTGAAAATAATCCACAGACTCTTCCATTACACATGATTAAATTAATTAAAGTAACCATCTGTTACTCAAATCTCCATCTTTGACCAGAAACTGTCAAAATATATTTCCCACAAATGAGCCGGGAGGAGCTGAAGTTTGTGTGAGCTCGTCGTGGAGCAGATCAGGAAGCACTTAAAGAGTCAAACTCGATTAAAGATTGTGCTTATTAATATGCAGCCTTTATAAAAGGCTGCAGCATGTATAAAGTGGCTTTTCAACCTGTCAGTGCTCCCGCTCTGCTTGAAACCCCTTCTGCCGTCGCATTGTCAAAAAAATCCCTTCAGTTTTTGATCAGGCAGCTAAACGGCTTCCCGTCGCCTCCAGCCCTCGCTCACTCTCCGCATTACGCCGGGATAAGTTCAACATGTCACTGAAACGAGGAAACTGTCAAACGGCTCCTGCAGGGAACCAAAGAAGGAGAAACCCGACGACTGCGCTCGCTGCTAAGCCTCAATGGAACAAGTGAAAGTCAGAGAAGAGCACAAGAAACAGGCTGAGTCGTGTCAGGGTTGGAGCTGCACGCCCAGCTCAGGCCCAGGACCTCGGCGTTTCACACCCAGTTGTGGTTTCTCTTTTTTTCTTTTGCATCATTTGCTTTCTGCACGCAAAAAAACCCCCAATGTTTTTTTTAAATAGGTAACATATTCAGAGCTGCTCTAACTCACAGATTCAACACAGTGCTGGAAACATTCTTTTTGGTCCATCGTTACATGACATCATCATGACATCATCGTGACATCAGCTGCAGATTTGTCGGCTGCATCCATGAGGACAGTCCCGTTCCTCCACCTCCCAGAACTGCCCTGTTGGACCCGTGACTGTGGAGGCCGTCTGAGGGCAGTGGACTCGTCGTCATGTTCTATAAAGCAGTCTGAGATGAGCTCCTGCTGAAGACGGTGCACTGTGGTCGACGGACGTGGTCAGCAGCAACCGCTGACACAGGCAGGATGGATCCGCGCTACCAAACTCGACCAGCCGACACTCATTGGAGCAGGAAGCGTTTCTCCACCTTCTGGTGTCCGGGTTTGTGAGTCTGTGTGAATCGTAGGCTCAGCTTCCTGTTCTCACTGACAGGAGTGACACAGTCTTCTGCTGCTGAAGCTCATCTGCTTCAGGCTTCACAGATGCTCTTCTGCACACTGTGATTGTACTGAGTGGTTGTTTGAGTTTCCTTTCAATCAGCTCAAAGCACTCTGTCCTAATCTCTGACCTCTGACCTCTGACCGAGCTGCTGCTCCCGGGAACTTTTCTTTGCAGACTCAGAGGTGGTTGGTGGGAAAATCCCAGTCGTGCCGTCAGAGTCTGATGCTGCCTTGTGATTGGGTGATTAGATATTTGTTTGAACAGGTGTACCTAATGAAGTGGCTGGATAGTAAATGATGTAAAAGATGAAGCAAAAAGTAACCCCTCCACTCACAACCAGCCCATGTGCATGACTCTGACAGAGCTGCATGATGTGACGCCTCCAGCTGCACACAGATGTTTGTAACATTTTTCCAGTCGTTATCGTCATAATGATAATAATTCTGTGACGTCGGCTCACTCTGTCCGCCGTTCGATGCATATTTAAGCTCAGCGTCGCCTCGTCACAAGCTTTTCTCTTATTACTGCCTGACTCTTTTTCTCACGGCCGCAGGAAGCACACCTGCAGCGAGGCGCCGCCAGCCGGCACCCGATGAAAACTGCCGGTTTGCCCAACCATCGTGGCCTCAGTCCGGCAGGACCTCGCAGAGCCGCCACGCTGCGGCTGATTGGCTCTCTTACTCTGCGCCCTGTGTGTCACAATCATCACATCAGAGGGAAAATGGGCTTCAATGGCTTTGTATCGAATCTGAAACCAGAGCTTAATTTGCTCGCAGGATGGCGAGGACGGTCGTTTAGAATAGCAGGTAATCAGTCCGCTAATGAATTTGCCATAAAAACCTGCTGTTAGCAAAATGACTCATGATTTAATCCTGCAGCCTCGAACACAAAGGAAGGGAGAGTGGATTAAAAAATACATTTCATTTTAAAACCTCTAAAACATGAAGAGCTGAACGCTGAATTGTGGGGCTTTCAAACGGCTTTGGAGGGAAAACAGAGGCAAACATCGCGTATTTAACAGGATTCAGTGTGACATCAGGATGTGGGAGGCACAGAAATCATTCAGGAGCAGATGATACAAACCAGTACAAGAGCAGCACCCATCCTAACAAACCCAGTGTCACCAAGTTCTCCTGTGGACAGGCTGGTCTGGTACTATTTTTCACTCAGGTGCAAACAGTCAGTAACTAAAGCAGATTCACACATTTACAGCCTGTTCTGGTCTCCCCCTTCATACCACCTGTAGGGGGGAGACTCGCTTTAGTTATGTGTTACTAACAGAACGAGTGACAGCGTAGTGCTACATGGAGCTGCTTCAACACCAGGAGAAGACACAAATCTCCTTTGGGGTTAAGTCAGGAACAGCATGTGCAGCTGAAATTAGCTGCTTACAGTAAAGTAATGTGCTGAAAACAGCTGTTCAAAAAACATGACGTAATGAGCCTTGGAGCATTTTGAACCCCACACAGGATTTCTGTGGATACAATTCAATTCATTTTTATTTATACAGCGCCAAATCACAACAACAGTCGCCTCAAGGTGCTTTATATTGTAAGGTAGATCCTACAATAATACATACAGAGAAAAACCCAACAATCATATGACCCCCTATGAGCAAGCACTTTGGCGACAGTGGGAAGGAAAAACTCCCTTTTAACAGGAAGAAACCTCCGGCAGAACCAGGCTCAGGGAGGGGTGGGGCCATCTGCCATGACTGGTATCCAGTATCCACCCAGCAGACTAACAGAAACCAGAGAGGTCGTCACTGAGTGTGTTTTTAAAGGTCAGGGAGTTCCACAGGGCTCTGTTACTGATCCTCTACTTTTTATTGATGTTTCATAACTCACCTGTTTAAATTATATTTAGGTTTAAAGTTTGCAACATTAGGGGCGGGCCCTCTTCGACTGACAGGTGGATGGTGCCTCAGATGGCTGTCTGCTAGGCTTCACCTCAGCTTAGGACTGAACCGGAGCTGTGGGCTGTGTTTATGTTGAGCCTTTCTAATGGCGCCTGACTGATATTGGATATCTGCTGACATAATTTAAATTTCAGAGACGAAACAAACAGATTTCGTGAACATTTATTATGAGTAGTTATATTATTTACTTGCTTTACTTGTTCCCCACTGTTCAGATCAGCTGGTTGCCATTCCTGGATTTCCAAAAATTTGTGTGGCCAACAGGGAAGCTGCAGAGTGCCCTCTGGTGGAAAAACTATGCAACATCAAGTCTGAAAACATGAGTTTTTAAATGTTCATATTCATCAGCTGTTATAAATACTGATATAAATGGCTAGGCATTCAATCTTTAATTAGACAGTTATGTGACCAGTGATATGGCTGCTGGTTAATTTCACTAACACTGTCCAAAAACTCTGGTGAGTGAAATTCGAGGATTCTGACTGGATGTTACTGATTATGTGATTACTCCGTCTGTGTGAAGCTCTCACACTACGACAAACAAAATGAAGCGAAAAATCATGGGTCCTAAGTGACGTCACGGTCTCCATCGTTTATATACAGTTGATGGTTATTGCTCACGCCACATGCACAGACGCTGCAGAGCAACCTTTGGTCTTTGTAACATGGCAGTTTGTGCTTCTGCTGAACGACACAGAGAGACGCTGCAACAGCCTGAAATTATGAAACGTTCTGGAAGAAAACTCGCAGGTTTCCAGGTTGGACCGGTTCTTCTGCTCCTGTACCAGCGCTGATGTGGCGGTTTGGGCAGAGCCTATCGTCCAGGTGGAAGCGAGTACCCCCGCTGGTGTAAATGGACAGTAGCTGTGCGAAGCGGCCAGTGCTGTGCATACAAAGGGGCCCTCGGGCATCGCAGAGGTTTCTTATCTTTAAGGGCCCAGCTGGCTCTCTGCAGCTGACACGACTCTGTTAGAAATAATTGGATTTCTTTGCTAATCTTGAGCATCTGTAACCTGGAATAACCAGCACCCCCACTGAAAGGCTAATTTCACCTCCAGCTGTGACATCGGCTGCTTTTACACCTTTCAGGTTTCAGCTCTTGTACTGATCCTGCTTCAGATGATTCTTCTCATCATTTCACACGTTTCTTTGTGGAAAAGCTCTCAGCCTTCATGTGGGGAAAAGCCAAGTGTGCTGGAGTCAGGAGGGAGTCCGTCGGGCCTGAAGCTCATGCTTAGTGTTTGTTAATGTTACACTAATGGCTCATACACACAAACTGTGTGTGTGTGTGTGTGTGTGTGTGTGTGTGTGCTGGTCACTGATGAGAGAAAAGTGTAAATTATTAAAGAGGAACAAATTGGCTTTGTAAGTGTTGTGAGGAAGCGCTGTCAGGAGGCATCGCATCGATTTCACTGTAAAAACACTCAAATATTCATTCACCAATTAAAACAGCCGCTAAACGTGCAGCGGTTCACTCTCTGACGACAGAAAATGCAGGTGAGCCCCGCCCCCCACCTGCAGGAGCTTCCCCAGGTGAGCTCAAGAAAATCTGCCCACTGCTCACCTGTGAGGACTCACGTTGGACAAACTGCAGATTTCTGATTATTCATGCAGGTCCTGCAGGCTGCCTCAGAGAGGTCAGAGCCTCGCAATCACGACACGTTTGTGTCCGCCGCACGCCATACGGCGTGCGCTCCCCTCCAAGCTGCAGGTTATCATCACAGTCACTGCTAGTTACCACCACCATTGTTCTCTGGATCATTGATTAACTGTAAATGATGCAGTTACAGCCTTCAGAGGGGAAACAGGTCAATGAGCTTTCTGTCTGTTCACTCAGCGACTGACATCACACACACACACACACACACAGACACGCACACACAGACACACACACACACGCGCACAATACAATCAGTGTTAAACTTGACCTGTAACACAACTCAGAGGTCAAAGGTCACACTTCATCTCTTGCATGCACGTAACCATGGCAACAGTGACTTATCAAACTGACCACAAACACACTGATGCTCCATACGCTCACGTTCCTCCTTTTCCACAGACTGTATATAAAAGACAGACACACTGCCACTACACCGGAGGGCGGAGTCTTTGTGAGCTCTATAGTGTGCACCTGTACCTGCTGATCAGAGCTCACGGCTAGCCTCACAGCAGACACATCATTGGTCAGATGATGTCATTAAACTGTTCCATCAACACAAACACGTCTTGAGGTCCAGCTCAGGGACTACAGACAGACACCTGCCAGTCAAAGAGGCCACGCCCCTTATAATGCAACATAAACAAGTAAACAGGTGTTTACAGTCGGTGTGGACTGACTCACCGCAGACGCTCTGGTGGACGTTAGAGGAACTGCAGCTTTTTCTGTGTGTCTGTGTGTGTGTGTCTGTGTGTGTCTGTGTGTGTGTGCCTGTGTGCGCGTGTGTGTGTTTGTGTGTGTTTGTGTGTGTGTGTCTGTGTGTGTGTGTGTGTCCTCACCTGTCCAGGCTGAGTGAGGATCGGGAGACTCCCGGGTAGAACAGCGGCTTCAGGTCTTTGATCAGAGCATCTCCTGCCAACCTCTGGTTCCACCTCTGAGCCAAGCGGGAGGTCTTACCGTCCGACCTGACACACACACACACACACACACACACACACACACACACACGCGCACACACACACACACACACATAGGAGAGTGGGTGGGTGAAGTATATCTTCAGCTTCTCAGGAATGTCCAAACAGCTCAGGGAGAAGAAGAGGAGAACAGCATGTACGCTCTAACATGCTGCATCGACCTGTGAACCTAAAAATCTGCTGCTGTGTGAGAGGACTTTGTTCAGTAAGTGATGAGCGTCTGTGGGGGGAAAGACGAGAACGCCGTGGATCCCCGTGGACCGGACCGCGTTCCGGGGAACACCTGTTGGATCAAAGTTGTTCCCAAGCTGCCGAGGCGGAATAAAACAGCTAAAGTTTGGATTCTGTCTCCGGATGCTCAGCGAGGCGCTGCGATACTCACGGGAGAAGCTGCGGGTCGGGTCCTCCGAAGGAAGTCTACCAGGCTGCTCAGCAGCAGATCTCTCCCAGCGCAGAGGCTCCTCGGCTGGGTTAAATCTCTCTGACTGAAGCCTCCCGGCAGCCTCCGGCTCTCTGCGGCATCTCTGAGGGGTGGGGGGGAACTCCAGCCGCCCCCCAGCTACGATGCTTGGTCCGATCCGGGGGTGCGAGCGAGCAAGCGAGCGTCTATCTGCTCTCTGCTCCAGAGCGCCGGCTGAGACTGAGCGGACACCTGTTCACCGGAGAGCGCATCGCAACGCACACGCTCAGCAGAGGGAGGGAGGAGTAATGATGTTTGAGAGGAGCACACACACACACACACACAGACACACACTCTAAGAGCAGCAGTGTGTGATGGAGGAGGGGCAGCAGTGTTTGAAAAGCCGGAGAACAAAAGGGGGAGAGGAGGGGAGGCAGCAGAGCGAGGAGGTGAGAGACGAGGTTTACTGCAGCTCACGGGAATCAGCAGAAAAATAAAAACGGGCGAAATCATCGTCAGGAAACATGAACGTGAAACGATCCTGCGAGCGATCGTCAGTCAGACCCGTCAATCCCGAGCGTCTCTGATGACCTGTTCTCGGAAACAAGACCAGCTGACGCGTCAGCCTCAACCACACCAACAGTTTAAAATCCAGGTCTTAGAATATTTTAGAGCAGATTAAAGAGAATAAAAGTAAAAATTCAATTAACAACATTTCAATCAAACAATATTTCTGAGCAACACTCAGCATTCTGCAGCGAGAGGAATCTCTGTGTGCGATTCCCGTGAGGGTCCTTCGCAGCGCAGCGCGGGGTAAAGAGTTTCTAAATACTGCAGTTTGCTCAGCGTTAGTTTGTTTGCTTCATGTTACCATCTTTAACTTGCTGTCGTTGGGCAGGTTTGACTTCAGGATGCTCCGAGGCGAGGGCGGCTCGACTGCAGCGACACGTTTCTACTCGTGTCAAAGGTCACGTGCTGGATTTGAACCTGCGACGCTGGACTCCCAGGTATCTAAGCAGCTGTTTGCTCCCACCTGCCGAGCCTCTTCTTTACAACCCAGTGTGGAAAACTACCGACCTCCCCGACCCCACCGGGATGTTAAAGGAGCAGTTCGCACAAAACACAGTGCGGACGCTCCAACGGGCTGAGGGTCAAAGGTCACTGAGTGAAATCAGAGGCTGCGGTTTACAGTCGGCTCATGTTTCCTCTGCCTGCCTATGAGGTTACATCACAGCTGACGATTAGCGTGTGGAGGTTTGATCTTCCTGTAAAGGATCATTTCTCCTGATCTGAAGCTCGTTCTGCACAGCCTGCATCCAGACCTCAAACACCTCGACCCACAGAAATGCCTGAAATCCCACTTTTCTCCTCAGCTCCGCGCCTGCTTGAACAGTCACTGAGCTGATGTGATAACAACCCATCAGCTCCGACAGATTATTATAAAGTTATGAAGCCTCGTGCCCGTCCGTCGAGAGGACGGCACAAAAATCAAATGCAGCTGGAAACGTCTAAAATCCCGCTGCTGTATTTGTGACTCGCTGCGAGCCGCACTCACAGCTGGAAAACAAATCCCGCTTTTCCAACTTTTCTTCTGGAACGCCCTCAGCTCAGGAACTGCGACAGCGGACTGTCTGAGGTTTTCAGAGCTTTAACACTGAGGAGGAGAGCAGGCAGATGTGAGGCTGATGAAGCTGAAAAAGCTCAACCGTGTAGAAAACAAGTAGAATAAAGCTCGATAATGAAATACAATAAAACGTTCTTTAAAAGCTGAATATGATGCAATAAAATGTCTCTTTTGTAAAAAGCTCCTTAAAATACAGTCAAATTAAATAAAATAGAATAAAAATAAATTATTAAATGTGTAAGAACGAGCAGGACTGAAGTCTGAGGTGGGCGTTCAGGCTCCGACCAATCGTACATGCAGATGTTTTCATGTGACCATCAGCTGAATGATTTTTTTAAAATTGTGGATAAAAGTGTGAATGAGGGGTGCGTGGCTGAAATGTGTCCCCGTGGAAACAGCAGCTGTGGGCGAAAGCACGAGATCGGGGTTACCGACTGTAACTTCAGTTCTCTGAGTATAAGTGGAGCCCCCCGACGGGCGTACCGTCACATGTTTATGCTGTTCTAACCGCCGCAGTCAGAAATGTGATTCCAGAGGTGAGGCGGGGCTTAACCTCACTTCCTGTTCCTGTTGTAGCGTTCTGAATCCACCTGAAGGTGGGTGTGCGGTGGGGGAGCGCCAGCAGCGGAAACGTGACGTTTGTCTGAGTTTACAGCAGATAAACATTAAACACTGATCAGTCGTCCGCCTGAAATATGGAGATGAATCGTCTTTTACATCCAGTAAAACAGAGTTTCTGTGTTTGTTTACAACGTTCAGCGTGTGCTCAGCACTGAATGAAGCTTTAAAGACGTTTTGATTCAGTTTTGATTCCTTTTCTCTGCAGGCCTCGGCCTGAAGGTCGCTGCTTTCCCTGAAAATGAACACATGATTATTGGAACTATTTTGAGCAGCAAATGAATCCATACGTGAGCTCCTGCAAGCCGAGGTCAAAGCAGACGGCGGCGTGTTTGTTTATGATGAAGGACGGTCGCAGGTGCAAAGGTTTCCGCTCAGTAACGAGCGATGCAGCGGAGCGAGCTCTGCGAGACGTTACGTGCGTCTGCAGCAGCCAACAAACAATCCGCTTTGACATCATAAACACAGAAAACAATTAATGTGCCGCGGAGACGAGCTGCGGCTGCTGCTCATTGGCTCAGAGCTGCCACAGCAGCGCTCTGTTTCCATGGTTCCCATTCAAGCACAACAGGTGAGGAAGAGACGGAGGGAGAAACAATGGAGGCTCCTGCAGGTTCAGTTTACACCACGCAGGCATGCACATCGCCTCATCTGAATATTTGCACACACGCCTCTCTGCTTTGACTTTCTTCAAAGCAGCAAACACGCGAAGATCCGCCGCCGCCGCTTTGGGCAGAAATCTGCAGCCTGGAGTAAACGGTCCAACATATCCCGTCTGAGAGCCATGACCTCAATCTCTTACCCTGGCTGGGCCCAGAGTTCTGCCTACAGGGACAAAACAAACCTCGCTTCACTTACATCCAGTAATCAGATTAATCTCACCATGACTCCCAGCAGGAACATTTCCACAGCAGAAAATAGTGAAAACATCCTGAGCACACTCAAACACCAGCCATCACTGAACGCCTACAACTTTCACTACTTCAATATGACAGGAAAAAAAAAAGCTTTCAAAGTATTTATGTGTGTGAAGAAAACGAACATCCTGTTCTCTGAAAAATAGCTGCAGCAACATTAGCGACGAACTCCGGCTGTGAAGACAGACAGCAGCCAGGTTTCACACCTCCACATCACAACACCTAAAACACATCTCAGCATGACGGATCGTTTTCTGAACATCCTCTTTTGGAGAAGATCCAGTGAAGTTGCTCCTGTCTGTGCGGCCGATGGGTGGAAGGAAAATGATGCTGGAGTATGTTTGCTTACAGCCTCTGCTGCACAGTGTGGGAGCACAAATGCTGCTTCAGTTACTGTAACAGGACTTAGGTACTGACCAATCACATCAAACCAGGCCTCTTCATAAAGGTGAAGAGTCTGGGGACCATCAGCTGTCACCTGGAGGTGTTTCATTTTTCCACATCTATCTACAAACACTGAAACAGGAAGTCCTGGATATTTACTGGATACACAAGAAGCCTGAAAGCTGAAACAGTCGGAGCTGCCTGTTGGATCACAGTGCACGGTTTCACTGTTCTAAAGAAGTACAAGTCATTACTGGGCAGGTTGTTGGTGGTTGTGCTGTTGCACAGCAGATGGCCCCGCCCCTCCCTGAGCCTGGTTCTGCCGGAGGTTTCTTCCTGTTAAAAGGGAGTTTTTCCTTCCCACTGTCGCCAAAGTGCTTGCTCATAGGGGGTCATATGATTGTTGTATGTATTATTGTAGGGTCTACCTTACAATAAATAGCACCTTGAGGCGACTGTTGTTGTGATTTGGTGTATAAATAAAACTGAATTGAACTGAATATGGTCTCGGATGCTCGTGTGGTTGGTTTTCGGTGTTTCTTGGTTTGATTGGTGGTCGCTTTCGGTGCTGGCTGTGTCTTAGTGCGGTTGTTGGTTGTTCAGCATGTTTGGGTGGTGATTGGTGCTTGATTAGGGGTTGGCTGTAGTTGTTCTGTTTGTTGTTTGGATGCGGTTGTTGTGGCTGTGCTGTTGCGTTGTTCTTTGAGGTAAACGTGATAAACAGTGTTGCTCTCCTCCTCTGCAGTCCTGTCAGGCTGAACTAAAGCGGCGTTAAAAGCCTCTGAGCCGTGCGCCCCGCTCACAGGTCATTACTGTTTAACAGCTCTCTGCAGCACAAACAGTGACTTAGTGAAACACTGCTGTTCACTGGAAAACCAGTCGAGGTGTGAGGAGGACGTCTCCGAACAAACCCTCCTCACTGCGCGTGTGATTGGTCGAGGTGACGACGTTGTCTCGTTGCTCGTAATGACTCGTCGCTGACAGGATGTCGAGTCACGATTCTGCAGTATAGCACGAGGAGACATAACTTTAATAGAGTACACGCCGTGTGTGTGTCGTGGCGGGGTTTATGAGTGCGTGGGAGTTCTCCTCGGAGAGCGTGTTTCAGTGAGGAAATGACTCGCATCAATCACAGAAATGGTGCGTTAGTGGCTTCCCGGGCGTCACACGACGACTGTTATCCTGCACTGACGGACGGCCTCAGCTCGCAGCGGCGGCGGCGTGCTGCAGACTTCCCACGCTGATTCAGTTTGAGCCACCGCGGGGTCCGCTTCGATTTTACCTCTGCAGCAAAAGTTCAATCAGTTTAAGTCTGACCTCGTTTGTCGGTGACCTTTAAATCCACCATCGGCTGATGTGAGCTGAAAGCAACCTGAGGAGAAACACCTCCCTCCCCGCTGCGCCTCACTCTGTCATGACTCCGCCTTTCACCAAAATCCAGCTTCACAGTTTACAACGTGGGCTGGATTTAAATGAGCACGTTCTAATTTACTATAAACATCCTGTGAAACAACAAGTGAAGCATCGTGAGAGAATTCAGTGACTTGATACAAGAAAAATGGGCAGCGTGAGGACGCGATGCTCTGGGTCAGATCAGGTGTACAGGTGTGCAGCGGTTAGAAATAACCAAACGTGGTCCACAGAAGGAGAACTGATGGCCTGACTGAGGCTCGTGGGGGAGTAGCTGCTGCTCTGACAGGAAGGAGTCACAAGGATGGACTCCTGTAACCGACCTAAAGGAAGGAGGTGTTCCTGTCTGCTCGGTCACCTGGATGACCACGACACCTGAGGTGTTTGACTCGAGGGCATCTCTCATCTGAAAAACCTCTTCAGTTCTAACAGGTCATCCTGAGAGTCGTTGACCCAACCGCTCATCGTTTGAGTCACATGAGTCAAGGCGTGAGTGGAGACTGGACATGTGGCTGATCGTTGGTGCCACCATTCAACCACGGCTGCTTCAGCAGGACTTTGACGGCCTTCTTTACTCAAACCAGCTGCTTTCATCTGAAGCACTTAGGCCTACTTTAACCTGGAGGACTGAAACCCTGCACAGATATTAACCAGGTGGTCACTTATCTGTTGTGGGGACGGCAGCAGGATGCACTATGGGATTGTTTGGGCCGGTGTGACGCTGTGGGTGATGTTCTGTGGGGAAACCTCTCTCGCCGAGCTGTCACGTCTGCATTTTTCCCGGCTGGCCTCTTCCAGCGGCGTGGGTTTGAAAATAGAGTGTGCCTCCAACATCAGGAAGGTGTTTTGATGTAATGGCTGCCTGGTGTAGTTAGTCACCCAGCATGTTTTTAAAGACTTAGCTCGTACGCACCTTGAAAGGGGAAAAGCTGCTGTTTGCAGCCTTGGACGTTCTTCTAAAGTCCGGCTTCTATCTATGACCTAAGTATCTATGATTTAAGCCTGACATGACAGAGGACGGAGAAATGAAGCAACGCAACAACGTTCAGAGCAGAAACACAGAGTGAATCTGGAAGTAAATACTGTGAAGTGGCTGCAAAGCTGGTTTATAAAAACTGGTCCTAGCTGCTGGACTCGAAGCTCTGTCCCTGTTAATGTGTCAGAAAAGCGCGTCAGCGCTCTTCACTCTGACGTGGCTGCCAGGGAAATGAGTCAAAGAAGTGCAAAGCAGGAAATTAGCAGTGAGTAATGTTTGATGGAGCCAGTGTCACAGGGCTCTGTGTTGTGTTCAAGGACACTGGAAATGTAACGCTCAAAGGACAACATGTGCTCCAGCGTTTTCACCGCTTTATTCTTCTCTCGTGTTTTGATGGAAGTTTCAGGTGAATAAAAGCTTCCTTCATGCCTTTCATATCAAACATACCTCTGAGGTGCTGAACGCGCCATCACAGTTATTGAGCCTCGCGTCAGGTGGAGGTTACAGAGAGGACGCGTCCATCTGAATTTTTAGAACGGCTGTGATGAAGAATCCAGAGGAAAAAAGGAGGAGTGCTGATGTGAGGACATGTTATCCTACAAACACCTGAGACTGTAAGCATGGAGCTGCTGCTGGATGTCACTGTGAGTTTCTGAGCACAGCTCTATTCTGGACGACGATTTAAAGCTCTGTAATGTTTCAACTTCAACACTGTTTGTTCAGTTTCTAAATAACTGTGAAATTATCCAGATTATAATTACTGCTGGTGTCGCAGGTTAAATCCGAATGTGCAACAAACTGAAGCTCATGTTCGTCATTCAGTCAGAAAAGCTGAGAGTCTTTCTGTGAGCGTGTTCTCTGTGTGAGCTGAGGCGTCCTCACTAACGATCCACTCCACAGGTTAGTGCAGACTGAAGAGCCGCAAACGCAGAGATCCTGTAATGAGCCGATGACTCACAAAACTTCCAGTCACGACTGATTCTAGTCAGGACTCAGTCATCCTCTCAGTGTGTGTGTGAGTGTGTGTGTGAGTGTGTGTGTGAGTGTGTGTGAGTGTGTGAGTGTGTGTGTGTCAGAGAGGTTGTTTCAGGTTGTCTCTAAATGTCCTGTTCTGTTCGTACTGATTTCACCTTGAACAGGAGTAAAAACGCCTCCTTATCTCACATCCATACAAAGTCGGCCTTCACACATAAACCTGTTTAGTCATGATGTGGGGACGTCCGCCTCTTTACGCTCACATTTCAGGGACTCGACGTCCTTTCGGGGAAACAGAGGCCTGCCGTTTGGTACAAATGTGAAGCAGAAACCATTCAGCAGATCTTCTGATGAATTCACGAGTCTCTGAGTCTTTACGGGATGTTTATAAAAACCTCCATGCACCAAGCTGGGACAAGCCCCGCCCACAGACAGAATAAAGCTCTCAGCTCTGAAAAGTCACTTTAAATGTCGACGCCCTTCTTCCTCTGACTGAAATCAGCTGGTCAGGTGATCAGTCACAATTTCAAACCTTTATGACTGTAAAACTTTCACAGTCACGTACAAATACATACAAACTGGTTTGTTCTCTGTAGATAATTTCCTCCTTACAGTCTGCATCATTAGGGGCGTGGTCTCTTTGACCGACAGGTGGATGGTGACACAGGTGGCCATAGCTGCTAGCGTCACCCAAACTGGACCTTTGTACTGTGTTTGTGCTGCTGGAGCATTTTTAATGACATCATCTGACCACTAACATGGCTGCTGTGAGGTCACTGTAACAGAGACGGCTGCGACGATGCTGAGGCTTCAACGAGTGCTGCGTGGATAAAAGCTGTCAGTGTTCTGGAAACATGAGGTGGGTCTCTGTTGCAGCGCAGCAGCTTGGAGACTGTCAGCTTTCAGTTTTAGTGAGTGTGGGACACAGAAGAGAGATTTGTTGTCAGATCACAGAGAACGCCGGCGAGTGACGGCGGATGAGGTGTGTGATATAAGATGGAGGCTGGTCATTATTCAGTGAGGATGTGAATTGAATTCTCAGATGAGCGGCAGCAGAGGCGAGGCGGCCGGAGCATTACGAGCCCCTCAGCCTGAAGACTTTCTGCCACCATAACAGGTTAAAGCATGAATGACATTAAAATATGAACGCACGCTGCTGCTTTGACCTTTCTGCTCTTCATCAGCTCAGAGAAATCCGTATTTAACCGCTGATCACAGCAGAGGCCACGAGGACCTCGGCAGAGCGATGCGCAGCTTCTCCATCGTTCATCAGCTCCACTAAACCTGCCTTTCCTCCTCCTTCCCTTTGCCATGGCAACCGGTAGCCAGAGGCCATTATTCTAAATGGCTACCTTGGGCCCATAATTGTGTGTCAGTGTGTGTTGAGACGCTGCAGCTGCTTTAAACCGCACACACTGACAGCAAAGCGAACCCTACCAGGTCCAGAGTGGTGCTGTGTTCTCTCGGTGGAACATGCTGTTCTGCAGGCAGCGTTCTCTGCATGCGCCTGAATACAGCGAGCAGAATTAAAGACGCCTCAAAGCCTTCCACTCCCGAATCTGTCGCATGGAAATTACAACGTCAGTCCTCACACAGTTCCCTCACAGCTCACACAGCAGCTTCCAGGATGTTCTGATGTCTCACTGACCAGAAGAGTTTCAGCTCATCATCGTCCAGCCCTGAACGCCGTTACACTCTGACGGCGTATCGAAGGAACGGCACGAGAGTCTGAATGTTTCAGATGCAACAAAAAATTCATAATGTGAAAAAAATGATGGACATGAAGCGATGATGAGCTGGTCCTGATGTTCAGAGAAGGAAGCTGATGATCTCATTCAGGTGTCGGCACACAGTGACAGCGACATCAGCAAAACAGAACAAACGTCAGTCATGTGATTTTACTAAAATCATTTCCAGGCGTCGCGGTCGCCGCTCTGACTTCGTGTTTCTCCTCCTCTGATCGCGCCCTCGCCCGTCTCCTCTGCATGATTATTTTCATTTTTCAAACCTCAGCGAGTCCCTGATGAGTGCACACACACACACACACACACACACACACACACACACACACACACACACACACACACACACACACACACACACACAGACACACACACACACTGTGTTGTGAGAATGTGTCTGACTGGCTTGTGGAGCTCAACAGGCTGAAGCAGCACTGAGCGCGCTCAGATCTGTGCACCACAGCTGATCAGGTTTCTCACTCGGTGAACACAAAGCTCGACACCGAGCGGCTCGCTGCAGGCCGAAGGCCTCCGTGACCTTCTGGAGATGCTAACATGGTGGCATTCTGCAGCTGCGACATCTGACGCTTTAGAAGAAAACCAAAACGCAGCTTCATAGAGGTCCTGGAAAAAAAATTAGTAGGTCCAGTTCTTCCTGCAGAGGTGTGTTTGTGGGCAGCTGGGATTCAAGTGTTTCAGCTTTTGCAAAAATCTGTAGAGAAATGCGACCTTTCTTCTTCTCATCATGATGCATCACGCGTGTCAGAGGTTCAGTGAAAGACGAGCCCACATTACAACACGTCCACGTTCCCTTTCAGTTACAGACCCACCGACAGGTGAAAGAAACACACTCAGACTCAGATCCTGTATCAGTGAAAGCTGTGAAAGGTTTTCAGACAGAAAGCTTCACATATATTTGTTTGCAGTTCAGAGATGTTCTAAATCTGAGGATGTAAAACACTAAAATGGCATTTTTGGTTTGATAAAAGATCCTTTTAGCTTTGTCAGTCCTGATGACCTCGCTCTTCTGTGGCCATGAAACATCCATCCAAACAGAGAAAAACTGAGGTCGCACGAATCAGCATGAATTAAACCAACTCTTTACAGTCCTGCTGGGAGACACACCTCCACCATCCCCACCTCCACCTCCACATGCAGAACACCAAACCTGAGCTGAAACAAGTCCATGCCCCAACACAGGTGTTCTTATTGTTTTGACTCACCTGTGGAGGTGGCAGCAGGAGTCCACCCTATGAAGCACACCAGGTTTAAATCTGGCTGACCCCCACCTTCGAGGTCGCTTCCTGTCATGGCATCCGTCAGCAGGTGGGGGCACCAATCATGCCCCCCCCCGCCACAGCTGTGACTCTTTGGTGACAAAACTGCAGAGGTGAAGCTCATCTTCACCTCTGCACTCACCACCCACAGCTCGTGGTCTCGGGTGGAGGTGTGAATGGCCAGCATCATCTGCATAAAGGAGATCTCTGGAGAGAAGATCCAGAGACCACAACCTGGAAGCTTCTGTGTCCACAAACGTGAAATGATGATGATGAAGGGAGTGCAGCTATGGCTACGCCCTGCACCATCAGGAACCACAGCGGCTCCGTTTTACTCACGTCTTTAACTTCAGAGTTAAACTCTGAGGCCTGAGGCGACGAGTTAAACCGACAGAAGCCTGGAGGAATATTTGCTGTTGTTCCAAAGTTAGTCCAAACCTGCGAGCTCGCTCCCAATTCAAGGAGCAGCAACAATGTTTGCTCTAAAAATATCTCTTCTATTAACTTTGAGAGTGAAAGTGGAAAGCAATAAGCACAGCGACATAATCGTGTTTCCCAGCTCGTTCCCTCGGATGACTTCAGGAGAAGTCGCACCTCCTGTTTTATTAAATCACGACTTATTACACAGGAAATGATTCAGGCGAGCAGTGAAGAGGGAAAACAAACGTGGGATGTTGGGAATATTTCAGAGAGAGCAGCGAGAGCAGGCGGGACTCACTTTTTCCTGGTGTCGTACCTCCCCGAGGTTCCCGGGCTCTGCGGAGGACACAGAGGAGAAAATGATCAGTTTCTATGCAGGATCGTGCAGAGCAGTGACACATGCTAGAGCGCCTCTATTCCACTTCACAGCCACGTTTCTGCAGAGGAAATCGCATTAATGCAGAAACAGCAGCGTCTCAGCACTGCAGCACTCGTCCACTCTCCACCTCTCCCCGCTGACCGCCTCCACTCACTCTTTTTATTCCACTTTATTCATCGCTGATGACATCACAGATCTCAGGTGAAACAGAAGCAGGTGCATCTGTGAGAAAGTACCCGCCTCCTTCCTGATCTCCTACTTTTCTGCACATTTGTCTCACTGACATGTTTCAGATCATCAAACTCAGACAGAGAAAACCAGAGAAATGCACTTTTTAAATGATGATGTCATTCATCGAGGGAACAAAGCTATCCACCTGTGAGAAAACTGTCCTCAAACCTACTGCCTGCTGTCTGTGACGACGTCACTGTGGAGGAGCTGAACGGGTTAAGGTCACGCCAAAGCATCCCGACTTTGACTCGGCCACTTCACAGCCTTCATTTTGGTCTCCTGAGCCAATCAGAGGTGGACTTGCTGCTGTGTTTCTGATCATTGTCCTGTTGCATAACCCGAGTGCCCTTGAGCCTCAGTAACTGATGGTTAGACGTTCTCTTTCAGGATTTTCCGGTCCGGACTCAAACACTCCAGGAAGTTTGCAGAGGATGTGAGGAGGAAACAGACATTTTATTTAAATATAAAAACCCACAACGGTGGGGAGGGAAGCAAAGAGGAACTGGCTTCTTTTCCCACTATAACCGTGTTTATCTGTGTTACACACTCGACCAAACAACAAATAAGTTAAAAATCAAAATGTCTCTTCCAGCCAACATTAAGTCTCTGATGTAAAGTTAAGTCTTTTTTGTGATTTGGTGCATCTCAAATAAATAAATAAATGAATAATCCAAAAAGTAGCTGTATTAATACTGAAGCACACAAGAAAAGGAGCTAAAACATTCCCTCCAAACAAAATGTATGAATTCAAAAAGTCGGCGCCTTTCGTCGATTGTTGGAAACATGTTACATATCGCCCAGCCTTAAGCAGGAGGCGCCATTCTCATGTTAGAGGGAGCCAGGTTACCCCACTCAGGATGACCACACCAGTGCATTTTTCACCACACCCACCAGAGGCCGTTTCACCGTGATGTCACCCAATCTACACGCTTTGAGGCCTCGAGGTGGGCATTATTGGTCCAGCCGTATTATCGGTCAGATGATGTCATTAAAATGCTCCACAAGGCTCCAACAGCACAACCGCAAACCAAAGGGCCAGTTCAGGTGAAGCCACAGGCCACGCCTAGGGATGGGAATTGAGAACCGGTTCTTGTAGAAAACTGGTTCTCAGTAGTCCAGCTCCTTGGAATTGTTAGTCTGCCTGCCTATCGATCCGGCTTATCAGCTAATCAGCTGATTTCAGTTCACGTGTCAGAGGAAATAGCGACGCAGTCTGGAGCATATCTGGACATTTTTGGTAAATAGTAAAGTTCAAACTGCATCCAGGACAGAAACACGAGCATTGGGATGCTAACACTTTCGGTTCTTTGCAGCCTGCGCATACAGCATGCTAACGCTAAGCTAGCCAAGAACCCAGAGTGAGCAGAGTGAACGGCGACCCCAGCAGCCGGAGCCTGAACTAAAAAACAGGAATAAGCAGATGATCAGGCAGAATTTCTAAAGGAGAATCACCGTGACGATCGAGTTTCTGTGCTGGTTTTCATGTTTGCTTTGAGTTTGACTAAGACAAAGATCTGAGAGACGTGTGTCCTCATCAGGGACTCGTGTTGGCGTGCGGCTGCAGCCTCAGGTTTATATTAAATGGTGATTATGAGACAGCGTGTTTGAACCATATTACAGAGTAACAGCAAAGTAACTTAATGAGTATAGCAAATGGGCTTTTCTCAGGAGTAATGACGTAACATACTGCACTACTTTAAAGAAAAGTGTTCTATGTAATCTGTGTAATAGATTACTTTTTTGAGTAATCACAACAAAGAAGAAAATACCTCAAACGTGCACAAACATTTGACCCACAGCATGCAGTTAATTTGCATCATGTCATTTCTTGATTGCTGCTTAGCAACAGCAGTGACTCTAAAAACCGAGCCAATGAGAACCCGACGACAATCGATAAAGGAATCTTATCAATTCCCATCCCTAGCCACGCCCCTGCAAACTGTAAGCCTTATTGTGTTATTCAAACGCTGTAAACATGTTTATTTCTGCTGTAAAGTCTGTGGGGACTGACTCACTGATGGCGCCTCTGCTGGACACCAGAGGAACTGCAGGTTTTGGTGCTTTCTCATATTCGTGATGCTGTAAAAACTTTTAATCACTCGATCACGTTTCACGTCGCGTCAGCTGCGTTTAGACGTGAGCATATAATAAATCTGAGGTGCTTCTGAGTTTCTGTGTAATCACCGCTGTTCCTAATAAACCTGTTTAAACATCAGCAGTCCCTACCTGCTCCCGTCCGGGGGAAATAAACAGTGTTTGCTGAGTCTTTCCATGCGTGAAGGATGCTGGATGCAGGAGGAGGAGGAGGAGGAGGGGGTCGGTTTGATTCAGGGTGAAAGTATTCAGTTGCCTTGACGACCGGAGAGGACGCTGCGAGGGAAAATTGTTATCTGTACACAGTGCTTCGGCTCTCTGAGGTCTCCTCCCCCCTCCTCATCGCCTCGGAGACGCTGGAAGGCCTGAAGATGCTCAAATGATGTGACGCCCGGCGGGGCTCCACCCCCGACACGCTGAAAGTCATATTGTTCTCCTCAGCTCAGTCGGACCGTCCTCAGAACTACACAGAACAGCGGTGCAGACTATTATCTGGAACTGTTGGAGAGGGAGTGCTTTTAACAGTGTTTAATGTTCCTGCACTTCTCTGTGCCAGCATGAACCCAACCCCCACCCATCCTCTAAACCCCCACCCATCCTCTAAACCCCCACCTGCAGGAATAAATGGCTAAAATAAACCAACAGCGCTCCTTAAACCTGGCGGCTCAATAATCACACTAACAGCTGCTTCATGTTTCATGAAACCAGCAGCTCTGAGAAAAAACAGCATCTGAAGCTCCATCAGGTATTTCCTGACAGCGAGTTCACGCCCGTGAGCAGCTCGGCAGCGGTGTGTCGGGGTAATGGGCGTGACCCGCCCTTCATCGGGTTCAGTGCTGCTCTGAAAGCGTCCATCGCTGTCTGATTGTGATTTCTCGGCACGCCTCGTTCCTGCAGAAAGGTGCTCATTACTCCAGATGCTCTCCCTCCAACTCGACGAGGGCGTCCTGGAGGCTTTGTTCTCGCTGTAAGACGAGGTCATCGCTGAGAATCGCAGGCAGAAGAAAAAGACTTGCTGAGTGTTTCCGGTGTGATCGCTGAGACAATCCCGAGGTCTGAGCTGATTCCGGACTTTGGTGATGCAGCGGCGAGCGCAACTCTGAAGTCTGAACAAAAGCAGGCCGGCAGCTTCGTCTCTTTGTTCCTGTCGGCGTTCGTCACAGATTTCACCGGCCTCTGAGTTTAATCGGTCACCTTCACCTCCTTTTCTCTGAATCGGTCCATTTCCTGTGAGGAGCTTCCTGTCAGAGGACGGCCTGATTGATACAAAGCTCAGGATACGTGCACCGTAAGCCTGCAGAGACCTACGCGATCAATAATCATGGATGACCTCATTAATGTGCTGAGCAGCACAATATGAAAGGATCAAACCATTAAAAGTTCTTTTTCAGGATCAGATTTTTCATTAAAAAATGAGCCGATTCTGAGGAGGTCAGGTGTGTTGTTATAAGCATCGTTTTAGCAGAGCCTCTCAAAGTCGGCCTCTGATTGGCTGGGGTACAGTGATGGAGTCCCTGTGGAAAGGTGAAGAAAGGTTCCTGTCCAGGTGTGTGCCTTTAAAGCCCTTCAGATCCTGGCGGAGGCGCTCTGAGAACAAAGAGGCGGAGGGTCTCAGACCTCGAGCCTTCATCACTTCCTCCTTCGCTCTGCTGGTATTTCTCTGAATGTCAGCACGCCCAGACGGCTCGTCTTTGTTCGCACTTTAATGTCACAGGAAGTCGTGGCGCAAAGAGGTGGGGGTGATAGACGCAGCCCAGACTTTACTGTCAATTAATGCCGCCGGGTCTGACCTCTTTGCTGGTGAGCACATATAATTTTACCTTCCTTTGTTTTTCTCTGTCTGTGAAAGCGGAGTACGTCTTCCTGTTCAGCTCAGTGTGTCAGAAACATGAAGCTTCACGGAGACCGGACCGCTGTTTGTAAAGTCTAAAAACTCTCAAATCTTCTGTGTTTGTGTTAAAGACAAAAGTTTGTGCTGGACTTTCATGTAACACAAGTTTCTACCACGTGATGGAGCAGCGCTTTAATTACCACACTTTCTTTTTCATAGTGGGGACATGAAAATAAAAGGTTATGCAGCTCCTCTCTCTGCCTGCAGAGGGCGTGTTTCAGTAGTTCCACTAACGTCCACCAGGGGGCAGTAGTCAGCCTGCATTATTAGCAGTGGAATGGATGACATCATGAAGGCTATCTTTTAGCTACAGTCTGTTTTTCCACAGTGCTCATGAGCATGTGTTTGCTGTGTTAGAGGATAAAAACAGTCTTAAAAACAGCTGAGTCTGCTTCTTGGAGAGTTTGACTTCAGCAGACAAAGGAGCCGCTGCCATCTGTCACTGATAACGCTCACATGCTTCTATCCTTACAGCACTTTATCGTTTCAGCTGTGAGGTCTCATCTGAGTGGAAGCAGAGGAGGAGAGCCTCTCCGGGCCGATGCTGAACATCTGTATCGATACCCAACTCGATCTGCAGTGATCAGACCTGACGGGACCTCACTGACTCAGCCTGCCTGTCAAGTGTCACCGCTAATTTGAACTAATATAACCTCCTGCTCTCCTGCATGCCCGCCACTCGGCGGGTGGACGGCGCTGACTGCAGACGGCTGGGTCCCTCCCGTTCCTGCTTCTCCTCTCTAATGTGAACAAGGCGTACTGTGTAGCGGCCTGTTGGCCTCTCCTCGGGCTAATTAGCCCTCCAATGCCAGCATTCATGGCCGGGCAGGGAGCCCGCAGACAGGGGAGGCTGAGCCCCCCTCCTGGCAGCGCCCACCCGCTGGGTGACTGACAGGGTGACTGGCGTGGTCACAGATGTGATGCAGCATGGCGGTCCGGCTCTCAGGTGAGATTCAGCCGCACGCTGCTGTCACAGAGAGGCGGCGCCATCAGACCCCACATTAAACTTTAACGAGCTCCACCACAGCCAGTGTAAAGAAAGGTCAGAGTTCAGCAGCGTGAGCTGTGAGGTCATCGGTCCAAAGTTAGTGAGCGATCATCAAAACCATCTACCACCACCAGGACGACCTCCCACTGCACGCCGTCCTGACTCCCAGCAAACAGTGAGGAATGTGTCATGGCGTCCATTATTACTTTAATGTTGTGACATGTTCTGTGTCCAACACGACACACGGGGGCCACAGCAAGTGATGAGCCAATCACATGAAAGGCCTCTCGGGACGACCTTTGACCTTTTCCAACCTGATTTTTTATGCTTGAAATATAATTGCACTTTAATTACACTACACCATAATGTAACTACACTATTGTACTTAATCACACTGTGTAATATGACATGAATGGATTTATTACAAATATAGCAAATACTAACACACTGTAATGTAATTAAAACAATTATACTTTAATATTTTAATTGCACTATACTTATTTCAGTATGTTAGTAATTATTAAATGATGTATTTACAATTAAACTTTATACTTATAAGTCTTTATAACTGTAACTGAGCTATATTTAAAAAAATACCTATTTATTACATTTTTAATTAAACTACATGTGCTCATATTAAATTATAATACATGCTGTTTATACTGTAATTACACCATAGTGTACGTCAGTCATGATGTAGCCACACAGTAACATTTATGTTTACACTCTGTTACAATGTAAAGGTTCAAAGTGTAAAGTTACAAGTGAATCAATAACTACACTGTAATTAAACTACTTTGTTATTAATTAATGTATTTACACTGTAAAGAATTGCAGACATCCTTTTCTTCTTCTTTTGGCTGCTTCCTTTAGGGGGCGCCACACTGGACCATCTACTCCACCTCCTCCTGTCCCAGCAGCCCTCTGCATGTCCTTCACTACATCCATGAACCTCTGAGGTTTTCCACAGAAGTAAATCTTTAAACGTGTGAACCGTCTCGCCACAGAGCGCCGCCGAGGTGACGTCACGAGCTCAATCAGCTGATCAGCAGAAAACAACTCCGACCATTGGAGGGTCAAGGTGTAGGCTGCCGGGGGATTCCCATGATGCACTGGGTGTTTCTTCTTCACTCACTATGTGTTAACAGACCTCTCTGCACTGAATCATATCTGTTATTAATCTCTGTCTCTCTTCCACAGCATGTCTTTATCCTGTCTTCCTTCTCTCACCCCAACCAATCACAGCAGATGGCCCCGCCCCTCCCTGAGCCTGGTTCTGCCGGAGGTTTCTTCCTGTTAAAAGGGAGTTTTTCCTTCCCACTGTCGCCAAAGTGCTTGCTCATAGGGGGTCATATGATTGTTGGGTTTTTATCTGTATGTATGTTTGTAGGGTCTACTGTACAATATAAAGCACCTTGAGGCCACTGTTGTTGTGATTTGGTGTATAAATAATTTGAATTTCTTCTTCTTATGTTTGAAGTCGGAACATCACAGAGCGAAGGTCTGATCGACTTTATTGTTTTGGGTCACGCATGATGCCTGCAGAGCATCCCTCCGGACCCTCATCATCATCACCACAGGTGGGAGGTGTACTGGGGGGTGTGGTTTCATTAATGGTGAGGAGTGAAGCTGTGGTTTGTGCGCAGCCACAGCATGCAGCGGGTTAATGCGGCGCTGTCCTGAGGAGGAGGCAGCACTCCAGCGCTCCACAGCCTGTTTTATTTTAAGGATCAGCAGTAATAAGACGTCAGGCTGAATTTATGGAGCTAAGATTTCGCGGTGGGTGATTCATGGAGGATTTGGAGCGGAGCAGCAGCTTAATGGATGTGTCTGATATGATTAGTCCCGCGGGAGCACGGCCGCTTAATACAGCACTGTGTGAGTGTTTGTGTACAAAGACGGCGAGCGGGCCACAGAAAAATGTCAGAGTAAACGGGAGGCGTGCACAGAGCCCGCCTGTGTGCAACGCCTCAGCCCACATCACCCCATCGCAGAGGCGAGGACGCCGAACGCGCTGCTGCTGACTGAACGTGTGACACAAAAAAAAGTCCTGCAAACACTTTAATGAAGTTACTGTTCCCTTAAAGTTCCCTACAGTGGGGCAAAAGCACCAACCCTCTGCTGATTGGCTGTTTAAACATGGCGGTTGTTCACTTAAAACAATCAGATACATGAATCCATACACAGGAAATCTCTCTGCGAATGAGGGTCGTCCATCACTGTTTTACCTTTGATCAGCTGACCACAGCCTGCTGCGTGCAGCGACCAGCAGATGCTGCTCCAGTCAGCCGCTCCTCACCCCAAAACATCCACCAATTCAATTCAATCATTTGTGTCATTTAATCAGTTTTACAGGTAAAAACTGTTCAGAATGAGTTCATTTTTAAAAAGTAACTGACAGCTGAAGGATCACCAAACCACACCGAGGTTGCCCGACATCATCACGATTGTTCGGTGAGAGTAAACGGGGCTGTTTGCTCTGACATCATCACACACTCGTGAGTTTGGATCTGTTTAAAATAACCAAGAATAAAAACCGAGGCACAGCGAGTATCTTAAACCTGCGCTCCCTCTAACGTCCAGCAGGGGGCGACTGCTCTGAAGTCTGTGAGGAAATGAGCCAGCTGAACTGTTTCCTGATGATGCTCCTGTTAGAGTCACGAAGGAGCAGGAAGCAGGGGGAGGGGTTTAGAGCAGGCAGGTGTTCGGTAACTGGTCTGAGGGGCGGGGACCTGGAATGAGAGTCGACGAATCAGGTGTCGCTAAAAGTCAGGATTTAGACGGCTCGTCTGGGAAATGTTCCTCCTGGGGCTCAGGTACGATGAGGGGTCTGATTTTCACCTGCCTTTGGACACCAGGCTGAGTACTCAGCAGGGTGAATCATCGCTTCCTGCAGCAGCTGCAGTCACATTAAACAGGCCCAGCGGACGAGGAGGGCGCCCCCTGCTGGTGCTCAGGAGGAGAGGCCTGTTACTACTGATGGTTAAATCACAGAACGTGACATGAAGCTCACACAGAGCCAGGAAACACAGAAACATGGAAACACAGAAACACGGAAACATGGAAGCTCATCTCAGCCAGTGATGAGTTTGTGTTAACTGAGAATTCAGTTATTTAAATTATGAATCCACAGACTCAACTTTAGTCAAATTATTCTGTTTTAATGTTAATAATTTTACATTTTTATCAAAACTAGAACTAAATCAAAATCAACTGAAATTAATTTTTCAATGTTTTTATAAATTAAGAATTTCAACTTGATTTGTAAATACTGAGTTTTAATATAATCATTTAGATTTTTTTAATTTGTGTTTTCTAAAATTTTGCCTTTGAGACTTTTTTTTTTACCCGAAACTGATTTAATTTAAGAATGTTTCAGTTTATCTGGAAAACGTTGTGAGTTTTAAAGGAATGCGGTGTTCCTGTAAAAGCCGCTGAGCCTCAACGGAACAAACAGACTTCGGTGTGACATCACAGCGTCGCGCTGATTCCCAGAAAGCTACAGTTTAACGGATGAACGCAGGAACGGGATGTGTTTATGGTGCAGGTGGAGGTTGGGAAGGCGTCCCGGCCCCACGCACAAACAAAGGCGCCGTTTCCTCGGGTTTATGACGGGAGCGCCGCTGAGTCACCGGGACGTTTCTGCGCCGTCAGCCGGACACCGGCGTTGCCTGGAGATCGTTTATTTACAGACACGACGGAGCGGACGGAGGAGGAACCGCCAGCTGCTCCGCTCACAGCGAGACATCGCTCCGTCAGTCAGGAAATCATTCTGCAGATTCACGGGGTTATCACTAATCTGGCTCTGCGTGCTGATTGGACAAAATCAGGAAACAGTTTGTTGGCTGAGAGAGAACAACAGAGAGCGAGCAGAGAGTAGGAATCATTCCCAACCTGAAAACGAACGCAGGACAGCGTTTCAGCGACGGAGCGACAAACCTCGTCAGCTCAAACACAAAGAAGTCTTTATATTCCTGCTGCTTTAGCTCAGGCACAAACATGGTTTTGGTTTTTAGCTGGAGGTGATCTCCTCGTCTTTCGCATCATAAACTCATTTTGACTGAACTAAACGATCAGTATCGATCGCACCTCTGCTCGGGTGGATCGGCACGTCCTCCATCATCGATGCAACAATGACCCACTCCTCTAAAGCCCGCCCAGTTTTTTACAAAGCAACCAATCCATCTTCCCGTTTCCTTTGACATCACAGCAGCAGTGGGAGGATCCGCTCCCTCCCACCGTCTGACTAGTTAGAGCTGCTGGAGGTGACCAAAACAGGCGCCAGAGCCACACTCGTGACCTCTGACCTACACCGAGGTGGACACAGGGGGCGGGGACAGTGAAGGGTCGCAGTTTCTGATCTGACCTCTCGCTGCTGGGACAGTTTTCCCTCTTGTGGCTGTGACTTTGGTAAAAGCGTCAAACCTGAGGCACGCTGACTCGCCGCGGCACGAGGCTGGACGAGGCGGCGCCGCTGAGTTTAACACACGACAAAACAGCAGGAACACAAAAATGCACAAACGCTCCAAGCACAGCGGCGACCACGAGAGCAGCTACAAAGATAAAAGCTGTTCATCAGGAAACAGTCAGCTGTGTTTCCCACAAACAGCACCTGGGAGCAGGTGTGAAAGCGCTTCCTGTCCTGTTCTGATGATGGAACCTGGGGTCAGAGGTCAGCTTTAGTAAACGATAATCAGATAAGAGGAAATCCAGACTTACGTGGATGCTGCGGAGTTTCTTCCGGCCTCTCTCCAGCCGGCTCAGCAGCCTCAGGTGTCGCTGCTCGCCGCCCGCCGGCTCCAGCAGACGGTCGTCCACCGAAATAGTCTTCCTCAGCAGCGCCCGGTCTGTGGCCCACGGCAGGGAAACTCGGGCCACCTCCGCCAGGGGAAGGCTCCTCGCACCTGCACCGCCTCCTCCTCCTGCACTCCTCCTCGACCCCGGGGACGGATCAGGTGACCAGAAGTCCCGCTGAACAGAGCCTGCAGAGAAACCAGAGCCCTGCTGCGTCAGGGGGGCGGTGTCATGTTCCCACTCACCCACAGCGTGCGTGTGTGTGTGTGTGTGCGTGTGAGTGGGTCAGGTGTAAGCTGACCACCTGAGCTGCTGCATTAAAACTACATGAGGAGGTCGAGGGTGTCGGCAGCTTGTGGCTCACATTGAAACCTCGACGTCAACCTTTTAACCAGAAACATGACGGCACTCACTGAGCACGTGCAGATCCACAGCTGTCTGCTGCGTGTCCACACAGCTGCACACACACGACTCTGTCATTATGAGAACTCTGTACCAGAAACGTGGATAATTTCATCAGCAGCCGTTCACACTCACACTTTATAATCAACATCTGGCTGAACATCAGCACAAGCTCGAGCGAGAGAAAAGAGGGGGAGGTGGGTGACAAGGCGGCTTGCAGCACAGACCAAAGCTAACACAGCTTTGTGCCCACTTTCATTTTCTCAGGTCTAAACTCTCCATGGAGCTTTGTTGCATCACTTCCTGTGAAACGCTACAGCTAACTGAACCTGCTCCAGTGAATCACGACTGGTATTTATATTTATCCAGGTTACTTTTTACCTGAAGTTCATTTCTTTGAATAAATTAATCTGATTTGATGTATTTCAGCTGCAGTTTACTCTGAGTTATTGCTTTGTGTTTACTGGTGCTCAAAACACGACCGGACGTGTGTTTGAGGACATCGTCTTCAGCCTGTTTGCTTCCACAGGTCCGTGCGATGAAACGTGAGCCTCACTGTGGGCCGTGTTCCCAAGGGTCAGGTTAACGCTGGAGGTAAGGCACCAAACCAGGCAGCACGATAAATGTTTGATGAGGAGGAAATTCATTCAGCTCGCCTGCGAGCGCTCACAGACGAACGCCGACGGCAGCCAATCGATTTCATTCATGAGGAGAGGTTTGAATCTGCTCGGGACGAGAGAGCGCCGGCTTCATGAACGGGAGGAAGGTTTGAAGGCTCGTTCTGCTTTCTTATCCTGTGCAGCGCTCGCCTCATCCTCGACTTGGCGTCATCGCCATGCCACCACGCCGAGCCGCCCTCATGGCTTCAGCCATCAGACACCTGACCAAAAACTCACTGCACGCCACGCTGTGTGCGCAGGATATCAGACCAAACAACAACAACAAAACGAACTGCCCCTGTGAGCGCCACACAGAAAGTCAAAGGAGTTTGCAAAGAAAAGCATCTGGACTTCTTTAAGTTGCTTGAAGACGTTTCACCTCTCATCCGAGAAGCTTCTTCAGTTCTAAGGTCAAATGGCCGAGAGTCCCAGATTTAAACCCAGTGGGAGTATCCCCAAGGAGGGACAAAGGACCCCTGGTGATCCTCTAATCACATGCGCCAAGGTGTGAAAGCGGGTGTGGGACCTAATCAGCCAGGGTTTCGGGTGAGCCCATTGTGAAACCTGGCCCCACCTTGTCATGTGAATTCCTGAGGTCAGATGGCCCAGGATGTGAGTGGGCGTTAAGGCGGTTTACGACACCAACTGTCTGCCATCTATAATCCAGTTTTGAGTTCCTCCCAGACGCCTTAACGCCCACTCACATCCTGGGCCATCTGACCTCAGGAATTCACATGACAAGGTGGGGCCAGGTTTCACAATGGCTCACCCGAAACCCTGGCTGATTAGGTCCCACACCCGCTTTCACACCTTGGCGCATGTGATTAGAGGATCACCAGGGGGTCCTTTGTCCCTCATTGGGGGGATACTCCCACTGGGTTTAAATCTGGGACTCTCGGCCATTTGACCTTAGAACTGAAGAAGCTTCTCGGATGAGAGGTGAAACGTCTTCAAGCAACTTAAAGAAGTCCAGACGCTTTTCTTTGCAAACTCCTTTGACTACGATGACCTGGATGACTGAGAACCTTCACAGACACACAGAAAGTCCCACAAACCATCGAAGAGTGAAGGCAACACGCGCTGGTCACAGTGATGGCGAGGGGCCATCTCTCTCTCCGTGCACCGCCTCAGAGGGTGGAGGAAACGCCAGCAGCTTCTCCGTGTGAGCAGGCCAAACACAGAGCAGCCACGTGCTCCTTCATCACGACTGTGTGACCGTAGAACAGCTTCAGCATCTTCCACCATCCACCGCGAGGTAAACTCTCCTTATAAGGAAGAATGTGGGCGTGGCAGCACGCAGGTGTGTGGATGATCCTGAAGACAGGAAACATGAAAGCACAGCACTCACGACACACTTTGAATCATTTATGAATAAAGTCTGTGTGAAGCTCAGCTGATCAGCAGAGGTGCTGTTCCTCACTCAGCTGGAGTCACAGCTCCCTCTGCTGGACACACAGCACACCAACACCCAGACACAAACTGCAGGAAGTCAGAGAGATGAGAGTAAAGTGAGAGTGAGACACGCACGGCAACTTCCTGTTGAACTTTGCTCTAAAGTCCCAGAGGACCCAACAAGCTTGTGGACTCACCGAGTCAGTAACACGAGCTGCTCGACTGCAAGGCGACGTCTTCATTTAATCTTTTAATGTTTACACCGCGCCACGAGCTGCTGTCGCTCTGTGTGAGTCAATAAAGATTGATTTCGACCACGAGGAGACAATCTGTATTTTCACTTCCTCCTCTCTGAGGTGTCTCAGGTGTGCTGAAGGACAGGAAAGCTCTTCAGCATCCTCAGCTTCCTGTTTCAGGATGGAGGCTCTGAGGCGCCTCTTCTTTCATTTCTGCTTCAAATCAAAGATTTTTTGCTGGAACTGAACTAAGACTTTTGTTGGTGTTGCATTTTTTCTCTGAACGTCTTATTTTGAAGGTTCCTTTACTGAGGTCACCTCAGAGTTTTCTGGGTTTACCTGATTTTAAGAAGCAGCTGGTGTGCTCACTGAGCCTCTGGGGGGTGCTGTACACAGGATATCAGGATAACCAGCTCAGGACTTCCTGTTTATGAAGCAGGTCGGTGTAAAAAAGCCAGTAACCTTTGCCCTTTAAAAGATGAACACCTGAGAACGGCGGAGTACTAAGCACAGCTGTGACATCACTGATAGTAAAACTGGTTCAGAGATTTAGCCCCGCCCCTTCGTGACACTGAAGTTACTTATCGGTTACCTGTTACCTGCACCGCTGTGAAACTCTAACAAAGCACCCGCACCTCAGGCTTCATCTCTGCATCACTCACAGCTCAGTAACTCCACCCAGAACCAGCAGCAGCTACACCCCCTTGGACACCATGTTTATCTCACATTGAGCCTTTTTTCAAACGAGGCGCGACAGCCTGGGCTGGCGTGGAATAACTGAGTGCGAGGAATCAGCAGGACAGATCAGAAAAGACAGAAAACCTGCGGCGTGAAGCCGAGAGGCAGCTTAACCCTGCAGTCTGAGGAAAGCACGCCAGAGATCAAACACCTGATGGATGCTGTGCCGTAATCTGCTCAACAGGAAGCTCGTTATCATTCTCCAGAAGGGTGGAGCTAAAGAGAGCAGAGCGACACACAGGAAGTGGAGCCCGGTAAACAAAACCACCGCTCGGAGCCATCAGAGACATTCCTGCCGCGACAGCACGTCCACAGCTCCGCTCCAACCCCACGTTCAGTCTGCCGGCGGCTACAACCTCCGCCCACGACAGATCTGTCTCTTCTGTGGGTGTGGGAGAAACAACACACCGACTCCTGATGTGGCTGCTCGATGATGACCACAGGGCAGAGGGGCTCAGCCTCCATCAGCCTCCGTCAGCGCCAACACAGATGTCTCACTGCTGATTTTAGCTCTTCATCCATAAACAATGAATACAAATATCAGAAAAAAGGCCAAGAACTTCCTGTTTGACTCACTGTTTACACGTTTGGCTCATTTGCTTCTTCGAGTATTTCTTTAGTCTGATTTTGTATTAAAGTCGAGTTTTTCCCCTCGATGTTTATTAACACGTCTGCACTTCCTCATGTTCTTATTACTTCTCACTTCCTGTTTTATTTTGGTAGTCATTTGTGTCTTGTGTGTCATGATGTGTTTACTTCCCCCGTCTCGTCCTCACTGACTGGTTTCACCTGTTTGTTGTTACCCAGGTGTTTCAGCCCCGCCTCTGTTCCATGTGCGCAGGTATCCTCGTGTTTCTCTGAGCTGCCTGGATTTAGTTACTTTATATTTTGGACTTTATCGGCCAATTAAAAACTTCTGGGGTTGGCGATGTCATAAAGCATGTCCACACAGGAAGTGACGGACAGCGATGCCGCGACCAGAGACCCACGCCACTTCTTCTCCTTCTTTCAGCCGCCACCTCCTCCTATCCCAGCATCCTCCTCTGTCACCCCAACCCTCTGCCTGTCCTCCTTCACTACATCCATGAACCTCCTCTGAGCTCTTCCTCTCCTCCTCCTCCGCCCTGGCAGCTCCACCTTCATCCTCCACCCCCTCCTTCTCTGCACATGCTGAGACCATCTCAGCCTCTCTGACTGAGCTGTCCCTCTGAGGACTCGTTTCTGATCCCGTCCCAAATGCTGGAGACACCTGATCAATCTCTTCTCAACTTTAAATGTTAAAGCATAGCGCTGATTAGAAGGTTGCCTAGGCAACCCAGCGAGCAATTCTTCCTGCGTCTGTGCGTGTGACCAGAGGTGTTTCCTGCAGCTTTATCTGTCACTAGAATCAGTTTAATGCCCTGAAAATCTGTATTTTACAGTTTCAGTGCATCCAAACAAGACGAGTCAGATCTGACCTTTGACCTAATCTCAGTGTTTGTGTCCACGTGGACGTTCAGAGGAGCTCATTTACTCCAGACAGGAATGAGTTTGACACACACACACACACACACACACACACACACACACACACTGGCTGTTGTTACCTGAAGAGGTCCAGTGGAGTCCTCCAGGACTGGCAGCGAGACGCCGCCGCTTCCTGATGCTGACGCCGCTGTGGGAGGTGGAGTCTCCTGCTTGAGTGCCATAGCTGGACCGTGAAGCGGCAGCAGCGGGAGGATGTGCAGGGGTGGAGGAGAGGATGGGGAGGAGGGGCGTGGACAGACATGTCGCCTCCTTCGTCAGAGTGGGCGTGAGGAAGGCGGAGTCTCTCTCTGACGACCTGCAGGGATCCGAGGAGAGACAAGTCAGCGAGAAAAACTTGGCACAAAATAAACACGACACGGAGAACTCCTCCTCTCGTTTCACCTCCAGCCAGCCAATCAGAGACCAGAAAATAACCACAGCCAGGATGAGTCCATACACTAAAGGTGATACGACTGCAGTGGTGGGGTCCGGGTGGATGGAGGGTCTGCAAAGAACTTCACCTCAACACCAGAGGCTGGAGTTCATATCCACACGTTTACCTGAGGCACAGGTGACGGTGACGCAGTGGAAGGAACAGGTCCTTATCTGCGATCTGATATCTAACCCTGCTGACTGGGCTGGTCTCTCTATTCATCCAAACTTCCTCTGTGGTCCGCCAACTCACATCACCGAGCTGTTTAAGCAACTGGAAACACTTTATTTGGGAATAATTTGATGAAATGTCCTGTTTTCATCATCACTTTGGGAATAAAGTATCCACACAGTATCTCTGCCACACCAATGCTACAAATCCTGTAAAAAACCTGGAAGTAGTTTAACATATTTCCCATTAAATGAACACAGGAACATGTCGGTGTTAATCAGAGCATCCGCACTGAGCTCTGGTTACATCAGTAATCCAGTTTCCCTGCAGTGTTCAGGGAGCAGTGCGAGCAGGCTGTGAGTTTGAAACAGCGATCGTTTGAGTGTCGAACACGACCCTGAGACGTGCGGGATGGACGGGTAACCATCACAAACCAGCTGGTACCTGTCCTCGGAGATGGCGTAGCTGCAGCTCCGCCATGATCCTCGGATCCGACGCCGTCCGTTCTTTTTCCTCCGCAGGAAAGCCCAGCTCAGCATCCGAGGACGACGCACTTCAGCAGATCAGTGCGACGTCTGAGAACACTGCGCCCTTCATCGGACCGCCACAGCCGGATAACAGCGCTGAAGGAAAAGCTCCTCTCAGGTGTTCACTGCCCAGCAGGGGTGTTACCTTACCTGTGTGTGTGTGTGTGTGTGTGTGTGTGTGTGTGTTTGTCTGTAGGGGGACAAAGGCTGAGTGAGGAGGATGGACAATCGAGTGTTTCTGAGCCGTGAGTCAGTTTGCAACGATCCTGCTCGCCATCAGCGTGGGCCCAGATCTGTACAGAGCGCGCTCAGACGCACACCTGAGTTCTGCACACATGAAACAGCTGAGTGAACAGAGCATGAGTCAGTGAAAGGTGATGTCTGTAGATGTTCTCTCTTCTCCAGCCAGCAGTACAAAAACCACATTACTGTCACGCTACCAGCAACAGTCGTTAACTTCCTGTCCACTGACACATCATAAGGAGGAGTTCTTCCTGTCATCAGGCTTGGAGGGAATGGGACATGGACCCATCCACACAGGGGGTTTGTCCACACCGAGCTGCTCTCTAGCTCACACTCACAGGCTGAGGAACAGAGAGGAACGAGACAGGGATCGAACCTGCAGCCATCCCATCCACAGATGCCCTGCTCTTCCTCCGGAGCTGCACACTGTGCTTTTGTGCTGTTTCAGGATTTCTCAGCTTCTCTGATCAATCCAACAAAGTTAGAATCAGTTTTCTAAACATGTTTTGGACCATTTAGAAACTGTGCACAAGATTCATGGAACACACGTCACTGAGCAGGAAGTGGAAAACTGTGATGGAGAGCAGCTGTGTTCTTTAAGGGCGGTGTCCTGTAAGGAAAGCTGTTCTGTAGCAGGTGGAGCGGATTACGACGGACTCTGAAGGAACTCGATGGTTTGCTCCATCACGGTGAAATCTGTCAGAGAGCCCTGACAGAAACTGGAGTCTGTGGATCTGACACTGCACTGACTGTTTCCTGTAAAGAAACCAACGAAGCTCAGAGAGCAGGACCAGTCTGTGAACATGACAGGGAGGACCTTTCACTCTGCAAACTGCTCCTAGAGTTCATCTTAAGAGCGTCCAGCTGCTGCAAACACTCATAATGACCCCACTTCCTTACATTAGCTGTACATTTCCTCTCTATAAACAGCACTGTTTCCCCTTGGGCTTCCTGCAGGCTTATCTTTGCCTACAGAGCTGCCATCTCCACGGTGCCAGGCGAATGCTTCATGAGCTCCGATGTTTCTGCAGGACGAGCAGGAGGATCAGCCTGAGGCTCTACAGGTAATCCTGACACTTCAAACACACGAGAATAAACTTCTGATTTTATCTTTTGTTTGGACTCAGCAGCTGCTGAAACTCCAAAGAGCAGCTCGAACACACAGAATGATCCTGTTCATAGATTGGACAGTGAGAAGGTTGAATGATGGTCCTGAAGGATACAGAACATTTTCTCTTTAAACTTTCATTCAAAGCACCAAAGGACCTGATTGGTTCCTCTGTGCCACAGCGCTCCACCATTATCCAAAAACCCCCTGAAATTAGCAAATTTCATGGAAACTGCCTCAAAATAAACCCGATGAAGAGCATAAACAAGTGAGCTGGGGTTACCTGTCGATCTCTCCCGGCTCGCTGCAGGTGGAGCGGCGGGAGTTTGAAGCCAGCGAAGAAGAGGAGGAAGCCGGGAGCGAGTTGGCGGAGTGGAGGGACGCACGTGAGGAGTACGAGTTGGAGGAAGAGCCCGAGGAGGTGTGGGTGGAGTCCAGAGGCCTGGAAAGCAGCAGTGAGGACGGCATGCACAGCCATGTCTCCAAGTCGGAGAACTTGGAGTAGCTCAGCATCTCCAGGACGCTGCGGGAGGAAGGAGGCGGAGTTACAAAGGAATCGACACCACAACAAGGGATAAACAGGTTAATGAAAACCAATCAGCCCCTGAGAATCGGCATTCGGGCTCACCTTTCCTCTCCCACTCCTGGGATGTCATCTTTCTCATCAGCGGTTTGAAAGATGCAGGAAGTCCGGGAGTCACGCGATGACAGCAAAACACAGGAGTTATCAGAATCCACGGACATCTTCGGCCATATCTGCGGGACATCAAAGATGGGGATGGGAGTTAAAAAAACAACCTTCAGACAGGTGTGCAGCAGCTCTCTGTGTACCTGGTGTTTCCCACTCAGACTTCTGTATGCAGCTTCCCGGGGTTAGACACGTGTTTCTGCAGGTTAACCTGTTTGTGTGCGTTACTCCTGCCTGACCTGTGACTGCATGTAGGCCTGCACTCTCTAAAAGGTCACAGTGTACAAAAGTCTCACCTGGTTAAAGAAATGTTAAATACGTCTTTTAAAAAACTGCTCAGTACCTGATGATGTAGCTCCTAATAGTACATAAGCTACTTAACGTTAAGTTGTTTCTTACTAAGGAGTTAGCTATCTGTACCTCGCTATCTGATGATGCAGCGGATTTGTGGACTGGTCTATAAAGAAATTTGCGACTTGGCAGCCATCTTGAAAGGACTACAGACAATTTTTTTTAAAATTTACTATCCCTGTTTAAAATTCTCCTACAAATTTACTCTGGTAATAAAGACTTGTTACTTAAACGGTAGCTTGTAGCATTGGCTTGTTAGTTGGTTATGTAGCTTTTAACACTACTTTGGTAATTGTGTTAGCTGGTGAACTAGTGTTAAGAAACTTGTTTTCATTAATTAGTTATTGCAGAATTACAATATTCAGAATGTGGAGTTGTAAGTTGAATTAGCAGATAGCTAGCTTTATCATCTTATAAATTAGCTGTTTAATTAGTGATGCTGCTTGTTACTTTGGTAGACAGTATCTTATGGGTCAAACCAGTTAGTTGGTTAGCTGGTAAGTGGTGGTAACATTCACACTGTATGGCATATTAGCCAACATTAGAATAGAATAGAATAATTCTTTAATTGTCCCACAAGGGAAAATTTGGTTTAGCTTGTTTGTAATGCTTTGTTCATGCTGTTAGCGAGCATAGTGGAAAAACTGGTTAATGGAGAGCCAGCCATGTTGTCGTGGCAACCAATGAGCCGTACCACTGTATGTGTAAAATAGGCTCATTTAAAGTTTGTTTAGAAAGAAGAAACTTCCGATAAGTGATTTTTCATCTAATCTGAAGACTTCAGTCAACTCTCAGTTTACTCTCGGTGGGCTCAGCCTACGCTGGCTGTTAACGCCTTACAATCAGCAGTTTGTTAGCAGGACTACAACTTGTCAGCTTGTAGTCCTGCTTTGCTAATCTTGGTTGCTGTTAACGTTGCCAAGGAAAGCTGAGGGCTTAACATTACTGCGAGGGCGACCTCTCGCTGCCCTTTTTAGTAATTACTTGAATTTGAGGACTTATCCGAAGTTTCCCCGGTAACTGTCTGTGGGCGCCAAACGCGAACGTGCGCTCGCGTGCGTCAAACACAGACACGGCGCAGCTGCGCGACCACACGTGGCTGATCAGCGGCGCGAGCAGGAAGCACCGGCGGGAGTGATTAACGCCGACTTCCTGTCAGCAAACGCTGCCCAAACAGGCCGATGTTCGCGCACGCAAATTCTACCGTCTCTGTCCTCGCTCTGCTGCGCGCGGGTCCCCCGTCCTCCTCTTCTTCTTCCTCTTCTGCTCCCAGCACAGGGACATCTGTTCGGGCCGGGATCCCGCCTGGAAACGTGTCTTTGTCCTACCCCGTGTAAAACATCCCAAAATACAGGCAGCCAGGCCGGAGCGGCTCACATTTCACTGCGGTCAACTCTGCGCACATCTGGAGCACGGCCGGGCCTCAATACTGCTGCGACTGCCACTCAGACAGCCAGAGCCCAATTAACTGGGAGGAGTGAGGAGGAAGAGGGGCCCAGGGAGAGATTCAGTATCTCCCTGTTCATCTGTTTACTTCAGCCGGAGGAGGGAGGAGGGACAGACAGGAGGAGGAGGGGATAAAGGAGGACCGAAGGATGAAGTTAAGGACGGAGGAAAGAGGAACTGAGACCACAGCAGGGAGTAAATTAAAGGAAAAAGATGAAGGGGAAAGCAAAACAAAACATGGAAGAAGTTATCAAAGGGAAGAAATCACAAAGAGCAAAGAAGGGAGGAATAAAGGAATGAGGGAGGGGAAACAAGGATGGATGGAAGGACAAAACAAAAAAATTAAAAAAAAGAGGAATGCAGGGAAAAAATAACAGGTCAAAGAAAAAGACAACATTAACTGAAAGAGGAACAAGCAGGGAAGGAGAAGGAAAGATCTGTAAAGAAACAAGAAGAAGAAGTGGGATGAGTTCAAGGAAGGAAGAAATGAATGGAAAGGAAAGGAAGGTTAAATTTAAAAGAAGTGAAGAGAATGAAATGGAATAACAGACAGACGTGAGGAAGGAAGGATTAGCAGGAGGAAGGGGGGATCTATGAAGTGAAGGAAACAAAGAAGTGAGACAAAATGTATGGGCAAGGACAGAAAGGAGTCAAAAAGAAGGAAGGAAGAGAACGAAAGAAAAGGAAGCAGTTAAGCCACAAATGATGGGATGCAAATGAAAAGGGAAAGAGGAAGGATTAAAGAAAGGAGAAGAAAAAGAGATTAAAGGAGGAAAGACATGAGAAAGGACAAGCAGGAGGGAAAGGGTGGGGGAATCCAAACTAAGTTAGAGAAGGAAATAAGGAAGGTCACGAGGAAATGGAAGAAAATGAATGATAAGTAGAAAAGGAATAAGAACATGGAGTATATGGCATTAACCCCAAAAAAAAAAAAAGAAAGGAAGGAAAGAAGGACGAGAGGGAAACTGTAAGGGTGGATGGAGGTACAAAATAAATAAAACCTGAATAAGGACAAAAGGTAATGAGGGAGAAGGAAACAATAAAGGAAACAGCACACAGACTGAATCCGAGGGAGGAACAAAAAGTGAAGAAATAACTGACAAAGAGAAGGAATGAAGGAAAGGTGGAGTGGGTGGGAGGGTGGGAGGGTGTGAGGAGATAAGAGCGGGCAGGAAGGAGGCTGAATGTTTGCTGTAATCATCCCCAATTTAAACAAACAGCCTCTGCAGGTCGAGATACTCGAGTACTCGCCGCCTCACTTCCTGTCACATGCCTGACCAGAGTTTGTAATGCTGAGCTGAGCGTTCGCTCGCGCTGAGCCCGACGCTCAGGCAGCTCAACACTCAGTTTATCACAGTGTGTTCCCCTCGTGGGTCTGTATGATGTCACAGAGAGGGGATGTCCATATTTGGCCTCGCTGATGGGAAACCCCGCCTGAAGTGTGCAGCACCGTTGGTAAACCACCCCAGGAACAAACCTGCTTTGAGTGTATTGGCTCAGGGGGAGGAGCTAACACAGCGCCCCTCTTTAGGCAGCGGGTGGACTGTGGCGGTGACACCGAGGCCCAGAATAAGAGAGGGGGGTTATTATGAACTGGGACTGGTGCAAAGCCGCTCTAGTAGAGAGCTGAAATAAGCAGGTTTTGCATGTCAGATGGGATTCTTTCAGTGGGTTCGGCCCTGAACTCATGCTTTAAGAATTTACTCCAACACCTGCCCACCTGGAGGGGGCGTGGCTCAAAGCAGTAAAGCATTTGTTTTTATCACTTTCATTTGATTCTCATTTAAATGAATTTTTTTGAAAGAACACATAAAATCCTTCACTGTCATGTTTGAGCATCTTGGTCTCCTAGCAACAGACTCCTCCTGTCTGAATCTTTTTGGATGTAAACAGTCAAGTTCACATAAAACCTCTGACAGGACGTTTATTATCGGCTTGTTGTTACTGGGTTTGATCACTGAGGCTTCAGGAAGCTTCCTCCTGCATCATGGACGAGTCTGCGTTGGAGCGATACTTTGATAAGTTCATCGCTAACGTGAGTTTTCATCTTTTCAGCCGCTGGTTTAAAAATCAAATCAGTAAACTGCCGCATTTCAGACCTGAAAATCAAAAGTGGAGAAAATTTCCAGTTTCAAACTGTTTGTTTGTTTATGCTTTGTGTCAGATCTTTATTGTCACATATTCCAGAGAAAACTCTGACAGTCTGCTATTGATGATCAGTAAAGATGAGGCTTCTTCCTCTAATACCTGCGAGTGTTTGTGAGTCGTTCACGGCGCTGTGGAGCAACTTTGGTCCACTCGCCTTCACAGAACTGTTTGAATCCAGACACACGGGAGGGTTTTTTAGCATGAACGCCCGTTTAAGGTCACGCCAAACTGTATCTTTAGATCATGATGTGCTGCTGTTTGGCATCTTTTAGACAGACAGCTTGTGGTTAAGTGATGTGTGGATTCAGCAGCTCAGGGATCAGGTCTGGGTGTGGCAGTGAGACTGAACTCCGTTTTAAAAAACGTGGTTAATGACAGTTAATTCAAGATCATTAATCATCGTTAAATGATCATTTAAAATCGTCTTGCATTTACTCAGGTTATCTTTGTCTGTCATTAAAAATTGAAACGTGTGAGTGTGACAATATGTAAAAAATAAGAAATCATGACGAGAGCATTTTCTCAGCACTCTGCATATTTAGTGTGGAGGCTCTCGTCCAGTCGTCACAGACTATATACTGAAACTAGCCAGCTAACCTGCTAACTACTAACAGTTGGGTGTTAAACTTTAACATGACGTCATAGTGAACAGAGACCAATCATTTCACTGGAGAGGAATTCAGACCATTTTTTGAGTTGGACTGATTTCAGGATGTGAAGGAGCGCGTGGACCTGGAGTTATCGACACTGAGCTTGTTCATGTCTGGACACCACACAGAGCAGAAACATGTAGCACCACGTTAGCACATAGGCAGATTCTCTTGTTGCTGCAGGACCCCAGGAGGACGGAGGAAGTCAGAGAGGAGGTCGGCGAGGAGGAACTGTTTTTCAAGTTATTGCCTGATGAGCTCCTGACACTGAACACGGTCACCTGCGACGATGCAGGTACGACAACAGAGCCGACAACACTCTGCACACGGTGCAATCATGACTGGGTGGAGCGCTGAGCGGTGACCAAGCTGCATCCATATACTGTTAATCCATAACTGCTAATTAGCACTTAGTCATAGTTGGTTTTGGAGCCTTGAGTGGACGTCAGAGGAACTGCAGTTTGTGGTACTTTCAGCTCTGCTGCTCTTGTTCGTGCCTCAGACAGAATCTGTAAGAAGGAGGATCTGACTGCAGAGAGCAGGATTGCCGGCACGAAGTCACCAAACAGCAGCTCCCAGAATTCCTCAGCAGAAGCTAAGCTCATGTGTGCGTCCTCCTCGTCTGAACTGAAGCCCCTTCCTGTTAATCCCGGGACCCCGGCGGACCCTGAGACACTGAAGGAGAAGCCATCGAATCTCGTCCCAGTGATATGGTATCACCGCAGAGATCACAGTCTGCTTCTGTGTATGAGCGCACTGTCCAATGACGGCTCTGCGGCTTGAACATGCAGCTGTGACTCTTGTGTTTTTATGTGTTTGCGTGCAGTAACGTCATCTCCACGGTGGACCTGGGCTGCAGTTTGGACCTGAAGTTCATTGCTCGCAGGATGTGGAACGTAGAGTACAAACCACAGGTGCAGAGACCTGAACGCGTGATCTACGTGGAGACATAATGAGCCCGGCACTGGTTTTCATTTTCACTGTTTTTCAGACTTTCACAGGGATCATCGCTAGGATCCGGGAGCCAGAAGCAACAGTGACCATCTTCCAAAGTGGGAAAATCATCTCCCTGGGAACCAAGAGGTTTGTCTGGAGTCACATCTCCTCAGACTGTGATGCGGCACGGTGGGTTTCCAACCATCTCCTCTGCTTCCTCTTTCTTTTAATAAGTGTGGAGGAGTCGCGCCTGGCGGCCAGGAAGTTTGCCCGCAAACTGCAGAAGTTTGGCTTTCCCGTGCGCTTCCTCAACTTTAAGATCCAGAACATTGTAGCCTTCTGCCAGACCTTTCCAGTGGATTTAGCAGAACTGCAGAAGGTCCACAGAGGGCAGTGCAGGTCAGGAGATAAGGACTCTGAATGGAGGCTAGGCCCAAACAGGGATGCCGGTTTAAAGCCCAACTTTGACCACATCACGTGTCAGTCAACGCTACTCTGTGCTAAATGATCTGAGACAGATGCTGACTGATGGCACTTACTTTCAAAAGGTCTTTTGTTGAATATGAATCCCATTTTCTGTCTTCGGTCCCCGTGACGATGTTTTAAAGAACTTAAAAGAGGTTCAAGACATGATGTGAAATGTGCAATCACAATCACGGATACTTTGAAGCACTTGTGAAGAAAACATGTAGACAGCATGGTCAGTAAATTCGAATTAAAGCCATTTTTTGCAGACACCGTAGTCCGAAAGTTCCCAGAATTATCCCGGGTACATTTCAGTCAGACTGGATAGTAAACGGCTCTAAACTGGCCAGCTCCCACTGAGCCTCAGAGTCGCCTTTCTCGAATATTTCAGGCTCTCCCACTGTGTCTGCAGCAGCCTGTGTTTTGCTGCGTGCTGCGTAGGAGATCGCTAAACTGTGGAGTGTGTCCTGAAATCATTGTGAAAGGTTTTAGTTTCTACGTCGTGGAAACTGTGAGGTTTTAGTCTGTGTTCTTCTTTCCACAGTTATGAGCCAGAGATGTATAACGGCCTCGTCCTCGACCAGATTACCGGCATCAGAGTGTCCCTCTTTTCAACTGGGTACATAAATGTGTTCGGTGAGCTTGTCCACACGTCACAGTTCAATTATAAATGCTGCCCTCTGGTGGTGAAAGTGTTAGCACATATTAGGACTGCATAAGCAGAAACACTGACCTTTGATTTTTGTGGATGTCCATGAAATATCCTGTGTTACACTCCAGGAGCTAAAACCTGGGCTGAGGTCAATGAAGTCTTTAAAACCATCTGCAGAATCCTGAGAGAGTACAAGAGGGAGCGAACACGCAGCAGAGCTTTGATTCCAAAGCCAAACCGATGTTAGAGGCAGACTTGAATAAACTGATGCATGAGCACCACTGAACTCCACTGTAGCTCCTGATTGTACCACTAGATGTCAGCATGGCTGCAGGCTGCTCTCTGTGAGTGATTTAGAGACGTGCAGCGCTCGCCGTGTACCTCGTGTGTGTTTGCAGGCCATTACTCACTCACAGGTGAGTGGATCACCTGAGAGTGAGCAGGAGGCCTCTGGGTGGACGTGACCCGCTGCTCGCCCATCAGAACGGCCAATAACCTGTACAAACAGGTCACTGCATCCTGATGTCCTCTTAAACAGGTTCGTCCAGAGCAGGTAACGGTTTTTACAACATGCCCTTCATTACATCACTCAACATTCAGTCGGCATGGAGCTCAGACTGGACGGTTTGGGGGTTTGGTCGAGTTTCCATCATAGTGCATGCTGGGAAGTCTACTGGGATCGACCTTGTTACCTGACGTTTTACTTTGGTGGGTGTGGCTGTGAGCCTCACCTTTCCTGAGGTGGCAGGAGGTCAGATTCACGATGAGTCATGAAAACGCGTCGTTTGGCGTGTTCTCTGTGACCCGCTGACCGCGGGGATGGAGGCTCTTCCCGTCGTGTCTCCAGGGCTGCATCAGGAGGTGAGGTAATCCGGCCGCTGACACGCCGAGTCTGCATGAAAGCAGTGAATTATGGGAACACTTTCTCTCCTCTGAGCGTCTCTGTGGTTTTCCTTCCCCCCACTCACCGTCTCAGGCTCTCAGACAGTTTCATCTTTTTTGAGTTTCACATTTTTGTCTTTTTCAGGTTTTTTGGAACAGCGACTGCTCATCGAGTGCTCGTGACCTCCTCGCCTCTTTTTATTTGATCTGCTCGAGCTGTTGGCATCCTGTCACTCTCGCTCCATTTGGCTCATGTCTTTCCCTCTCTAACATCCTCGGCTTCCTCTGATCCTAATAATACCAAACAACAATCGTCCTGACACTTCCTGATCTCCCCACTCTCTCTTTCTTCTTCGACATCGATGCTCCGTGTTTGCTTCTCTGTTTCCATTCTCTGTCCAAACACAGGTTATTATATAACAATTTTGTTAACATGGAAAAACCAAAACAAAATAAAATCATAGAGGAAATATGCTCAATTTGGGTATTTTTCAATTTATTATCACAAACTGCCCGATGAGCTTAATTATTGAGTCGCTGCTTTTTAAAAGTTCTGTTTATATATTATATTGCCAGTGACATTTACCACAAACTGAAACAAATCCCCCAACAAATGTTTAAAAACATTTGAAATGAATGAAAATAAAAATAAGAAAACATAAACTGTAATAAAGCTTGTCTGAACAGAACAAACTGTCTGTTTTCTCCCAAAAATCCAAATATCTAAACAACAGAAACATCTTTTGAATGAATGAATCCACGTTTCTGAACTGAGCCGGCAGCAGGAGGAGGTCGGGATCGATGGAGGACATAAAAGACCTTCAGTGATGGTGTTTCATGTTTTTCTAAGTTCTGCAGCTGTAAAGTCTGACAGTTAAATTCAACGTATTTACACAGCACCAAATCACAACAGCAGTCGCCTCAAGGCGCTTTATATTGTACAGTAGACCCTACAAACATACATACAGAGAAAAGCCCAACAATCATATGACCCCCTATGAGCAAGCACTTTGGCGACAGTGGGAAGGAAAAACTCCCTTTTAACAGGAAGAAACCTCCGGCAGAACCAGGCTCAGGGAGGGGCGGGGCCATCTGCTGCGACCGGTTGGAGTGAGAGAAGGAAGACAGGATAAAGACATGCTGTGGAAGAGAGACAGAGGTTAATAACAAGGATGATTCAGTGCAGAGAGGTCTATTAACACAGAGTGAGTGAAGAAGAAACACCCAGTGCATCATGGGAATCCCCGGCAGCCTACACCTACTGCAGCATAACTAAGGGAGGATTCAGGGTCACCTGGTCCAGCCCTAACTATATGCTTTAGCAAAAAGGAAAGTTTGAAGCCTAATCTTACTGTCCTGATAAGCACTGAAGTTCATTTAGATAAAGCTTCCAGATCTCTGCGAAAAACAAGAGCCTGGAGGTTGGCCATCTTCTGGAAGCCTGCCGATGGGCAGCACACCTTCTTCTTGCCGACTGAGGTCCTGTTAACCTAACGTGGTTCTCTGAGGCGTTTGGAAACTTTCTTGGAGTTTCCTGATCCCAGCAGAAAGTTACCTGAGAGGTTGCGGGACTGTCAGGTGACAGCAGGACATCAGCCTGGATCAAACGCAGGTAAGAAGGAGCTTTTTCGAGCAGACACCACACAATGAGCATTTAAATTGAACCGAACAAGCACTTTTTGAAGTTTTCTCCAGTGAATTATCAGTAAACTTGTGGATGCCATAAAGTTCCTGCTCCTTGGTGCTTTGAGGCCATTCAGTGGTTAGCGTTAGCTTCTGGTTTACCTCTGCACACCTGCATGTGCAGAATGCGTTCATGGAGATGCATCTGAGGCTGTGACACATGTCCAAATGTTTCTGAAAATTCAGACTCCACAAGTTTTTTCTTCCTCCTGTTTCCAGGCTTCAGCAGTTTGGCCGCCTCGCGGGGCCGCTGCTGTGACTGCACACTTTTAGTCAAAGGTTTTTTTTAGGAACCGGGAGCTGTGAAGGTGCAAAAATGCAAAGTCAACTTTTCCACTTTGTTGTGAGCCAAACAACATCAGCATGTAGGATTACAAAGCACACCTGTATTCACAGGAAGGAAAGCACGAACTCGGAGCTGTGAGCTCCAATAGCTGCTAACTCACCACTTTACATGCACGGCCTGCAACCATCTGTTGTACAGAGGAAGCAGGGGAGGACGTCTCCGGAGACTCGGGTCCAAAGCAAATAGCTCACATCATCCCTGACCCAGAAACGGATCTGGGAAGGAAGTGATTTAGCACTCGGGCGCCGTGCCTGGATGAGTGTCCCAAAGGTCAGGAAGAAAAATCAATCAACCTCCGAGGCTTCATTAGACACCTCGTTTCGCCCCAATTGCTTCATCTGAGCAGGAAACGAGAACTTAAATCATTTCCACACGAGCTGAAGCTGAGAGTTTAAGTCGTCTCCTCGTCCAGAGGTCATAAAACTTATAAAACTGATCTCCTAGAAGCAGAAAAGTGCCTGTGTCAGATTTATGAAGCAGTTTACTGTAAAACTCTGTCATGGTGAAGTTTCACTGGCAGGATAAAGCCTCATCTCCACTCCCGTCTTTACCCGTGAATCAGCACAGATGCTGAACCCAAACTGCACACGTGGGAGCCTGAGATGATGTGAAATGACCGACTTCAGGCAGGGTTCTCCCCTCTGGGTCTCAAGACCCCTCTGCTCTGAATCAAGGGGCTCATCGGGGGGCTGAGGCCCTGCTGTGACCCCTCATCTGCAAACGCCTTTGCAAAAGTCTTTCAAGGGCTGAAAATAAGGCCAGATGTTCCCAGCTGCTGTCAGCAGGACACAGACTGCAGTCGCTGCCGTCTCAGAGGAGAAGCTGACATTCCTGCAAATAAAAACAAGGAGCTGCTTTTTGTCTGAACTGTAGCATCACATGAAAGCAGAACAGGCCACACGTCTCCACGCTCAGACATCCGTCCTGCTCCAGTAATCCTAAAAAAGCTGTTCTCTCTTCCTCTCCTGGTTGGAGACAAACTTTATCCTGCAGTCAGCAGAAAGCAGCAGACTGAAGTGGATCTCGAACTTTCCCTTTCTCCTAATGTGGGCTGCACCTGCAGGGAGGCTGCTTCACATGAACCTGCTGTTCCAGATGTTGACCTGCAGACTTCCATGAGGTCAGAACCACAACCACCTGCTGACAGCCAATCACGTAACACGCTTACTAACTTTGAAAAGAAGTAAACCTGCACCGGTGTGGTCTGTCGCTCCCTCAGGGTTTCTGAAAATGCCGAGGATTAAAAAACAACAACAACAAAGCAGTGCCAAAAACTCTGAGGCCTGTACACTGTTAATCAAACATATTATTTCTTACTGCCTCACAGAACTTTTATGTGGGAATACTACTTTATTTTAATTAATACTTTATTTTAAGGAAAATTACAGTTTCCTTTAAAACACATTATTTAACATAATTTTGGTTTAGTCTTGCAGCAAATGAGCTGAACATGAAATAAAACAGTCCAGACTTCAGAATAATCACTATCAATTTCCTATCGGCTGAAGAAGTTCAAAATCTTAATAAATAATAATCAAGTATGTAGATGGAAGTAGGTGTAAAGTTATTATGGCAGCTGTGGCATAAACCACCTAATCCATTTGTTAAGCACTGTGAATAAATAAATAATTGCTGTATTAAAAATGTAACGTTGGTGGATACGAAGTTAACATCTTGTAAATAAAATGCAATCAGTGTTCAAACTAGCACTGAATGAAACGTGCAGTCATCCACAGCTAGCTGTCAGCTAGCTGACTAACGGCATCCATGTTAGGTCGTTATCTTTGCTTTGTGCCACCAAATGATGATTGGCCCACATTAGCATTTAGGATTATGTTACGTACGGAGGAAATATGGCATGCTAGCAAGTAGCATTCCTTTAGTTTCTATTCACACAGACATAATTTTGTTAGCAATTATGTTAGCAAGCAAGCTGAGGCTGAAGAGAAGCTAGCTATAACGTAGCTAAACTGCATAAATCTGGTGATGGTTAGCGTGTAACACTACTAAGTTAAAAGATTAGCCCAAGGAGCTTGGATGAATTAGCCAACCTTATCTAAAACAGGACTTTTTCCTACGTGAGATAGTTTGTCCGCATTAACAGGAACGTTAGTGATAGCTAAGACTGTTCCGCTTCTGAAACTAACTAATGAGATCTCCATAAATCCACTGAACATCACTTTATTTAATTTAGCTTACTTGATACCCAACATAGCAGCTAGCAGGCTGACCTTAGCTTGCTCTCCATCGCTGTCTGTGTGAATGCACATCAGTTCATAGTGTTGTCCTCTTGTGGAGTCTGTGCTGTTGGTGATGTTTGCGATCACTGGATTGCATTTTAAAGCTAACGTTAGCAGTGTTGCTCACTGTTGTAAGGCCTTTGGGAGCACAAACACTGCATTCTTTGCATTCTTCACATAAACACAGAAACACACACAATTAAAATATTAAAGTTGAATAAGTGACTGAGTTTGAGCATTTCAGGCCCTTTGGTCATGTTTGGACGAGTGGACGTGAGTCTGCTCAGACGGTAAACAAAGTTCAGCTGATTGGTCCCAGATGTTGACATGAGTTTGCAGCTGCAGCACGGAGGCTTCCTCTGGGACCAGAGCAGAAACACAACCCTGAATGTTCACATGCGAGCTCCCGCTCTCACTGCCGATGTGGAGGAGCTTTAACTCGTCGGGGTGAACGCCGGCCGGGGCAGAGGTGCTCTGGAGGAGTCTGGAGTCCCAGTAAGTAATGGTAACCATCAGGTTTTTTCACCATGTGTGCAGTATTTTTCACTTTTTGTGAGTATTGTTTTTATTAGTCACACTTTCCAACTGCCTCAGCTCTTCAGACCTGGAAGCTACGTCTTAACCCTTGTCTGATCCTGGCAGTGCTGCTTCACGTGACACGTTTAGGGCTCATCTGTAGCTGGACACACATGACCTGTCCAAACAGGCTCTGCACAGGTGTGTTTCTGTCACAGGTGTAAGAAGGTGACGCCTTTTTTAGAGTCAAATGTGTCAGAGCAAAGAAAACCAGCAGCCTTTTCAGATTCCAGATGTTAGACTGTGTTTTAAAGACAAATGTGGGAGTGGGAGTAGCTGTGGGACAAACAGACAGGAGAGCAGCTGAAGGGAGGAAAGAGTTAAACCTCTGCTTCCTCCTCGGGTAGGAGGTGGTATGGAGGGGTGGGTGTGGCGGCGGTGGTGGGGGACCTCTTCTTCTATTGATAGCCACCTTCCCCCCGTTTATTCCTGCAGTGAGGACGATGCAGAGCAGCGAGCCAGAGGAGGCTCCACGCCGAGGAGACCCCGACCCGCTCAGACTCGAACCGGCGCTCTGAGGGATGGACGGCTGCTCGCTGACACAGTAAGTGCTCCCAGCTTTCCCGTCTCCACAAAATCACAGCAACAGCCGGGACTCCATCAGGCTTCGTTTAGTCACGCAGGCTGCTGGAATGTCGGGAAAGTCCTGATTTCAGGGAGGAACGTTAAAGCCTCCTGCTCTCTCTGTGGAAGTCAGGCTGCAGGAACGGCTGTCTGCATTTTTAAAGCTGCTTCTTCTGGGATTTTATTTTTCTTAAAGCAGATTTCATTTCACACTGTGTGCTGTTGTATTAACAATAATGTTATTTCTGCATCGCAGCAGCTTTCAAACACAGAAACAGCCACAGACGGTCTGTGTGCTGCAGCTCCAGCAGTGAGTCAGTCCCCACAGACTCACACACAAACACATTCATTTCCCCTTCATCACACCTGTACAGGGGAGAAGAGGCGGCTGTAACTCACCTGTGTAAAAGCTTAAAGTCTGACTGACAGGTGGGTGGTGACACAGCATCACCTGAAGAGCTCAGGCCCATATAGTCTCAGGCCGTGTCTTTACAGTAACGAGCACCTCGAGGCGATCGTTGTTGTGATCTGGCGCCATACAAACTAAACTGACCTCTGCACCGTGTTTGTGCTGTTGGAGCAGTTTTAAGGACATTACCTGACCAATAACATGGCTGCTGCGAGGTCGCTGCACACAAAGAGAGAAGCAGACGGTCGCAGCTTCAGCTCATTGAGGTTTGCGGCATTCGTTCATGCACAGCTGTCTGAGCTCTGCACTCTGATTGGACCGCTGCAGAGGGATGAATCTGCTGTGACGTCCGACTCCTGGGAAGGTTGTGGTAGCACACCTGAACCATGGAGACCAGCAAACCGCCAAAACTTCTACTTCTGTAGAGATGCTCACACCGACCATGATCAATCAGTTAATCATCATTAGCAGCTCTCGTGGCTTCTTACCCTCCAAGTGCTTATGAGAGCAGTGAGGACGCTGTTGTTGTTCTATATCAGAATATTTTTAAGATGATTTTTTTATCATGAAACCTTAAAATTTAAAGAGGCTGTGCTTTGCACTTGTCCTGACTCCAATCAGAAATGGTTCAGTTAGAGGTCTCTTATCTCTGATCTAATATTTCCACATATTTCTGCAGTGATTTAGTGTGAGGTGTGTCAGATTATCAGCTGTAGAGATGTCTGCTTCTCTGGACTGTGGCAGGTCTAAATGACACTGCTCTGCTCAGAGCATCTCTCGCAGTCACTCTAACGTGTCTTAATGATAACGAGCTGAGCTGCAGGTTTGTGTCAGAAGCTGCAGCAGAAAAAGTCGTTGATTAGGAGTGAAAATGTCTCGGATTCAGCTGATAATGAGGTTACAGCAGGGCCGGGCCCTCGTCACGCCTCACATCATTTCCTGTGGTCTTTCATTTTCAGGCTGCTCTCCCTCTGCTTCACGTTAAGGCTTCGTTTACAGCAGAGGCCCTCGCTTCGACCTGGAGAGACAGATGTCGTCACAAAGTGTGTCAGCGCCTCAACGAGCCGCTGACGCTTTGTAACATTTAATCTGTGAAAGTCGTTAGTTTGGCCTCGTTTCCACTTTAATAGCAGCTCTGGAGCTCAGACCCAACGACCCGTGTGATCCCAACCTGTCCTCCGGTGCTGCACACATGGTCAGAGGCTGAAGTCAGGTGACCATGAAGGGAAGGAGGCGTTGATGTGTAGCAGCTGTTTATCTTTTTGTCTGATGGTTTTAAACCAGCTGTGGAATAAAATACCTCAATAAGTGTTTCATAAAGACTCAAAGTGTAACAATATCAGACGTAAACCATGTTTTTATGTCTTTGATGTAACCAAAAACGTATTTCTGACTTCACAGCTAGCTGTTCTCTGATTGGCTGATCCCTGACACCTGCATCAAGATGGCTCACCTGTTCCTCGCCAGCAAGATCACAATGCCCGATGACCTCCACGGCAAAGGCGGTGGTGGCAGGGTTCCCCGGAGCGCCATGAAGGTGCCGCCGTCCATCTCCGCCGAGAAGCTGAGCCGGGACAAGCCCAGGAGGGATCGTAGGGTCGTCGTGACGACGCACGTCCCGCACGTTAACGAAGTCCAGCTTACAGCGGCGACGGGTGGCGCCGAGATGTCCTGCTACCGCTGCACCATCCCGTTCGGCGTGGTGGTCCTCATCGCCGGCATCGTGGTGACGGCGGTGGCCTACACCTTCAACTCCCACGGGTCCACCATCACGGTGCTGGGACTGGTGCTGCTGTCTGTCGGGCTGGGGCTGCTGGGCGCCAGCGCCATCTGCTGGAAGGTCCGACAGAAGAAGAAGAAGGACAAGCGACGGGAGAGCCAGACCGCCCTCATGGCGAGCCACGGGTACTGCGTGGTCTGAGCTCAGACCGCTGAAGCGAATAACAACACAAACTAACAGGAAGTGAGACGCTTTACAAACTGCAGAGACCTCGCTGTGCCGTTTCCTCCTGCAGCTGACGCGAGGACGACCGCAGATGTTAAAGTGAGACGAGCAGAGCGAAGGACGCGTCTCGGACAAAATAATAATAATGATGGAGACGCCTTCATCAGCTGGAGCTGTTGGATGAGGAAAAGCTTGCTTTAGTGCTGACACAAAGAGATAAATAACAAAATAACACGTCATTAATTTCACAAATATGTTGATAATCCAATAATTTTGTTCATTTTTCAAGCAAAAATTCAGAATATTTTCAGGTCCCAGCTCCTCAAATCTGCCCGATTTCTCTGATTTATCTATCGTTGAGGTTGTGGAGTACCAACATGTGAACCTCCAAACACCCACCCTGCACTGGGGGCCCATCTCGGTGTTAGGATTAGAGGAGCTCTGAGCCCGGACAGGCGACCCGGTGGGTGCTCAGAGGTCTGGGTAACAAAATCAAAGCCCCTCAGGTCCTCTTCCTTATTGTTGGAGCAGGTAAATGGATTCGATCTAATTATTGCCAAAACATCAGTTTTCTCAAAGACACAACTTAGCAGGTTTGTAGTTTCCACACAGGACACGTTAGGATTACTGCTGATGCTTTTATTCTGAAAGTACCTGCAGCTGTTTTAATAACATGAACCTTTAAATGTTCGGCTTCAAAAAAATAAGAAGAATTGATTCATTAAAAGCCGCCGATCAGATGTTTGGATAATATCAGTGTTTAGCTGACAGCTTCGTAAAACTCTCATTTATGATGCACAGTATGTAACTAAAGCTGCTAATAAGCTATAAAAGACATTTAAAGGTACTCTAACGTAGAAGTTTCTCTGAGTTTGTATCTCTCATCGGTCTAATTTGTGGCCTCCATCCGTTTCCCCGGGACACACAGAGCATTCCTCTCGGTGGAGATTTCATCCTTGGTTTGATGTTTGTGGGTGAGACTGGAGATGTGTTTCCCTCTGATGTTGGGTTCAGACTACGGGGGGGTCGGATTAGACGGTTTTGCGTCACACTGGGTCATTAGCATGTCACGAACATAAACATAGCTGCTCGCTGTGTTTCACAACCTGATAAAAGTGTCTGCACACGAGGACCGAGGGACCAACACAAACGTAACCATGTGCCGTGGCGTGCACGGCAGAGCTCTCAGACCGCCAAGGTCGACTTATCTGTGTTTCCGTCTGAATCTGAAAACCCATTAAAAACCAACGAGGCGACTCAGGGCGGAGTCTTAACGAGATTAATGACTGACGTGAGCAGATCACTATCCCAAAGTCAAACCGGACTCCATGATGTTCTCCCTACGAACAGCGTGAAGAAAAACGACCTCCTCGCCAATTTATCCCGTAAGAAGTTTATGTCAGATTTTGTCGTAATTATCCCAGGAATTCTTCAGTTATGGCCGTAACAGCGAGTTGGACCTTTATCGCTAAATTTATTAAGCGTTAACAATTCCCATCCAATCCTGCGTTATCATGTTCATAATAATGAAACACATGGACTACCTGAAAGAATCCGCCTCCAGGCCTCACCTGTCGCCGCCTTTATCGTTTTACATGAGTGGCGCCTTCTTGGAGGTGAAACTCGGTGGGGTTCCCTCTGTGGAAGTGGAGGAGACGAGATCCTCAGAGAAAGAGCTCCGCCTGGCTCGTCCGAGTGTTTCCCACTTCATCCACAGTGTGGAATCGTTGTGTGTGTCATAAACCATCAAATCTTCAGCGCTTCGCGTCTCTGCGTTGGGGCTGATGTCGCTCATATCGTGGAGTCTGAACCCAACACGGTGTCCTGACTGAGCGACGTGCAGTGCTGAGGTCACAAATAGACCGATTCCTGACATGCATGCTACTCTGTGTGTTTAGTGCACTATGATGCAGATGTATCCACTGTATTAAAGCTGTTTAGCTCCTATTTATTCTGTTGGTGGACGTGTTCGTGTAAAATATTTGTTCTATTAAAGTCAGCCAAACCACACCACTGCTCTTTCATTTACTCACTGAGGATCTGCTTTGCAGAGCAGGTTTGAGACACACCACGGGGCTAAATTTAGCTATGTTTATGTTGCCTAGCATCCCAAAGACACACAGCCAGTTAATAAAGTGAGGAAGGGCTGGGCGGGGTTGCATCATCTGGACCAGGAGCTGGTGGTGGCGGTGATGACGGGTAGTGGTTACAACGCGTTGTCACTTCTGCAGTGCTAACTTTATCTCTGCTGGGGTGCAGCATCCTGGGAATGTGGGTGGATTGGGGGGAGGGACTGGAAAGAGAGATGAGGGGGTGCAGAGTTGCATCACCTCAGTGGCTCCTCGGTCTCATTCCTGAGGACACTTTGGAGGAGGTGCAGCTCCTCCGTGAGCCTGACGGAGGGTGAAAATAGAAGCAATCTCAGAGGACGTAGACACGTTTAACCCCCAGCAGCAGATCAGCACCTTCCAATGATCACACGTCGCTTTCACAAACATGGCCGACAGTTTACCACGGAGGTCGTTACAGCGCCTAAAACCTGCGACCTGCTGTCCTGAAAACACATCAGCTGACACACACAGCTGGTAAAACTCACGTAAAGCATGCTATTTAAACAGCATCAGCCGGGCGACAGCTTAACTGCATCTGCAAGCTGCTTTGCAACCCAGCTCCTGATTTACTGTCATATCTGCTGCTCTGTTCAGTACTTTATCCTACGACACAGCGACTGGCACGACCAAAGCGAAGCTTGCAGTTTCACGGCCTTTGAAATGAAGACGGGACCAGGTTTGGTTCCTTTCCTCAAAGGAACCAAACCTGGCTTATCAGAACTGCGATAAGACGGAGCCAGTCTGTGATTAATGGTCAGGCTGGTATAATCAGGCGATTGATGGATAAATAATAATGTGATAAATAGAAGAACTCTTCAATTATTATAACCAGAATAAAACCAGCTGAGTCGAGTCTCCTGTTGCAGACTGACTCACACTGACTGCACCCTGTTGTCAGCGTCTATAAATTGGGCACTAATTATTACAAGTCTGGGCCAGTCGACTGATCGTTAGAGACACACCGCCTCCCACCAGGCAAGCTTGTTGCATGCTCTTCTTCTCGGTGACCAGAATCAGTTGAAATAAACAGCAACACATCTGCCAGTTTTTTCTGAGTGACGGAGGGACACTGCAGCACTTTCCACTGCATGCCTTTCACCTGTGTGGCCATGCCTCCCTATGACTGCAGATGAACAGTCGTCTCTTGAACATGCACAGTGATGACGTACTGATCGTGGCTCCGGTCCGTTTTCTGTCGTCATCTTTGGCCTCTGAAGCTGTTCATGTGCAGCATGAAGCTTTAAAGTCAGTTTTAAAGACTCGGTGTGACTACAGCCCACGGGCTCAGATATCTCACTAACCTCGTGCAGTGGACGTCATCTCAGATGTTCTCCCAGCAGAAGTTTGTTCAGTTTGTCTCTGACCATCAGTGACCTTCAACATGAAAAAAGCAGAGCAGGAATAATTCATAAAATCAGATTTAATAAGCAGATTTTGGCCCTGACTGAATTTTATATCTGCCAGTCACACACTTACAACTGTTTAAACTGCTCAGTGTTTCAGGCGTTTAGACTCCCTGGAGTCCCGGGCAGAGTGGAGACATCACGTATCAAATAATCTGTTATCTAGTTCAGTTTAGTTTCATTTGCTTTTTGAATTATATCCAAATCAGGTGATTTCCCCCTTAAATAAACAAAGTGAAAAAGTGAAGATTACTCTGAGAGGGAATGTTAGAAACGAAGGATTCCTGTTTATGTTGACTTTAATGCCTTCTCAGGCACAATCTGCTGCATCCTTCCTGCGATTTCTGCAGAGTTCTGGATGTTTACGTGCTTTCAGTTTGGTTTATTTGTCACAGAGACGATTAAATCATCCTCATTGGCCTCGCTGATGTCTGACCCTGATTCTGATTGTCAGAGCTTTGTGTCTCAGGCTGTGTGAGGACGGCTCAGAGGGGAAATGCCAACCCTTCCCTTCCCCTAACACAGTGACCAGCGGTGTAACTCAGCGGCAGCGTCCCTGCTAAAAACACACCCCAGACTCCCGGCCGGAAAGGGCCTGGCACGCAAAGAGCCGGGAATCGGCACGGTTGAAAGGATCGGCCGGAGAACAGGAAGGAGTTTCTGCTCGAACACACCCTCTACCCAAACTTTGAACTAATTCCCAAAAAGGCGTGAGACTGCTCTGTCTTCAGAGGAGAGTCAAGGTCAGCCGAAGAGACCGAGTCAGGAACCATCGGGTCAGATCCTGCCGCTGGAATGGCTTTAAAACTGTGGAAATTATAAAACCAGTGAAACTCTTTCTAATCTGTATAAGTCAAAACTTTTCTAGTCCTTCACCACTTTGACCAGGTGTCCTGATCACATGACCCACCTAGGCTTACAGCTACATTTTAGCCAGCAGTGAATCAAATGGTTTAAAGATGTAAAAAAAGTTTGTCTGCATGTCTCTGATGGTGGTGTGCAGGTATGCGGTGTATACGCAGGTGGGTGTGGGGCAGTTTTAACTTGCTCCTGAGGTGGAACGACAGCTCCCACCTGGTTTGTGCTGCCAACACGAAACGAGGAGGCTCGTTAGCGCGCGAGCTCAGAGTGTCGGCAGGTGCGATTACCTGTCAGCAGACGTGCTGCAGCTGCTGCTGACAGCCCGCTGATCGCTAATGAGGCCGGCTGTCAGTCAGAGCCGAAGCCTTCCCGCTCCCCGCAGCAGAGTCCGGCTAAAACTGGAATCTGACGGGAACGCTGGAGTCATCGGAGGACTCGGTGCCGCGTTATAAAACTCAGCCATCCAGAAATATCTGAGTGTGTTCACCGTTTCCTGCTAATTATCCACCTACGAGCAACAGGTAGAAAAAACAGTCAGCATGATTTAGCTGATTATTCTCTGCTGGGAAAACTGGAAAAACCGTCCATCACGGACTGCATCCATGTTTTAAAGGTTACTGAACACTAACGAGGCGTCCTCGTCTCACACGAGCAACACAACAATGCAGCGATACCAGACGCGACTGCGCCCGAGCCTCAGGCTGGTGCGTTAGTAACCCCCAGTGTGGAGCTCACACTACAGCAGGTCCACAAGTCAAGGCTGAAAAAGTTTAATAAAAGCCAAAAAAGGACACAGTTACGTCCATAAAAGGACTTTTTATGAACATATTCAAGCAAAAGTGTGATATTAGTCCTTAAACCCTCTGAGTCCTGTGACATCATCAATCAGAATATGTCATTTATGGTTTTATCACATTTTGACATTTCTCTGAATTTATTTGGACTTTTTTTCAGCATTTAGATTGATCAGATTTCTGATACTGAGAATAACTCCTGTGTGTAATGTTGGGAGTAGCTGCGAACACATCACAGTGATGACCGATCTCTCCCTCCACTCACACTTTGACTGTATCCTGTTAAATGTGATTTTTATTGACACGGGTTCATTTTTTACATTTCCATTATGTCTGTATTGAAAACAAAGATTTAAACGAATAAAACAATTGTGAAACGTGACAGGAGACATTTTTAACTCGTCTCCTGAGGTTCTGTTTAGAAGCTGCTGTATTTGTTTGGATTGGGAAGTGGAGGCTCTGTGGAGCTGCGAGGCCTGGAAATGATTTTGAACTGTGAAGGTTACGAGGTTAAGTCTTCATATCCTTCTCTGCTGGTGAGCAATATCCACTCATCCTTCCAGGCTGACTTGAAAGGAAGTCAGTTTATTACACTGAGATTTAGAAACATATACGAGTGTTATTAAAGATGTTTGAGATAGACGAGGTGATGGGAGGGAACCACAGTCAGTTTACATGATTTATATTTTACAGATTCCTCTAAATGCATCACACAGAGTCACTCTTTTAAAGATAAGACATGATGACAGACGAGATTTCTCTTAAACTAAGAAGAAGATCCCGGAGACTGAGAACAAACAGATTGTCAAGAAAGTGTTTGCTGAGGTCACAGCGCCAGTCTTTTTATCTACACACAAGTGTCGCCCCCTGCTGGTCACTGGAAATAATGCCAGTTTAAGGGACTTCAGCGGCGGTATCGCTTTTCAGATGTTTCATCCCGTGCACAGACCTAATTTGTTGGTTACAACGAGACGAAGACAAAAACTAATTAAACCTGGGAGCGTTTCTACCCCGAGCCCAAAGCCTGTGTGAGGGTTTAGGCTGACACTTAGACCTCAGCCACACTGGCTTCAGATAAATCAGTGTGACTGAGAAAAGTGAAGATTCACAGACCAGTTGGAGAGCGGTTGCTGGTTGAAAATGCAAAGCGGTGTCTGCATTGTGTCTGATTGCTTTGGGCAGACGTACAGTCACTGACAGCTCACTGAGAAGTGGAAACATCACATGATTCAAAAGTGCAGCTTTTAGTTTCTTTGTAAAGGTTCACTTGGCGAATTCCACGCAAGCTACGAGCGACTGTGGCGACTGTGGCGACTGTGGCGACTTTGGCGACTGTGGCGGTCCCCAGCAGGCGTTTGGTGCAGCTTCTTTGCAACTAATTTAAGCTAGGAACAACCAGCAACCCCTCACCAACCAGTCAGGAACGTTTCCCTAGCAGAACGGCTTCAGGCCCAGGTGACTGAGGAGACTACAAATATACACGTGCATGTGTGTTGGTTGTATTGCAGATGGACTGGAGCAGGCAGCAGTCACTGTGGGCGGCACACTGGGAACACGAACCCGCTCTGACCCGGGATCTCAGCAGCCCACATGAACCAGATCAGACAGAAAACATGGACACAAAGTCCTGATTTAATATGAGGGTGACCTTTGATATTTTTATTAAAATGGTAAATGGCCTGTATTTGTATAGCGCTTTACTCAGTCCCTAAGGACCCCAAAGCGCTTTACACTACATTCAGTCATCCACACACTGGTGATGGCAAACTACATTGTAGCCACAGCTGCCCTGGGGCGCACTGACAGCGGACACTGGCGCTACCGGGCCCTCTGACCACCACCAGTAGGCAAACATGGGATCGCCTGGGATCGAACCACCGACCTTCTGATTGGTGGCTGACCTGCTCTGCCACCTGAGCTACAGCCACTCTCCCTATAAATGTAGATCTTTGAAAATATCCATCAGTCTTTTTAGTCGCTTACCTGTTCAGGGTAGTGGGCGGGGCAAAGGTTAGCTCTGACCCAGAGAAACTGAATGCAGTGAAGGTCAGGCTGTGAGCTCGCCCTCTAACACCTTTCAAAGTAAGCAGCCACATTTTACAGCTGATCCTGAGTCTGTGGTGTTAAAATGCAAAGGAAGCTGGCAGGGTGGGGTGGGGGGGCTTACCTAAACACACAGTTTGTCTTTGAATGAGCTCTGGATGCAGGATGCTGTGGTGGGAAAGATTGTGTGATAGGAGCCAGTTTCAGAGCAGAAGGGGCCCCAGCAGGCCCCATTAACCAGGGAGAGGCACTTCCTTTCATCCGTCACATCCATTTTCCCTCCTCAGCCTTTTCTCTGCACACGGTTCTGTCATCTGCCGCTGAAGGATTTAAAGGTCTCCTGAAACAGTAATGTGAGCATGTCGCTCCCGGTTTGCCGTGGGTGCCGAGGCCCCGCCGCGCTGCCTCAACACAGGAAGTTTATATTGTGTTTCAAAGAATGGCAGCTCGGGTTTGACGGCCATTGTGGGCCGCTGTCGTTCAAGCTTCGCCGCCCTGAAAGGATTGTGATAAGGAGAATGAATGCTGCTCGTGGTGACGCCACTTCCTCTAAACAACACAATGCCCTCCTTCAAGAATGCAGGTCCTGACCTCTGGGGGCGGCAGGGTCACGACGGTGGTCCACGAGCTGGACTATCTCAGTACCAGATGAAGTGACGTCTCCATTGGACCCACTGTGAGGCTCATTTAAACAAAACGGTCCAATCAGGAGAAGCTGAAGGTTTCCTTGTTCTTCACCCATAAATGTGCAGATGACTTTTCAAGATTACTGAAGAAAAATCTAAAATATTTAAAATATTACAGATTTATTAAATATAAAGCTGAACTGTGATAACTCAAGAAGGAAGTCACCTGGATCTTCCTGCCTGCCACACAGCGGTCCACGATGACATCCTGATTCACGGAGACATCCAGCCAATCACGATTGTTGCTGTTTGCTTTGCTATGAGGCGTTTTTATGCTACAGATTTATCATATGAATATAAATCAAACTGCAGCCCGATGAGCAGTTTCACTGTTTCCATCTACTCATCAAAACAACTACTGAGGATTCAAATTTTAAACAGAGACAAATCAAACAAAACTGCACCATGTTTGTGCACTGTTACCTGACACATGACAGCAGCGCGTACACGGCGAAACTGCAGAACCTGGAAGTGACAGCAAGATCAGAGTTTCAGGTTCAACTCAACAAGGACACTGTTAGAATTCATACAATATTAAATATTTCATTGGGCATCATGATGCAGTTCTGTTACAGTAAATGTTAGAGGATGAATAACGGAAGATTAATGCTGTGACTTGCAGCTCCTGCAGGGCGTCACATCCATCGCTGAGGCTAAAATAAGACGAGATGTGTTGCAGTTAATTGTAGGCTACCAACAACCATCCAACAAGTCTGAGCTCCAGTTTTGGTGAGTGAAATTCTCGCATTTTAATTGGATGTTACTGAGCACTAATTAGCCGGTGTCTGTGTGATGCTGGTGTGCGGTCTGTGGATGCAGACGGATAACGAAACTACAGCGTGCTGAGGAAGTATCTGCCCCTGGTCTCACTGACGAAGACAACACGAGCAAATACAGATGCAGTTTTTAATTGATGAGATCATTTATTAGGGAAAAAAAGAGTGAGCATTAACTCATAACTTCACCCTGTCAGTGAAATGTGTTCACCTTTAGCTCCAACAACAATGTGGAGGAAGAATGTTTCCCATATGGAAAAGATATATATAAATCTTATAAAGTTTGTATCTGTCTTGTGTGAAACTTGTATGAAAAACGTACAAGAGTGAAAACAGATATAAGATCCCTTGAAAAATCATATAAATGAAACTTGTATGTTTTGGGTACTTCCTAAAACAATATATGAAAGTAATGAGAAAGTGGCCACTTTCATGAGTAAATCATATGAACCTTATATGATTCACTTTATGAAGTAGGCCACATCTGATCCAAGTCTTTTATAAGTTTTGACTATTTCTTTTCCATATGGATTATTCTAATACAGAGATCAACCGGAGCATCTGTGCTCCCCCACAGAGTGCGTGAACATCAGTGACACTGAGATCAAACCCATGAACGTGTCACTGTCACGTGTCCATAAATCAAAGCATCAAATGAAACACGTGTTTAAACTCCGACCTGTTTTTCTGATGAGCTGAAAGGTTGCTGTGTCCATCTGCTGCCTGCCTTTCTGTTTCCATCAGACAGAAATAAAACCGTCAGCAGATGGAGAACAGCAACGAGTGTGTAAGGAATTAGCCTGATTCCTGACTTTATCCGCTACATCTGCACCCGCACACAAACACAGCAGGAGAAAGCTGCCCCACATTTAAAAAGCATCACATTTTCTCCCCATCAAGCAGCTTCTGTTAAAGTGAGCGCAGACCTGAGGGTCAGGAGACTGCAGCGAGCATCCTGAGCCTCAGGGTCACCTGGACAGGTCAGGTTTATACTATAGATGACTGTAATACTGTATCATATCCTCATATTTTAAAGATGCAACGTCATATGAAGGATAATGATCTCATATCGTTCCTCACCATCTTACAAATCCAACAACTTGATAATAAACTGGATGTTTTCTTTTCTCTGTACAGCTCAGTGACTGTGACTGTTGCTCCCAGCAGAGCCTGCAGACACTGTCCCACTCAGCACTGGGACATGAGTGGGAGGCATCAGTGTCCCATGTGTAAACACACTTTCTACAGTAGACCTCAGCTGAGGGTCAACACCTCAGTGAAGCTCAGCAGAAAGCCAGCAGCAGCAGCTCAGAGCAACAAGCTGCCAAACCAGGAGAAGTTCCCTGTGACGTCTGCACTGGAACCAGACTGAAGGCCCTGAAGTCCTGCCTGGTGTGTCAGACCTCCTACTGTCAGACTCACCTGGAGCCTCATCTGACAAAGGTCTGAGAGGACATCAGCTGATTGATGCTGTGGAGAACCTGGAAGTCAAGATGTGTAAGAAGCACGAAAAACTTCTGGAGCTGTTCTGTAAGACGGACCAGACACGTGTTTGTGTGCTCTGCTCTGTATTTGACCACAAGAACCACGAGTTTGTTCCTCTGAGAGAAGAATATGAAGGAAAGAAGGCAGAGCTGGAGAAGACAGAGGCTGAGATTCAGCAGATGATCCAGAAGAGACGACTGAAGATTCAGGAGATCAAAGAGTCGGTGAAGACGAGTAAAGATGCTGCAGACAGACAGAAAGCAGAAGGTGTTCAGGTCCTCACGGCTCTGATGGAGTCTGAGAGACGCCTGAAGGAGCTCATAAAGGAGATCGAAGACAAACAGGAAACTACAGAGAAACAGGCTGAAGGTCTCATCAAAGATCTGGAACAGGTCCCTTCATTCTTCTAACATCCGTGCTGGGCGGAGTTTAAATGCCGAGGCTGAGCAGCCTTTGCACAAACACACACGTTAGCAGCAAAGCTACGAGCACAAACAGCAGAACACTCCAGGCAACCAGCCCGTGTCTGTCCAGCCAATCAGAGAGCTCCTTACATCACAGAGACTAAAAGAGCAAAATGCTAAAGGAGGTCGCCATGGTGACTGTTAATTTGTTACCCAATTATGTAGCTAATCCCAAAGCTAATCCATCACCTAACAGGAAAGGGAAGCACAGTGAGGAAACTGAGGAGTGGAATCATCACTTTAAATGTCTCATCTTAGGTTTTAATGACGTTTAAATTTCAGTTCTTCTCATTTTGACACATTTTTCTTGTAAATAAAAAGTTTGTTCTCATAAATTTATAAAGTTAATCTTCAAAAACATGTCTGTGAGTTTCACCCACACTGTTTGAAATTATTGTGTCCTTTTTTACTTTCAGTGTCTCTAACACATCCGTGCAGAGACGCCAAACACCGAATAAGCAAAACAACGTTAACATGAGGAATATTCCCTGGAGAACTGGAACGCCCACGTTAGCCTGACACAGAGGGCAAAGTGGAAGAGCGACACAGATTACAAAATAAAACAGGAAATGAAAGACAATAACAACAAATCTCAGACATGATGAGATGAATATGAGGCTGTAGATGTGGCTCACTTTACTGTTCGCGCTGTTTATCTGTGGAAAAACAGACAAAGTAAGAACAGATTTCTACGATGAAGAAGTGGCGTGCTCGTGTCTTTGTTTGTGTATTTAAGAGCATTATTTGGTCTGTACGTGGTGGTGAACAGCCACACAGCCTGTAAGCACTGAAGGCTGCTCAGGAGCACGCTTGTCTCTTCTTTGTTGGTTTTGTAGTTTAGTAGGTCAGGCTGACGTTCTCCCATCAGCAGGTGGTGTCAGCCTGTTTGGGTGCCCCTCTCTGAAGTCTAATATCCGCTTTGCTATATTTTTCCGACTCTGTTGTTATTCCCCGCCTCTTCCCCTCTCGGCGCTCACCATCTGCTGTCGAGGACAGTAGTTTAGGTGTCCCTGGTTTGAAAGGTATTTCCTGATTCTGTTGTTTTACCACATTTTTTGAAGCAACTGGATATCCTCTGCTCATGTTTGTGTTTTATTTACAGGCTCCACACACAGCGAGCTCATTCACTGCTCTCTGAAACATGAGCTCCAGTTCTTACTGTGGACTTGTTGAACTCTTTCTGCTCTCACATAAAAACATGGAGTCAGTCTGAGCCCTGTGGCTTCATGTGAGTCATGCTGGTGATGCTGGGACCCTCTGTGGGAGCTGCGACAGCGATGAGTGATGGACAACAGATGGAGTTTCTTCCTGCTCGGACGTGGACTCACATCCACAGCTGATCCTGTATACATTAAATACTCGTCTGCCTACATTCAGTGCTGTGGTCTCAGTGGGGATCAGCAGTTAGTACCATACAAGAACCTTTGGTCTACTTCCTGTTCTATCAGTCACATTCTGGCTGACTTCTGACTTCTGACTAATGGAAACAGTTTCTCAGTATTTGTACTTGTGTTCTTGTCATCAGTCAACAGGTGGAGTGCTCTCAAACTGCTTTGTGTGTCCCTTTGAAGACAGGCGGTGACACATAACCACGTACACGTAACACATCTCGGTACTGTGGGCAGGTTACACGTGAGCTTCATCCACACTGATCACTGGGTCTATGAGGAGTTTTATACATATGAGCGATAACAGAGCACCTTATTCTTATCTTGTCATTATGACCTACTGTCATTGTTGTATCGATGGTAAATGTTGTGCAATATGTAACAGTTAATATATTTTAATCAGGAAACAGGCTCTCATTGGTTTGCAGGCATGAAAGGAGATCTGGGCGGAGCCAGAGGAGATCTGGGCGGATGTTGAGCGCTTGTATGGCTGCATTTGTGTGGGAAACATTAGAGCCCCATAATTATCTTATAGAAGTGACAGTGTCATCGTTTTGTTATTCACCTGTTCGTGGTTTTATGTATTTGTCTTTGACTAGAGGTGACCGTGCGTTTGCCTTGGCTGCACTAGATTTGTGGAATAACCTTCCTATTGTTGTCCGCGCGTCTGATTCTATCCAATCATTTAAATCACAGTTAAAAACCTATTTATTTAACCTTGCCTTTCCTGCTTGTTCATGCCTGTATCTGATCCCTAGACTTACTCCATTTTACTGTTTATACATAACTTTTATGGCTTTGTGCTTTTAAAATGTTTTACTTGATATGCATTTTCTGCTATTCCTGTGTATTAGTGACACTGACCTGTTAGCATACTTGGTACTTTGTTATGGTCCTATAATATTTATGTTTTATTTTCTCTCTTTTATGTGAAGCACTTTGGTAGCCGTTGGTTTTTAAATGTGCTCTATAAATAAAATTGTATTGACTTTGTTAGCTTGTTAATGAGAAAAACAAGTCTGTGTGTGTGTGTGTGTGTGTGTGTGTACAGCTTTTAAACGAACCTCCATAATGTCTGCCTCAGTGCTGGTTGGAAAAATTAATGCAAATAACAGTAACAATCAGTCTTCATCATGAGACTGTGTGATTACCTGTGGCCTTGGCTGCCTACGTGTCCATTTGATCATGAATAAATCTGAAAGGTCAGGAAGTGCGTCTTTGGAGTTGTGCACCAAGCCTGGCTCGGATGCATAAAAGGATTTTGTTGGCTTTCTTAAATGTGTATTTTTGACGTATGTTGAACGTTTCTTCTACTAAAGTGATCCCAGAGTCACTTCTTTTCTGTACTCAGGAAGATTTAGGGGGATAAGAAGTAGAAGTCTAATATTGGTTTTGTTTCCATGAGAACAACATTTATCTTGTCCTACTCATGGACTCCTCCATTTTACAGCTTTTCTGATGTTATTTTCTCCTCTTTAGATATCCAGTCCGCAGATGAACGGTCAAGCCAGCCAGTTTGAGCTTTGAGATCATCAAGTATGGTGGTGGTCCAATTGTAAAATGACCCCGCTACGTCCTCCTGTCCTCCAAATTTGTATGAAGTAGCAACTGAGTATTGCCTTAGTTTAGCCAGATTGCATAAATATGTTAATGGTTGTAATATTAGTGATACAGTCATTTGAAAAAGGTGACCTCATATATCAGATTAGCCTGTGGAGTTTGAATAAATGAGCTGCTCTCATCTACTCAAGACCAAATTTTACGCTGTAAGAAAAAAGTCAGAAAGACTTCATTAATACAAGCTTCATTCCAGCTAATTTTAGCCAGTTTTAGCTTGTTTGTTTACTAGTGTTAGCTAACATGCTGACAGGACATTAAGTAAATTTGCTAAACAGGCCCCCAAAATCAAATAAAACAAAAAAAGTCCTGTTGGTTTTGACCAGTTTTCTTAAAATTCCTATTTGAGCAGACGTCACTCAATAAGACTGTGTTTCTTCTGAGTAATGTTAGCTAATGTTAGCTAGCCCAACATGGGCATTTAGTTGATACCCATCAGAGCAGCTAGCTGGCTAATCTTAGCTTACTGTTACTACAAAAATGACATCTGAAGCCAACATTTTTCTCCTTGTGTGAGTTAAAGCTGTGACTCTGAGGGTTCAAGGATAAAGTTTGCTTATGAAAGGGCAGCTTAGGGCACAGAGGAGCTTTATCAGGATCTACTAACAGCAGTACTCTCAAAATTGCATGTTTAGCGCAGCCTGCTGTGGGCCCTTATTTCCTTTTAATATAATTGAATTTCAAATGTAAAAATAATCTCTGAGTGACATAATAAACAGTTGTTTTAATACATATTACATGACTTCTAAATCCCCAAAGCAGCGCTTATGGCAGGCTGACAGGTGTGTGCTGCAGCCGGCCTCCATTTTGCCGAGTACGGTTTTTGCCACGGCGCTGGACGTGTAGCTGGCAAAATCAAAATGGTGGCTTAAGTTATTAAAACTGAGCAGCTTTCATCATTGGCTGCTGAACGTCAAGGTTGGAGGAGCAGCGAGGATTAATGTCCTTTAAAGCACAAAGCCTGCTGTCACTGCCCGCTCTCTCTCTCTCAGCTGATCCCGTCATCTCATCATCCCACGCCGTCCTCTGCTCTCTTTTGCTCTTTCTCTCTTTCCGGCCAGCTGTCCAGTCGACGTCCATCACTGCAGGATTTTTTTCTGCTTCTCTCTCTCTCTCATTTTCCCAGATTTCCCTTTTTTTCTTTCTGATTTTCCCACCATCTCTTCCTCCTCTGGATCCGGGCCGAGATATGAAGCGGCACCATGGGTTTTATGGAATTCTACCTGGAGATTGACCCCGTCACCCTGAACCTCATCATCCTGGTTGCCAGCTATGTCATCCTGCTGCTCGTCTTCCTCATCTCCTGCATCCTGTACGACTGCCGCGGCAAAGACCCCACCAAGGAGTACGCCCCTGACAACACGCCAGCGCCGCCCAGCCAGTCGCCCATACGCCTGGTGGTCATGCAGAACTCGCCCACCACCACCCGGTACGAGCCCAACAACAAAGCGAGCCACGCCGAGCTGCCGACGCCGGACCTGAGCCGGGACAGAGGAGAGCGGGAGCGGGAGAAGAGGAGTACTCTGGTCTGAGAGGAAGTGGAAGGTTCGGACAGATAACCATGAAGTGCTGCTCTTTCATTCCCAGACTCTTATTTTTTAATTTGAACATCCCGGATGGCGCTGAGGAGCCAGCAGGAGGTAAGGCGTCCCGAGGAGGCCACTTAGCAGGCCTTTGGTGGGTTTGATGGAGGTACTGGTCCGTGTATGATGGAGGTACTGGTCCATGTATGATGGAGGTACTGGTCCATGTATGATGGAGGTACTGGTCCATGAATGGTCAAAGCAAAGAGAATCATTGTGCTGCTGTTTTTCTTTGGAAGACCAAACCGTGTTTTAATCACTGTTGAAGGCAAACACATCGGATCCTTTGTAGGATCATTCATGTCTAAGTCTCTATGATGGATTTGTGCTGCGTGATGTGGCCCCGACGTTCTGACATAATGAATATGTCGTTTAACTAAAGCAGAAAAGATTTTCTTTTTATCTGACTTTATGGGGACCCCACCTACCACCTGACCTACAGCACGGGGACGCCTACATTCTGAGGACCTTCGTGAAGCTTGTTTATTGGTTTATTTTGGGGTTAAGTCATAGTTTACAAGTAAAGGCTGAAACTGGGTTAATCGTGTGTTTACCAGAATGAATGTGGACGGGCCCAGTGGGTTACTATAGGTCAGCCGTGGTCCAGTGTCAGACCAGTAACAGCACTGGGGCTTACATCAGTCGGTGTCCCACGAGGATCTCCAAGGAGTAAAAGTGTTGAGCAGAGTGAAACCCCCAAACCACATCTGTTTAATCATCTCACATGTGAACATCTGCGTGTGTGCAGATGTTTCAGTTCCCTGCGTGTCCACAGCATCTGTTCATCCCATGAACACAGCTCCTGTCCGACCATCGGCGCTAATCCACCCAGCATTAGCAAACGCATGGAAATCAGTGATTTGTGATATGCGTCTCGGTGTGTGACGTGAATCGAGGACATTGTCGGAGCAGCTGATTGGTTCCCTTTGTTAAATCAGATTAACAGAAAATCGGAAACAGAAAAAACAGATTTAGATTCAGAACTGCCGTCGAACACGGATCTGCTGCACGCAGACAGAGAAACGACAGTCACAGAGCACTTAGCTTTAATTTGCTTAAAAGTCACACAATAACAAACATTTTCAGTCGGCTGTCTGCGTCTGTGGCGTGGAGTTACAGAACGAATGGACTCAAACGAGCCACAGACAAAATCACGCGGTGAATGTTTGATGTTTGACAGATTTGTCTGTGACTCGGACCAACACAGGAAACCTCGCTGAAAGATATTTATTTATTTTAGCATTAAAAACATTTCAATTGAGTTTGCTCATACAAGTGGATTAAACATCACAGTTTACAGTATTTTACTATAAAATGACAGCATTATAATTTAAGGCAGCTGTGGCTTAAACCGTACACAGGGTGGAGGTCGTTGTTAGCGCTCGTTGACCGGTTACTTTAAGTGCCTGGCATTGAAATCCAGACGTGTTTTTTGTCAATGATACACAGAATTCTGCTAATGCATGAAATGCATCAAAACACACGTCTTTGAGTCAAGTTTGGTTTCAAAGTGAGCTGACAGGCTGAAAGCAGCTCTCTGTCTGAATTAGCTTCACTGCAGAAATCACAGCTGTGATGTTCCTCATAAACCAAATACGGCCCTTCTTAAAAACATAATCAGATTCTCAGTCATGATATTATATATGAGAATATTACGGATGAATGATGGTTAAAATAAATGTATTAATCCAGAGCTGAACATGGACGTAACTGTACCGACCATAGTCCCAGGGAATGATGTTTGTAGATTAGAGATTAGTTTGGAAATTTAAAGTAAAACAAGGTGATCCAGATGTTTCTCCGGATCCAGAGAGTTTAAAGAGCAGTGAGGACATGCAGTCTCCTGAAGGTCTTTACAAAATGGGTTGAGTGCATGTGCACAACAGAAACCTTTGTCCTGCTGGTGGTGCTCAGGAAAACTGCAGATCAGGCTGTCATCAGGGCTCAGATGGATAACTTAACATCAGTCAGCCATGCAGAGGTATTGCTGTAGGACACAACAGATCCAAAGAGTGGAGCCATGGCTACGTCAGATCCGTGCAGTTCAAACTGTTACCTGTGCTAACACTGACACAGTAAAGGTGCCACCTGCCAGGTCATCAGTTCTTCTTTGGCTGTGAGGTCAGGTGAAGGCTCTTTATCATCTGGACTTCCTTTTCCTTACATTTACACCACTAACACATCACTGTCCCAGTTACTCAGTCCCACAAACAGTCCTGGAGCCTTGAGCTCAGCGCTCTTTTCAACAAGAGTGCAGTTTTTCTTCTGACTCCTAAATCGCTCGGCGCTACGTTAGCATCAACCAGCTTCTCCTGAATGAAGCTGCACTCACATCTCAGGTCCTGATGAAGCCATAAAACAGCTAGCACTCACAGGAGCGCCTCATGGCTCACGCTGCAATGTTTCCCAAAATATGGCAACTGCTTTGTCTACGATAAATGAGTACGCATGATCTGCTTGTGTTGTGATTTACAAATTATTCATTAGCAAACATGTTGGAGTAGGAGTAAAGACTGTAGAACATCTAGAACTAGATCTATAAATGGTAAGACATGTTGGACGGTCCTATTCAGCAGTGGTGAACATCCAGTGATCGAACGCCTCGAGAGCATAAAGGGTCTATAAATGTCTTGGTGTCTGCAGCCTACTTTCAGAGGACTTCAGCCCACTGAGGTCTAGTAGAACATCTGGTGAACCTCTCTGGAATCATGAACAACCGACACGATGTTAGGCTGGCAGTCGTTTGGACTGTGAGATTTCCGACTTCACAACTTGGTCTCTAGTCTCAGCGTCTTCTTTTTTCATGAACTTGAAGCAATTTGTTGAGCCGTGTATGAAATACATGAAACCCTGACATGCAGAGCAGCAGCAGACTGCGTCCTCCACCCCCAACCTGAGGTCTCAGAGGACTCGGACTCTTAAGCTTTGGTCCTGACGCTTCAAACCAGCCTGTTAATCCCCCGCCTCTCCCCGCCCACCATCACACAGATCAAATAAGCTGACAACATAAACCCTCACTGGACAGGAAAATAATCAATGGAAAGACTCTGGGGTCAGCGTCACTCATCCCTTTGACGTATGCTGGACAGCAGGGATAACCGTTTGGATGCTTGATTGTACGGGTTAATGTTCACAGCTGTGCAGCAGATGTTGGTGTTATCACAGATTTACTGGGTGGTGTTAAAAGAATCTGATGGAGGAATTCTGATGATGTTTGTTTGTATTTGATTTATCTGTATCTGAGAGAACATCCTGTGTCTATGTCGTACTGAAGGAGACACCAGCATCAGTGATGGAGACCATTTGCGCACTAACACAAGGCACAGCTGGAGTATGGATGGTAACATCTGATGTTGTTCTTTTGAACTTCATGTGTCAGCAGAACATTTAGCATCCTTTTAACAAAAAGCTCCTCCTACATTAGCTCTGAGGTGCTTTCCATCTCCAAGCTCAAGAACAAACTCAGCGTGGAGTTGTTCCTCACTGATGATCTGCAACAAGTCGAACCAGCAGGTCATGGCCATCAGTTTGTTAGAGCAGCACCAACATACTGAGCACACTGTTAATGACGCGCTTCAAAGGTTCAAACTTATGGATCCAATCTGATCAGTTGGAATTTAAAGAAAAACTTAAAAATGCTTCAATTTGTGCCTGAAATGACTGAAAAGCTGTTAAGAATGGAGAATAGTAGAGATCAGAGTATTCACTGTGTTTTTTCTGTGTTATTCCAGAGTTTTGACCTCACCTGCAAATCCCAGAATTCCCTCCAGTTACCACCACCGTCCTCCGCTCACCTACAGCGCCATCAGCTCACCACGGGATAGTGGATCTGTGGGATTCTGGAGATTCGGCTTCACCGGGATCTGCAGAAACTTCAGAGCTCGCAGTGTGTGAACTTAAAGTCATCAGTACCAGATTCTCCATCTCACCTCAGTGATGATGTGACCCCACCCCACCAGCCTGACAAAGGCTGTGTGGGTGGTGTCAGCACCTTCCCTGAAACCACAGAGTGTGGCCATCACTGGAAAACTGAAGATAGCAGTGATGGAGTAGGGCGCTGGCTGCGGTTCTTCAGTGGATGCCATCTAATCCAGGAGGAACACTCCTCGCTACCCTGCAGGAGTTTAACAATATAAAGTGCACTGTATTCAATCCTTAAATACACATGTTAAGTATGCTTCTTCATTTTGAGTAAACCGGAGCTTCGGAAGAGCCAATCAGCTTGGCGTTCATGATGACATCCAGTTACGATGACCCTGTTAGCGTTTCCCACGCCACTAACGAGAAATCCAAACGTGTTTTTAAAAGCTAAAGGCTGGATCTTACAAAGGAAGTTTCAGTATTATATGGACACCTGTGTCCTACAGAGGTAACTGTAAGGTTACAGCCAGCATGTTTTCAAACCCCCACCCCAGCCAGGAATCACCGGGGACTGATTCTTATACACCTCCCACACATCGGTTGTGTGGATAATCACAAAAAGGCGTTGATGGAAACTCCTGAACAGGCAGCCGTATTCTGTACGCTGCATTTACAGCGCTTAACAAACTGTAATGTTAGCCAGCTGTATGTGCAATCACTTTAGTCTAAATATGTTCAATGTTACAATATAGTTATTGTTTTTATACATTCATTTTCAAATTTACTGTTTTACAAAAACAAGAAAAAAAATTGGGGTTTAAAAAAACAGCAAATTTAGTTTATTTGTCAAATAAATGAAAATCAAACTTTATCATTAAACAAGTTTGACAGATGTTCTTGTTTTATGATCGCTGGTCTAACAGATTTGTTAAGCTCTGTAGCTGCACAGCAACAATAAACTGTCTTCTATCATCTGTGAAAACATTTTTTCTTTTTAATTTAATATGATTTTACTTGATGCTTTGTTGACAGTTTCCAATATGACACCACAGTGTTTGCAGTCAGTGTCTGCTGTTCCCGTCATGTAGTCGGCGACTACGTCGGACTAAAGAACCTTCATGAATTAGCCCGTCTCCATAGTAACATCAAAACATCACTTTCTTAAATTATCAAAGACATTTCTACGAGTACATAAACAACCATTTTTAACCAGTGAGACTTCAAACAGCCGCTTGTTACCATTCAAAGCAAACTCTTTCTGCTGACTCTGTCTTAGTTTCACTTTCAGTTTGTGCACTTCCTCATTATGTTGTCATACCTGTTGTCTGCTGGGCCACGTTAGAGCCTGCCACGTGGACACAATCTCTCACTTCCTGTTACATTTGTAAAGGAAATGTGAAAAACTGGTTTGAAAACCTTTCAAAAATTATTTTAATTTTAATGAATCAACAGAGAAACTTAACTATTGGGAAGCATCAGTAAAACTCAGAGAACTGCATTATTATACATATTAAACAAAAAAAAGCAACAACCATAAATTAATTAATTAATTAATAAGAAATAAAAAAATAGTGATTACCTGATTGTGCTGTAGCACCTGCAGCGCTGCATGCTGGGTCAGATTAGGAACCCAGAAAACAGGTGATGGTGCTCTGCGGTCGGAAAAGCTGCGGCTTTCTGACAGTCTGACTCCAAACGTGTTAATACAAACAAAATTAGAAAATTTTATAAAGATAAAATGAAACACACAGTTTTAACAGCTTTTGTGTTACATTTACTCTGCTCAGTACGATCTCACTCAAACTGACGACACAGAAAACTTTGCACTGTCTGCTGGTCTGTTTTACGAACCCAGCGCCGAGGCTAACGTCATAATGTTAACGTTAGCATTTCCACCATTTGGTGGTTTCCTCATGTTAGTAAAACCTGAACTTAAAAGTTACAAAAATAAATACTGTTGTGCTTAAAAGACCATGAATAGTTTAAATTTTCATAGACACGTAATGATTTTGTAGCACCTGTCCACTAATTAAGAACACGACGTAGTTTTGGCCCCAAAATGTAGTTAACGCATCCTGTGACCATTTCATCCAAATGAAACGACAAAGAAAACCTGGCTGGGAGCTGCGAGTCGAACTCTGGACAAGATTTTCTTTGATTGGTTGATGAAATCAGTATCTCGTGTTTTATTGTCATTTTAGTGACCTTTTTAAAAAAAACTACAAAACTTTAAATAAAAAAATTTAACTTTTAAATATTCATTTAAAATAATTCCAAATATAAACACTTTCAGTTTCTATAGAGACAACCACGCTGACGCTGCCACACCCTGCTCGCTGCCTGCTGGGCCAGACTGTAAACAAAACCAGCAGGTTATTTTACACATTTAACCTTCAGGACATCAGCTCATGTCAGTAAAACCTGAAAGATGTTAAAAATATTTAAAACACAAAAAAACTGCTGTTGTAAATATAAAAAGAAAACTCTGAATAGTTTCAGTTTTGTGGGCGCGCTCCCAGATCCAGCCGTACTCCTGCGGTAGCACAGTCTGCTGGGCTGTGTTACCTGAGTTACCTGAGTTACCTGTGTGACGTTCAAACACAACAGAAATGCTGCTATAGATCAAAAATGCAAAAATGAGTAATTTGAGTTTTTGTGGTACACACGGTGATAAAGTCGCAGCCTCTGCTGCGCTGCCTGCTGGGCCAGTTAATGAGCTAATGAGGGCTAGCTTTGTGCTAATTTAAACCCTTTATCAGTTAATTGATCGATGTGATCAGACGTATTGGAGTAGATGCTTGCAGTTAGGGTCTGCTGCTGCGTCTGCTTTCTGTGATTCAAACATCCATTTGATGCTTCTGGAAACCACTGTGGCTACACCTCAGCAGACTGGTTTAATCCCGCACCCTTCCTGAAACTACAAAATCCTCCTCAACCAGATAGACTCCGCCCCCACCGCTCATTGGCTCTGGCACTGCTGGACAAATGATCCCGCCCTGAGTCTTTTTAGAGGGCTTGTGCCACAGAGGCCGTCGCTGGAGCAAATCCTCTTATATAAAAAAAGCACAGCCAGCTGAGCAACCCACCAATGGCTGCGTCGTATCCGTAATATGAATTGCACAATTATCCGCCCGTCCATGTTTCATGTTTGGGGATTATATAGTGGCCACTGCTGCGTATTAGAAGGATGTATTATGTATTTGTTGATGTCTTTTTGTCTGTGGGGAAGGTTACGTAAGCTTCAGGTTGTCAGCAGGCTCTGATTTCGTTAGATTCGGGTCGAGTTGGTGGCTCATCATGAAATACAAAAATACCTAAAAACACATAACAAAGGTTGCAAGTTAAGGTTTCACCAGAGTGTCAGAAACACTTTAAATGGTTGAAAATGTATCTGAGGTGAACTGCTTTGTTTTAGTTTGGCCCATTTTCTGATGATGCACCCTTCCATATCGTATAACATGCAGCCATTGCATTGCACTTACCTTTCTAAGGAAACCCTACTTTTAGATTTTTTGCTGACCTGTAGACACATGTTACTGCAGCTGCTGATTAAAGAGTTACTGCAGATCATAAGCATAAAACATGCCATCTATTAATGATCTGTTATTCCTCTCTGTGATGAAAACATTACAGTTTAGGTACTCCTGGATTTTGTGATTCCTGATGTATATTCAGTCAGAGAAATACGAGCTGGTAATGTTTTTAAGGAAATCACACTAATGATGTCAATACATTGTTTTCTTTTCAAGTCTGTCACTGTGTAATCCAAATTTCTAAGTTTTATTTGATCCCAGTGTACAGAAAAATGAAAATCTATGAATAAACGAGTGGAAACTAAACAGCTGTGTTTACCAGTAGAAAAGCTCCAGACAATGTTCTCATTCTGTTTACATATTAAGGCTTTAAAAATTATTTTAATACATCTCCACTGAATGTGACATTTATACTCAGAGTGACTCTCACAGCAACGGTGAACAACAGTAGTTAATGTTAGCTTACAAATTAAGTCCACTAATCGCTAAAATCACCAAACTAGAAACAGATGTATCTTTACACAGGCTACATATAGCTACTGTAGCTGTGTCCCAAAACCTAGGCCGCATCCCTCGGAGGACCTGGCCTTCGCGGTCTATGTGAGCTGGGTCCTTCCAAGACCGAGAAGGCCGGAAGTGAGCGGCTGTGAAATTGGACGGTCTAGCCTTCAGTGTTGCGTCACCGCTGTCTCGGTGGAGTTTAAACTCGGCCGTCTGCTCCTTGCTATCTAAAATATAACAGGACACTGGAGTAAACTCGGGACCATCTCACACTTCTGTTTAATCAGTTTTCTGTTTGACGTTTATTCAGCTGTGTGGAAACTATAACTTTAATCTCGGCCAAACTAACCCTAGCTAACCCCCGGCTAGCTATCGAGCTGGTGGGTAACAGACGTCTCCGAAAAATGTCGGAGCACTTTTGCAAATATGTGATGTCTTGATGAATGAAACAGATATTTGAAGTTTACACAGCTACATTCTCGCGTGAAAATAACTTAAAAGTTTATTTTGTGGCCCAGAAAGCGTAATAAGAGTAATATTAAAACTAAGTAGCGGCCGCCATTGTTGGGAACTGGAATTGGCTGGAGCGAGCTATGAATTCTGGGATTGGTTGGGCCAAGAATAATACACACATCCATCAAATTTAGGGAAATGATGCACGCATTTGCCGGCCCCGTTTGGAGCAGCCTTCGAATTGGGACAGCTTTCGTCACCTGGCTGTGATGTCATCGGCGTACAAATGCGGCCTCAGAAGGATGCAGCCTAGGTTTTGGGACACAGCTTGTAATAATTGATCTCTATTAGCAGTTAAATTAATGTTCGCTAACATTAGCTAGGAGAAGGTCCATGAAGATGACTGTGACCCATCTTTCTTCTGCTAACACTGAAAAACCACAATGTTTGACTTGGCTAATTCACCCAAGCTGGTCATGTTCAAATTATTTTATCAGTTAATGTTACCAATAATCACTAAAGTTATGTAGCGTAGCTAAGCTAAAGGTAGCTGGCTAAATATAACATTCTGGTGAAAAAGTTATATCTGAGCAGAAATGCTAGTTGGCTAGCTCGCCAAATTACTTCAGCAGCTAGCGTGATACTGTGATACTAACTTCTGTGAAACAGTTTTTCTTTAAATCACGTAATTTATCTTCTACAGCAATAGCTAACATTGCAGTTAGCCTGCTAGCTGACATTGGCTCAAATATTTTGCTAAGCTCTGAAAGGGAAAATGACAACTTCATACTGTGGTACATTAGGACTAAAACACTCGATAGGGAGTGTTTCGTGTTCTCGCTCCCTCTGAAATGACTGAAAAGTACTCAGCTGTCAGCGTGTGATGGTCTGAACTGTGGGATTAGCAGAACATCCTGATCTGCTGCCTTCCACTTTGAGAAAGTGGCATTACATAATGACATTTCCAGCTGAGTGGGGCGATACAGGCGTTCATCTACGTGACTGCATGAATCAGAAGAGCTCTGCGTGCTGGGTGTACACCGGGATTAAAGCGGGACTCGACCCAAAGAGCCAGCAGTCACATCTCTGTATGAGGGACCTGATGTTTTCAGGCAGCAAGAGGACGTCAGGATTATCAGATAACGGACGCCGGGGCATGGTGGCCTTAAATCATGAATGAAGTTTGAAATGTTTTGCAGGAATTAGAAATATTTATCCTCGCCCTGAAAGGGATGATTCAGCTCTTAATCAAAATCTCTAAAATGGCTTCACATCAATCTTTTAACCCCTAAAGCGTCCTCACCTGTGCATAATCATTTATACTGAACACGCACAAAGTGGTGCTTCATTTTCATTAACAGGGCACCTTCACTTAATGAGCCATTCAGTCTGATTGGCAGGTTAATGCACACCACTGCTGACCGAGTTCATTCTTCTCCTGAAGGCTTGCACCGCTTCCAGAGACGACAGTGAGTAGAACAAATAAGTAATAAATGAGAAACTATCTCACTCTGCTGCTGGTTGCAGCCTCCTCACTGCTGCACAAAATGTTTCCTGCTGTACATTTTGTCCCAGAAAAGTTGGTGTTTCCAACAGAGGGTAAAGGAAGATTAATGTGAGTCAGAGACGGAGAGAGAGATGAAGATGAAGATTAGTTTTAGAAGAAGTAATAATGAAGTAATCTGGGCTACTTAAAAAGTGCTGCAGGTTAATCAACAAGATCCAAACCAGAGTAAAGGTGGGACCTGAACACACCTGAGGAGCTGACAGGTAAACATGGAACATGTGGAAGCTACGGTGGCCCTGAAATGTCAAAAACACTAAAACTTAAGAAAATACCAGCAAATACAAAAATGCTACAAAAGCACAGAAAACAGAAAGGAAGCTGAACAAAACACAACAGTAATAGACAAAAAGCATAAGAGATGATGACGTTTCAAGCCAACAGTGAACGGCTGAAAGCAAACGTAATTACAATATTAACGAGTCATGTGATTAAAACACATGCCTGTTGTGGTCGACGCCCTCCCCAAACCTTCAGTGTCTCGCTTCTTTGTAAAATTCAGAGGTCGTCTGCAGTGATGGGTGGTTGGGACTGCCACGGCCAGCCCCGCCCACCTACCTCTGATAGGCGGAGCTTACGTGTATGATGGGTCATAAGATGTAATTACTATGGTGTAAGGGGAGAATCTGATGGCCACACAGTCACCATAGAAACCAGTGAGGGCAGGCAGTCATACAAGAGGGAAAGACAAAGGAAGTAAGACGGGGGAAATGATCGTGGTGAACCAAAACTATGGAATTTGGACACCGCCATGTTGTTTTTTTGTAATCATATTTGGACTGGATGGTGCTGCGCTGTTATCAGCTAATGCTTGGTTACTGAGCTGCATCCACAGACTGCATGGGAGCATCACAGACACACACACCTGCTAATTAGTTCTAAATATGAGTTTTACTAAATAACGTTGATTTGTTTTCTGGGACTGGGTCATGAAAAAATTTGGAGGAATGTTTAAAAATGTGTTTTTTAGAAATCTGCAGGAAGCTCAGAGACTGAGTTACTGAGCTGTGTCAGATAAACAGGCTGACATAAGCTGACACTATCCTGTGATAAGCACACACAGACGCACTGTATATTTACTGACATTTATTATGAAAGGGTTCAAAGGAAGTGATTTGTACCTGTCCTCCTTTCAGGTCACAGTAAGCTCACAATGAAGACAAAATACTTTAAACTGTGGAGATGAACCAAGCTTTACACGCAGCTTTGTTCTGGGCAGACGACTAACTGCACAGCGACGGTGGATTCACTCTGCACACAACTCGCTCTGCATGACCTTTGACCTTTGCAGCTGTCTGTGTGCCTTAGACTGATGGGGGAGCTGACAGGGTTTAGGTTCTCCACTCAGGACTCCGTCCCTCCATCAGCACTCTGAGGCTCTGAGGACCTCTGCTGGAGAAGGTGAGGGATTACAGCTGTCACTACTTCACACCAGAAGCTGCAGATTCAAAACGTTCCTCATATTTTTATTGGTTAATACTCATTCTGGAGTTCTTGCTCAAGCTTGTTGGAAAAACTGATTATTGATTAAAATTTCAAATCAGACGTAGAGAAATGGATTTTTTTCTCCCTCATGTTTACACATTAGCAGTGGAGGTGCTGCCTCCTGGTGGTCATCGGCCGTCTGAGCTTTTGTAATCTGTGGAGGTTTTTCTAATGATCATCACCACCAGGACACATGAACTTCACATCAGACTACAATAGAAATGATCCTCATGTCCACAGGAGCACATTTGAATAATAACTTTATTTGTATAAGACTCGTGCAGACCGGATGAGTCACGCAGGTTTAAATGAAGCATAAATCATCTTCTCTTCATCTTTTAGTACAAATGCATCTGCTGATCAACAAGAACTCCAGAATAATCCGGAAACAAAAGGAAAGCTTTCATGTTTGCCTCTTGTATAAAAATCTATAAAAATTCATGTCTGTCCCGTGTGTAACAATTGAAAATAAAATGAAATAAACAATAAAAAAAAAGGTCAATGAAATGGACCAATACGGCAAGGCCGGGATGATCCACGTGGTAAAGTAAATGCGTTGGGCATCTTTCTCGGCCTTCAGACAATAACTCTGATGCTAAAGAACCAAACGGGACAGGCAACAAAAAAAAAGAAAGAAGAAGAAGTGATGACTCAAACACTCAGATTACAGAGGACCAAAAGTGCCAAAATAAACAATACATATATAAATATTAAAAATAAATAAAGTTAAAAACAAAAGTTTCACTCTGTAGAAAATAAAGTGAAATTCTCATATTTAAACACAGATTTACTTTTTTGTCATTATTTATAATTTCCCTTCAATAATTTCCATTTAAAACATGTAACATTAACATTTGTATCCAGTCAATTTCATTATTAATTGTATTCAAACTTTAAGCATTCTCAACAATTTTACTTACATTTTTAAAATTTACTTTAATCCATTATTTTTTATATTAGTAACTTTATTTTTTTTATTTAAAATTTATTGTTACCCTTATTTATTGTTTCTCTGTTTATAAATTATTTAAATTTTTCAGTTTGTATATTTTTTCTCATAATTTTCTTATTACGTCTCCATTATGTTTGTTAAACTCTTATTTATTCATTTTTTTATTTATGTTTACTGACTTTTTTAAGGATTCACTTTAGCTTTTATTTTGAAAGAGACGGAGGCAGAGAGCAGCACAGAGAGATGACAAAGATGGCAGGATATAAGCTGGACCTGATCAACTGGCCCGATCGTTCACCTGGTTTCTGCACCTGTGACTGCAGAGGGGGACAAAAGAAGCTCGACAAGGACGGTATTTAAACTTGTATTTATTATTTTGATCATGAGAAACAGAATCAAGGACAGTTACAGGAGAATCAAACAGCAGGAGGCAGAAGGAGAAACCACAGCAAACGATAAAAAGGAAGAATACAAAAAAAAGACAAGAAAAGAGGGCTTCATGTGGGGGGGGGTTACATTCCTCTGGGCCAAATACAGCCATGAAACTAAAGGAACCTGCCCAGGTGTGCTGAGGGTGGGGGAGAAAAGGGTGAGACGTGAAATGAGGCTGGTAGGTTAATGCCCATGCATCGCACGCCCCGGCCGGGCACGCCACTCTAATAATATATATGTGTGATATATATACGCTTCAGATTTATGAAAGGATTTCCAAAATACACGGGAAATATCTACATAGGAAAACAGACTGTACAAAACAAGAACAACTCTGTATAAACATTAAACCCTGTCATGTATATCAATATATCCTGTATACACTGTAGTCTTTTGGTCTGTAGTAAAGAGTAAAGTGACCCCACAGTATAAGACGACACCACGCTCCCAAATATACATTCATGTCTCACTCGGCCACCGGGGGGCGTCGCTGAGCTACGTGGGAAACAAAAGTCAAAGTTCACGCCTGAAAGAAACGTCTATTGCACTCAAACGGAGCGAGTTTCCAAAATCTCTCTTTAAAGTGAACATGTTTAAAGATTATTAAAGCTCCAAGAATAAAAATATAGCAGGTGGAAACGAGCAGAAGAGGTACTTTTTTTTTTTTAACGATGAAGTACCTGAAGAGTAAAGCGACAGCAGGTGTGCTAACATAATTACATTTTTAAATTTGCTCCAAAACAAATTCAAACTTTCACAGAAAGACAAAAACATGACAGCTGAGCATTAATCAGCTGTCAGCGCGGCTTGGTTTGAACACGTTGTAAAGACGCGCACAAAAAAGAAAATAAGAAAGAAGTAATATGTGTAGGTGATGATGGTGAAGATGAGAAGCAGGACTGTCGCTGCAGAAACCCCCACGCTCACCTCCATCTTCCCACATTTACCCGAAATAAGTGACAGTGCGAGGCGAAGCCTGGAAACACGCCGAATTAGATTTTACTTGAAGAAACAGAAAGAGAAGAGACGAAGATGATGCTGCACGTCAGAAAAGATCTCTCCTTTTTATGGAATCAACCTTTCCAAACATTTACTGAACCAGGATGTGAAGACTGTGGCGATGAAGAACGTCTCGATCAGCACAGGAAGGAGCACTCTGATTTCAGGTTAGTTTGTACTTCTTTAAAGTTTCTTCTCATTCGAGCCATTTTCTTAAAGCTTGTTCTTAATTTGTTTTTTTATTGTTTTAAGATAAATTTAAGTGCATTTTATCTCTTTAATCTTGCTTGTTTTTCATTGGCGGAGCGCTCAGAGAAACAGAGAACGCCGTCTGAAGCGACCGTCCTTATGCCGGTGCTCGCATTTCTACAGCGCTTGTTTGTTTTTACTTCTAAACCTGAAGCAGCTTTCCTATTGAACACAAACATGAACATGCTAAAGTGAAGGTCAAAGGTCAAAACCTGCAGCCAGACCCTTTAAAGTGATCAGACCGGCTGCTGAGCACCCCTCGTCCACCAGGGGGCTCCAAAAACACACCCACCCGTTGGCTTCCTGTCTGAACTCCCTGAAGACGTTTACGTCGGATTATCCTGACAAATATAAAAACATTTCCTGGAGGTTGCTATAAAACTTTTGGCATTTTGGGCACTTGTTAAAAAAGAGAAGTCAGGTTAAAGTTAGTGTGAATGTGAAACAGCGCTGAGGGCCGGGCGGGGCCTCAAAGGGCCCGACAGAAAAACCAACAGAGAGCAGGAGCTGAGAGGCAGGAGGCGGTACACATTCATTTACAGGTGTGTTCACACCTGTGGGGGGGGGGAGCTTTAAAGTGCCAGACACTGGGAGAGCAGGGGTCAGAGGTCAGGTGAGTGTTAGTGGAGTCCATGAGAAGAGTTCACAGGGCTGAAGACACGCCCCGACAGGTGTGTGACAGGTGTGCGTGTGTAAGAGCTCCGAGTGACGGGCTCGACTCAAACAGGAAGTCATGTGAAGCCAACGCACATGAAAAAAAACAAAACTATAAATGAGTTGCATCGTGTGTCATTTTACAGCACCAGTGTGGATTAATCCGCCGCTGAAAGTAGTCCCCAGCGAACACGTTTTAAAACTGAACGTTTTGAGGCAGAATCAAAATCAGAGAGGAGGCGTGTCCTCTGTGTTTGTGATCTGATTGGTCCACAGACTAACCTGCCGTAAGTCGAGCCCTTCGGAGCCGTGAGACGAGCTGGCTGGCGGTGTGTGTGTGAACTCTGTACATGTGTGTGTGTCCCGCTCCCTCACAGCGGCCCGTGCTGGGCCTCGTACTTGGCGAGGATGTTCTTGGTGCGGCTGAGCTCTTTCCGCAGGTCGGCCACTTCCTGCCTCAGAGCCGAGTTTTCCTTCTCCAGGAAGCTGGCCCGGATGGCGATCTGGTTCTCCTTGAGGCGCCGGGCGTCCCGGGAGCGCTTAGCAGCCAAGTTGTTCTTCCTGCGCCGGGCCCAGTATTTGTCATCCTGCTCGAAGAAGAGCGGAAAAACGGAAGGATTACTTCAGAGAAAGATGGAAGAACAGCTACGATATATTTACTGATTGATAAAAATAACAATCGGCTTTTTAGCACGTTCAAATTTTGCCTCCCTGAACCTCCCCTCACCCCCAACCCCCGCCCCTCCCTGAGCCTGGTGCTGCTGGAGGCTTCTTCCTGTTAAAAGGGAGTTTTTCCTTCCCGCTGTCGCCGAGTACTCGCTCATAGGGGGTCATCAGATTGTCGGGGTTTACTTTGCTGTATAAAGAGCTGCTTCAATGACACTGGATTGATGTTGTGGTACAACGTGAAGAGAAACAGGTTTTATCTACATGTTGTTGTTGCAGAAACTCACAAGAAATAAAACCCCTAAAATTCTTCAAATCAAACCATGTGCTAAACTGTAATGACCTGCCTCCATCCCACTCCAATCCTGCATCCATGAATCCTCTCTGAGCATCCTTCATCCAGCACAGCCTCATCTGCACATGTGCAAACCATCTCAGCCTCTCTGACTCTGATCACGTCTCAAAGGTCGTGAGTACAGAAAGCATGAGGTGAGTTTTGTGTGCTTATCTGAATAAAAGGTGAAGACGTCCTGAGTCCTCGTGTCTGTTTGAAGGACCGAGTGTGGATGAATAAACGCCGCGCACGTTTCCTCCTGCGCTCGCACACAGAGCCGTCTTTCATTTGAACAAATTAAAAGCCAAATCCTCTGAGCCTGACCTCACAGCAACGTCTCCGCTCCCTCATTCACTCTAACATAAGCCTCTTAACCCCGAGACCCCTCGCCAGCCAATAGGAGAGCAAGAAGCCAGCTCGTTCTCTCCCAGCATGCTGTGCAGCTTTAAGCCGCGCCGACTAATCAGCCCTAATGGATCTGCCGGCCTGCAGGCGCTCACATCACATCCAGGAGAGCCGGAGGAGGAGTTTCTCTGCTGCTTCACTCAAATACCTGAACTCTGACCTGAGGCGCTTCGTCTCATGTAACCGATTCCACATAATCATATAACTGAAGCGTTCTGACGATAAAACCTTTTCATTCATGCTGAACTTCTGCTGCGCATTTAACCCCCTCTGAACACCGCCACCCTCAGGTCAGACTGTGAACTACAGCAAAATCTGAGCTGCTCATCAGGACAGAACCAACTTCAAGTTACCTTCATTTCGTCCGGGATGAAGACCTTTCGAGCCTTCTTGATCATCGGCTGCGGTTTCAGCTCCTCGGCCGAGAACTTGCGCCTGCGCGGGTCGAAGATCTCCTGACCCGGGACGCTGGACAGAGCCAGGTCAGCCGGGTCTGGCTCGTAGCTGACGGGGACCTGGATGGAGTCTGGATCGATGGGGCTGGGAGTGTTTCGGGAGTTTGGGAGGCCTGAAAGAGAAACAGAGGATGGTTCAGACTGGGGGTCATGTGACTAACGAGTAACACCGAGGGAGACACGGCAGACAGCTGCAGATAACGAGAGGCAAAGGTTCTAAATATAACTCACTTTCTTATCTGATGTGGGCGGGGCCTAAAGCCACCAGCTGCAGGTAAAACAGCCTGAATGAGTGAAATGGTGTGAAGATGCAGCTGTAGCTACTCTTTACGATAAAACAGAGACAACTCATAAACGTGTGTTTATGTCTGTTCAGGATTCTGAGCTGCAGTGGCGAGCTGTGGCCACCAGGTGGGGACAAACCACCAGGGAGCGAGTATGCTGCAGGGACAGGCAGGAAATATTTCACCATAAAAATGAGGCTCGATGTGTTTCGTGGTCAGTGCGAGCGGCTCTGATGCGTTTCAGTCTCTGATGCTCAGCCGTGATTTGATAATCGCCTCGCTGTCTGCTTCACGCTCTGTGGGCGAGCAGAGGAGCCACGAAACGTGGGCCCACTAACCCGGTGAAAATAGGAAAAAATGAGAATGTATAACAGTGAGCTCTCTTTGATGAGGAGCCGAGTGCAGAGGATGGAGGAAGACCTCAGAGTGATCAGCCTCCTCGGCTCTTTCTTCTTCTTTTATCCGACGTTTGTGCCGCTGTGATAAAAATGTTCAGCAGGTTGGAGCTCCTTCAGTTTCCTTTTCTTCCTTTTCCACAGCTTCATCCAGAAACCTCAACAGAGCAGCGCCTGAAGTCCTGCTCGGCTTCATTAACACGCTAACAAAAGCTCATTCTTACTCACAGGTGAAGAAAAATAATAATGTTATCACCCGTCTGTACGGAAGCCTGTTTATGCCACAGAAAGGAGTAAAATGTGTGTAAAAAGTTGGGATTTTAAAAAGAGAGATTACAGAACAGAGATTAAAACTATTTTACTTTTTCCAACATGAACTCAGATGTAATCTCATTAAATTAAGAACTTTTCATTCTGAGTTTGTGGTTTTAAAAGCTGATCCTCAGCTGTTTGTTGTTGTCACTGAATGCAGCAAGTTTAGCTTCAGTGTTTTAAAGTGAAACTTTTAACATCTCAAAAACCTCCACGCCTCAGACAAACCCACTGTGGATCTGTCACACAGCTTTTCATCTTTTCTTGGTATTTTTTTCTGCTGCTAACAAACTTCTGTTAAGCAGAGAGAACCTCACAGCTCGGGATCAAGAAACCCGGCGCGCTCGTGCAACAGCCGCCAACACTGAGCCGCCATTTTCTGAAGATCTGACGGTTTGATTAACGTAGCGGCGGCGCCTCAACGCCGCCACGAGTGAAGGTCCAACACCCCCCACCGCCAACCCACTTGCCTCAGCAGCACTTCTTGAAAGAGGCTGTTTGTTTTTCCTCTCCAGCTGGTCACAGTGTGTGTGTGTGTGTGTGTGTGTGTGTGTGTGTGTGTGTGTGTGTGTGTGTGTGTGTGTGTGTGTGTGTGTGTGTGCGTGTGTGTGTGTGTGTGTGTGTGTTTGACCATAGAGCAGAGCCGGACTTATCCGATGCTCTGACTCCCGCCTCCACATTTGACCTGTTTTTCAGCTGTGGAGTGTCTCACCTGCTGACAGGATCACACCTGGCTCAGACAGGTGGTCTGATGTCACGTGCAGCCCTCCGTGCTTCTTTAAGCGCCACGACGGGGGGTGGGGGTGGGGGGGCATCCTGCACAGACACTTACAGAAATGAAGCCGGCGTTTGGGTGATCCTCGTCAGTCGGTGTACGTGCGCTTGCTCACATCGCTCTGATTACATTGAAAGCGAGCGGCGGCTCCAGCGAGCTTTAATCAGCCAAACAGCCCCAAAGAGCAGCTGCTGCGGGGGGTGGGGTGGGGTGGGGGGGATCACTGCCTCAAAGGTGACGCTGACACGTGCGCGAGCTGCTGGGTCGCGGTTCCTGATGTTCCCACAGACACGCCCTCCACGCCTCCGTAGCTGCTCTGTTGACAGTTTGATTAACGCATCACATGGATGGGATCAATTTACTCCGAGGCCGCCGCCTTTCACCCGCCGTTATAACAGGACAACCAAACCTGCACTTCCTCTGACGTCCAGCAGAGGCAGCAGTGAGCATATAATTTCATCTCTCATAACACCTGTGTTATATACCTCACCTGTAAAGTTTGCATTATTAGGGGCGTGGCTTCTTTGACTGACAGGTGGATGGTGCCACAGGTGGCTGTAGGTGCTAGCTGTCTGTTAGCTTCACCTGGGGCCTGTTCTTCGTACCTCGCTTACTACATCCAAGATCAAATGACACATCCAAGATCAAATCATCGCGCTAACTTTGAGCTCGCTAATCCGGTTCTCCGAACACACCTGTTGTTGACGATTAGTATAGCTGGATGAAGTAATCTGAGATCACTGGGTGGCTTAAAAGGGGCTACGCATCGATAGTAGAAACATTGATCGGCAACCCTGTGATTGGTCGGCGAAGATGTCGAAGGAGTGCGCTCAGTATTTCACGGCAGCAGACCAAGAACTCTTGATTGAGGGATATCAGGAGTTTCAGAGTTTAATTAAAACGCAGGGGAACACTGCAAAGGCTGCAAAAGCAAGGAGAGAGGGCTGGCAGAAAGTTGCTGACAAATTAAACTCGTAAGTGATCCATGATATTACATTATATCATGTGATATTATTTTATTCCACATTATATTATATTACATCATATCCTCTTTCACATTAGAGCCACAACAGGACCCACTAGAACATGGGAAAACGTAAAAGTGAAATATAAGAATATTCCACAGAATGGTAATATTTATCACTTATATTGCTTTTAGTCTATGACAAGAGACCCTGAAATAATCTGTTTGGTTGTTTATAACAGCAACCAAGAAAAGGGCAGAGCAAATAAAGACAGGTGGTGGTCCTGCACCCCTCGTCACACCCCTTTTGTACTGTGACATTTATTGACATTGTGGTTTTTTTTGTGTGTAGTTTGACATAACACTCCATCACTTTTACCTGTTCCCATGCAAGGGGTGACTGAAGCATGCACAGTAAGTCGGGAGTAAGTATATACAGTACAGTAGTATAGTATATATATATATATATATATATATATATATATATATATATATATATATATATATATATATATATAGAGAGAGAGAGAGAGAGAGAGAGAGAGAGAGAGAGAGAGAGAGAGAGAGAGAGAGTAAATAATACCCTCACGGGAGAATCGATATCTCTATGAGCACACCGTCGCGCTGAGCTAAAGGATCCCGTCTATCCCGCAATATACGCTAAATTCTGTAAACTCTCCTTATCAATCTTGCACCTTCCTTGCTCGCGCGCACAAACGGACAGGACATGGCTGCGACAGACTTCCCAAATCCACCTTCGCTTTTATAGTCGTGGTCTCTCATCTTGATTGCACGTAGTAATTTACTATTACTACTCTAAAATATGAATTACATCTGACATGATCTACTACATGTAATAGAATGATTAATAGTACATTTCCCTTTTTTTCGGAAATGACCTGTATGTATCTGTATGAAATCAATAAAAGAATCACATACATTATCTTTAGTTACATTGCCAATATTTATTTATGGTAAAACAGTGGAGAAATGTCGCTCTTGCTTTCATATAACTGCAGCGGACATACCTGAGAGGCCGCGATCTAATCCTGTTTACATAAAGTAAACCTGCTCCCGAGCAGGTTTACGCTTACGGATCTGTTGCTATGACAGCAAGTCCCAGATGAGCTTCGGAGAACCGAACGATCCAAGATCACGCGAAATCGTCAACATTCAAATCCGGCTAACTTACTTAGCGAGGTACGAAGAACAGGCCCCTGCACTGGACCATGTTTGTGTTGTTGGAGCCTTTTAAATGACATCATGTGACCTGCTGTGAGGTCACTGTAGTAACAGAGGATGGAGGGTAAAGTTAGCTGGTAACCCCGCCCTCCACAGACGGTCTGTCAGTACAGTAACCTCACAGCAGCTCCTTTCTAACAGTGAGGGCTGAAAATAAACACCAACAACGTTTTATTTTCAGACTGTGGCGGTGAATCCTCGCCGGGCTGCGCTGAAGCCTGAAGGTAACTCTGTGTTTAAACTCCCACAGAGAAGAACAGTGAGATTGTTTAACACGCGACTATAATTTGGGACGATCTGAGAGAGCCTCGGTGGTTTCTCCTCCGGGGTTTGGAGCCGTCAGATGGCGTCTGCCCTCATGGTGGAGGGTTTGTCAGAGGCTGCACGCCGCTGCGCTCCGTGTGTCTGTGCGTTCAAACAAAGACTCCAGCTGAGCCTTTGCTCGGGTCCAGATTACACACTTTCTGCTTTTTGGCTTCTTTTGTCCTTTAAAAGCTAAAACATGTTTGTCTGGACGGCAGATGAAGGCTGGGGGGATTTTAGTGAAACTGAAAGTTCTCGGATGATTTCTGAAACGCTCGGCAGCAGCTGCAGGTCAAAGCTCTGAGGCGACTCCACCCGACGAGCAGGAGGAGGATGTTTGCACTGCTCCTCCCCCTCCCTGTTTGTTTTCCACTGAACCCTGCGTGACCCTGCTGGTTCCTGCTTCCTTATCTGCTGCGCAGTCACGAGGCCGAGCGGGAATACAAATATGCCAGATTATGCCACAGATTACGCTGCTATTTTTAGACAGAGTGGCAGATTAGCGCCGGCCGAGGAGAAGCTGCGGGGTGCAGCAAAGAGTCAAACTTTACGAGCCGGCGTCGTCAGCGCTGCCAGCTGTTTATGCTGGCGTGTTTTGGCGTGAACAGTCTCACACGTCTTCTTTTTCCACTTGAGCGGAAACTCAAACCGTGCGGGCGCTGGCGGGTCACATGTTTGTCATTTCCACGCTGTTCTCGTCTCCTTTGCTCCTGATGCCTCCTCGCCAATTCTGCCTTTCACCACAGAGAAAAACACAGCGCGGGAAGAGGGCAAAGTTCAGATCCCGCAGACCGTCCTCATCGCCAAGGCAGAGAAAAAACAAAAACACTGGTTGGGTCATCAGGTGGGCGGCCGCGCAAAGGTGAGAAGAGCTCAGGTGTGTTTGGTCGAGAGGTCACATGTGACCTCACAGGTGAGAGAATTCGCTCACGAGGAAAACTCAAAAGATTCCTGCTGCGAGGACAGACAGTTCCTCTTCAAGAAAACAAGCGCCTCTGACAGCAAGCACAGACATGCGACCCTGCGTGTGTGTGTGTGTGTGTGTGTGTGTGTGTGTGTGTGTGTGTGTTTACATTCTCACACACACACACAGACACACACACACATACTGGGTGCAGTAAATTTGATCAGTCTCTAAATTCAGTGAAATAAAAGTTAATAAACTCAGTTATGTTGATGCTGCTGGGAGAGTCTTTGTGATTTCGAAGCATCAAACGCTCGTCTGCTCTTTGATTACTGATTATTTCTCCTGAATCTGGGAACTTACAAAGTTTTTTTTCATGCAAATCTCAGTTCATCCTAAATGTCAGAGACGTTTTTCCTCCTAACTTTGCAGCCGTTCCTGGAAACGTGTCAGGATTTTTCCCTCCACTCGGTTCAGATTGTAATCAAACCTTTATGTTCAGCATCAAGTGACGTTCTCTGGCCCGAGTGGAACACACAAAACATCCACTGGAGAATTTTTAATCATTTTAAATGACTTTAAAAGACAAAGTGTTGTAAGACGTTTTGGTTCCAAAATCAAAGAAGAAGAAGAAGAAGAAGAGAGCATCACCAGCACGACTTGGTCTAATTTAAGCTCATTCATGCTCCTCGGCTGCAAAGTGCCAGTGAAGTCTCACATTTCCTCAACAAAGAGCGACCCCGCCCCGTGGTCGAGGACACCTGCCGTCTCAAAGGGACAAACGCCTTTCATTTGTTTTCAGTGCGAGACGGAGAAGGAGCGGCTCAGCGACGGTAGCCTGGGTCTTTGTTCTGCTGCTGTTTTCACCATCTCAGCCTGTTCAGGATCATGTGATCATTTCTACATGTTAACTCTAGATTGGACTGGTTTGGTGGTTTCCATGAACATTTGTGTGGTTTGACAGATCTCAGCTCTTTCTTCATGACTGGAGCTGAAGTGAAACGTTAGCTCCCTTCTTTGGAACTGATGGTTGACCGACACAAGCTACAACACTTGAGCTGTGGAGATCGTTTCTAGAATCTTCACATTTTACACATCAAAGAATTAAAATGTGTCATATAAACATCAAACTGGCAAACAATCCCAGAACAAAACAAGTTATTAAGTTATTATCATCTCGTATCACAGTCTCATTGTAGTTGGAATTAAAAGCTACGTATTGTATGAGAGTTCAAACATGTGACGTTATGTTTGTACTGGGCTGGTCTTCCTCTGTATGATATTTCTAGCGGCCTTCTTCAAAGAGGCGTCCCAGGATTGATAACTATTTCTTTTAAATATCTCATATATAACTTTTAAAAAACATCCAGAAACTGCACTTTAATGCTGATGACACTTTTATATAAGAGGGAAAAAAAAACAGTTCAGGATAATCTAAAGAGTCTAAATGTGCCGCTGTGATTCTTCAGCACTGGCCTGGTTACATTCTTACCTTATGATGGTTTTTCAGTCTTTGTAAACAGTTTATTATCCTCCAGATAGATACTTTATTCATCCCCTGCTGGATATCCACAAAAATATAAATATAACTTTTTTGGAGTCCTTCAAGGATCCATACTGGGCTCTGCATTATTCCTGGTTTAAATTCCCATAACTCACTGCTATGCTGATGACACTGTGCTTTACCTGCACCAGGTAATACTCTGAAGTAACCAAAGTGATTCATTTGAACAGCTGCAAGTGTTAAAAACATACACAAAGTCATACAGTTAATAAAACCAGGTTGCTGGTGTTACCTGCTGCTGCCGGGCTGCCGTGCAGGCAGTTCGGGGAGACGACAGTCGTGTGCACAGAGGTGGAGGCGTGGTTGCTAAGGTCAATCACTGAGGGTGCTGGTGTGGGTGGGGCTGGTGCCATGATTGGCGGCTGGCGTGGCGGAGCGTGTGGTGGGTGGTGGTTGTGGTGGTGATGGGAGGGGCTGGAGGGGATCCCGTTCTCAGACAGAAACTCCTCCAGGTCCATGTACTCCAGCTGAAAGGTGTCTCCATCGTAGGGGAGGGTTTTGTCCCACAGCGTGGGGCCCAGGAAGGCCGACTGGGGGGCGCTGCGCTCTTCTTCTAGGTTTTTCTCCTTCTCCTGCTCTTTGCTGAAAGCTGCACAAGAACATGGAGAGAATGAATCAGTGACAGTGTGCAGAAAAACAACTTTTAAAGGTTTACGGTACAGTGCAAACGCCTGCACTAAAATCAGTCCAGAGGCAAAAGAAAGCACCAGGAGAGAACTGTGGGATCGTCCTACAGAGAGCTGCACAGAAGAACATCCAAAGGAGAACTTTGATGTTCTTCTAGAAGCCTGGAGATCCTCACAGAGATGACAGACAGCTGCTCAGAGGAGTGAGGAGAAGCTGGAGTTCAACAAACTCTGCTTTAGTGCTGTATTTCAGTGTGTTTGCACATGTTTCAATAAACCTGCTCCTCATATTCTGTTAAATACAAAGAAACGAGGGGCAGATCGAGACTTTGTAGAGGACTATAAATACGAAGAGCAACTGCTGCTCTCAGAATTTGTTCAGATCAGCATTAGTCACTCTGTGAAGGTGTTCAGTGGATCTATAAAAAGATATTTTGGGTTAATCTCTGTGAGCTGGTAGCTGCTGCTTGGACTTCCACCCTTAAAGCTCTCTGATTGAGAACCGTCAAACACATCTGAGTTTGCTATGACAGGAAGCTGAAGCTGAACTCACTGACTCTTCTTTCAGCTCGATCGCAGCCGATTGTATCTGAACATTTTCTAATCTCCCGTTTCAGGATGTTTTCCTGCTGCTCACATGACTCTCGCCTTATTTACCACAAACCATGGTGAAGGTTTGGTTAGGTTTGAACATAAGAACTGCTTTGTCTGAATTACAAGGAAGTCCTCATCAAATGTCACAGAGCTTTGTTGACCCGTCCACCACCCTGGCATCAGCACCCTGCCCATAGGAAGAACACTTCAGAGGCTGGTGTGGAACCACTTTTACTAAAGTTACACTCACTGAGGTCAGAGAGTTACAGCTCACTGTGCATCAGGTTAACTCAGCATAATAAAACATGGAAAGGCAATTATGTGTTTTTAGGCATCTGAACAAAGAAACTGTTTCGAGGGGATAAAATGACTGCACACCTTTGGCATGAACACCTGGGATTCACCCAAAAATCCCTCAAAGACCTTTGAGAGCTTTTTTTCATGTGAACGTCAAATGAAAAAGTAGAAATCTGAGTCATTGTTCGTGGCGTTTCAGGTCTTTGACCTCATTTAAAAAAACCTCCAAACAGGACAAAGTGATGCAGATATAATGACGGGGAAGCTGTACTTACTTCATCGCCCTCGCAACGACGACTCCAGAGTAAAAACTTGTTTAGCAGCCTCAGACTGCCGAGGTCAGGAACGTTCAGCGTGACCACAAGAAACCAAACACGGGCGAGACGACGGCCTCAAACCTCCAAGAACTCTGACGGCCTGAAGCAGCAGCTGCACCACCGGAACAACGCTCTCAATAAAGGCTTTGTTATTAACCGACAGGATGGATAAAGCCCAGTCACAGACACCGACTCACCCAAACCCAACAGAGTCCATCAGGAAGAGCACACACAGGTGACTCCTTACCTGAGCTTCAGTAAGAACTTACTAAAACATCTGAGATGTGAATAAACAAGAAAACTGAGCTCTGGAATATTTTCTTCTGTGCGTTTATTTTAAAGAATGCTTCCAACATGGATTCTAATCGGAATTATAACAGTGTCAGGTAAACTTGGAGGTCATGACGTCATTTAAAGGAAAATGAAGCCGTCACAGGCCGTGCTTAAGAATCACCCTTTACTGATCGGAGCGCATGTCCACACCTGATGTTACAAGCTCATAAACATGTTTACACGTCACGCGCAGACCAGAAGAACAGGACCTGTGTGCAGTGACAGGAGACTTTCACGTGTCTCACGGCGCGTTCACATATTTGACTTTCGGGCAGCAGAAAAGAAGCATCTGAAGAAGAATATCGATATTTTCCGATCACTCTTCGACTTACGAACGATCAGCCCGAGCCGGGTAACATTCAGACGCTCGTTATGCAACATGAAAAACAGAAGTTCACAGCTGGGCGCAGCACGGGGCCACTTTTCTAAAATCCTCCAAAAATGACACGGAGTCTGGTTGGCAGAAGCGTCCCCGGTTCCTCGCGGGGAAATTGCACTTGTGAACTCCGTGTTTGCGTACTGCTGACGGCTCTGCGTGAGAAGCGAGTCTGAAACACACCTCAAGTTCAAACAATGCCACACACACCTGCACACACACAGTCAGAGGTGTGTTTGCAGGTGTTTGTTTGTCACGGTGCGTGTGTGACTCCGCAGATACGGACTCTTCTCTCTCCTCCTGCTGTGGAAACTTTGCTGCTGACACACACACACACACACACACACACACACACACACACACACACTTCACCTTCGTGCTGCAGCGGCAGCTTCACCGGGTTCTCCAGCAGAGACTTGAGCACTCCGTGCGTGGCCGTGGGCACGAAGCCCGGGCTGAGCGGGCCGGGGTGTCGGGACATCTTCTCTATCACGCCTCCTTGCATCGGGACTTCAGTTCGGGGAAACGAGCCGAGCAGAGCCGCAGGTGTGACACGGGAAGGTGAGCGCTGTCCTCGCGCTGTGGCCTCACATCTACGCGGAAAGAAATCTTTTCAGAATAAAAGCTGCTGCTCTCAACACACGACCTGCTGCGGGCGCGTGCGGCGGTGCCTGACCGGGCTGCGGACCGAGCACCGAGCCCATGTGTGAGAACGGAGGACTGCTGACGTCAAAGCTGGAGCCATAACTCCGCCCCCCTCTGTCTCTCTCTCTCTCTCTCTCTCACACACACACACCTTTGCTGAGCGCTCTGCGCATGCTTCCTGCGCACCAACACCTTCATGTTGAGAATGTTTTCCCTGCTGGAAGTGAAGTAAAACATCTCCGGAACAAATTCTTTCATTTTCTGGAATCAAAGTTTTTGCTCTGAAGGTGAAAAAAAGAGGGCGGAGTCAGAGCTGAGGTTCACCTGAGGACTTTGGCTGAAAGCAGCTCACTGTCTGATCTGTCAGCAGCTACAAGGCTCCCTGTAGGTTTAAGAGAAGTGAAACCCTGAAGTCCTGCTGATGTAATCGTTTTCCTCTTATTTTGTGGTCGCCGACAGCACGGCGACATCCAGCCGACCACTGCGTGGCTAATCATAGTGCGTGAGTTATGCCTCATTGGGAAATCTACGTTTAAACTTCAGACCTAACCACAAATGCTTCTAACGCTTCCACCTCACGTTAAATGCACTATGGGTCAGGTGGACCCGCAACAATGCCAAATGGCGAGGAAGGTCATGGCGTGGTGTTAGGAGCCGTTTGTGGTGGCGTCGTAAGTTTAAACGTTGATTTCCCGCTGCGGCATAAATTGGGCAAACACATGTTGTTACAGAGGAGCGAGGACCACCCACACAGCGCCTGACTCCGCCTCTGTTACAGGTGGACACGGCTCTGTGCGATCAGTGTGGATTCTTGTTTATTGGTCTGGTTCTTGTTTTGCTCAGTGTTTCCTTCTTCACTTTACTTCCTGTTTTATTTTCCCGTCTTTGACTTCACCTGCTCCGAGTCATCCCTGAGTCGGGCTCAGGTGGGCAGCACTTCTGTCTGTTTCCTTCCGTTAACGCTCATTCTGAGCGAGCTGCGTTTGGATCATCCTTTCATGTTTCTGATCTGCAGACTAAACATCCAGAAACTTCCAGGAACAACCAAACCCTGAAAGTGTTTCTGTCTCTGGTGGAGTTTTAAACTTCTCTCTGCTCTCAGCAGTTAAACTTTCGTGATCTGCAGACATGCTGACATTTTAGCTCTGAAACTTCATTCAGGCTGTTTTTATTTTTATGACATCTGCTTCCTTTAAATTTCACACACACACACACACACACACAGCCTGCAGAGGTATGCTGGGTCACATGAGTGGGCCGGCTTGACCTACTTTTGTCCAATGAGAGGCTGCTGTGTCCCGCTCTCCTCCCCCTCCTCCCCGCCCCTCTGCGGCCCGGTCACATGGAACCTGGCGTGCTTCAGACAGAGAAAAACAAACGCAGCCCGAGGAGGAGACAAGAGGAGGGAGGGAGGAAGGAAACGAGGAAGCAGACAGAGTTTAAAACATTAAAAATGTCAGATGAAACGTTTCAGCGAGAGAAACGTCTCCAGGCTCAAACCTGCAAACATGTAATGAGCTTCAGTGATATATGTGACTGTGGGGTGTCTGGAGAATAAGGGTCGCTCAGGGCTCGGCACTGATTGGTTCAGGTTTGAAGAACATGGCTGCTCCACTCAGACCTGCAGACCCCTCACACAGGTCCCTGCTCCAATCAGGCTCCAGCTTCACAGGCCAGACGGAAACCCTGAACACCCCTCTGTCATTTTATTCATGCAGCTTTAGTGCAGCTTCATGTCTGTCTGTGGATGGTTAGGCATGGGTGGAAGGAAGGAAGGAAGTGAGAAAGGAAGAGTGGAGGGAAGGAAGGAAAAGCTACACTTCAAAGGAGATGAAAAAAGGTGAGATGAGCAAAAGAGGACAGTCGTGGCCCACGTAGTGACATACAGAAAAAGTAAGAATGAAGTTCTTCCTCCCCACTGTCGCCAACTGGTGCCCATAGGGAATCAGTGTTGTGGTTTCTCTCTGACCACCATGAACAGCATCAGAAAGTGATTTCTCGTGTCCTGGACTTTGGAGCCTCGTGAGGCCTGATCTGATGTGAAGCTCGTCTTACATGCAGCCATATGTGACGGTGGACAGAAACTAACAACAAACCTCTCTCAGCCTCGCTCTCATTAAAAGCTCCTTAGCAACAGCGGTTGCTAAAGCACAGGGATGTTGTGATGACCTTTGTGAGAGGAAAGTAGGTCAGCAGCGAGACACTCCTGCTTCTTAGCGGTAACTGGGCCAAACGCCGTTCTGACTTATCCTGTTAACACGCACGCTGCACCTGTGAGCGCCTCGCTAACACACCTGCTGAGGACACCTCCAGGCTGCATATTAAAGCTGCACTGATCAACACTAACACCTCCATAACGATGTGTTGGAGCCCCCACGGACTGATCTATGAAAACTGGACAAAGCTTAGTGTCTTAACCCTGTGCACTCTCTGGTGTCCAGCAGGGGGCGACTCCTCTGAGTCTGATTGTACAGAAGTGAGAGCAGTTGTGATTTTAGACGACTGCATTAGCGTGTGTGCATAGGCTGAAAACCCTGTGTGTAGGCAAACAGACACAACCACATCAATAAATTGGTATTTAATGTTAAACAACAGCCTTCAGCTCTGTTACTCACAGCAGCCATGTTATTGATCACATGATGTCATTAAAGATGTTCAGGTGAAGCTAGCGCTGCAGCCACCATCCACCTCAATCAGGCCACGCCCCCAATAATGCAATCTTCACGTCTTCATACAGTAAACATGTTTATTTCTGCTGTAAAGTTTTAACATGGGAGCGTTTGGGGACTGACCCCTGCTGGATGTCAGAGGAACTGCAGGTTCGATGGTGGTTCAGGTACTGATTTTGTCTCCAGGATTTCCAGGAGCTGCCAATTGTGATCGCCTTGTTTTGTTCCCACATTAGCTACGCTGCAGCGTACGTGTGCATGCGCAGGTCCGCTCTTTGCTTTTGTCCCAACAGTTTACAACTAAATCTGCAGGACGTTACACAACCTGCAAAGCCTCTTTTCCTTCACTCAACCTGGATGCTGAGAGGTCACAGATTGCATCAACCTCTCAGTCAGGCATGGATTAGAAAGCCGGGCCCAAACAGATCAGTTTGATTGGCCTGCTTAATAACATCGGTGATGATGAGTCTTACAAGGTACCAGCAGGTCAGTGCTCCATTCAGGCCAGCTTTGGTTATGTAAAGCAGAATTTCAGCCGTGCAGCAGGATTATATGAGCGTGCTGTTGTTTACAGAGAACTATTAAAACTAAGCCACAAACAAGGCCCGCAGTGGAGGCGAGCTCCGGCCTCAGAGGGAGGATTCACACAGTGAACAAATGGCTGAAGCAATTTTCGGAGTGTAGTTTAAGAAAGCTGAGACAAAGGCAGAAGAGGAAGAGACATATGTGATGGAGCAGAGACAGAGGAAGCAGGAAGTAGACGAGACCGTAAAACTGCCAGAGTCCAGAAACGAGTCTGAGTCCGAGCAGCAGAGCCGTCGAGCGTCAGGCTGTGTTTAGCTGCTGTTATGTGCATGTTTCACATTATTACTGTTTGCAGCAGCAGCACATATCCAGAGCTGCGCTGAGCTGGAATCGATGCTCGGAGCCCAAGGCAGGAAGATTATTGGCTCGGCCCTCGCACGCACTATAAATACTGCCATTCAGCTCACCAGGCGGCACATTCGTGCACTCCAGGGGCGAAGAACACGCATCCATACGCCGCACACGACCTGCCCAATCACGCCTTCACTTTGATTAAACTCATGATTTTGCAGACGAATCACAGCAGAGAGTCTGGCGTGAAATGGAAAGACTGTGTGCGAGTATCGATCCACAGCGATGACATAACGCCCCGCAGTCCAATAATAAAGCAGCATGTGGGACGGCACAGCGGTGAAATCATTTCATTCATGCTTTCTGACTGTCTCACATCCCTCCACACGAACATGACCAGTCTTCACTTTCACAGGAAGTTACAGTAAATCTGTTTTTATCTGTTTCTCTTAAACGTTTACCTTCCAGGTTTTTCTTGGTCATTTTTCTTCAGTTTTTGTTGTCGTCCCGTCTCTTGGTTACCTTAAATTAAAATTTAAACAAAATGTCAACAAACAGCTGTGTGTGTTTTAATTCACTATAACCTGAAGTCATGAAGAGAAAGAACGTACAATTCAATAAGATTTCAACAATGTTTATTGTTTATTTTTCACAGTGACCTGGAGGTCAGGCCATAATAACAGAATCATATTAAAATCATCTTCTTTTATATTAGGAACAACTGTCTGCAGATAAAGGTGTAGTTTAACTACATGCAGATGAAAACACCGTCAGCTGTGAGCCCTCTGCTCGCCTCACAGACGAATCTGAGGAAACGACCGGATTGGCTAAAAGATGTCATGAGGGATGACTTACAACGCACACATGTACAGATTAACATCAAGTATGAGCAAACCTGAGCAAAACAAAAAACTAGAAAAACAACCTAGTTATAGCTCTGAGTCCGTATAGAGCGGTGCCCAGGCCCAGATCTGGACCGCGGTCCACCTATTGGTAACCCCGACCTGACTAGTGGTTATTTTAGACCAGGGGTGTCCAACTCCAGGCCTCGAGGGCCGGTGTCCTGCAGGTTTTAGATGACCTCCTCAACATGTCTTGAAGTTCTCCAGAGGCCTGGTAACGAACTAATCATGTGATTCAGGTGTGCTGACCCAGGGTGAGATCTAAAACCTGGAGGACACCGGCCCTCGAGGCCTGGAGATCCCCACGACTAATCTGGACACTTAGCAAATGCTCCATAGTAGCAGCTGGGCTGTCGTCATCTCATGACCAAAGGAAAGACAGCTGCCGTGATGCCAAACGTGAGTCTGGTGTTCAGCAGCCGCGATCCTATTTGTCGGGCAGAAAAGTTCATTTAAATCACTTTTATATTCCAAACTGATAACGTAGCCTAGCTAAGCTAGATGGTCGCCGTTGCTATCAGAGTGAAACAAATGACTTCATATAAACTTTTTGATGATGTCAGACAGCAGAGATCCGCCCTCGAGGCGTCATCGCATTACTTCGGTCACGATGATACGTGAGACCTGCTGGGCACTTTGGCTTTCAGCATGAAATCATAAAGTTGTGCTTCTACAGTTCTGAATAAAGAAACTACTGGTTTGATGTATGGAGTCGCTGCTGCTGTTTACGTCGTGCAGAGCCTTCTTCTGTCCTTCTGTTCTCTGTCAGATCGACCGTTTTGATCCGTCGTGTGAGCAGCTGCAGCCAGAAAAAACACTTCCTCTTAGTTTGAAGAAGTTTGTGGCAGTAAACTTCACGGTGACCCCGAAGAATAATTCAGAGGCAGGAATGTGGACCTTCTGAGAATAGCTGGGCTCTCAGCAGCCACTGACAAAACCTTCCTGTTGCTGGGAATAAAAGTGTATCGAGCGCTCGGCGAGGCTCTCCACGATGAGAGAAAAGGCTGGAAACTAAGCAGAGACAAAGAAAGGAGGCAGAGGAGCGCTGCAGCAATTTAAAACATAATGAAGGAGAGTCGAGACGGGCTGAAGTGGTCAAGAAAGAACTGCGCTCACGCTGAATAGAAATTACATTCCCAGAATCCTCAGACCTTCATAATCTTCGGTTTTATTGCATGAAGATGTTTCGGGACAGAATGACGTGACCTTTACAGAAACTAAAGTGCTTTCAGTTTTTCCATCATGGTGAGCGAGACGCTGCTGAGGTTCAGAGAACGTTTTACACGGCAGTAAAACAAACAGAACTACCTGCAGACGCGACTCAGGGCGTGAAAGTTTAACCTAAATGTTTTTGTGTTCATGTCAGAGACTATAAAGTTTTCTAATGCAGGTCTGTGGGACAAATACTTCACCAGCGCAAAAAACCTGTAACATTAATGAAATGCAGAGCTTTTATCTCGTTAGCCTGTTTGCTAATACGTGTCTTAAATGAGACACAGGTGTTTTATAGTTTATAGTGTTCAAAGTTTACTGACCGGACTTTCCTGAGCAGCCTGAGCTGAACTCACTCTGACCTCGTTATTACAGACTTTATCTTTATTATGAAAATCCACGACAGGAACAGGAAGTATGTAACAGGAAGTGAGCAGAGGAGGAGGCTGACTTTCAGGAAGTGGTGATGCTTAAGTCATGAGGCGGTGCTGACTGTAGCGTGGCTAACATCAGGTGCCACAGATGCACCGAAATTTAAACTGAAGCTCCGCCCAAAACGTAAAGCCGGCGTTTTTGCACATCTTACGTTAGATAGTCATGTTAAATCTCTTGTTCGGTCTTGCTTTTATCATTTAAGAAATATTTCTAAATTGAGCTCTATAATATCCTATACCGAACTGGAGATTGTTATTCATGCTTTTATCTCTTCACGACTGGACTATTGCAATTCCCTGTTTACTTGTCTAAACAAAGGTTCTTTGGAGCGCCTGCAGATCGTTCAGAATGCTGCAGCAAGACTTTTGACGAAAGCTTCAAAATATTCACATATAACACCGTTGCTTATGCAGTTACATTGGCTTCCCGTCGAATTTAGAGTCCATTTTAAGATTTTGGTTTTAACCTTTAAGGCTCTTCAACAACAAGCACCACCATATATTATTGAGCTTTTACAGCCCTATGCCCCTAGTAGGTCTCTGAGGTCGAGTAGTCAGGGCCTACTTGTCATTCCGTATACGAGACTGAAAACTAGGGGTGATAGAGCTTTTGCTACTGTGGCCGCCAGACTCTGGAATTCCCTTCCTCAGGACTTACGATCCGCTGACTCATTGATTACTTTTAAAAAACAGCTGAAAACACATCTTTTTAAAATTGCTTTTTGCTAACTTTGTTTGTATTTTGTCTTTTTAATCTGTTATATCTTGTAAAGCACTTTGTGATTTCTATCTAGAAATGTGCTATATAAATAAAATTTTACTTACTTTACTTACTTTACTTACTTAAAGCTAACGGCTAGTTGTTACTCCTGCTGCACGAGTAACACACGCGAAACAAACATCTTATTTGTTATGTGTCTTTATTTATGAGTTCTTTCTAATGAAATATGCCAATGCAGCTTAAAACAGCAAAGAACGCCCTCTGATGGATAAACTGCATCATCAGTGCTAACATGAAGCGTGTCTCTTCTTCACTTTCTTGCAGTTTAAATGTTGACACGAGCTCGCCGACGAGCCCGCTGGGCTCTTGTTAGTAACTCTGAAATGACTTTTGCTCGCAGACATACATTTACACTTTGAATTGCTAACAGCTATAAATGTATATAAATATAAGTGTCACATGACTGCAGTAATAATGGAGGAGGGGACGGATGGAGGATCTGCTCCTACATCTTCGTCTCTGTGGTCGGGTTCTGTCTCTGCTCCGCTGCCTCTCCATCACGCTCTTCCTCCACCTCTAAGGTCTCCTGAGGCGGAGGCGGAGGCGTCAGCTCTGGGGCGCCGCTGCTCAACCCGGGAGGGCTCCACGAGGTCGTCTGGGTCACGTGACTGTCGAAACAGAGGAAAAGCAGCTTGTTCAGCGATATCGATCACCTGAAACTGACTCCTCCTACAGGAGCTGTTTTATGAAGTGAAAACTACGAAGTGTCTTCTGGGAGCAAAATGAGATTTAAAGTTTGACTAATGTGAACTTCCTGTTTCACTGCGAGCTCTGCAGGTACGCCATAACTCCTCTGAAACCTTACAGTGGATTCAACACTGTAACTCAAAAAATATCTACAGTGAAGTATTTGTAGGTAAATATAATTATATTGTAATTTCCATTTAATTCCATGATCCGTATTATAAATTGTAACCGTTCAGTGTCAGTATCATCTTTGTGCTCCGCTCTGATGTTCAGGTCATTACAGACTGTACTCTGTAATTATCCCATAAATCCAGATTTGGACAGCTGAATTTTCAGGGACCGTGGGGAATCTTTATCCACCGCCTCTTCTCGTTCTGTTAATCCCATCTGAAAGAGGCTTACAGCAGATCCATCATTATCATCCAGCGTTATAGCCCTGGATATAGTTTTGGACAAAATGTAATATTTGAATATTTTAACTTGTAATTAGGAGCCCAACAATAAAATCCCTGTATGAGGTTATTCAGCCCATGAAGGTGTGAAAACACTCTCACTTGATGTAGTATTTCACTCCGTCTGCAGTGTAAGCTTCCTCCGAGCCGTAGGGAAGACCTGCAGGAAAAATGAAATCTTATTTAGAGCTCGTCATGTTTAATGTGGTTTGTTCTTCCTGGATGTGGCTGGGATCGTGTGTAGTTCCACTTTATTCAGACGTAACGAGGCCAGCAGCTTACCAAGCACACAAATATCCAGTTTCTATTCAGCCTGAGAAGCTCCGCTGTTCCATAAACCCCGTCACCCTGAGACTCCACACTGATCTCTGCTCTCACCGTATGGACAAGGAGACAATAAGTCGCTTCACCTCGTTTCAGAGAACAAAACAGGGCAAAGTTTCAAATGCTGCCCAGAGGACAACAGAGCAGAAACTGACACCAAACATCTCGATCAGAGAGTGGAGGGTCTGTGGTGATTCAGGTGTCACTGATGTGTTTGAGCGGCTTTACAACATTCCCCTGTCCTCCTTCTGTCCATACCCAGCTATCTGTCCTCAATACTTTTTCAATTCAATTTTATTTATATAGCGCCAAATCACAACAAAAGTCGCCTCAAGGCGCTTTATATTGTACAGTAGATCGCACAATAATACATACAGAGAAAAACCCAACAATCATATGACCCCTATGAGCAAGCACTTTGGCGACAGTGGGAAGGAAAAACTCCCTTTAACAGGAAGAAACCTCCGGCAGAACCAGGCTCAGGGAGGGCGGGGCCATCTGCTGTGATTGGTTGGGGTGAGAGAAGGAAGACAGGATAAAGACATGCTGTGGAAGAGAGACAGAGATTAATAACAGATATGATTCGATGCAGAGAGGTCTATTAACACATAGTGAGTGAGAAAGGTGACTGGAAGGGAAAAACTCAATGCATCATGGGAATCCCCGGCAGCCTACGTCTATTGTAGCATAACTAAGGGAGGATTCAGGGTCACCTGGTCCAGCCCTAACTATATGCTTTAGCAAAAAGGAAAGTTTGAAGCCTAATCTTGAAAGTAGAGATAGTGTCTGTCTCCTGAATCCAAACTGGAAGCTGGTTCCACAGAAGAGGGGCCTGAAAACTGAAGGCTCTGCCTCCCATTCTACTTTTAAATACTCTAGGAACAACAAGTAAGCCTGCAGAGCGAGAGCGAAGTGCTCTAATAGGGTGATATGGTACTACAAGGTCATTAAGATAAGATGGGGCCTGATTATTTAAGCCCTTGTATGTGAGGAGCAGGATTTTGAATTCTGGATTTAACAGGAAGCCAATGAAGGGAAGCCAAAACAGGAGAAATCTGCTCTCTCTTTCTAGTCCCTGTCAGGACTCTTGCTGCAGCATTTTGGCGCCACGTCTCTCTTTTCCAATATTTGCTAAATTTACAATATTCTGTTGAGCCAGCTGGAGGATAAAGTGACTGTAATCGTACCTTTGCAGATATATTATTTCTCCATCTACCTTCTCATCCTCACTAATGTGCACAAGCGCTGGTTATTGATTCAGCAGTAACCTCTGAAGAAATCAATGACAGCAATGTAGAAATGCCAAAAGCTGCAGTTCCTCTAACGTCCACTGGAGGCTCCAAACATGAGTCAGTCCTCAGAGACGGACGTAACACCCGTGATGTCACCCGCTGGTTCCTGCAGTCTGTTCTGAGATGAACATCATCGTCACATTGGTTCCTAAAACTCTGACGTGGCCAGGAGGATCTTTCTCATTGGTTAATTACTTACCAATTACAACTTTTCACCGCTTCACTGCAGCTGGGCGGTGTTTAAGTTCATCACTTCCATTCAAACTACGACCGGAGCAGCATGCTAGCAATCAACGCAATCACATGGAAGTTGTTGCCAATCAGTTGAGGAATACTGGGGAATATCAGTGGTTCCCAGGGGCTCGCTGATCAATCTGTAGACCTGGAAGACTTTAGCAATAATTTTCCCACCAACTGCCATCAACCTCCAGCAACCACTCGCAATCAGCCAGGAAATACAGATTTTTCTCCCATGTCCGGAGGTCACCAGACGGTTGCAGACGGGTCTCTAGACCTGTGTGACTGAGGCTTTACTCACTCGATCTTACAGGATTGTCACACATCCAAAACTGCAGATATGTTAACATCACGTACGCCTCAAGAGGACCAGAAATCTTTTTGCAACCACAGCTATCGCCATCTGGTGGCCTTCAGATAGAAGACAATTTTCCTCCTTTCAGAACAACAGTAACTGCAGCTGGATAGTAAAAGATGCTTCACACACTGCAGCTAGCAGGCAGTGCTAGCCCCTGTCCACATCACCATGTGCAAACAGGCTACAGTTTTGTAAAAAGGCCCAAACTCTAACCCTACCCACCATCGATTAGTGCCATGTGTGCGATGTCTGTGTAAACGAGTGTGGCGTCTTGTCCGTATGACGCTGTTACCTCAGGCATGGACCAGTGCTACTACAACTACTACAGAACGCACTGAAAGACGACATTAGCAGGAAAATCCTCCCAACCCCAGAGGACGAGCTTGAAAACGCTGCTGGGGAAACATTTGTCTTACAGCCTGCGGTCACCACAAACGTCGGGCTGCAGCATCCCATAATAAACAGAATGTCCGTGTTATTGTTTCATATAAAACAAATGCACATTTTGGCACGTGGTCTCACAGACATGAATTAGACGACACAGGTGTCGTCACTGGATGTAATAAAACGTTCCCACAGAGCCGTGTCAGCCTGTTTCTGCCTCTGTGCTTCCTCTGCAGGCCGTCACATAATCACAGTAATCTGCATGCGTGTGCACGGAGACGACTCAGCGCTGGAACAGAGACACCTGACCTGTGGGTTTCACCCCGGCGGCCTGAGCGCTGCAGGGAGGCCCGGCGGCTCGAGCAGCTCCTGGAAACAAACGCTCTGCAGTCGCAGTTACATGTTTTTCTGCTCGACCTCCACGTGACCTCAGTAAAAACACGCAGACAGGAAGTGAGAGCGCATGACGGCTACAGGAGGAGATAATCATGTTTTTATCATGCAGCCGAGTGTGTGTGTCTGTGTGTGTGTGTGTGTGTGTGTGTGTGTGTGTGTGCAGCTGACTCAGAGTGTGTGCATCCATGTGGGTTGTGGTGGGAACTCAGTGCAATCATGAAGTTCATCAAACAGCTAAATCCTTACATTTAGAAATAAAAACTAAAAAGCTTTTAAAAAACTGGGAGCGTGCTCCTGACTCGTCCACTGAAAAAAGAATTCCCGTCTGAAGCATTTTGGGATGGATGGTGGATCTGCTCCCACATCTTCGTCTCTGCGCTCGGGTTCTGTCTCTGCTCCGCTGCTGCTCCATCATGCTCTTCCTCCGCCCATTTGAAGCATTGAGGGTTCCTGGAGCTGGTTCAAGAACCCGGTTTGGAAAGTCTCATGGAATCAAAGTCCCGCTGAACTCTGAGACAAAGTCAACATGCAAAGTCTGACCACAAGAAGGAGGAGACAGACATGTTCTGAGCGTGGCGGCCTTCTTGTTTCACACCAATCAGCTCCAGCCTGTATGCTAAAAAAAGAGGAGGAGCTACGGAAGCTACCCGACCCCATGACGACAACGTCTGATACAAAAGAACATTTTGGTCCCCATTTACACACTTACACATCCCGAGCTTTCACACACTTCCTGCAATAATAACAAAGTCTTGTCTTCAAACTCCCCGAACGCCTCAGGGCCTCACCTCAAACTGGAGCACGGAGCTAACAGCTCGGTTTCTGCTTCAAACCAAAGGCATGGGGAGCATCATTGCTTGGGGTCACCACGTCAGCTGGTGCTCCCTGCAGTCCTGAGTGACGTGCGCTGCAGCTCAAAGAGCCTCACGGCCCTGCTGATGAAGTCTCAACAGGAAATAAAGCAGTTACAGATGTTTCTCTATCAGTGCCGCCTGATCAGACACATTCATGAGACGCTGTGAGAGCGTGAGAGGGCCTCATGTACCAAGTTCTGGCTCCATTCGAGAGGCTCACGCTGCAGATTCTGACTTACAGGAAACATCTGAACTGTGGGGCCAGCCTCTCTGCTCAAGCATTGTGTTTTAGATCACCTGGAGGTCCAGGACCAATCACAGTGGAGCGAGCACAAGGTAACGTCACAGGGCAGGAGACCTCAAAGCTGCACTAACCAATCTCAGGAGCTCCAGCTGTGGTCCAGCTGCTGGTGCCTCTTTAAAACATGAAGGTGAGATGAACCGAGAACTTAAACGTTTGTGTGGAAGCTGTTTTGGCCTCGTGTTTCGTGAACTTTGGGAGACTTGAAGATCGAGGATACAATGGTTAAAAGACGTTAAACAGTTAAATTGTTGGTGTTTGTTAATTTCATTGTATTTAAAAGGCCTGAAAAGAGAATATAAACCACAGGAAGACCTGCAGAAACCCTGGACGAGAAAATGATCGGGTCGATGATGACTGCTGAGGTTTTTGCCATCACTCATTTCACACTCCGTGGGAACGGTTCCCTTTCATTTTATTCATTTTTAATGTCCACAGCAGAGTTCAGCAGGTTCATTCAGACCAAGCTGGGTCCATCCAGTCTTTAACGATAATCCTGAGGTTTAAAGCTCCAGAGCATCGCCTTCTGAGCGCACGATGGATCTCTAACGCTGCGAGTCTGAAGCTTCAGACAGATCCGTTTCAAACACGTCGATGTCTTCTGCAGCCCACCAATCACATGGGCCGGAGGTGAAGATGACCAGCTTCCCTGCAGATCTTTCCCGCTCCAGTTCAGGAATAACTTCTATAAAACGCTTCTTGTGCACCTTCATGGCCTATTGTGTCTTCAGAGCCACGATCTGGGATTTATTGAATATCCTGTATTCTCCTGATCCCACCTGTGTGAGCACCTGTGAGGATGACCTCACGCAGACAGGAAGCTGAGGCGGTGCAGGCCAAGACTTGGTCAGACACACAGAGGAACTTCACACAGATGCATTTTGGGAGGCGAGCTGAATGAGCACGAGTGTAAGCCATAGGAGGCATGTTGTCATGGTAACAGTGTCCGAGTCGTCACAAACGAGGAATGAATGAAGCGGACGAGCCTGCTGATTGTTTCTCAGGCAGGGAGCGTGGGTGTGTGTGTGTGTGTGTGTGTGTGTGTGTGTGTGTGTGTGTGTGTGTGTGTGTGTGTGTGTGTGCGTCTGTGTGCCAGGTTTAGACAGCTTTGTGAGGACAGAAATGTGGTACCCTACTACACTTATAGGGACCAAATCCAGGTTCCAACAAGTCTGAAGACATGTTTGAGACTCACAATGTGATTTTAGTGTCAGGGTTACAGTTGGGTTATGGTTAGGTTTAGGGGGAATGTTAGCGTAAGCGGCTAGGGAAAGCATTATGTCCCCACAAAGATATGAAAATGAGTGAGTGAGTGTGTGAGTGTGTGTGTGTGTGAGGTCTGATCCTGAAGGTCTGCGGTGGTCAGATTCTCTGGAGCGATAAAACTGAACGAGAGGCAGCGTTATGATTTTAAAGCCGAGCAGGTTTCCAGGCAACCAGCGGTGTGATGAACAAGAGCTACAGGTGAGCGTGATGAAGCTCCGGATCAGACTGACCTACTTTCTCTGCTTATTATCTCTAACAGGACGTCTGTGTCCCGAGCCGTGGCTGTTAATTATGTAACGGCGCCCACGCACTGATGGAGGGAAATTAGGTGACTGTGTCACAAACCTGCTGAATGCAAACCAAAGAGCTTTCTGCAGCAAATATACAGAGCCCAAAGAAGGACTCCATCAGATATATGAATCTCAGTGAAAGCTCCAGTTAACAGCTGCCACCGCCTCTGAGATGAGCGCAAAGTAAAAATAACATTTTTTCAGCAGCTTCACATTTAAAAAATATGATAATTTCTGTGAATTGACACAAAATGTTTATTTTTATTAATTTTGCTTGACTTTTTACTGGTGTTAAAGTAATTATAGATGCTTATCTATTGAACTTGCAGTTAAAGAGCCAAAATATTCTGATTTTCAAGGTTCTAAGGAAATAGGAGAGTATAAATGAAGATGAGTTTGTCTGTGCTGGTTTATGTGATGTCAGAGTTTAGGTTAATTTAGTGAGATGGTCGTTTTCCTTCTTCTTCCTGAAAGCAAAGAGGCTGCAGAGTTGTTGTAGCTGTTTGTGCTTCTCCTGCTGCGCCCACTTTCCACCAATCAGCTGTTGACCTGCACAGACAGCAGCACTGCCGCCGTCGTGCTCGTAGTTTGTTTCACAGATTCCTGCGCTCTGCGTAGCCAACGACCAACACAAACACAGAGCGGTAACTAAAAAACGCTCAAAGACCCCAAAACAAATGTTCAGTTGACTTCAAGGCTCCACAGCATGTCTTTATCCTGTCTTCCTTCTCTCAGCCCAACCAATCACAGCAGATGGCCCCGCCCCTCCCTGAGCCTGGTTCTGCCGGAGGTTTCTTCCTGTTAAAAGGGAGTTTTTCCTTCCCACTGTCGCCAAAGTGCTTGCTCATAGGGGGTCATATGATTGTTGGGTTTTTCTCTGTATGTATTATTGTAGGGTCTACCTTACAATGTAAAGCACCTTGAGGTGACTGTTGTTGTGCTTTGGTGTATAAATAAAACTGAATTGAACTAAAGGTCTGAACAAAAAAACTGAAACCTCCAAATGCAGAGCCACAGATCTCATAGCAAACTGAAGCCTCGTCCTGTTTCTGAAGTGCTTCTTAAATGGACTCAAAGACAGAACTGACTCTCACTGTGATGGGCTCATTAAGTATGGATGGTCCCCAGTGGCCCCGCCCCGGTCTGTTAGGGCCAGGAAACCAATCAGAGTCCGACCTGCTTTGTTGTGGCTGCTGGAGGAAATAAAGAGCTCGGGATAGGAGTTTAATTGTTCCATGGCTCTGTGTATTTGCTGGAAATGGTATGCTCACCTTGCTTTTGCCTGAATGACCAAAATTTAATCTTCCTACTGAGCTGCGTCCTGGCTCTGTGTATTTGCTGGGATTAAGAACTATACAACTAAATATCGGCTTGTGTATTTTCTGGAAATAGCTCAGCGCTTCTCCTGAACTGTTAGTGTTTGTTTGGACAGCTACAGCGCTGTGAAGGTTCTCAGTCATCCAGGTCATCGTAGTCTAAGGAGCTTGGAAAGAAAAGTGTCTGGACTCTGCTTCTTGGATGAGAGGTGAAACGTCTTCAAGCAACTTAAAGAAGTCCAGATGCTTTTCTTTCTAAGCTCCTGTGAATCTCACAGCTCTGTAGCCACACACTCCACCCACTTCAGTTTCTCACCTCGGTGTTTTTCCTGAATACCTTTCATTCTCCTCGGCACCACAGCATACCTGATGGCTTCTCCTTCCTTCTCCACGAGTATCACCTGTAAACACCTGTGGGAACTACATCCTTGTTCCAGTGACAAACACTTCCTGGTGGTGCATTCAAGGATGCTTGGAGAGTTGCCTGACAGACTGTTCTGGGTTTGTTTCCTCCAAATAGATTCAGTGAATCAAAGTCCTCGGGTCATTAGAGTCTCTTAGTCTTTGATTTTCATGTATTTGTGATCATTTTGAGTCTCCTGTGGTCTTTCTGTCCCTCTGTGGTTTACTGCATCAGCGTGGTGGCCGGCCTGAGTGAAGAGGATTTGCATCCACGATGAAGAAGAATTAAAATATTGTTGGAAATATTTGAGATAAATGAAGCACAAAATATTCAACAACAGTTCGGTCATTTTCACAAATTTTAATGTGGGATTTTTTTTTTTACATCTTTTACCTTTAAACTAAAACTTGTGACAGTCTTTACGTCTCAGACACTTTCACATCAAAAATAACCCTTTTTAAAAATCTCAGTCGCAGCCCAGCTGTTCAGAGAAAAGTCACGACCGTACGTTTGAGAGTGGCTGATCCTTTTTCCCAGAGAACGCCGCGGGATCTGCAGCTTGTTCCGAAAACACAAACAGCAAAACCTCCAAACACGTTTGAAGCCTGAAGGCCTCTTTAATCAAGAGTTCCCGTTTTAACGTGGCCTTCGTCCTTCCTGACGTGGCGTTCGCGTGCGGGGCGGTGTGCAGGTTTCTCCTCCTGTACTGTTCGATGATGCTTTGCTGGCTAATCTACTGCACAAACACGAGCGTTCAGCCACTCAGACACTAAACACTGAGCAATGAGACAGAAACTACAGTTATCTAAGCTGTATGAGCTCGCTCGTGGCGGAGCGGCAGCTACTGAACATGGCAACCTTATGATACTGTAATGTGTACGTTTATATTGTTTATACTGTTTGTTAAATGAAGATATTTATTGATACAGAGACAGAGGCAGGGCAGGAGTCAAAGGACTACATGAATGTTTTATCCACCTGCCAGGTTAATCGTGAGTTTTGGCGCCATTATAACAGGAAATGATGGAAAGATAAGACTCAGAGGATTTAAGCAAAAAGAAATAACGTCCAACTGACCAATAATAAAGCAGCTGTGTGTCTGTATGTCGCCTGGCTCCTCCTTAATGGATGGACCAATCTGAACTTTGCATCATCATCATCATCATCATCATCGTACAGTGATTATTAACACCTATATGTTTGAAAAACATTTATTCTAAATTTTAATTCTGTGGATTTTCGTATTCGTCCACCTGAAAATGTGATGTGATGTTGAACATGCGTCACCTGCACGATAATTATCGCTCACGGTTTGTTTATGCGTTAAAATACTGTGAAGAATCAGAAAAAGCGCCGCAGAGCCGACCTTTAAATGTTGGTTTTTGAAATTCTGGGCTTTTATTTCGATGTTCCTCAGCGCTAATTAGCTGCTAATGCTAACACTGAGGGCTGAAAATGGTTAAAAACATCAAGTTAATTAGCATTTTGACAAAGAAAAGTAATGATATTTAAATAAAGTTGATTCTATTAAGAATATGAACAATATGAAAACTTTCTCTTCAGCTAATTAACAACATTTGTTTGTGAATGTTGAGCTGTGGGTTTCGGTGCCGTTTCTGTCGTCGATGGGCCAAACTTGAAAACATTCATGTAGTCGCTCAGCTTCACAGACGCCTTCATCGAGTGAGTTAACCTGCAGCAAACTCTCTCCTGTCGTGTTTCCAGGTGAAACACCTGACCCGTCCTGCAGTGAACGCAGGTTAAAACGCTGGAATAAAGCCGCTGTTCTGTGTGCAGACGCTTTCATGCAGACTTCTGACATGGCGAGTCCTTCAGCAGGAGCTGAGGAGGTGTCGGGGAGAGAGCGGTGGGGATCACGGCTGGCTGCTGAAGTCCGGCCGACGTCTCGCTGACTTTGTTCTCCTACAGTCGGGCCGTCTAGAAGGTCAGCACTGAAACGGGGAGGACAGTCGCTCACAGCGGCGGGTGGACGGGATCGGTTTGTTTCGGCTTCATGCGGGGCGGCACACACAGACAGGAAGAGCGGGAGGAGGAGGACATGCAGACCGGCGTGCGTGGAGCTGAGATCACTTACAGTCAACCTCCAGGATAGCTCTGACAGTCCGAGTGAGCTCCTGCGCCTCCTGGGCGAGTGTGGCCGCCGTCCACGGGCTTTTCTTGTAGCGGGGAGCGAGGCCTTGAGTTGACGCCCCGACTTTGACGTCTCCGGAGCTGCAAACAGAGACAAAGACGAATCAGAGGTGAGGTAACACAGTGATAACTAACTCGGTCTGAGTGGACCTTCGTGGAGGTCGTAGAGCAGAGTCGCAGAAGTCCTTTAATAACAAAATCTCTTTTTCTGCCAAGACAGAAAAGCCCACAGAGTGTCCCAAAGCAGACAACGAACCATGATTCATTCTTTCACAGGTGAGGGTCGGCAGGTCCTCCTCGCTGAGAGGACTGTGTGTTGTTTCAGGCTTCGAATACTCGATTAGTTGAGTTGAGGGTGAAATGATTGGTTGTGTGATTGGCTGATCGGAGACCCGGCATGGACCAAAACACAAAGCAGCTGCTACCTTCTTCTTTTTCTCTGGCTAATTTCAGATTTTGCAGACTCTGATTTTCTAAACCAAACTCAGTTTTACTTCACTGCAAAACGTTTTGATTGTAAAAGAAAAGATTAAAGTTCACAAACTGCAGGTTGTTTTCTCCCTGAGATTGCTGATAATGAAGAGCTCTGCTGCTGGAAACAGGTAGAAATCATGAACTCGAGCGGCTGTACACACCTTTACCTGACAGATCTGACCAAACAAAAGAAGCTGCAACGGACTTTATATAAAACAAATTTCAGGTATTTTCATTATTTTCTGGCACATTTAGGATTTCAGCAGATAGCAGGACATCCATCCGTGTTTTCCCTCCCAACTGCTCATACCGAGGCTGCTAGCTTGTAGCTGGCTCTCAGCTCTACTTTAGCATTAGCGACTTTACCTTCGTTAGCTTCTTTTGAATGTCTATGTCAGCTGTGTGAGGGTGATTTAAGCGCCTCATCGAGTTTGTTGTTATGAATGTTTTCATGGCGTTTCCTCCCGTTTAGCGGACGTCAGTGAGGAGCTTCCACGCTAACAGCATGTTAGCGTGTGGTTGTTAGTGTGTGCATGTGACTTTTTACCTGCGCTGCTGTGTGTGTGCTTGTAATTAGACGTACGTGAGGCTGACTGAGCGGTGACCAATCAGGACTGATTCTAGTCCCAGTCGGTTGCTTCAAACCCTGCAGACGCCGCGTGGACCAAACCTTCAGGTCACTTCCTGCCATTTCACAGCACTCTACTGTCTTCCCCGCCAGTATGAACCTGCTCCGCCTTCCTCAGGGACATTTTTCTTTCTGTCTGTATTGCGGCGCTGATGACTAACGACCTTAATAAGACAGATGTTCATGATTCAGAAAGTCAGCATCAATGAGCCTTTATTTCTGACAAAGAGGACCAAAACTCACGCCTGCGTCTCTGAACGCAGTCACGGAGGCACCGGCTGACATTTCAGCTGCCGGGTGGCCCAGAAACAACCAGACAGGTGAATAAAAGGAAAGGAGGGACCCGGGGGGGGGGGGGAGCCCACGGTTATGAAAGACGAGTGGAGATGTCCCACTGACCTGGACTGAAATAAAAGGAAGCTGGCAGGAGGTGTCCGAGCCGATAACCTGACCGAGTGACCCGATTCATTGAATCACAGTTACACAAGCAGCCAGGAGGAGCAGAGGAAACTACGATGAGGAGGCGATAAGAGGAAAACAGAGAGAGGAGGCAGGAGAACCTCCCTGAAATCAAATAAACACTGAAGAAGAAGAAGATGAAGAAGAAGAAGAGCTGGGGGGGGAGTTAGTGCTGAGAGGAGAAGAAAAGGAAAGATGACAGGAATAGAAGGCACAAGGAAAGAAGGAAAGACAAATGGAACAAAGCAGAAAGACACAAAGGAAAGACAGATATTAAGGAAAAGACTTAAGGAAAGTCAGAAACAAGGAAAATGGAAAGAAAGGAAAGAAAAGATGGACAGGAAGGAAGGAAAGAGAAACGTAAGGATCAGAGGAAGTGAACAGGTAAATGTAAAGGAAGGAAGGATGGAGTGAGGGGGGAAAATCTACAGGAAGGAAAGGTGGCGAGGAAGGACAGTTAAAATAGAAAAGACACACACAATGAAAAAGGAAAGAACAAAAAAGATTTTATAAAAGGAATAATTAAAAAAAGGAAAGTAAATAAAATCATAGAGGAAAAGGAAGCATAAAAGGATGGAAAGGATGATGTGAAGAAGGAGAGAGGAAACAAGGATGAGAGTTAGAAAAAAAGAGAAAACAGGACAAGATGAGGAAAAACGAGGAAATGAGATCAGGAAGTGCTGTAACATGTGACCTACTCTTCTTTGTTGGTGTCTGTGTAGAAGTTGATCAGATGATTGTTGATAACGAGCACAGAGTGATCTCACACACGCTCCTCATTTCATAACGCCACCGCTGCCTCACCGCCACTCACTGCGGGCGACCATTAACAGGAAGTAACTGCTGTCCTACCTGCACTGAAGTGGGTCAAGCTGGACCGCTGAGTGTCTCTGTGTGTGTGTGTGCAACCTGGACTAATGGGCTCTGCTCTCAGCTGGATCATTACGTGACAGACTGAGGTGTCGGGGTCGCAGTCACAGTCTATTCACACACACACACACACACACACACACACACACACACACACACTGTAACCTGTAAACACAGATTATTACATATACTGTGCACCAGTGATGGGAATAACGGCGTTACAAGTAACGGCGTTACTAACGGCGTTACTTTTTTCAGTAACGAGTAATCTAACTAATTACTATTCCTATCGTTACAACGGCGTTACAGTTACTAACAAGGAAACGCGGTCCGTTACTATTTTTCAACAAACAGACGGTTGAAACTGTGTTCAGCTTACAGCATCTTATATCAGCTGCAGGAAGTAGCTGTAAGTAATCTGGACGCTACAGCTTTAAGCAGCTGCGCGGACAGTAATCACTTTCTGGCACAACACCTGGAGCTCAGGGGGCAAAACAATCGAGTGCTGCTGTTTGACTGAGGAAGAATAAAGTAGTCGTGGTAAGTCAATCACGTGACCACTTAAAGACAAAGCAACACGGTGCCAGTTTTTAAACTGTGTTGATAGGCCACGTAAAACCAGAGTCATGATAAACAAGATATACGCGGCGTTTTTTCCTCAATAGTTTCGTCACATTTACAGCCTAAGGACAGCGCCAGCAAGCACTCTCTGCTTATGACCAAAAAAACCCAAAACGGGAAGCTTTAGGAGTGACGGAGAGAGAGAGAGAGAGAGAGAGGGAGTAAGACAGCAGAAAAAGAGAGAGCGAGTTTTGAGATGTGAGATTTGTGACGTTTAGCGTGTTTGGAGTGTGTAGTTAATGTGTTGTCTTGTGTAGTTAGTGTGCAGTGTTGTGGATAGTTTTGTGTTGTGTGTTAGAACAATGAGGCGGCTGCTGTCTCCAGGTAGAAACAGCAGTGATACACCTGCTGCTGTCAGACCTGCAGGTATCAGGCTGTGATGTTCTCCTTCATAGTGGACACAAAATATGTTTTTGGAGTGGCACAAATAATTTGTGTGGCATCTTATTGAAGAACAGCTGATTGTTCTGTAAATAGTTTGAAATGGTTATTTTAAAAAAGGGTAAAAGCTAAATGGATGCAAATAAATTTGTTGTTTGCAAAACTTGTGCATCTCATGTAACGCAATAGTTACTTTTCAAGTAATTAATTACTTTTCGAATATTGTAACTCACTTACTTTTTTGAAGAAGTAACTAGTAACTATAATTAATTACTTTTTCAAAGTAACTTGCCCAACACTGCTGTGCACACACACGTGACCTCACACACGTGACCTCACACACGTGACCTCACACACATGAGCTGTCCTGATGGGTCAGACTGAGCCGTGTGTTTGATTCAGACGTAAACACTAAACTCACAGAGTTCACCAAGTTTCTCTTTCCACTGAACCACCCTGTTCAGGTAAGGACACACACACACACACACACACACACTGATGTCAATTCACACACACAGTAATGAAACATACAGATGAAGGCTGCTTGTTTCTATAGCGACCGCTTTACCAGCTCACACTGAGCAGATTGACTCGTTAGGATGGCCACAGTGTCGCTAACGAACAGCAGGCTCTCAATTATCATCAAACACACAGGTTTGTGCTTCATCTGTCTTTGTGGGGACCCTGAGGACCATAATAATAATAATAATAATAATGATAATAATAATAATGATAACAGTAGGAACGTGTTACCTTCACCCCAAAATCCCTCACCCTGGACCTAAACATGCACCTAAATCCTGAAATAAAACCTTCAGCCTGCATATTTGACATCCGAACACCTGAACATGTTTGTTTTTCCACTGTGGAACAGAAAACCTCACAGGTCGTCACAGCCTGTGGACCTCGCAGCTGGCACATCTGGAAAAGCTCCATCAGTGCTGAAAGGTATGAGCAGGTTTGATGCAACATGTGCTCCATGCACACGTGTTCTTCAGGAACACCTTCATGTTTCAGGAGACCACGCTGCATCTGTTCCAACAGCATGACTTTACAGTAGAATTCAAATTCAAAATGAGCTCATATTTTTTTAAAAATGCTTCATTTTCTTAGTTTAAACACTCAAAGTTGTACTGTGAAGAGAATATGAGTTTGTGACATTTGTAAATCAGTAAACAGTCCCATCGTCTTTGGAATCAGGTCCTTATCATCCTTATCAGGACACTGATGAACCACAATAATAATAGTAATAATCATGATGATGATGATGATGATGCACTCCCAGGCTCTGTATAAGCCCCATCTCAACCAGTGTTATTACTGGATTAAGAGGCGTCGGCACAAGAAGCAATGGGAAACAACAGAAAGTCAATAAGATTCAGCGACTTCAAGGTCAAAATAACCGATGAGAGAAACCAGGTGAGCAGAGGAAGTGATCAGCTGGTCCCTCATCGTTGCTGGACTTGCCAGGATGTGGTTGCCTAGGTAACCCTCTAACCTATTTAACACCTCCTCATATGTCTGTCAACAGCTTCTTAATCGCTCGCCACCCGTTAACTTCACATTGCCATCATTCACTCGTCACTGACTCTCTGTGCTCTGGTCAGCACGTCACTGTAAACCTGCTGCACATTTACAGCATTACATTTAGTACTGCACGTACTGCACTACATTAACCTACAGTACTCTTTTACACATAGAGTTTACTGCAGTACTTTTGCTGTAGTACATTTACTGAATACTAACAGTGAAGTCCTGTAACACAGTGAGGACCTCACAAGGTAAAACTTTTACAATGGTTCTCAAAAGGATATATTTACAAGAACACACACACACACACACAGACACGCACACACACACACATGCACACACACACACACACACACACACACACAGTCTACCTGTAGCTCTTTGGGGGTCCGTGACCTTCGAGCAGGAACTCCTGAACGTTCTGCAGAAACAAACAAACAAACAAGAAGAAGGTTGTTCGTTTTTCTTCTTCTTTGTCTTTTATTTTGGATTCCAGCTGCACCAAAATTTTATTTCATAAACTGAAATAATCCTGCTGAAAACATCTTTTCATGTAAAACGTCTCCTCGGTATGAGAGTTATCTGAAGGCCATGTTTTTCTCTGTCGTCCTCACAGCAGAGATTAAAACCTCGTCAACGATGATGAAAGGATCTGATTTCAAACCCACACCAGCAGCGAGCGCATCTCTTACTTCTTACTCTGTGATCTCCACTCAAAGCTCATTGGTTCCTGCTTTTAAAGATGAGCTTTGCCATTCGGGCCGATGTGATTCCTTCTCCTACAAACAATGACTGTGAATGAAACTATTTTCTAAAGTGTGGTTGTATCGTGACGTCTGAAAGCTGAAAAGTTTTACCTCCACAAAGCTCAGCAGTTTTCCCGTTGACATCTCGAAACCCTTTTTGGCCGCCTCGCTCTTCCGTAGCTGACACTCCAGGATGGCCGCTCTCTTCTTCAGCTCGTCCGACTCCTCCTGACATCAAAGCAAAAACATTCTTGTATTTATGATCTTCGCCTCCAGCGTCCAGCTATTTATTCCTCACGTTTGCATCTCCACATTTTTTATGCTAAACTCTAATGGAGTTTATTTATCTCGCGTTGGCCTGCGTTCATCCTCTGCATGTCTCTTTGCTCTGATTGGTCGATTTCTGGAAGTCGGTAGAGCACCATCTTTTCCGAAGTGACCCGTGTAGAGGACTGATTCCATTTGGGGACACGTCATGTCTCGCACACTTCCTGTTTCACATCTCGTCTTTTAAAGAAAGTCGTCCTCACTTCCTGCCCACAGTTTTTCCCACTGTGATTACCTGCTGAGTTATCCTCACCCCCCCTCAGGTGTCACTGCTTCCTCTCTGTCTGTTTAAATACTTTTGCATCAAGCTTTGCTTCAGTAAAAGAAAAAGCTCATTTTTGTTTCTGCTTTTCTGAGTAAAACCGGCAGTTACACGTCCAACCTTTTCAGTTTCCTTTCTCTGTGCTTTTAAAACAATCATTTAAATATGTTAAATTAAAAGCAGTGGAGCTGGCGACCCTGTAACAGGTCATTTAACTGTAAATTAGTGTTCGATGAACTGGTTCACGGAGACTAAAGCAGAGACCACAAACACTGACAGGAGCCAAAGAGGCCAAACATCTTACAAAAGGCTCGTTTCCTGTGCTTGTCTTTGGTGTGTGAGGAGTAAAAGCTGTTAATGAAAAGGAGGAGTGTTTGCATGCAGTCGAGCTCTGGGAGGCTTGGCGTTTGGACAAAAGCTCTTTGTTTCCAGCGTGAGCGCTTTTGTTTCTTTCTGCAGATTTTTGTTTTGTGGCTCAGAGAAACAATGCTGAGCGGATTTCAGCAAAACCTACGTCTGTCACCAAATACACCTGACCCACATTCAGGCCTGAAGACGAAACCAGGACCTGGAGGGGGAGCAGCAACAACCAGGCAACAAAAAGCCTGTATTTTTAATATTCCCCCTTCATTGTTCCCGTGTTGAGAGACAGAAGCTCAGGCTGCAAACATGCTGCACCAAAGTAATTTAAAAACCATTACATGACAGAACGGTTGCTGTTTTTTCACTATCACCATAGAAATGTTTGATTTTATGATGACTACGACGATCTTTGTAGTCTTGGGTCGATGGGTTTGATTGGTGGATGGTTGGACGGTGCAGTCAGCTGCCTTCCTGCTTCCTCATCCGTCCTGTTTTATAACTGTCACAAATAACTGAAGCTGAAAAAAGTTTCACACATATTCTAGAGAAATGAAAGCACCAAGCTGACCGGGACTCTGCAGTAATCGGACTGTCAGAGAGCGGCTCTGCTTGGTTCCTACCATGAACTGATCCATGTGGTGTGTCACCTTGTTGGCTGATGCCTGGTGCTCCATCCTCTGAGTCTTCAGCTCTGCGATCTCAGCCTCCAGCAGGTGGATCACCTCCTCGTAGTCCATCTCCATCCCTCTGGCCTGCTTCTGGGCCGCCTCGGCCAGCTGGATTCGAGTCCTCAGAGCTCGGCTCTCCTCCGCGCCGTGTTTCACTTCCTGTCAGAGAGGTGGCAGAGGGTGGAGGAAGAGGAGAGGGGCAGGATGGAGTACAAGAGACGGAGAAGATGAGGGATTACTCGGCAGAGTTTCAGTGATGCTTTCTGCTCAGTGCTTTGAGACCCTCACGAAGCTTCCCAGGTGCTCGTGTCATGATTTGGATGGTGTCAGGATGAGTTAGCGTGATGAGGCTCTTTGCTGTGGCCTCGGGGACGTTTCTCTGAATCAGCAGGCTGTGCAGTCGAGTCCCAGCAGGCCTGTCAGCGCTCAGCATACTTCTGTCTGTGATAAGGTTACCTACGGTTGGAGAGCAGCATTATCATCTAAAAAATAAAATAAACCTCCGTCTGGTGACAAAGATCGATCAAACTGTCGATGAACGCTCACAGGACTAAACCTTTATCTTGATTTTTACTAGCAGCTGACACCATGAACTGATCAGGAAAATGTGAAAGAGGTGAGCAGGGAGTTTCTCATAGACTTTAACCCCATCGTTAGAAATAATGCAGGTTTGAGGCACGTGATCATCAGCTTCACTTTGAGATCTGTAGGCTGCACCCAACATCCAAAACCCATGAAATCCAAGTAAACTAGCAGTGAACAGGAGAACGACGGAAACTCTGAAACAGGAAAGACGTCTCAGAAAGTCGGACTAAAGGACCAGATGAAGTCGAGACAGAATGAGGAGCAGAAAAATGGTTTTAATTGACTTTAATGTGCACTCATTTGTATAAAAGTGACTCATTTGTATAAAACCTCTAATCATTTAAAACAACACTGACACTTATAAATTTTCCATATATGCAGTTTATGAGATGCTAATGTTAGTTTTGCTTAATAAGAAACAGACGAGCAAAGGAACATGTTAAACACGAGTGGTTTAAAATAATGAACTGATCATAGAAAGTTCAATTCATTTTATTTATTTCACAACAACAGTCGGCTCAGGGCGCTCTTTAATGTAAAGACCCTACAGTAATACAGACAATCAGACAACCCCTGTGAACAAGCACTTGGCGATAGTGGGAAGGAAAAACTCCCTTTGAACAGGAAGAATCCTCCAGCAGAACCAGGCAAGAAAGCAGTCCTACATATTTGTTTAGTAAGTGCCCTGAAGGACATATCCTGGTCACGGTCCCTCTCAGTGTTACCGGAGGCCGAGGTCATACTCCCCAGAGTCAGCAAAGTCTGCCAGCCGTCAGCATCAGTAGACGTCATCCTCTGAGGACCTGAGGACCACCTCTGAGGAATACTATTATAAAATTTCATGACTGTGCGTTGATCAGGTGATATCTCAGTGAGCACTGCAGTCGCTGTTAAGACTCAGACGTCTCTGCAGTCACACCGTCAGCATGAGATGAGTAATGCTTGAGCTAAAAATAAAAAGTAAGTCAGGTCATCGTCGCTTTTTGGCAGGTTGTTTTTGTTGGTGGTGTTTTTCTTGGAATGAGCTCTTACTGTTTGGTTGTGTGCTTTAAGAGCGAGGTTGGGCTCGACTGACTGGCTGGCGCTCTCTTACATAACAACGCTGGAACAAAAACAAGACACAGGGCTTACTTCATGTCCTCGTGTCACTCCTGGCTGATTATTTTTCAGCTGAACTACAGAACGTAGGCACTGTGCCCGATCTGAACTCTGCAAAAACCACAAAGCCAGATTCAGTCAGGTGAAAGTGAAGAAGGCTGGGCTCTGTGGACCAGCGGCACTTTACACACAACACACACCTTTCACCAGCTCAGAGTGAGGCCGACATGCTGCGCTGCAAACAAACATTTTTACTTCTGTGTCAATCAGAGTGTGAACGACAGCCGTGCAACAATGAGTCACCGATGTTTCTAAACCTGTTTGTTTCTCCACAGAGGCGAAGCACAACGAATGCTGCCTCCATTTTAGTCATATTTCAGCTGCACCTGGCAGCTTTTCATTCACAGTGACGCCTTCTATGAAGTGCAGCAGCCTGAACTCTTCTTCCACTTATCCATCTGCAAGGGAGATCACCTCCTGCAGCTCTAAGAGGAAGATACGAGGAAGAGCTCCCAGACCAGCTAAAGGACATCATTTCCTGCCCCAAGGCCTCAGAACAGTTGGACATGTCCCAAACACCACACCAACGAGGCACCCGGGAGGAACCCTGGTCTTTACAAGAAGGGTGAGTCCCAGAAATCCAAGCTAATCTCCCTTTGTAGAGTCCGGACATCCTTCAGAGGAAGCTTGTATGTCACTGCTCTCAGCTCGTTGCTATAGGTGCAGAGTCAGCAGACGTCACCCCAACACTCTCCCAAGACCCCGAGACACTTAAACTCCTTTAGTTTAAGCAGGAACCGTTGCCAGAGTGAGCGCTCCACCTCTTCATTCTGACCACTGTGGCCTCAGACTTGGATGAAAACCATGAGAAATTTGGAGCTCCTTGTTCGATAAAGCCAACGAGAACACGTCACTACGTCACTACTCAAACTATGTAGATGCACAAAAGCACTACAGGTCAGAGGGAAATATGTGCTGGTATAAAGGCCCAGCTGGGCTTTGACCCCATGTGATCTTAATGCAGAGGGAGAGCCAGTCTGTACCGTGGAGGTTATGTAACTCTCAGGGCAGTGAAACAGACACCAGCAATAATTAGACACTCATAACTGGAAGCAACCACTCCCAGTACAGTTGGCACACTGGCAGCCAGTAACTGTAAACCCTATTTGTGATGAAATAAACATCACACGGTAAACTGATCTTTGGTGGCACTAACAGATCGGAGTGAACGCTGAGCTTTGTCACAACACTGCACGATTTCAACGGGGAGCATGCAGGACACCACGGGGGGCCCAAAACTCCCCCTGATGTAAAGATACTGATGCAGGCAAGAAAGAAATATATTCATCTGCTATAATGAGAACAAATTACCTGTAACTGAGGGTTTTTACTCAGCTCTGAGCCACTGACATTACACACACACACACACACACACACACACACACACTCGAGGCAAAGAGGAAGCAGACTGGGGAGAATTTGGCAGCTCTCATCCTCCTGCTGCGACATCATATGCAGTGGAAGCTAACAGAACACACATGGAGCAAACGCAAAATACGATGATTTATGAACAAGATTCGGAAATGCTGGAGACACACACACACACACACACACACACACACACACACACACACACACACACACACACACACACACACACACACACACACACACACACACACACACACACACACGCACATGCACACACAGAGTGAGTGTCATCCATCTGTTACCTCCATTTTTCCTCGAGGGCATGCATGCACTAACAATCTACAAACCACCGTTTTAAAAATGAGGTTTTATGTTCATGTCCAGCACCCCAGCTCTGTGGGGACCAATCTCAGGTTTTAACCTTTGGAGTGAGGACATTTATGGAAAGTAGGGACATTAAACAAATGTAATAATTTGGTTTTTTGAGTTGAATGGGGAAAGTTTTGGGAAAAAAACATTTTTTGGAAACTTTGAAAAAATGTCTTACTGGGAGACTTCAATGCTTATGTGGGCAACAACAGACCTGGAGGGGCGTGATTGGGAGGAATGGCCTCCCAGATCTGAAACCGAGTGGTGTTCTGTTACTGGACTTCTGTGCAAACCACAGTTTGTCCATACAAAACACCATGTTCAAACATAAAGGTGTCCAGAAGTGCACGTGGCACCAGGACACTCTAGGCAGCAGGTCAATTTTGTGATCATATCATCAGATCTGATTGCTATGCAAGGTGCCTAAACACATAAGCACCTTTCCCATAAGTACCGACTCGGATCGACTCACCATGACTCGACTCAGATCGAGTGATTTTCCATTGTGTGCAAAACGAATGCTACAACAAAGGTGGCCACTGAGGCAAGAATATACCTGCTGCTCAGCCTGTGGCTTTTCGCCAGACTTGGGGACCACAGCGTCGTTTCTTGGAGCCGTTTCCCTTGCCAGGTTTCAAAAATGGCAGTTTTGATTTTCATGAACGAGATGCTCTCATGACATATTGAGTGACCCCACTGGTACATGCAGGGCTGGGTTACCTTGTTGGACTTTGGAGGCAGCCAATAGGTGCCGGCATGGCTCTGGATGTTTTAGGGCTGTACTGGTTGACACGCCTCTACAATGTTGCGTGGAGATCAGGAGCAGTACCTCTGAATTGGCAGACTGGGATGGTCTTTAAGAAGTGGGACTGGATTGTGTGTTCCAGCTATAGGGGGATCATACTCCTCAGCTTCCCTGGGAGAGTCTATGCCAGGATGCTGGATAGTCTGACTCTCCGAGGTGCTTCGGGAGTACGGGGTGTCCTTATACAGCTGTTGTAAGAGCTGGATCTGCATAGCCGGCAATAACTCGAACTCGTTCCTGGTGGGTGTTGAACTCCACCAGGCCTTCCCTTTGTCACCGATTCTGTTCATAATTTGTATGGACAGAATTTTTAGCCGTAGCCATGTGGAGGAAGGCTTCCACTTGGTCGGTGTCAGAATCTCGTCTCTGCTTTTCGCAGATAATGTGGTTCTGTTGCCTTCATCAGGTGGTGGCCTCCAGCTTGCACTGGAGCGGATCGCAGCCGAGTGTAAAGCTGTGGGAATGAGAATCAGCACCTCCAAGTCTGAGGCCCCGGGCAGACCCAGGGCAGGAGAGATTAAATCTCGGCTGGCCTGGAAATGCCTTGGTGTTGGAGGAGGAGGTTGCCTGATGAGAGGGTTGTCTGGGCCTCGTGAACCGGCTCCGGACAAGAGGAAAAAATTGGATAGATGGATGGAATGATGGAAACAACTTGAGGAAAGATCTTTTTTTGCAAAATAGCAGTTTTTGGACACAGGACTTTCACTCAGTTTCACCAACGATTGTTATTATTTCTGCATTTAAACTGATTGAGGAGCTTTAGGAGGTTTTGAGGTTCAAGTCCACCTTTTTGCAATCTTAAGTACATTACAAGGGAGACTTCTTCCACCTGCCACTCCTTCTATGCAGTATATGAATAGTTGCCTAAAATGTTACGAGAGTGATGACTTTAAACTTTCTCACGACTGCAAAGGTCATGTACATCGACTTAATTTAGCACATTACCTTTACACAGGAGCTTCCAGGACTGAAATATAAACCCAACATGGAATTACCCAGAAAACTGCAGTTCCTTGGATGGCCAATTGAGTCTCCAACAACCCAGAGAGCAAGTGTCGGTCCACACTCACCTCTAAATATGGTCCAGATAACAACACTATGACAGCCAAAATGCTAACGAGACCAAAACCAGTGGGTGATGTCATGGTGAATAAATCCATCTTTTATATACAGGCCATGCTTCACTCGCTGCCCTCATCATAAAGAACATAATTACTGGGTTTTCTTTAACTAGGTTTTCTTTAAATGACACCAGGGTCCATCCGAAGTATAATAACGTCGCTGTGCATGAATTTACTTGTTTAATAATGGAGTCCAACATTAATGCAAGTCTTTACTTTGTGCCTCTGGAGGACATCATTTACTGTAATTTGTGCTGCACAGTAGCGCGACACGCTGTCCAACAACAGGACATTAAAGTCTGACCATCAGAGCAGAGTGGCTCAGAACTGGGACACACTCACGGGTAAAATTAGACTCCTGGATGATTTCCAGTGTAGAGTGTCCACTGAGTGTGGAGATGAGGTGTGTGTGTGTGTGTGTGTGTGTGTGTGTGTGTGTGTGTGTGTGTGTGTGTGTGGTTCTGTGTGTGTTTGCGTGTGTTTGTGTGTGTGTGTCTGTGTGTGTGTGTGTGGCTCTGTGTGTGTTTGCGTGTGTTTGCGTGTGTGTGCCTGTGTGTGTTTGCGTGTGTTTGTGTGTGTGTGGTGTATGGTTGGGTAACTAATGGATCCCAGCGTGAGCTCTCTTCCCTCCAGCTGTGGCTTCAGGGGGGCCCGAGGGGCTCTGAGAGGCCCCCTGTCTTAAAGGCTGACTTCCATCTCTAATGAAGGAGCATGTCAGCCCGCTCTCCTGCGCCCGCCTGCTCGCTCTCCAGAAAAGGCAGCATAATGGAAGAAAAATCCCTCGCTGTGCACAAGCTGTACAGCCTGGCAGTGCGAGGCGGAACAAAAGAGCAGCGGCCGGTCCCGCTTCTGCCCAGACGAAAGGTTTTTGTGCTCCCTGACAAACGACACTCACATTTGCACCGACGGCTGCTTCCTGCTTTGTTTGACGGTTATGTAATAATAACATAACGTCTCCATCTCGAAGCTGGAGGCTGCACTGAAAGCTGCGGCAGAGCCGGTAAAATGCCAAAGACAAAGGATATTAAAAGCACTTCAGCTTATTCAGGAGCACCAACGACTCACACCTCCAACGACTTTTACTGAAAAGCAAACACAGTGTCCGAAACAGGCTGAACCTGGATCAGATTATAATAATGCAAACACAGTGTGAGTGTGGAAGGCTAAGTGACTCCAGCCTGAAAACTTGATCAAATCCTCCGTCAGAGGATTAAAGGCTGTCAGCTTAACTCACCTGTGCAGGTTTGTTAAATATGCAGGCAGCGCTGAAGCTGACAGTCGGCCGGCTGTGATCTGCGCCCTGATGTGACTCAGGACATGTCTGAGCAGCTAATGTTGCTTAAACCCTGTTTTTATACCAGGACAGATGACAGAGACGTAAAGTAGACTTTAGAATATTTTAATGTGTTTTTAGAGTTTGTGAGTCGATACAGTGCCTCTGAACCTGAGTGCCTGGTTTTGAGGCTGAGGTGCACACTGAAGGGGCTCAAATGGATATTTTGAAAATATGTTGATAAAAGTTAATACTTTAGTCCTGCATTCCTTGTGATGGTCAGCAGGGGGCGTTTCCAATGGTGGATATTCATTAGCATGGCCAAAGTTTCTAATAATGAAGCCACTGGATGAACAGCCTGCTCTGACACTCAGTTCCACACAGTTTTTTCTACTCTTTAACTGTATGATGTCATAGATGGGAGATATACCGAGATCCGCCTTTTGGTTGCAATGGGCGGAACTAAAACAACCTGTTTCAGACACAGGATGAACTGAGGGACCAAGGCCCAGAATCACATAAAGAAGGATTATTCTGAACTGTGAGTCATGCAAAGCTGCTCTGGCAAAATCCAAGAAAAACAAGATTTCACTATGAAAAAGCAAAGAATAGAAAAAGTCCAATGTCTGCAAACCTGCACTCTGCAAGAAGCTAAAGGAGCGACTTCAGAGCAGGAAGTGAACACTTGGGTCTGCGTCCTCCTCATTTCTGCTCCTCGGGTCTGAGACTCAGGAAGGAAACGCCCCGTCGGCCTTTGTTGTTATGGTGAACTTGTCGGCTAAATGTAGATATTGATCGATTTATGCAACCGAGCGGGAGCGAGAGAGGCCGAGACCCTTCAGCTCTGAATCACAACAAACACAACGCAGGGAGGAGGAGGAGGAGGAGGAGGAGGCGGAGCTATTCTAGAGCCCAAAATAAAAAAAGGTTCAACACGGGGCTCATGGTCCTCCCACACACACACACACACACACACACACACACACACACACACACAGTTTGGTTTGAAGCTCTTTATAATCACACCTGCAGGTCTGTGTGTGTGTATGAAGGCCTCCACCTGCTGATCTCTTTTAAAAGAAGCACCTCATCTCACACACACTCCTGACTCCAGCATCCATCACAGTTTTCCTGTGGAGGCTAAGCCCCCCCCCCACAGCCACTGACCAACACATGACCTGTGTATCACTTCCTGTTTTCACACATGTGCACAGGTTGGATGAGTGCAGCAGGTGCGACTCACCTGTTTGACCTTGCTGAGCTCCTCCTCCATCTGATGGTGGACTCTCTGAGACTCGACCAGCTGCTCCTGCAGATCAGGATGAACACGTTACAATATTTAATGAAGCCGACTTTTCTTTGGACATGACTGAATTCTACAAAATGACTCAGGTGTGAGTTTACCTGCAGCCTCTTGATTTCCCTCAGAGCCTCGATGTGCTCCTTCCTCAGCCGCTCCATCTCCTCCAGGTCCTCCGAGTCCGACAGTGACGGCTGTACGAACACACAAACACATCAGAAACATCTGGGACAGAAAATGTCTCGTTAGCATCTCGTTAGCGTCTCGTTAGCGTCCCTCAGGTGAGTGTCAGGCTGAAAGTGCCATAAATGATGAAGAGTAAGTGAAAGCAGCACGTGGAGGCTCGTGTGATGATGACATGAACATGTATCACGCCTGTATCCTCTCAGAGACGCAGCTGCTGCTGCTCTCAAGTCCATCGACCCTGTGTGACCCCATGTGACCCTGTGTGACCAGCACAGCACACGCTCTGCTGATAGGACCCTCCTGTTCAATGACAGCGTCCACAGTGGAGCGGACGTGGAGTCATTACGTGCTCCTGTTCACTTAAACCTGGATGATCCTCAGTCTGATTCATTCACTTTACTAAGATTCCACCTGCTGATTCCAGGTGATCTCAGAAAACCACACGCAGCAGCCTCATCATCACAGACTGGGCTGAAGGTCCCAGCATGCTCGGGCTGGTAGTTCAGCTCCACATCTGTGTGCTGAGCATCAAAAACATCTGGAACAAGCAGCAGAGCGGGACACTGGGAGCTGTTCTTAACTTCACTGTGGCTGTTAAAACAAGCCTGTGGTTCCTCTGACGTCCACCAGAGGCAGCAGCGAGTCAGTCCCCATAGACTCCCATATTAAAACTTTACAGCAGTGTTTGTTCTGTTGGAGACTTTTGGAGGAGCATTTTTAATGACATCATCTGATGACATCATCAATCATACTGTACTAACAGACTTATAAATATAGTGACTGCTCACCATGTCTGCGTTTTTTATTAGGGCCCGAGCACAAAAGTGCGAAGGCCCTATTGTATCTGCTCTGTTTCTTATTATTAGGGCCCGAGCACAAAAGTGCGAAGGCCCTATTGTATCTGCTCTGTTTCTTATTATTATTATTATTATTATTATTATTATTATTATTATTAGGGCCCGAGCACCGAGAGTGCGAAGGCCCTATTGTATCTGCTCTGTTTCTTATTATTATTATTATTATTATTATTATTATTATTATTATTATTATTATTATTATTATTATTTCGGCAAATGAATCGCCTTTTGAGGGCCTAAACATGCTCAAAAACTCATGAAATTTTGCACACGCATCAGGTCTGGTGAAAATTTACGTATTTTAATGTCCGTGAGACATGTCCAGGGAAAATTGGCTCAGTAGCGCCACCTAGAAAAATGAGAAACGCGAGCCCCGAGATGGGTATGACCTACATGTATAAAACTCGGAACACATATCTAACGTTCGGAGACGCACAAAAAGTCTATTATGGCCATGTCCTAAACCCAACAGGAAGTCCGCCATTTGGAAGTGAAGGTGACATTTTGGCTCTAATTTTGCCATTTCCATGCCTCGAACTTTTTCGAACTCCTCATTGGAATTTCATTGTACAAGCTTCATATTTGGTCAGTGTCAACTACACACCTGGGCCATGTTAAATTGCGGAGCTTTTGAGTTTTCGGGATACGGTGAGGCCGTGGCGCCACGGCGAATTTCGATGACTCGCCATGAAAATCTTATTGCCTCTCGTTCTGTCATACATTGTCCGACCTTGACCAAAGTGGACACATATGATAAGGCTCCACCCCTGAACATATTTCAACTGCCATATTTGACATCAGGGACAGCGCCACCTAGTGGGAACAGGAAATGTCATGTTTTACACTTTGGGGTACAGTATTGTAATGGGTGACATCTGCAGCCTCAAATTTCTCCAGGAAAGCCTTAAGGAGTTGGTCTTGGGTTACAGAGAAAACTGTGAGTTTTTGCTGAAGGGTGTGACCCCAGCAGCATGGCGAACATTGAGGTCTCGCCATGAAGAAACAAATTAGTGTAACTCAATGAAATCCAATGTGATCAGTACCAGATTTTACAGGGATGATGTCAGACCCGCCCTGAACAGATTGATATGCCCATTGTCAGGAATACGTAGAGCGCCACCTAGTGGCAACAGGAAATGTCATGTCTTTCATTTTGTTGTACTGATTTTCACAGGTTCATCGTGGCCACCTCAAAAGCGGTGAATATCACCATCAGTCCCTCTTGATGCTTCAGTGAGAAAATTGTGACTATAAACTGAACGGCGCACCCTGGTGGCAACGCAGTTCACCATGAAAGATGAAGTGGCTTTTGAGGGGCTTGAAAAGTTTAAAAGTCTTGAAATTTGGCGCACACCTCTAATGTGATGAGGGTTTTCTTTTATATGTTCATTTTCCTTGAACAGCGTTTAATGGCTCCACAGCGCCCCTACAAAATTTCAAAACAACAGCCCCTGCTCTGTGTTTTATGTATGAGTTTGAAACCTGGCAAGCTTATTGGAGATATCAAGATGTACAAAAAGTCTCTTGGAGCAATATCCCAAATCCAACAGGAAGTCAGCCATTTTAAAATTAATGTGTAAATTTGGCGACATTTTCCCCTCTTTTCAGGCCTCATACTTTGACGAACTCCTCCAAGGGATTTCATTAGATTTACGCGATCTCCTGTGTGTGGAATCTAAAGACCTTTGTGATGTTAAATTGCGAAGCTTTTACGCTCAGGGAAACGGGTGGTCATGGCGGCACGTGGAGTTTCAATCACCGCCAAAAGCAGTAACCTGCTGTCGCTCAAAAACACAATGTCCAATCTCTCCCAAAGGTCGCAGGCGTGATGGGACTCGAGCTCGGAAATGTTTGTTATGCCATTTGTCAGTAATGGTTAGAGCGCCACCTAGTGGGACGACTATATAATGGTTGAATGAGATGAAATTTTAGCTGGTGGTTAAATGCATGAATTCCATCAATGTGACATCAGATCGGAAGCGCTGGTTTTAGGTGTTGGGCTTGGCTCGACGCCGCTGGGGTGTGAGGGCCCTCATATCGCTGCTTGCAGCTTTAAGGGGCCCGAGCACAAAAGTGCGAAGGCCCTATTGTATCTGCTCTGTTTCTTATTATTATTATTATTATTATTATTATTATTATTATTATTATTATTATTATTATTATTATTATTATTATTATTATTTCGGCAAATGAATCGGCCTTTTGAGGGCCTAAACATGCTCGAAAACTCATGAAATTTTTTGCAGACTCGTCAGGTCTGGTGAAAATTTACGTATTTTAATGTCCGTAGACATGTCCAGGGAAAATTGGCTCAGTAGCGCCACCTAGAAAAATGAGAAACGCGAGCCCCGAGATGGGTATGACCTACATGTATAAAACTCGAACACATATCTAACGTTCGGAGACGCACATAAAAGTCTATTATGGCCATGTCCTAAACCCAACAGGAAGTCCGCCATTTGGAAGTGAAGGTGACATTTTGGCTCTAATTTTGCCATTTCCATGCCTCGAACTTTTGCGAACTCCTCATTGGAATTTCATCGCACAAGCTTCATATTTGGTCAGTCTCAACTACACACCTGGGCCATGTTAAATTGCGGAGCTTTTGAGTTTTCGGGTTACTGTGAGGTCGTGGCGCCACGGCTAATTTCGATGACTCGCCATGAAAATCTTATTGCCTCTCGTTCTGTCATACATTGTCCGACCTTGACCAAAGTGGACACATATGATAAGGCTCCACCCCTGAACATATTTCAACTGCCATATTTGACACCAGGGACAGCGCCACCTAGTGGGAACAGGAAATGTCATGTTTTACACTTTGGGGTACAGTATTGTAATGGGTGACATCTGCAGCCTCAAATTTCTCCAGGAAAGCCTTAAGGAGTTGGTCTTGGGTTACAGAGAAAACTGTGAGTTTTCGCTGAAGGGTGTGACCCCAGCAGCATGGCGAACATTGAGGTCTCGCCATGAAGAAACAAATTAGTGTAACTCAATGAAATCCAATCTGATCAGTACCAGATTTTACAGGGATGATGTCAGACCCGCCCTGAACAGATTGATATGCCCATTGTCAGGAATACGTAGAGCGCCACCTAGTGGCACCAGGAAATGTCATGTCTTTCATTTTGTTGTACTGATTTTCACAGGTTCATCGTGGCCACCTCAAAAGCGGTGAATATCACCATCAGTCCCTCTTGATGCTTCAGTGAGAAAATTGTGACTATAAACTGAACGGCGCACCCTGGTGGCAACGCAGTTCACCATGAAAGATGAAGTGGCTTTTGAGGGGCTTGAAAAGTTTAAAAAGTCTTGAAATTTGGCGCACACCTCTAATGTGATGAGGATTTCTTTTATATGTTCATTTTCCTTGAACAGCGCAAAATGGCTCCACAGCGCCCCCTACAAAATTTCAAAACAACAGCCCCTGCTCTGTGTTTTATGTATGAGTTTGAAACCTGGCAAGCTTATTGGAGATATGAAGATGTACAAAAAGTCTCTTGGAGCAATATCCCAAATCCAACAGGAAGTCAGCCATTTTAAAATTAATGTGTAAATTTGGCGACATTTTCCCTCTTTTCAGGCCTCATACTTTGACGAACTCCTCCAAGGGATTTCATTAGATTTACACGATCTCCTGTGTGTGGAATCTAAAGACCTTTGTGATGTTAAATTGCGAAGCTTTTTACGTTCAGGGAAACGGGTGGTCATGGCGGCACGTGGAGTTTCAATCACCGCCAAAAGCAGTAACCTGCTGTCGCTCAAAAACACAATGTCCAATCTCTCCCAAAGGTCGCAGGCGTGATGAGACTCGAGCTCGGAAATGTTTGTTATGCCATTTGTCAGTAATGGTTAGAGCGCCACCTAGTGGGACGACTATAATAATGGTTGAATGAGATGAAATTTTAGCTGGTGGTTAAATGCATGAATTCCATCAATGTGACATCAGATCGGAAGCGCTGGTTTTAGGTGTTGGGCTTGGCTCGACGCCGGGGTGCGAGGGCCCTCATATCGCTGCTTGCAGCTTTATTATTATTATTATTATTATTATTATTTCGGCATTATTATGAATCGGCAAATGAATCGGCCTTTGAGGGCCTAAACATGCTCGAAAACTCATGAAATTTTGCAGACGCGTCAGGTCTGGTGAAAATTTACGTATTTTAATGTCCGTGAGACATGTCCAGGGAAAATTGGCTCAGTAGCGCCACCTAGAAAATGAGAAACGCGAGCCCCCGAGATGGGTATGACCTACATGTATAAAACTCGAACACATATCTAACGTTCGGAGACGCACAAAAAAGTCTATTATGGCCATGTCCTAAACCCAACAGGAAGTCCGCCATTTGGAAGTGAAGGTGACATTTGGCTCTAATTTTGCCATTTCCATGCCTCGAACTTTTGCGAACTCCTCATTGGAATTTCATCGTACAAGCTTCATATTTGGTCAGTCTCAACTACACACCTGGGCCATGTTAAATTGCGGAGCTTTTGAGTTTTCGGGTTACTGTGAGGCCGTGGCGCCACGGCGAATTTCGATGACTCGCCATGAAAATCTTATTGCCTCTCGTTCTGTCATACATTGTCCGACCTTGACCAAAGTGGACACATATGATAAGGCTCCACCCCTGAACATATTTCAACTGCCATATTTGACATCAGGGACAGCGCCACCTAGTGGGAACAGGAAATGTCATGTTTTACACTTTGGGGTACAGTATTGTAATGGGTGACATCTGCAGCCTCAAATTTCTCCAGGAAAGCCTTAAGGAGTTGGTCTTGGGTTACAGAGAAAACTGTGAGTTTTTCGCTGAAGGGTGTGACCCCAGCTGCATGGCTTAACATTGAGGTCTCGCCATGAAGAAACAAATTAGTGTAACTCAATGAAATCCAATCTGATCAGTACCAGATTTTACAGGGATGATGTCAGACCCGCCCTGAACAGATTGATATGCCCATTGTCAGGAATACGTAGAGCGCCACCTAGTGGCAACAGGAAATGTCATGTCTTTCATTTTGTTGTACTGATTTTCACAGGTTCATCATGGCCACCTCAAAAGCGGTGAATATTAACATCAGTCCCTCGTGATGCTTCAGTGAGAAAATTGTGACTTTAAACTGAACGGCGCACCCTGGTGGCATCGCGGTTCACCATGACCAATGAAGTGGCTTTTGAGGGGCTTGGAAAGTTTAAAAGTCTTGAAAATTGGCGCACACCTCTAATGTGATGAGGATTTCTTTTTATATGTTCATTTTCCTTGAACAGCGCAAAATGGCTCCACAGCGCCCCCTACAAAATTTCAAAACAACAGCCCCTGCTCTGTGTTTTATGTATGAGGTTGAAACCTGGCAAGCTTATTGGAGATATCAAGATGTACAAAAAGTCTCTTGGAGCAATATCCCAAATCCAACAGGAAGTCAGCCATTTTAAAATCAATGTGTAAATTTGGCGACATTTTCCCTCTTTTCAGGCCTCATACTTTGACGAACTCCTCCAAGGGATTTCATTAGATTTACGCGATCTCCTGTGTGTGGAATCTAAAGACCTTGGTGATGTTAAATTGCGAAGCTTTTACGTTCAGGGAAACGGGTGGTCATGGCGGCACGTGGAGTTTCAATCACCGCCAAAAGCAGTAACCTGCTGTCGCTCAAAAAACACAATGTCCAATCTCTCCCAAAGGTCGCAGGCGTGATGAGACTCGAGCTCGGAAATGTTTGTTATGCCATTTGTCAGTAATGGTTAGAGCGCCACCTAGTGGGACGACTATAATAATGGTTGAATGAGATGAAATTTTAGCTGGTGGTTAAATGCATGAATTCCATCAATGTGACATGAGATCGGAAGCGCTGGTTTTAGGTGTTGGGCTTGGCTCGACGCCAAAAAGCGAGGGCCCTCATATCGCTGCTTGCAGCTTTAATTAGGGCCCGAGCACAAAAGTGCGAAGGCCCTATTGTATCTGCTCTGTTTCTTATTATTATTATTATTATTATTATTATTATTATTATTATTATTATTATTATTATTATTTCGGCAAATGAATCGGCCTTTTGAGGGCCTAAACATGCTCGAAAACTCATGAAATTTTGCAGACGCGCCAGGTCTGGTGAAAATTTACGTATTTTAATGTCCGTAGACATGTCCAGGGAAAATTGGCTCAGTAGCGCCACCTAGAAAAATGAGAAACGCGAGCCCCGAGATGGGTATGACCTACATGTATAAAACTCGAACACATATCTAGCGTTCGAGACGCACATAAAAGTCTATTATGGCCATGTCCTAAACCCAACAGGAAGTCCGCCATTTGGAAGTGAAGTTGACATTTTGGCTCTAATTTTGCCATTTCCATGCCTCGAACTTTTGCGAACTCCTCATTGGAATTTCATCGTCCAAGCTTCATATTTGGTCAGTGTCAACTACACACCTGGGCCATGTTAAATTGCGGAGGTTTTGAGTTTTCGGGTTACTGTGAGGCCGTGGCGCCACGGCGAATTTCGATGACTCGCCATGAAAATCTTATTGCCTCTCGTTCTGTCATACATTGTCCGACCTTGACCAAAGTGGACACATATGATAAGGCTCCACCCCTGAACATATTTCAACTGCCATATTTGACACCAGGGACAGCGCCACCTAGTGGGAACAGGAAATGTCATGTTTTACACTTTGGGGTACAGTATTGTAATGGGTGACATCTGCAGCCTCAAATTTCTCCAGGAAAGCCTTAAGGAGTTGGTCTTGGGTTACAGAAAACTGTGAGTTTTCGCTGAAGGGTGTGACCCCAGCAGCATGGCGAACATTGAGGTCTCGCCATGAAGAAACAAATTAGTGTAACTCAATGAAATCCAATCTGATCAGTACCAGATTTTACAGGGATGATGTCAGACCCGCCCTGAACAGATTGATATGCCCATTGTCAGGAATACGTAGAGCGCCACCTAGTGGCACCAGGAAATGTCATGTCTTTCATTTTGTTGTACTGATTTTCACAGGTTCATCGTGGCCACCTCAAAAGCGGTGAATATCACCATCAGTCCCTCTTGATGCTTCAGTGAGAAAATTGTGACTATAAACTGAACGGCGCACCCTGGTGGCAGCGCAGTTCACCATGAAAGATGAAGTGGCTTTTGAGGGACTTGAAAAGTTTAAAAAGTCTTGAAATTTGGCGCACACCTCTAATGTGATGAGGATTTCTTTTATATGTTCATTTTCCTTGAACAGCGCAAAATGGCTCCACAGCGCCCCCTACAAAATTTCAAAACAACAGCCCCTGCTCTGTGTTTTATGTATGAGTTTGAAACCTGGCAAGCTTATTGGAGATATCAAGATGTACAAAAAGTCTCTTGGAGCAATATCCCAAATCCAACAGGAAGTCAGCCATTTTAAAATTAATGTGTAAATTTGGCGACATTTTCCCTCTTTTCAGGCCTCATACTTTGACGAACTCCTCCAAGGGATTTCATTAGATTTACGCGATCTCCTGTGTGTGGAATCTAAAGACCTTTGTGATGTTAAATTGCGAAGCTTTTACGTTCAGGGAAACGGGGTGGTCATGGCGGCACGTGGAGTTTCACTCACTCGCCAAAAAGCAGTAACCTGCTGTCGCTCAAAAACACAATGTCCAATCTCTCCCAAAGTTCGCAGGCGTGATGAGACTCGAGCTCGGAAATGTTTGTTATGCCATTTGTCAGCAATGGTTAGAGCGCCACCTAGTGGGACGACTATAATAATGGTTGAATGAGATGAAATTTTAGCTGGTGGTTAAATGCATGAATTCCATCAATGTGACATCAGATCGGAAGCGCTGGTTTTAGGTGTTGGGCTTGGCTCGACGCGGCCAAAAGCGAGAGGGCCCTCATATCGCTGCTTGCAGCTTTAATTAGGGCCCGAGCACAAAAGTGCGAAGGCCCTATTGTATCTGCTCCGTTTCTTATTATTATTATTATTATTATTATTATTCAGGCAAAACAAGGGCCTTTTGAGGGCCTAAACATGCTCAAAAACTCTTGAAATTTTGCACACATGCCAGGTCTGGTGAAAATTTTGTATTTTAATGGTTTTACATATGCCAATGGGCAATGGCTCTAGAGCGCCACCTATGCCTTGTTAAATGCAGCCCTACGAACACATCGTTTGAGCTACATGTATGAAATTTGGCACACATGTGTATCATGACAAGACGAACAAAAAGTCTGTTATGGCCATTGACGCTAAACCCAACAGGAAGTCCGCAATTTAGAAGTGAATGTGACATTTTGGCTCTAATTTTGCCATTTCCATGCCTCGAACTTTTTCGAACTCCTCATTGGAATTTCATTGTACAAGCTTCATATTTGGTCAGTGTCAACTACACACCTGGGCCATGTTAAATTGCGGAGCTTTTGAGTTTTCGGGATACGGTGTGCCTGGCCGTGGCGCCGTGGCGAATTTCGATGACTCGCCATGAAAATCTTGTTGCCTCTCGTTCTGTCATACATTGTCCGACCTTGACCAAAGTGGACACATATGATAAGGCTCCACCCCTGAACATATTTCAACTGCCATATTTGACATCAGGTACAGCGCCACCTAGTGGGAACAGGAAATGTCATGTTTTACACTTTGGGGTACAGTATTGTAATGGGTGACATCTGCAGCCTCAAATTTCTCCAGGAAAGCCTTAAGGAGTTGGTCTTGGGTTACAGTGAAAACTGTGAGTTTTCGCTGAAAGGGTGTGACCCCAGCAGCATGGCGAACATTGATGTCTCGCCATGAAGAAACAAATTAGTATAACTCAATGAACTCTAGTCTGATCAGTACCAGACTTTACAGGGATGATGTCAGATCCGCCCTGAACAGAATGATATGCCCATTGTCAGGAATAGGTAGAGCGCCTCCTAGTGGCACCAGGAAATGCCATGGCTTTCATTTTCTTCTACTGATTTTCACAGGTTCATCGTGGCCACCTCAAAAGCGGTGAATATCACCATCAGTCCCTCATGATGCTTCAGTGAGAAAATTGTGAGTTTAAACTGAACGGCGCACCCTGGTGGCAACGCAGTTCACCATGAACACTGAAGTGGCTTTTAACGGGCTTGGAAACTTTAAAAAGTCTTGAAATTTGGCGCACACCTCCAATGTGATGAAGGCTTTGTTGTTATGTGATCATTTTCCTTGAATAGCGCAAAATGGCTCCACAGCGCCCCCTACAAAATTTCAAAACAACAGCCCCTGCTCTGTGTTTTATGTATGAGTTTGAAACCTGGCAAGCTTATTGGAGATATCAAGATGTACAAAAAAGTCTCTTGGAGCAATATCCCAAATCCAACAGGAAGTCAGCCATTTTAAAATTAATGTGTAAATTTGGCGACATTTTCCCTGTTTTCAGGCCTCATACTTTGACGAACTCCTCCAAGGGATTTCATTAGATTTACACGATCTCCTGTGTGTGGAATCTAAAGACCTTTGTGATGTTAAATTATGAAGCTTTTTACGTTCAGGGAAAGCGGGGTGGTCATGGCGGCACACGTGATTTCAATCACCGCCAAAAGCAGTAATCTGCTGTCGCTCAAAAACACAATGTCCAATCTCTCCCAAAGGTCGCAGGCGTGATGAGACTCGAGCTCGGAAATGTTTGTTATGCCTTTTGTCAGTAATGGTTACAGCGCCACCTAGTGGGACGACTATAATAATGGTTGAATGAGATGAAATTTTAGCTGGTGGTTAAATGCATGAATTCCATCAATGTGACATCAGATCGGAAGCGCTGGTTTTAGGTGTTGGGCTTGGCTCGACGCGTACCAAAAGTGCGAGGGCCCTCATATCGCTGCTTGCAGCTTTAATTATTATTATTATTATTATTATTTCGGCAAATGAATCGGCCTTTTGAGGGCCTAAACATGCTCGAAAACTCATGAAATTTTGCAGACGCGTCAGGTCTGGTGAAAATTTACGTATTTTAATGTCCGTGAGACATGTCCAGGGAAAATTGGCTCAGTAGCGCCACCTAGAAAAATGAGAAACGCGAGCCCCGAGATGGGTATGACCTACATGTATAAAACTCGAACACATATCTAACGTTCGGAGACGCACGTAAAAGTCTATTATGGCCATGTCCTAAACCCAACAGGAAGTCCGCCATTTGGAAGTGAAGGTGACATTTTGGCTCTAATTTTGCCATTTCCATGCCTCGAACTTTTGCGAACTCCTCATTGGAATTTCATCGTACAAGCTTCATATTTGGTCAGTGTCAACTACACCCCTGGGCCATGTTAAATTGCGGAGCTTTTGAGTTTTCGGGTTACTGTGAGGCCGTGGCGCCACGGCGAATTTCGATGACTCGCCATGAAAATCTTATTGCCTCTCGTTCTGTCATACATTGTCCGACCTTGACCAAAGTGGACACATATGATAAGGCTCCACCCCTGAACATATTTCAACTGCCATATTTGACACCAGGGACAGCGCCACCTAGTGGGAACAGGAAATGTCATGTTTTACACTTTGGGGTACAGTATTGTAATGGGTGACATCTGCAGCCTCAAATTTCTCCAGGAAAGCCTTAAGGAGTTGGTCTTGGGTTACAGAGAAAACTGTGAGTTTTCGCTGAAGGTGTGACCCCAGCAGCATGGCGAACATTGAGGTCTCGCCATGAAGAAACAAATTAGTGTAACTCAATGAAATCCAATCTGATCAGTACCAGATTTTACAGGGATGATGTCAGACCCGCCCTGAACAGATTGATATGCCCATTGTCAGGAATACGTAGAGCGCCACCTAGTGGCACCAGGAAATGTCATGTCTTTCATTTTGTTGTACTGATTTTCACAGGTTCATCGTGGCCACCTCAAAAGCGGTGAATATCACCATCAGTCCCTCTTCATGCTTCAGTGAGAAAATTGTGACTATAAACTGAACGGCGCACCCTGGTGGCAGCGCAGTTCACCATGAAAGATGAAGTGGCTTTTGAGGGGCTTGAAAAGTTTAAAAGTCTTGAAATTTGGCGCACACCTCTAATGTGATGAGGATTTCTTTTTATATGTTCATTTTCCTTGAACAGCGCAAAATGGCTCCACAGCGCCCCTACAAAATTTCAAAACAACAGCCCCTGCTCTGTGTTTTATGTATGAGTTTGAAACCTGGCAAGCTTATTGGAGATATCAAGATGTACAAAAAGTCTCTTGGAGCAATATCCCAAATCCAACAGGAAGTCAGCCATTTTAAAATTAAGGTGTAAATTTGGCGACATTTTCCCTCTTTTCAGGCCTCATGCTTTGACGAACTCCTCCAAGGGATTTCATTAGATTTACGCGATCTCCTGTGTGTGGAATCTAAAGACCTTTGTGATGTTAAATTGCGAAGCTTTTTACGTTCAGGGAAACGGGGTGGTCATGGCGGCACGTGGAGTTTCAATCACTCGCCAAAAAGCAGTAACCTGCTGTCGCTCAAAAACACAATGTCCAATCTCTCCCAAAGGTCGCAGGCGTGATGAGACTCGAGCTCGGAAATGTTTGTTATGCCATTTGTCAGTAATGGTTAGAGCGCCACCTAGTGGGACGACTATAATAATGGTTGAATGAGATGAAATTTTAGCTGGTGGTTAAATGCATGAATTCCATCAATGTGACATCAGATCGAAGCGCTGGTTTTAGGTGTTGGGCTTGGCTCGACGCGCCGGGGGTGCGAGGGCCCTCATATCGCTGCTTGCAGCTTTAATTATTATTATTATTATTATTATTATTATTATTATTATTATTATTAGGGCCCGAGCACCGAGAGTGCGAAGGCCCTATTGTATCTGCTCTGTTTCTTATTATTGGGGCCCGAGCACAAAAGTGCGAAAGGCCTATTGTATCTGCTCTGTTTCTTATTATTATTATTATTATTATTATTATTATTATTATTATTATTATTATTATTATTATTATTTTCGGCAAATGAATCGGCCTTTTGAGGGCCTAAACATGCTCGAAAACTCATGAAATTTTGCAGACGCAGCGTCAGGTCTGGTGAAAATTTACGTATTTTAATGTCCGTAGACATGTCCAGGGAAAATTGGCTCAGTAGCGCCACCTAGAAAAATGAGAAACGCGAGCCCCGAGATGGGTATGACCTACATGTATAAAACTCGGAACACATATCTAACGTTCGGAGACGCACACAAAAAGTCTATTATGGCCATGTCCTAAACCCAACAGGAAGTCCGCCATTTGGAAGTGAAGGTGACATTTTGGCTCTAATTTTGCCATTTCCATGCCTCGAACTTTTGCGAACTCCTCATTGGAATTTCATCGTACAAGCTTCATATTTGGTCAGTGTCAACTACACACCTGGGCCATGTTAAATTGCGGAGCTTTTGAGTTTTCGGGTTACTGTGAGGCCGTGGCGCCACGGCGAATTTCGATGACTCGCCATGAAAATCTTATTGCCGCTCGTTCTGTCATACATTGTCCGACCTTGACCAAAGTGGACACATATGATAAGGCTCACACCCTGAACATATTTCAACTGCCATATTTGACATCAGGGACAGCGCCACCTAGTGGGAACAGGAAATGTCATGTTTTACACTTTGGGGTACAGTATTGTAATGGGTGACATCTGCAGCCTCAAATTTCTCCAGGAAAGCCTTAAGGAGTTGGTCTTGGGTTACAGAGAAAACTGTGAGTTTTCGCTGAAGGGTGTGACCCCAGCAGCATGGCGAACATTGAGGTCTCGCCATGAAGAAACAAATTAGTGTAACTCAATGAAATCCAATCTGATCAGTACCAGATTTTACAGGGATGATGTCAGACCCGCCCTGAACAGATTGATATGCCCATTGTCAGGAATACGTAGAGCGCCACCTAGTGGCACCAGGAAATGTCATGTCTTTCATTTTGTTGTACTGATTTTCACAGGTTCATCGTGGCCACCTCAAAAGCGGTGAATATCACCATCAGTCCCTCTTGATGCTTCAGTGAGAAAATTGTGACTTTAAACTGAACGGCGCACCCTGGTGGCAACGCAGTTCACCATGAAAGATGAAGTGGCTTTTGAGGGGCTTGAAAAGTTTAAAAGTCTTGAAATTTGGCGCACACCTCTAATGTGATGAGGGATTTCTTTTTATATGTTCAGTTTCCTTGAACAGCGCAAAATGGCTCCACAGCGCCCCTACAAAATTTCAAAACAACAGCCCCTGCTCTGTGTTTTATGTATGAGTTTGAAACCTGGCAAGCTTATTGGAGATATCAAGATGTACAAAAAAGTCTCTTGGAGCAATATCCCAAATCCAACAGGAAGTCAGCCATTTTAAAATTAATGTGTAAATTTGGCGACATTTTCCCTCTTTTCAGGCCTCATGCTTTGACGAACTCCTCCAAGGGATTTCATTAGATTTACGCGATCTCCTGTGTGTGGAATCTAAAGACCTTTGTGATGTTAAATTGCGAAGCTTTTACGTTCAGGGAAGCGGGGTGGTCATGGCGGCACGTGGAGTTTCAATCACCGCCAAAAGCAGTAACCTGCTGTCGCTCAAAAACACAATGTCCAATCTCTCCCAAAGGTTGCAGGCGTGATGAGACTCGAGCTCGGAAATGTTTGTTATGCCATTTGTCAGTAATGGTTAGAGCGCCACCTAGTGGGACGACTATAATAATGGTTGAATGAGATGAAATTTTAGCTGGTGGTTAAATGCATGAATTCCATCAATGTGACATCAGATCAGAAGCGCTGGTTTTAGGTGTTGGGCTTGGCTCGACGTGCGGGGTCGCGAGGGCCCTCATATCGCTGCTTGCAGCTTTAATTATTATTATTATTATTATTATTATTATTATTATTATTATTATTATTATTATTATTATTATTATTTCGGCAAATGAATCGGCCTTTTGAGGGCCTAAACATGCTCGAAAACTCATGAAATTTTGCAGACGCGTCAGGTCTGGTGAAAATTACGTATTTTAATGTCCGTAGACATGTCCAGGGAAAATTGGCTCAGTAGCGCCACCTAGAAAAATGAGAAACTTGAGCCCCGAGATGGGTATGAGCTACATGTATAAAACTCGGAACACATATCTAACGTTTGGAGACGCACAAAAAGTCTATTATGGCCATGTCCTAAACCCAACAGGAAGTCCGCCATTTGGAAGTGAAGGTGACATTTTGGCTCTAATTTTGCCATTTCCATGCCTCGAACTTTGCGAACTCCTCATTGGAATTTCATCGTACAAGCTTCATATTTGGTCAGTGTCAACTACACACCTGGGCCATGTTAAATTGCGGAGCTTTGAGTTTTCGGGATACGGTGAGGCCGTGGCGCCACGGCGAATTTCGATGACTCGCCATGAAAATCTTATTGCCTCTCGTTCTGTCATACATTGTCCGACCTTGACCAAAGTGGACACATATGATAAGGCTCCACCCCTGAACATATTTCAACTGCCATATTTTACATCAGGGACAGCGCCACCTAGTGGGAACAGGAAATGTCATGTTTTACACTTTGGGGTACAGTATTGTAATGGGTGACATCTGCAGCCTCAAATTTCTCCAGGAAAGCCTTAAGGAGTTGGTCTTGGGTTACAGAGAAAACTGTGAGTTTTCGCTGAAGGGTGTGACCCCAGCAGCATGGCGAACATTGAGGTCTCGCCATGAAGAAACAAATTAGTGTAACTCAATGAAATCCAATCTGATCAGTACCAGATTTTACAGGGATGATGTCAGACCCGCCCTGAACAGATTGATATGCCCATTGTCAGGAATACGTAGAGCGCCACCTAGTGGCACCAGGAAATGTCATGTCTTTCATTTTGTTGTACTGATTTTCACAGGTTCATCGTGGCCACCTCAAAAGCGGTGAATATCACCATCAGTCCCTCTTGATGCTTCAGTGAGAAAATTGTGACTATAAACTGAACGGCGCACCCTGGTGGCAACGCAGTTCACCATGAAAAATGAAGTAGCTTTTAAGGGGCTTGGAAATTTTAAAAAGTCTTGGAATTTGGCCCAAACCTCCAATGTGATGAGGGCTTTGTTTTTATGTGATTATTTTCCTTGAATAGTGCAAAATGGCTCCACAGCGCCCCCTACAAAATTTCAAAACATCAGCCCCTGCTCTGTGTTTTATTTATAAGTCTGAAACCTGGTAAGCTTATGGAGGATATCAAGATGTACAAAAAAGTCTCTTGGAGCAATATCCCAAATCCAACAGGAAGTCAGCCATTTTAAAATTAAGGTGTAATTTTAGCCACTTTTTCGACTCTTTTCAGGCCTCATACTTTGACGAACTCCTCCAAGGGATTTCATCAGATTAACCCGATCTCCTGTGTGTGGAATCTAAAGACCTTTGTGATGTTAAATTGCGAAGCTTTTTACGTTCAGGGAAACGGGGTGGCCATGGCGGCACGTGGAGTTTCAATCACTCGCCAAAAAGCTGTAATCTGCTGTCACTCAAAAACACAATGTCCAATCTCTCCCAAAGATCGCAGGCATGATGAGACTCAAGGTCGGAAATGTTTGTTATCCCATTTGTCAATAATGGTTAGAGCGCCACCTAGTGGGACGACTATAATAATGGTTGAATGAGATGAAATTTTAGGTGGTGGTTCTAGGCATGATTTCCATCAATGTGACATCAGATCGGACGTGCTGGTTTGTAGGTGTTGGGCGTGGCCCGACGTGCCGGGGTGCGAGGGCCCTCATAACGCTGCTTGCAGCTTTAATTATTATTATTATTATTATTATTATTATTTCGGCAAATGAATCGGCCTTTTGAGGGCCTAAACATGCTCGAAAACTCATGAAATTTTGCAGACGCGTCAGGTCTGGTGAAAATTACGTATTTTAATATCCGTGAGACATGTCCAGGGAAAATTGGCTCAGTAGCGCCACCTAGAAAAATGAGAAAGCACGCAAGCCCCGAGATGGGTATGACCTACATGTATAAAACTCGGAACACATATCTAACGTTCGGAGACGCACATAAAAGTCTATTATGGCCATGTCCTAAACCCAACAGGAAGTCCGCCATTTGGAAGTGAAGGTGACATTTTGGCTCTAATTTTGCCATTTCCATGCCTCGAACTTTTGCGAACTCCTCATTGGAATTTCATCGTACAAGCTTCATATTTGGTCAGTGTCAACTACACACCTGGGCCATGTTAAATTGCGGAGCTTTTGAGTTTTCGGGTTACTGTGAGGCCGTGGCACCACGGCGAATTTCAATGACTCGCCATGAAAATCTTATTGCCTCTCGTTCTGTCATACATTGTCCGACCTTGACCAAAGTGGACACATATGATAAGGCTCCACCCTGAACATATTTCAACTGCCATATTTGACACCAGGGACAGCGCCACCTAGTGGGAACAGGAAATGTCATGTTTTACACTTTGGGGTACAGTATTGTAATGGGTGACATCTGCAGCCTCAAATTTCTCCAGGAAAGCCTTAAGGAGTTGGTCTTGGGTTACAGACAAAACTGTGAGTTTTCGCTGAAGGGTGTGACCCCAGCAGCATGGCGAACATTGAGGTCTCGCCATGAAGAAACAAATTAGTGTAACTCAATGAAATCCAATCTGATCAGTACCAGATTTTACAGGGATGATGTCAGACCCGCCCTGAACAGATTGATATGCCCATTGTCAGGAATACGTAGAGCGCCACCTAGTGGCACCAGGAAATGTCATGTCTTTCATTTTGTTGTACTGATTTTCACAGGTTCATCGTGGCCACCTCAAAAGCGGTGAATATCACCATCAGTCCCTCTTGATGCTTCAGTGAGAAAATTGTGACTATAAACTGAACGGCGCACCCTGGTGGCAACGCAGTTCACCATGAAAGATGAAGTGGCTTTTGAGGGGCTTGAAAAGTTTAAAAAGTCTTGAAATTTGGCGCACACCTCTAATGTGATGAGCGATTACTTTTTATATGTTCATTTTCCTTGAAGAGCGCAAAATGGCTCCACAGCGCCCCCTACAAAATTTCAAAACAACAGCCCCTGCTCTGTGTTTTATGTATGAGTTTGAAACCTGGCAAGCTTATTGGAGATATCAAGATGTACAAAAAGTCTCTTGGAGCAATATCCCAAATCCAACAGGAAGTCAGCCATTTTAAAATTAATGTGTAAATTTGGCGACATTTTCCCTCTTTTCAGGCCTCATACTTTGACGAACTCCTCCAAGGGATTTCATTAGATTTACGCGATCTCCTGTGTGTGGAATCTAAAGACCTTTGCGATGTTAAATTGCGAAGCTTTTTACGTTCAGGGAAACGGGGTGGTCATGGCGGCACGTGGAGTTTCAATCACTCGCCAAAAAGCAGTAACCTGCTGTCGCTCAAAAACACAATGTCCAATCTCTCCCAAAGTTCGCAGGCGTGATGAGACTCGAGCTCGGAAATGTTTGTTATGCCATTTGTCAGTAATGGTTACAGCGCCACCTAGTGGGACGACTATAATAATGGTTGAATGAGATGAAATTTTAGCTGGTGGTTAAATGCATGAATTCCATCAATGTGACATCAGATCGGAAGCGCTGGTTTTAGGTGTTGGGCTTGGCTCGACGCGCCGGGGGTGCGAGGGCCCTCATATCGCTGCTTGCAGCTTTAATTTTGTTTATAATCAACAAAGTAAAACTGGACTTTTAAATGCGACAGCTTTAAGGTCACTTTTTTTATTCTAATAACGAATAAAATGCCATCCATCCATTCGCTTCCGCTTATCCTTTTCAGGGTCGCGGGGGGCGCTGGAGCCTATCCCAGCTGTCATAGGGCGAGAGGCGGGGTACACCCTGGACAGGCCGCCAGTCTGTCGCAGGGCCAACACACAGGGACAAACAACCATTCACTCGCACATTCACACCTAGTGGCAATTTGGATTTTCCAATTAACCTATCCCCACAAGTTGCATGTCTTTGGACGGTGGGAGGAAGCCGGAGTACCCGGAGAGAACCCACGCAAACACGGGGAGAACATGCAAACTCCACACAGAAAGACCCCGGCCTGATGTCGGAATTGAACTCAGGACCTTCTTGCTGTGCGGCAACAGTGCTAACCACCGTGCCACCGTGCTGCCCAACGAATAAAATGAAATTATAAAAATAAACAGAAGCTTAGAAACGAGACTATAACATACTGTAATATTCGACATATCACTGTTTGCACTGCTGCATATACCTGCAGACATCCAGGAGGAGTCACTCCTCCTCTTTTCTATGAGTTTAAAGTAATCTACAGTAAAAAGGTGTTTTATAAAGCTCAGTAACTGTGTGACATCAGACGTGTGCGTTGTGCTGCACGCTCCTACCCTCGGGTCGCTGGGCGACTCCAGCAAGCTGAACAGGTCGTCGGACGTGAAGCGAGACCCGGGCTGGGTGACGCCCAGCTCCTCCAGCTGAGGCTTGAACAGCTCCTGGATCAGGCTCTCGAAGTCTGGGAACAGAAAACAGACACGAGCGCTCAGCAGGAGGCAGAACGCCGACCCGAGCCTGAATCTGCAACCACACCTTCTGTTTTTTAACAGTGAGATTAATGGATCGCCTCTTTGTGTGATGGTGGCGACCTGGCGGCTGCACAGAAGAAAAACCTGCTCAGAAGAACTTCACAGTCACATCCAGGACTTTTAACTGGACTCGTTCAGCTCGAGCACCGTCTGCACGGATGACTCGATCTCAGGTCACATCGGGAAACGCTCTGATTCTGAATCATTTCATGGAGGCTGTTTAACCTCAGTTCAAACAGCTTTTCTACGTTTCTACTCTGTCAGGCAGCAGACGAAGACATTTTATTTACTCTACTGAAGCTCTCTGCTTTCCTTCACTTTTTCAAACAAAGCAGAATAAAAGCTCTAAGTTAACACAAGTGAGCAGATAGTCTGCAAAGCTCGAGTCAAGTGAAGGGAAACTGGGAACAACACAGGTGAAACCGCCAAGGGTACAAAGGAGGAAAGGAGGCGAGTAAAGCTGAACGCAGGAGAAACAGAACTCCAGATAAAAACCTCAGAGCTGCGTTTAAAACCTTCAACTATGAAAAGAAACACGAGCTAAATACAAATAAAAGAAGATCAAGTACTTCAGTAAGTACTGCAAGTACGTTTAACTTTCACTCCACATGATGTACTGCACAGGTGTGAGGATGAGGGACACCTGCAGGCGGACAGCCACAGGTGAGCTGAGCGATGATGTCTTACCTGTGAAGGCCACCGTCCCGGCCGGATCAGCTCGCAGTCTGGACCGGAGCGCCTGCCGCTGAGCGTCGGAGGGCTTCAGGCCAATCAGCTCCAGAGCCTGACACACACACACACACACACACACACACACACACACACACACACACACACACACACACACACACGCTCGGATCGATACACAGCTCACATGGGGCAAACACACACTGACAAACAGCCACTGACCAATGAGAAGAGAGTGTCGGCTCATGAATTTGATTGGTTCATGAAGGTCAGCTGATGTGACCTGGGCGATGTGATGTGATGAAGTGCAGAAACACATTTTGTGTTCTGGTTGGATTTGGAACAAAAAGTTTTTTCCTCTGATCCCATGAAGCTGAATGATGTTGGTGGCATTCCCGTCAGCGTGCAGGTAAATCATCACCTGATTCTGTCACACTGAATAAAACCTCAGAGGGTCTCGATGGTTTCTGTGCAGATTTACATGTTTGGCTGTTTTCTTGCCTCCTGGTTGGTTCATCCTGCTGACTCTGCTGGTTCAAAGGTACGAATCACAAACACTCACCTGCTCCAACCTTTCTATCTTGAGGCGGCAGCTGTCGCTGAGGGAGCTCTTCCTCTGAGGAGGCTGACTGCTCGGAGACTCTGGAAGCAGAGGAACACACACGGCTTTTTCTCTTTAGTCGATGACAATGAAGGTGTGCAATGATTGCAAAGAAACAGATGACAACTACACACTAAACAACTACAAGGACCCAACAAATGCTGATGAAACGGTAGCACACACAGAAAACAGGCAGAGAAGGACAGGAAAGACGTCAAAGTCCACAAAGGCACAAAAAAACCTCCAAAACAGAATAAAAATACACAAAATATCCACAAATCAACTACACAATGATGCGAAATGACCACAAACTGTGACAGAGAGACACAACAATCACAAAATGTTCAAAAATAATTACAAAAAATATTTAAATAAACAACACGAGTGAACATGAGGAGCCAACGAGTATAAGAATCACATGTTTGCTACCACATAACCACAAAAACAGGAAATCTGAATTTGAAACAATTGTGTAATATTATTTATCTACACATATTTAAGCACTTAAATGAGGAGGTAACAATCACAAAGAAATCATGAAGTCATGTTAAATATTGAAAGAAACAATTAGATTGCAAGAAAATGTAAGTTCTGCCTAAATTCTGTGTATTTTACAGGAAAGCAGACACGAATTATACTTTAAATAACTGTAATCTCTGTGCAGTGTCATGATAATTTTGCAGAAACCAATCTTGTGCTCTCTGCGACTGTTTTATGGAGGTTTTATTTTTCCTTTTATGTTCTGTTGTCCTTTTATTTTAGTCTTACTCACTACTTACATTTGTTACAGTTTCATTATTATTATCATGAATTATTTCTTGTATAAACCTGATTGTGCCAACCTTTAAACATTTGTAGGTAAATATAATTTGTAATTTTAAATAAAATACATTTAAATGCTGTTCATTACAGGGGAGTTATGCCTCAGTAATCGCAGATAAATAACAGAACACAACCTTCCTGTTTCTCTGCAGGTGGTGTTACAGGTGTGTTAGCTCTGTGACCCTAACAGCGTCTTCTTCAGCCTCAGACATCACCATGGAGACGCCACAGGTCAGACTGGTTTGCTGGGACAGCTGGAGCCTCAGGTCGTCCATCTGTCCTGCCTTCAGGCTTTAAAGGTGACGACGAACAGAATGATTTCCCACATGGACAAAGACCTCAGCCCTCCTTAAATACAGGAACCCAGCGATGCTCCGCACCTCTTCAGCCAGTCACAGGCCACACCTCCACTTACCTCACTTCCTCCTGTGACAGGAGAACATGAACGCGCCATCTGCCCCCCAACCCGCCTTCCAGACATTTATTAACAGCTCACGGCGGCTCGTCTGTGCACACACATTTGCCTGCATATGTTCACATTCTCCTGATGCTGCTGTACGATTTCCTGACATCGCAATTAGAAATGATGTCACAGATGTTTTGCACCACACAGCTGGATTTTTGAGGTTAAACTGTTACTGCATGAACTTCAGGTCTGAGCTACTTTATGCAATCGACACTGTCGAGTGTCTGGAAACTCCTCCAATGTTACCTTCAGTTCCTAAAACTACTGAAAACCTCTGATGGTCTCCATCCTGCGTGGTGTTAAACGCTGTCACAAGGCTGCAGCTGAACAAAGCAAATAAACCAGACGTCTGTCGTTTGAGGCTTTTGTGTTTCCTGAGCGGTGGATACGTACCGGGGTTCGTCTCAGGCAGGCTGTGACTCTCTGGCGGCGAGGACACACGTGTCTGCTCTGCTCTGCTCGGAGACACTCGCACCTGCATTCACACATTAACACAGCATGTTAATGACTGTGTGTGTGTGTGTGTGTGTGTGTGTGAGATATGCTGCTATATGATCAATGAAAAGTTTTCTGTGTTTTTAACGTGTTGTCTGTAAATCTGTGCTCTCAGCTGTAGAGACGACACGCTTCTCCAGGCCACGCTGAAACACCTGCACAGACAGGTGAGGGGTTATCATCAACTATGTAACAGACTCTTGTTAGTGTCTGACTTTACGCTCAGCGCCACCATGAGGCTGAACTGATACGGTTCTTTTGTTAAAGCGGTCTGAGACGTCCTGCTTCCTCTTTAATCTAACCTAACTTTAGAGAAGGGAGAGCTCAAATCCGAGTTCTGTGTTTGAAAGAACTTTTATTTGGCGCTCCGAGTCGAAGCTCTGACCTGTGTGACGTTGACCGACGGCAGGGTCTCGCTGGCGGGGTTTCGGCTGGAGGTGATCTTGGTAACCACGGCCGGCTGCTGAGGCACGGTGCCCAGTGCCGGGGCCCTCATCTGGGGTCCACCCCCACCACCGGACCCCTGCAGGGAGATGGGGCTGTGGGGCCCGCTGCTGGAGCTGGAGGATGACCTCCGCCTGATGAAGGCAATTTCCACGGTCGGGTCGGGTCTAGAACACAAGACTGGTTCTGAGTTAAACGTCTGGATTTCAGTGATCAGAGACGACCTCCAGTTTATGTTTCTATTCAGTTTTCATCTTATGGTTTCTGAATATTAAACAATGCTGCATCTTTGAAAAGCACCTGAAACAACAGCTGCGCTGTGTCTTTATGTCCTTGCTGTGTGCTATCCTGTCATTGGCATAATGTATGTTTGGTATCAGGTGTGCCGTACCTGAGTTTGGTACGTGTCAGGATGCCCCTGGCCTCCTCGTATGTCACTCCGATCAGCGACTCTTTGTTAATGGACACCAGCTGGTCCCCAACCTGCAGCCTGCCGTCCTGAAGCAGCACAGTCAGACAGGAGCAGTGAGGCCGCGTGCTCAGCAGCATCCTCACATAAGCATTATTAATATAAGTGGGTATGATTATTATTAGATGAGCATAAAACGAGTGACGTATTCTGGCCTTTTATTGGCATGAAGCTGAGTCTGCTGAGGACTGACATGTCACCTTATCTGTTATCAACCCATTGAATCACCAGAGGATCAGTTAATATCAGATACATTTAGTATCTGCTGTAGGCACAGCAGGCTGCCCAGTGGGGTTCTCACTGAATCCAGAATGATCGGAATCAAACCGCCGGACCACAAAGATGCTGACCTTCTGGCAGTCTCCTCCAGGCACGATTTCCTGAATGAACACCATTGGTCCTTCGGCACGGTTGGCTCCGCCCTTGATGATGAGCCCCAGGCCTGTTCCCTTGGCGACACATATCAACTGAATGACACTGTCACTGAGGACACAGAGAGAGAGGCGCTATGACACTGAGCGTGATTAAAAAGCACGCTGTCATAATCTCTAACCCTCCTCCAGCTTCGAACTGCTGAAGAGGCTTTTCACTATTTTTAGTGGCTGCTGGTGTTTCCATGCAGCTGAATCATAGTTTATTATGTAACCGCCGTCCAATAACAAACTGCCTGGAACCACTGAATGTACTCGTAGTTAAAGTACTGCAGTACAGCAGTATGGATGTCAGTACTGCGCTCTGCTAACATGTTATAACTACAGCAGGCTGCCTGTATACTCAGGCTGGAACATTAAACTGATATATACCATCATTAATCAATAATATGATCCAGTTCCATCGTGGACAGGCTCCATCATCGCGAGCACTTTTACTTTCAGGACTCTGCTGTCCTGTTATTTAGTTTGGATCAGTTTCACTTTTACATACTTTTTTATTTGTCTCTCCTTCTTTAAAAGATCCTGTTTTAAACATGGCTGATGTCTCCTTCAGAGAAAACAAAAGTCCTTCTAACTGGACGATGTTGTCACGGTCCTGCGACGGTGACCCTGGATTTCAGCGTTGTTTCTAGTTTCTAGTCTCTGTGTTCCTGCTGTCGTGTCTCTAGTGAAGGTTTAGTTCTGTGTTCTCGTTCTCCTTATTTGTCTCTGTGATCGTTCCTCTGTGCTCCATGTTCATGCATCTCCTCTCTCCTCCGTCAAGTCTGCGTCTTTATGAATGTCATGCTTCCTGTTTTATTTTGATAGTCCCTTTCCTGTGTGCAGTGTATCTAGTTTTGCTCCCCCTTGTCTCGTTAGGTCTCATTTGTCCCACCTGTTCACGTCCTCTCATTGTTCTGCTTGTCTTTCCTCGTTAACCCTCATGTTCCCTCTCCGCTGTGTACGTTTCCTCGTGGTCCCAGGTTTCCTGGCTCCACGTTCCTTGTCCCTAGTTTCTTAGTGTTGTCTAGTTTTGTTTTTGTATTCAACGTTTTTCTCCAGTGAATAAAGCGTTTTCAGTTTAACCTTTCGTCCTCGTCCTGCTGCCACACAGCACTACATGACAGATGTGACGCAGGGGCAGCATGTAAAGAAGGAGACGCTCTAAAACACCAACAAGTGGCAAAGAAAGGACTTCACAGATTAACAGTCGTGTTGGTTTCTTTAAAAACTCTGAATAAATCAGCTGGAAAGTAGAAATTACTCATGAAAACTCACTGCAGGATGGGTTTAGCTCTCTATGTGTTTTTATGTCTCTGAGACTTTTTGAAAATGCATTTTAATAATAAATATAAAACAGCCAATCAGAATCTGTGTTGAATGTTTTGTGGTTTACAGGAAAGTGAAGGCATCACTGTGAGAGGGAGTTATTTCTGTTCTTTAGATCCTACCTGAAGGCGTGCGCAGGTGTGTGCACGGCGTAGGCGGGGTTGGCGGGGTAAGGGGCGGTGTGGGTGTAGGCCGTGACCCCCTCTTTAGGACTGAGGAGCTGGGGGCTCTCGGACCGGGAGGAGGAGGAGGAGGAGGCCGTGTCCGTCAGCTTCCCTTTAAAGAAACAAGAGAAGAAGAATGAAGAGAGGTGAGCAGGAAGACGTGGGAGAGAGAGAAGAAAAGGAATGAGAGCGGGAGACGGGGGGAGGCGGCGGGCCGGAGAAAAACTGGAACACGGGATCAATTTAGTGACTCAGGACTGAAACTCGGATTTGCACTTTGTGAGGACGAGACTGACGTGAGGAGACTTTATTTTGGAAAGTGAGAAGATGTTTAGAGCGTGAAGATATTTTTGGAAAATTTGGACATTTTTGAGAAGTGTTGATGTTTTGGAAAGTCGGAACACCTTTGTGAAATTATGATTTTTACTTTGTTGGAACTTGGGCACATTTTTGGGTCAGAACATATTTAGTGAGGATGTTTGGAAAGTTGGGACATTTTGGGAGGTGGGAACATCTTTTAGAAACTGGAGACATCTTTGGATTTTTTAGGAACACAGTTCTGGGAAACGCAGACACGGAAGTGGAAAGGTAAACTTTAGTAATGGAGGACTTTTTTTGAAAAGTACTGTCAGTTTTGGAAAGTGACCATAAAGCGATTTTGTAACATGCTGTGAATTTTAAGGCATTTAAGCCGTTGGAGTAAAGTCGGGACGTCTCCTATCTGAGGGTTCGGTTTGTTCTGGGTCGAACGTTCATGTCCAACGTGATGGGGGGGGGGTGGGGGGTGGGGGGGGGTTACCTGTGGAGAGCTGCGTGGGAGAGACTCGTCCTGACGCTGTGATGTGGTTGGAGCTGTACTTCTCCATCAGCTCAGCGAACTCCCTCCTGAAGGACACATGAACACATCACAGCGCCCTGTTTCAGATTCACTTCTCAAAGATCCTCGTCCTAACCTCAAACCCAGTCCTTGTGGTGAAACTGAAGGAATTAAGGACATTTCTGTCTTCTCCAAGACTTTAATTCACATGTAATAAGCATAAAATAACTGCTAATAACTGTTAAACCAGCATGGATGTCTATGCAGTTTATTTCACAGGCCTGGATTTAAAATATCTGTTTGTCATTAGTTCATGAACACGAGCTTTTCTTAAGCTGCAGATTCCAGGAAAAAAAATGGGTTCCAAGAATGTCTTGATTGGACGATAAGTGAGAACTCGGACAGAGTCGGGCTTTCCTGGAGATATGAAGAAAAGCACTTAATGATGATTGTTGGAGGCTGTGAGCTGACATACATTAAAGATGTGCTTCATTTAAATGATGGTCCTGCTGCGTGCTGAATGAGCTGCAGTTCAAAGACATCGTTTTTTGTGTCTTTCACTTTGGAAACACGGCGGCCTGCGCTGGACGGCGTTCAGCACTGAGGCGTTTGAGGTTTGAGGCGAGCGAGCTGTGAGATCTGTGAGAGTTTGTCTCCCTCACATGGACGCCGAGGAAACCGGACGTCAGTCTCACTCAAACCATCAGCCATCACGGTCTGATCCGAGCCTCATCCGATCAGCTGTTAATGCCTTTTTAATGGGATCTGCACGATCATTGAGAAAAACCATTCAGAGATCAGACGTCTGTGGTTCCATCCAACCTCAGCTTTCATTCAAACAGCTGTTGGAAAAACTGGAATTCTTTAAGTATGTTAAAAACACACAGAAAATGTTAAAGCCAGAAGTCTAAACTGCAGCCAACCATTTCCTTTTACACCACTAACCAATCACATGAGAGATCACCTCGAGGCAAACCTGGAATAAAAAGACAGAAAGTATGTTCTGAATCAGCAGGTCATATGACTCTTCACCCCGACGGGACGACGGAGCACGTAACACTGTTTGTATCTGTGAGAGCTTCAGTGGAGACCAGGATAAAGTCCAAAATCAAATGTATTTGAAGGATGGGGTCAAACGTGGAGCGTCAGGCAAAGCAACCAGGAAGTATCGCGTAACGGTCAGAGACCAGGACGCCGTCCTGAAGACCTGAAGGTCATAACCTCAGAAAAACGATTCTTCACCCTCAATAAACACAAATCAATCATTCAGAGTGAAACTGTGCTTGGAATAAACTTAATGTATCAAATTTCATTTGACCAGATTCCATTAAATGTAACAGTTTACTCTGCAGTTATAAATATGTAGTTACTACAATATGGAAAATATTGAAATAATATAATAGTAAGTTAGTCACAGTCAGCGTTTTAGGGCAGTTTTATTTTGAGTGTAAAGGCGGAGACGAAACAGGAATACAGACGCTGGAATGAAACATGAAAAGAAACAGTGACAGGGAAATGTCACGTGTGTGGAGGAAAACTGGAGGGAAACTAAGAAAATGAGGCGGTCGAGGATCAACGGAAACGTGAAACCCAGAAGCTGAGAGTTCCCATCAGGATTGGAACCAGCTCCAGGATGAGCTCGTGAACAGCCAGCCTGCAGTGGGACAGCTTAAAGACCTCGAACAGGAAGCCAAGTGAACGACTCGGAGCTAACATTTAGCTTCTTCTGTGGGGGGGGGGTGGGTTGGTGATGGGGTGGTCATAGACTGCAAAAACCAGAGACCTAAATGAACTCAAAACATGAAAGAAAGAGAAAAACTCATCAGATCAGTGATCGATTTTTAAACGTGTCCTCGAACCACCCGAGGATCCGCCCCCCGACCGTCTGCACAACAGCTTAAAAATAATCTTCCACAATATTCCCTCCAATTCAAGCCTCCGTCAATGAGCTTAAACGCCACGCTTGTTTTTCTGGTTTTCTCCACTGAACCTGCGAGGACACCAAATCCACCCGCCCCTCCCTCCTCCCGCCTGATTGCATCACGGCGTCCTCAGCAGCGACCCGCCGTGCAGCTGCAGATAATCATCATCATTAGTTTTAGGTGTGAAACAAAAGGCGGCAACAATGGAGCTCGAGCTGTGAGGCGAGTATACACACACACACACACGCACACACACACACACACACACACACACACACACACACACACACACACACACACACACACACACACACACACACACACACACACACACACACACAGACACAGACACACACACAGGTTTCGTAACAATAGGGATGAAAATGAAAGGACTCTGTGCCAGAGGTGGGACGACCTTTCGTCTGCAGTCACAACAACGCGTCACTTCCTGTCAGCGGCTGTAAGCTGCTGATCTCTTTGTTGTCTTTAAATCAGCTTCTGTTCCTCCGCGGGCTCTGAGCCTCGCCGAGGACACCGTGATGACTCCTGACCCGTCCCCATGGCCTCTCTGCTCATTTAAAATGAACGTGTGGTGATCCGAGACTGAGGTCAGAGTTATGTTAAGGTTAGCAGTGTGTATTTATAGTTGTATAGATGTTGCTGTTAATTTGTGAAATACAAATAAAATCATTTATAGTTTTATTTTAACACCGATCTGTCCCCATAGATTAGCTGCACTCAGCCAATCGTACACAGCAGAGGTGTCCAACTGGCTGTGAGGAGGCGGAGCCTGCAACATCGTCGACCTCTGAGCTCAACCTCAACACTGATGATTTCAAAGTGACTGCACAGGTCGTCCAGAGTGACTGCAAACTCAAACAGATCAGCAAAGGTCTGCAAATACCTGCAATCAGTCTGAGTCAGTCTGCAACAGGAGACGCAGCTCACCTGTGTTCTGGTTGTGATGTGGAACACCTGTTAAAGTGTTCCAGTTAAATCCTGCAGCACTACGCCACTATTTCTGTTTGACCTTTGAACATTTGTTTCAAACCTGCGAGCTTCTGGCTGGACTCAGAACGTAAGGAGTTAATATGGTGCTTTTCAAATCAAACACACATTAATACAAGTGCTGTTTTAAACACAGTGATGCAGACACACACTCTGATGGATGCAACTCAGGGTTCAGTATCTCAGCTGAGGATCAACAACATGCAGGCTGGAGTTTTGTTAAAAAAAGTCGTCAGTACGTCAAAGAACCACCTTACCATCACCTACTGGATTTACAAGGCTCCTTTTTGGAGTCCTGATATTAACATTTTCCATTTTGGTTAATTTAATATAAAATGCTTATGCAGCTAACATTAGCAGGCTTGGCTGGAAAACTGTGTAATAAACTATACTACTGCTCCACAAAGCAACAGCACCTGTCAGTCAAATAGGCCACACCCCTAATGATGCAACTTTAAACCTATAAACAGGCGAGCTATTAAACATGTTATAACTATGTTTATTTCTTCTGTAGAGCTTTAACATGGGCGTCTATGAGGACTGACTCGCTGCTGGAGCCTCTGCTGGATGTCAGAGGAACTGCAGTGTTAATGACATTTTTCATGTTTGACCCTTGAAGTGAATCCAGTTCATGAAAACAAATAAAACCTGTATCTTGCTTTCACAGACTGACGGTACAGTTTCATGACGTAACTGTCTCCCCACAGAGAAAGGCGGCGGTCTGCTGAGCACCCGGCGAGCCAGCAGGATGTCACCGAGGCGGTCTGATTCCCGGTCATGTCTCTGTGCTGAGCAGCTGCAGCTCTTTCCCAGAGCAGAGACCCTGTGGACAGACAGCCCCGTGTCCCTATTGTGTCAGGCTGTGTTTGAGCTGACGTGGAAAAGCACAGGGGCCAGCAGAGTGCCAGGTCAGTTTACCTCACAGCTCGCTGCAAGGGCGAATCAAACCACTGACGAGCCTCGTTTCCAGGAGCACAGAAAGCTAAAAGCCCGTCCTCAGAGCTGCAGAACATCAGCGTCGTCTCAGTGGGAATAAAAGCAGATTCCATCTTTATGAAGAGCCACTTTAGAAAAAGCTTAAAACCCGACTTTTCCTCCACTCACACTGAACGAGGGAGCGTAAGAAGCTTAAATGCTCCATTCAGTCATTAAAAATGTGACTGGAGAAGTGTCTGCACACCTGAACTTGTGACCCTGAACACTTTAACGCTCCCTTGTCTGTCCACCCTCTGCAGGAATATAACCCTGACTGTCAGCATCTAACCCCCGCCCTGGCAGTCACCCCTGCAGCTCAGCTCAGATGTTCTGTTTTTAGATGACTTTCAATCAGCTGCTCTGCTGATCACAGATCATCACGGTCAGACAAACCAAGTTTGTCCTCAGATAACCTCAGAAAACTTTAAAACATGCTCAGCTGAGCCAAAGAGAGAAAAAGCAGAAAAATCAGAGGGATAATTTCAGAATAAAAGCACCTCCTTACCTGGATTCCTCATCTCTGGCGATCAGCAGGGACATGTGATTGGAGAGCGAGGCCGTCCTTAAGATCTCCACCGCCCTATCAGGAAGCAGAATTGAGCAGTAAACATTAACAGCGTGTGATGGAAGAGAAAGAGTACATGTGTGAAACTCAAGGACATCTCTGCCCGGTGGAAACGTCCTCTGTGGAGCTGTTGGACAAGTAGACTGCAGTACCACTGACAGCCACTAGATGCTGACAGCAACTGACTCCAGCCCAAAAGTTAACAGTAAGCTAGTCATCATGAACTAACCTCAGTCCTGCAATAAGTGTGCTGGTTGTTATTTTAGACATTTTTTGGGCCTGTTAACAGACCTCTCTGCATCGAATCATATCTGTTATTAATCTCTGTCTCTCTTCCACAGCATGTCTTTATCCTGTCTTCCTTCTCTCACCCCAACCGGTCGCAGCAGATGGCCCCGCCCCTCCCTGAGCCTGGTTCTGCCGGAGGTTTCTTCCTGTTAAAAGGGAGTTTTTCCTTCCCACTGTCGCCAAAGTGCTTGCTCATAGGGGGTCATATGACTGTTGAGTTTTTCTCTTTATGTATTATTGTAGGATCTACTGTACAATATAAAGCGCCTTGAGGCGACTGTTGTTGTGATTTGGCGCTATATAAATAAAGTTGAATTGAATTGAACTATTTAAAAGTTCGAAAGGACTTTAGTATCTGTCGTGTGGCCGATGATCGATAGCTGTAATTGTCGTTACATCTACGACTTTCTGAGCTTCTGTTTAAAGAATAAAACAGTTTAACCGGAACTGTGATACTTGGTTATCATCAGTGTTTATGACATTGGTGTCTTCAGCTAATAAAAACCATACTCCAGCAGGTAGGCCGACTACCATCCAGTGTCAGTTTTGACCAGTAAGTTTCATCAATGAGACTTTTTCTGATGAAAACAAGATGATAACAAAATAAAATCTAATCACAAGGACACAAACTGTGATGAAATGCATCAACCATTGTCAACGAATAAAAACGAGATGAAAATATTGTGGAGAAACGAGATCCAATCAAAACTAAATAAGCTGAGCAGAAAGGCGGGACGAGTTTGGAAGTTATCCAATGAGAAGTAATCTCCTGGTGCAACAAGGTTAGACGTGCCTTTGGACTTTAGTCAGCTGAAACAATTTTAGATTTAGTCTGCTATAAACAAAGTTTGCACTCTGAATGAACACTCGGGCTGCAGTTTAAATTACCTGCAGTGCTTTTAAAGTGAAGGTGAGATTATTGTCTGTCATAGACAAAAATCGGGATCAGGAAACTGCTGCGTTTAGCGGTCGATGCTAAACATGACATAAAAAACATAAAATAGAAAACTTTCTGTTTTCCTTGTTTCCTGCACATTAACTGCAGTTTCTCCCTTTATAAAAACACTACGGAGGAGAATGTTTCTACAGATCACCTGTTTAAATTGCACTAAGGCTTGTAGTTTGCATCATTAGGGGTGTGGCCTCTTTGAGTGGCAGGTGGATGGTGACACTGGCGGCCGTAGCTGCTAGCCATCTGCTAGCTTCACCTGAACTGGACCGTGTTTGTGCTGTTGGAGCCTTTTTAATGACATCATGTGACCAATAACGTGGCTGCTGTGAGGTCACTGTACTAACAGCTTTGGTGCAGTACGAGTTTATTTTGATGTTAGCAAGATTAGCAAGTATCTGTGTCTGTGCTCCCGTACACTAACTTAGGTTCAAAGGGGAGTTTTTCCTTCCCACTGTCTCCAAGCGCTTGCTAATAGGAATTCACGTGATTGTTGGTGTTGTTTTCTCTGTATTATAGTAGAGTCTTAGCTTTATAAACTAAAGAGCCTAGAAAAGACTGTTGTGATTTGTAGCTATATGAATAAAACTGAACTGAATTAGCTAAAGTAGCTGATAACACTCCACGCTCTTGTCCAAATATGGTCACTTTTACTCAAAAATGCCAACATGTTGAAGACCTTAAAGCAGATGTTGAGGCTGCAAAAGTTCACGTGCAGCATTCACATAAAGTGTGATGGAAACCAACACTCTACAGTCCGTGCAGCTTCACAATTCAAACAGTGCAAATAAACAAGTGATGTCAGACCGCCGTGCTGCATTTTCCAAAATACCTCAACTGTCAGACTCACCTCTCATTGGTCACCCCTATCAGGCTGATGTTATTGACATCCAAAATCAGGTCACCTGACTTAAGCCGACCTGGAACAGAGTGACAGACAGACGGACTGAGAGAAGGCAAAGTGAAGGAGGATAACAGCTTCTGTAATAACCGATCCACAAAAAATACCAGAAGAATAGCTACCATCCAGAGCGGCGAGCCCACCAGCGATCACTCGCTTTATGTAGATGCCAAACTCCTCTCCTGTCAGCTCTCTGTAGCCCCCAATTATTTTAACACCTGTGAACGGACACAGATGAGCTCCAGTTAAAAAAGAGCCTGGCTTTGGAGTCGATCGCAGCATTTTCAGACGCTGAGCTGCTGCTGAAGGAGGAGTGGTTAATAAGGATTCAGAGGTCAGTAAGGTCGAGGGAAAGATGCTCACCGAGTCCCTTCTTGCAGTCGCAGAACTCCAGCCTCTGTACGGCTCGGCTGATGCCGTGCGGGCCCATGATCGTCCTGGCAACAAGCAAAAACACAACAGATTTAAACACATATCAACATCCTCCCTCAGCCAAAGCCCCTCTCGCTCTGTTTCCTCAGAGCGCCGCTGCACAAAATAATCAAATCATCACAGGATTTTGGCATTGTCTCCCTCCCTCCCTCCCACCTCCACCCGGCTACATTCAACCAATAAAATCTGTCGCCTCCTAAACGACGAGGCGGTTGAACCATGTGGTGACCTGGATGTTTGGAGGCTCGGGCGAACACAAACAGTGATTAGAAATAATCAAAGGAACATTACGGAGCAGTTGTTTTGTGCTCCTGCCGAGAGATTTGTGTGTGAGAAGGTTTCAGATTAAAGCTGAAGAGAGTCCTCGGACGTGGTGAACATGATCCTGCTGTCTGCTGGTCGTTCTTGAGTCTCAGCTCAGAGGCAGCGCAGAGTCGGTCTGAGCGGCAGTTTGAGTCACATGCTGATGTCTGAGCGTTTCAAAGGTTCGTGTAGAGGCAGCAAAGCCTGTCACAGACAGACTGACATGAATACTTGAAGCTGGGCGCAGAGGCTTTTTTAAAAATCTTTGGGCTCTAAGCTCAGTTTGATGCCTCCCTCAAACGCCCACCAAAGACATCGAAACAGATGCTGTGTCAGTTTTATGGGAGTAGCAACAAGAAAGAGCTGATCCTTTAATTTTTGTTCACCTACACTCAAAATAATCATGCTGACCACTTCCAAAAATAGCGAATCAAAGGTCACACCGTGCATCTGCTGTTCTCTCTCTCTCTCTCTCTCTCTCTCTCTTTAGTGACACACATCTCTGCACAGATGACATGTTTTTTCATACAGCAGACATGAAAATGATCCAGTTAGTTCTTTGTGTATTATATTGCCCCCTTGAGGACTGACAATGATCACTTCCACCTAAAAGTCTCTGCAACTTTACCTATAAGCCCTTTCTTTAGGTTAGGAAAGGTTTAGGACACCGTGCTTCGACCAGCTGCGATAGAAAGCTTTTCATATATATGTTGATTTAACAGTCATGTTTGCAGTTCAGATGGTTAGGTTAGGATGGATGGTTGGTTCGATGGATAGTTGCATGGTTGGATGGTTAGGTGGATGGTTGAATGGATGAATGGATGGTTGGATGGATAGTTGGACAGTTGGATGGTTAGGTGGACGGTTGGATGGTTGGTTGGATAGTTGGATGGTTAGGTGGATGGTTGGATGGTTAGGTGGATGGTTGGTTGGATAGTTAGGTGGATGGTTAGGTGGACAGTTGGATGGTTGGTTGGATAGTTGGATGGTTAGGTGGATGGTTGGTTGGATAGTTAGGTGGATGGTTAGGTGGACGGTTGGATGGTTGGTTGGATAGTTGGATGGATAGTTGGATGGTTGGATGGAAAGTTGCATGGTTGGATGGTTAAGTGGATGGTTGGTTGGATAGTTGCATGGTTGGATGGTTAGGTGGATGGTTGGTTGGTTGGTTGGATGGTTGGTTGGATAGTTTCATGGTTGGATGGTTAGTTGGATGGTTGGTTGGATAGTTTCATGGTTGGATGGTTAGTTGGATGGTTGGTTGGATAGTTTCATGGTTGGATGGTTAGGTGGATGGTTGGATGGTTGGTTGGATAGTTGGATGGTTGGATGGTTAGTTGGATGGTTGGATGGAAAGTTGCATGGTTGGATGGTTGGTTGGATAGTTTCATGGTTGGATGGTTAGGTGGATGGTTGGATGGTTGGTTGGATAGTTGGATGGTTGGATGGATGGTTAGATAGTTAGTTGGATGGTTAGTTGGATGGTTGGATGGATGGTTGGATGGTTGGCTAGATGAATTGATGCTTGGAGATAAAACAAACAACAAAGATCCAAAGCAGCGTTTGCTTTTGGAAGCTGTTGCTGTGAACCTACAAGCTGCAGGTAAAGAAGCTCCCAGAGCAAGAGGAACAGGCAACACTGAAACTGTGCAACCAGAATGAGGTTCCTACAACTTGGAACTAAAGAACACATGGTTAATATCATTGATGGAAACAGGCCTCAGAAGCAAGACCCAACCAAGTGAAGCCTACTCTCCAGGAAGTAGACATATCATTATCCTAGTGTAAAGAGAAGACTTCCTGAAAGAAGAGTGTCCCACAGTTTGACAGATGAAAGTAAAACCATCCAGCAGAATAAATAGAATAAAGCAAAACAACTTTAAGGTTTTGAGTGGCTCATGATCAGAGTTACAGAAAATCAGTCCAATGACACTGAGTCACTGCTGTTTATAGATGAAAGGAGTGAGTGTAGTTAGAGTGCATTCAGATTACCTTTGAACGTAGCTGCTCTGATACAGCGCAGGGAATAATAATTTCATCTCCTGCTGAATCTGTTTTTTTCTCTAATTTTTACGGTAGTTTTATTTTAACGATGTGATACAGATACAATCAAAAATCCAGAAAAAACCCCCACATCACATAAAAGTTATAAATTGCTTTTAATGTCATTGAGTCAAAGATGTATTTGATCTCCAAGCAAAACATGAGTACTTGGTGGAGAAACAGCTGCTTCTGCACAGCGGTGTGATGTTTCTTGTAGTGGGTCTCCAGATTTGCTCACATCTCGGGGGGGGAGACAGGGTCAACTTGTCTTTATAGAAACTGTCTGAATCCTTTAGGTTTCTTGGCTGCTGCTTGGAAACTTGAAGCTTCAGCTCCAGATCTTCTTTAGGACTGAGCTCTGGGGACTGGGTTAGTGGTAATATTCTTCTTTAGCCACTCCTTTGTTCCCTTAGTCGTATGTTTGTGTCATTTTTATGCTGGTGAATAAAACCAACCTCTATCCATCTTCAGTGTTCTGGCTGATGGTACATGGCCTTGTCAATTGGCTCCTCAATGTGGTGAAGTCACCCTGCAACCTTACCATGTCTCTTCATCCAAACTCAGCGGGTAGAGTTGATGCCAAAGAGCTCGATTTTGGTTTCATCTGACCGCAGCACTTTCTCCGAAGCCTTCTCTGAATCGTTTAGATGGTCACTGATAGACGTAAGATAGGCCTGTACATGTGCCGTCTTAAGTGTGGGTACTGCAAGACTTTAGTCAATTATGGTGCAGTGTGTTATCAATGATGTTCTTGGCCTTCAGATCATTACCAGATCCTCCTGTGTAGTTTTGGGCAGATCCACCACCCATAAGATGAGATCTTGGATGGAGCTCCAGAGTATGATGCTCATTTTATATTTATTCCACATCTTCACATGTTGGCACCACTGCACATATAAATATAAATTTGCTGCACATGTTGTTATTGTCAGTACTGCATGTTGTCTATTCTGTAACATACGCTGAGAGCAAAGACATGCTCAGAGCCCAGTTCCTTGGTCAATAATAAACTCTCATTTCTACATTTCTCAATAATCCATCAACAGCTGTCACCTTCTCACTGGGTTTCGTCTGCAATCTTCTCCCTGATGTCCTTTAACAGCTCTTTGGTCTTCTCCGTGGCTCCGAGGTTAGAATGGATGAAACTGATTCTGTGGACAAGTGTGTGTTATACACACCAATAGTGATTTGGGATCAGGAGTATCTGTAAGTGACTGATTGATTGAAGTCTGTGTGCCACATGGGTTAACAGGCAGTCTGTAGGAACCTGAGTTCTGGTTGGTTTATTTCACTCACTGTTCATTTTTCTGCAAGTGAGCAAACGTACAAACTCAGCAGGGATTAAATACTTATTTCCTCCACTGTATGTGCTGAGAAGCATTTGAGGATGTCTACCAGGTGCTGAGACGTTGTGTGAGGGCGGTTTCAAAGCTGTGATATTATCTCAGTTCTTCAGAAGCTTTGAGCAGCGCGGCTTTCAGGGCGACCCCACATATACTGTGTTATGTAAGGGATAATGTACAGTGAAGTCAAGGTCACACTGTGAAGAGGATTAGTTTGAAATCATAATCCATCTTAAGGAACCAAATATATTGTAAGAAGACCCGATGCACGCACATCATACAGCCGGACAGTTTTCTAAGCAGCAAACGTCAGTCGAGCAACCAGTGACTAATAATCACTTCTACATACGCTAACCAGTCTCCACCTTTCTCACAGGTCATCATTTTCTTTTTCCAGACTTCACAAAAGTTAGAACAAAGCCACAGAAAACATGGAAACCTCTTCAATATGACAGCTAAACAGAAACAGAGGTCATTTCTCAGCAGCTGTTTCATAAACTGAAATAAACTTGGTGTGTGTGGCACTCTATCGAGAGGCTGTAAACGATGAAGCGTGAGTTGAGCACATTTTTCCAATCAGTGCTTAGATCAGGTGACCAGCAGGCTTCGTTAAAAAATTAAGCCAGCGTGAACGTGCCCAAGCCTGCAGCTCCTTTAAAGGCCACTCAGTCATGTTAAAATGTCCAATCATTTGGCTGCTGTATGGCTAACAGCTCCAGTTTTGGTGCACAGTGAAATTCTGTGTCCTAAAGATGGTGTGGAGTCTCCTTTTATTCAGGTTATAGGTTTCCATTATAGTTCATTTATAGTTTGATTTTTCTTTTGGCCAATGAGAATCTCTCCTGGCTAATACATCAGTGCACAAATGAACTCAGATCTAAATGCTCGGACTCACTCGGGTACTTGATGCATTCACTGTAAGCCTGGATCAGTACAGCGAGACGCTGCCAGAGCTGATCACTCTGTGTAACCTTTGGCTTCCGCCTGCCCCCGGCTCAGCGATGAAGAGTCATTATCGTGAGTTTATCTACTGCACGTAAAACAAACGTACCTTTCCACATCCGTAACCTGACAGCAGCAGCTCCCCCAGCCCCACAAACAGACAACAGCAGCTGACAATGTGCAGCAAGCCAACTGCTGGGACACAAGGGAGCAATTAAACTGATCACTTAATACCTGATAATCTGCACGACCTGTCGCAAATGATTAACATCGCACAGAGGCCGGGCGCCAGCGAGGACACGCTAACACTGCTGCAGAGCCTCCGGACCACCATCGCCTGCACCTACGCACCTCATCTGTAGCTTTAGCTGCAGAAGAAAAAACTTTCCACTTAAACCTGCAGTTTAGTTTAGTGGCTGCATCACTGAAACTGAAAGAGATGTCCCCGAGGATTTGTGCTGTTATGTAGATTATAACAGATCCATGTTTCACAGTTTCACACGACCTTTTTCTACTTTTAGTAACTGGTCATTAATGAAATAATGGAACTTTCACCAGTTTAATGTTGTTGGTTTAAAGGGATCCATTCAAAGCTGACAAAGTTTTACCTTAACTGAGCCCACCTCAGGGCCTTTGTCCACAGGCAGCTAGGTTAAAGTCTTCTAGCACTTCCTTCACAGTCTTCATCAGCTCTTTGTCCACTTGGGAAAAATGTGTGTTCCTGGAGTGGTTGTGGATGGTTTCAGGAGGCTGTTGGGTGAGATCGGTTGCACCAAAAACCTGGTTGCAACTGCTCTGATCAGAGGCAGACTGCTGCGAGCAGCTGAAGTTTTTAATGGACGATGCAGACCTTTCTGCAAAATATTACCATTTACACTCTGAGGAAAAGTGTAACTTGAAAACATGCAGTGGTGGAAAGGTGGAACTTTTACTTTGAAGGTGAAAGGTCTCCAGTTTGCGTCAGCATTTTCACAGTGTCACTAGCGCTTGGTGAATCATTCTTCCACGTGAGCAACAGGTGATGCTGATTCTGCTAGAGACCAAAGCAGCACCGTGCACCTCTTTGCAACCAGCTGGAGAGTTACACCAACTTGTATCTGACACCTTAAATCCAAAACCCAATGAGGACTGAGAACTGAAAGGTAAAAACAGCCGAATTCTTATTTGTCTTCTTCTTGATTAGCTGCATCCTTGGACTGCATGATTTCATCACACAGACTAATTCCACTTAGTGAAGTCTCCTCCAAAGTTTGGGGAAATGACCTCAGCTGGTTTAAGTTTAGATGTTATTGCTGCTGTGAAGTCGGACATTTAAACTGAACATCCTTTATGTGGACATTAACAGAATTGCAGTTTCTGGCTCACTTCATTTTTCAGCCCTTGAAGTTGCTGCTTGAGCGTAACCCCACCAACAGCTTTGAATGCCAGGATTTAATTTCATTCAAATGTTCCAGCAAAGAGAGGATAACATGAAAATGAAGGAAGGTAGCTCAGGTTTGAATATTTGCTTTCAGTGTTGTGTTAAATATCTGTGCAGCCAAATGAACTTCTTTTATTGAGTCCAAACTGATGAAAATGCACGCTGATCCGTGAGCTATGCAAATCTGCAGAGAGCTGCACAGCGTGAGGATTACTGTTTGGTGTTTGCATATTTAATCTGTTCCTGTCTGTTTGCCGTCTTTCTCTGTATGTTCAAGTATCAAATAAAAGCACGAGAGGGGGAACACAAAGAGGAGACTCCCTGCGGTGAAGCGCAGCACATGTGTTCACCGGCATGAGTGATGGGGATGGATCCATACGCTGACAGATTATTACCAGACACAGGAAGCTGTGCAGGAAACCGGAGCTGCTGGTTCACGTTTCACTTTCATGTCTCATTCACAGCCAGTACACAAAAGGAAGTAATGGATGTTTTTTCGTGGAGTTTGTTTGTTTGATTTCCAGGAGTCATGCTGTTTAATACAGTCAAGCTGAATACTTCATAACACTTGGAAAACTGCAGTTCCTGTTTTGTTTTGTCCAACATTCATATCGCTGAATCAGGATACGGGGAGACACCAAAACAGTGAACACGTCAATATGTTTCCAGCACCTTGTTGAATCTGTGCCATGGAGAGTTAATGCAGTTCTGTAGCCCTAAAACTGGACCTAACATGGTGTGTATAATAACGGTGAGTCTACATTAGAGCTGCTTAAAGGTGCTCAGATGACTGAAGCAGAAAGTTTACATTTGTAAAGCTGCGTCTGAACAAAGCAAGCATCTGCGTCTGCAGCAAACAAGACCAGAGTGGAGATGTTTGTCCTTAATGCACAGCAGCATGTTTGGATGAAACCAAACCTCATACCGACCGTGAGCACGGTGGTGGAGGGATGATGATCTGAGTGCACCGTAAACTTCTCTGTATACCAAAATATTCTAGAGCCAGTGTGAGGCCGTCTGTCCCACAGCTGAAACTTGGACCAAACTGGGTCATCAACAGCACAGCAGCAGATTTCCAACAGAACAACTGAAAAAGAAAAGAATGGAGCTGCTGCAGAGCTCAGAGAGCTGTGCATGAATGAATGCTGCAAACCTCAATGAAATGAAGCAACACTGCAAAGAAGAGTGGACCAAAACTCCTCCACAACCCCCTGATATACTGATGAGATCACACAGAAACTATCACTGCAACGTGTTGCTGTTGAATCATGGGATGGACTCAGTTTTTCACAGGACGGCAGACTGTGAAGAGTTTCTTTCTCTGAAGAATGTAGTTCCTCTCTGTGGAGACCTGGTGTTGTACTGTCATTGTTCTCTCAAATACTGTAATATACTATCAGTCGATCTGAGCTAACCAGGTGATATCCATGTGTTTACACCTAACCTGGCTAGTCTGTCCATCAGCAGCAGCTCCCTTTACAGCCGTGCATTTTTATTTCTTTCTAAACCCAGAACGTGTTTGTTGTTTACTTCAGTTCCAGCTAAAATAATGGAGGTTAACAACGTTCATCCAGAGGAGGCAAACCGAAGCTTTCTGTAGGTGAAAACGTGGAACGACTGTCACTGGATGTCTTTTCATCAGGGTCACTCAGGGTTTGGTGGTTTGATCCCTCGATGTTCCACTCTGCATGCCAAAGTGTCCTTGGGCCAGACACTGAACCCTGATGGACTCATCGCAGTGTGACTGTGAATGTGTGCCTGCATGTTTTAGACAAGACATCGATTCAAATGTGCGTGAGAGAAGTACTGAGGATCAGTTAGAGTAGAAAAACATTACATAAGGACCGATCCTGAGGCACGTGAGCGTGCTGATCCCTGGACCTCTCTTCACCCCACTGCGGAGGTAGACCGGCAGGAGGTCCGGACTAATTCCTGACCCTATGTCAACTTTTAATGCCTTTAATTTAAATTATCCTTCCACAACTACAGCTGATATGATTGTTTTCCTATAATCAAGCAGCTGTCGTGTTGGAGGGGTGATGACGCGTTAAGTTGTAGGTCTGCGACCTGAGGGATGGTCGTCAGAGATGGACCATTTTATGGTAGCAGCCCATAATCTCAGAGTCCGTGCAGGTATTCGTTTGTTCATTTTAGAATAAATTCTCTGGTTTGAGCTTCTCGGCTGTTATTAACACACGTTTTGTTAAACTGTGCAGTTCTAACTTGGCCTATCGAAAGCTTTCACGCATGCAAAGAGATGCAAAGACGAGTAACAACAACAGAGAAAATTCACAGGATTAAAACATCATCTGTACTTGCAGCCAAACTTAGGTTCTCATAAGCTAAGAGTTCATTCTGCTCGCTCTTTCACCCGATGACAGCAGCACTGTTTTATCTGAAATGTGTGACCTTCAGGTGCAACATGAGTAAATCAGAGCACTGGGTTAAAAAAGTATGTGCCACTAAAATCTGGTGGAAGGCAAAACATTAGAATAAGAATGGAAATCTGTGCGGAGCAGCGAGCGCTGCATTGTCCTTTAAAGCGTCTCTGACCCAGAACTGCGTACAAGCATGTGGACTTAAACTCCGCGGCATCTGGCGCCAAGCAGCCTGTAAACCTGCTTCACCTCTGAAGTCTGCGACCCACATGAGCAGAGAGCGAGAACGAGGCAGAAAAACAAAAGCACTGAAGCATGTACAGGAGACAAGTTTCTCTATTAAAACAAAAAAAAGAGAGAGGATGGAGGAGGAGGAGGAGGAGCAGAGGAAGAATTAGCTTACCAGTAGAGTAGAGACAGCCCATCGAATCGCTCAGCGTCCTGGGGGAGGAATGGCATCGCACGATGGCCTCAGACAAACAAATAAAGAGCTCTCACACAAACACACACACAAAGAAAAAAAACAGGAGTGAGACGGGCGGCTGAGAGGAGGAGACGATGAGATGAGAAGAGACGGCGGCGGCGGTTCAAACCGGGACGGTGTGTGTGTGACCGCACAGAGAGGAGAGGAATGGAAATCCGCCTAGACAGGGAGAGACACGCTTACCTTTACTCACTAATCCGCGCTGATACCCGTCCTCACACACACACACACACACACACACACACACACACACACACACACACACACACACTAACCAAACTTTAAAGTTTCCTTCAGCTGCAGGATGAGAGCATTAAACAGGAGATTAAATGTGTTGAAATGTAGCCTCTGTGGGTGAAGATCACCTGTAAGCAGAGACAGGAAGTTCAGTTCAGGCTCACATTTAACCTCCAGACAAATGCTGGAGACTAAGAGACCCGGTAGGATGCTCTCCTGGTTCATACGTCATCACAAAGTTTGATCTCTTTAAACCACTGCAGCTGAAATCTATGCAGCTGCTTACATCAAACTAAAGTGTCAGACGTGCTTACTGTCTCATTCTGCTGCTGAACAGCGACTCTGCTGAGCCTGATACTCAGATCATGACTTTAAAGCAAAGACTGGACTTGCTTTCTCCTTTTAAATGTACGTAGTTTGTTACCCAAGATGGACTTTTTTCATATTTGGGTATAATCTATGGCTCAACACATTTATCACTGACAAAGAACTTAGCATTGAAGCCAGGACACCCTGGAGAGATTATATCTCTCGGCTGGCCTGGGAACGGCTTGGTGTTCCCCCAGACAAGCTGGAGGAGGTGGCTGGGCAGAGGGAGGTCTGGGCTTCTCCGCTTAGGCTGCTGGCCCTGCGACCCGACCCCAGATAAGCGGAAGAAGATGGATGGATGGATGGATGGATGGATGGGTATAATGTATATAACACACTGTGTCATTGCTACAAATATAAAGATAAAAATTTAAAAACCAACCCCTGAATTATTATTACATTTTAATTGCTCATGATCTACATCTTTTTGAGGTTTGATCATTTTCTGATCTTTCTTCCTTGACGTGATTAAAGGTGTTCCCCAGGGTTCAGTCCTGGAGCCAATATTATCCATCGGATATGTTAATAATCTTGATCAAGGAGTATTGAACACTAATTTCCATTTTTATGCCGATGACACTGTGATGTATTCCACAGCTCAGCAGGCACTTCATCAGCTCCAACAATCCTTTAATACTGTTCAGCAAACTTTGTGCTAAAAAAAAAAAATCATGTTGTTTCCAACACTAAATTAAATTCTTTGAATTTTCCATCTATCACAGCTCTTCACACGTATCTCTCCTCTCTCCAAGTCTCATATTGAACAGTTGGTGTCATGAACGGCTGCTGCAGGCAGGACCCAAATGCAGACTCAGAGGAGGGGTGTGGACTCAAAACACAGCTTTATCTCCTGGGAAAAAGGCGATACAGAACTAAACTGGAAGACCATGAGGGAGATCGCGACATAAATACACAGCTGACATGAATAAACATAACGAGACAGGGGAACCAAAACTGAACAGAATGCACATGGAAACACGGGACCTTCACAATAAAACAGGAAACAGAAGAACATGACGCAGGAGTGGAGGAGAGGCAAACGAGAGGGAGCGAGGGAACACGAGGGACAGAGAGCAGACATGACTGGGAAACATGGATAAACATGTCGGAGTAAAACACAAGGAGGGGAAACAAGGCACAAGAACTCACATAAGCACAAACAGACAGTCCGAGGACAAAGACACGAGGAGGAGAAGCTAAACAGAACAACTTAGGTACTATAGAATAACACGGTGGACTTAAGCTGTCCGTGCCCCTCTCCCCTTATACTTACATTAAATCCAGAAAAGGCCGAGGGTTCGTCTGCGTGGAGTCAACTCCAGGACGAGCTTCCTGCATTTGAAGGATCTTGTTTCTCTGAGTGAGTTTAAACAAATGCTTAAAATTTTAAACACTCAAAGATCTGGATTCAAATGTTCTGTTTGTTGAATTATTTGATGACACTGTTGAACTTTTTATTTATATTTTTGTGATCATTGATGTTTCATAATTTGTAAATTTTATATGTGTTGTATTTTTTGTGCTGTTTTTTTCCAGGTCACCTTGTAAATGAGATTTTAAATCTCAGTTGGTCTTTCCTGGTTAAATAAAGTAGTAATGATATAATAAAACATTTATGACATGCTTACATTTCAGATTTGTTATGAACTCTTTAACATCCAGCATCTTTGTTTTCACTGAGACTGAAAGCTTGGAGTGATTTTTAATGCTGCTCTTTACAGACGACAGAAAAGGACACGAGTGTTTTACAGCTTCACCATCTTTCCTTTATGATTTTACAGCTTTATTATCAGTTTCTGTTTGAGCAGCAGCTGAGTCGTCTTTTATTTTCAGCTCTTATTCTGAATCTTATTTCCTCTGGTCTGGGTGAGTAACTGAACAGTTTTTAGTTCCTTCCTTAATGCAATATGAAATATTTCCAGTTCTGAGCTGTCAGGGTTCAAAGTTTAGCTGATATTTATACAATCAAACACTCATCTGTGCGAGTCACAGGAAATCTAAAGCAGGAGAAAACTCCACACCTCTGTGGAGCCGGCCAACCCACAGCTCAACAGAAACACCAGTAAACCCGAGATTTCGACACTTCCTCATTCTTCATCGTGTTTGTCCCCACAGAAGGAAACAAGTTTCCCCCTCAGGTCATCAGCAATGACGCATCAAAGACGACGGCTGGCGAGAATATCAGTAAATGTGACGACCTCTGACCCAGAAACACGCAAGCTAAAACCACAAAGGTCTGTTCGTTACCTGGTTCCATGGTAACCAAGCAAACTATTAACAAACCTGGACTGTTTATGAGCGCAGATTCACGGGTCAGGGAAGTGTTCGCTGTCTTAAACACTGATAAAGCTCACGTATAAACAAAGCTTTTTTTTTAATATATCTAACTTTATAACAACATCATGAGGTCAGAATTACGGAGAGCAGCTCTGATGGAGTCCCAGAGAATAATAAAGAGCAGTAAAGCAGTAAAAAGCAGAACAGGCTGTAAAGTTTTCAGTAACTTGGACGCCTGGAAAGGATTCACTGAAAAATCTAAATATTTGTATAACCAGTTAAATGCTGCTGTTAAAGTATGTCATGTTACTGGCAGCACTCTTGGCTGAGTAGGTTTCCTCGGCCCCCTCAGTTTGTGAAATGTGTTGTGAAATGTTTTTGACTCTGTTCACACTCTGTACCAGCCTCTGTGGGGCAACGGGCTGACGAGGAAGATCCTCCCGCGGGAGACATAAATACCCGACAAAGATCATTCCTCCTCGGACACTTTATGAATGAAGGTCTCGCGTCGGGACTGGTGAGTACTGGATTAATCTAATCTCCTCTGATTCTCTGGATCAGATGTGGAAACAAACACTGTCCTGTTTAATCTGCGTGCGCTGACATATATTCTCAGTGTAAACTCTTTAAATGTGCCACATGCAAACTAAAAATAAAAATCCTTCCATGCATGTTTTTAAAAGTGTTTTTAGCCAAAAACATTTTTAAAATGTTTATTTTTCCTGATACAGCTGTGATGATATGATTGAGCTGTCTGTGTTTATTGTAGTTTAATAACTGAATCCTGTAGCTGGGAACTTCAGGCCATTAAAACTTCATGTTGATTGAATATTATATGGCACGATAACACAGTAATGGCACACTCCTTCATTAAATCAGAATCAGAATACTTTATTAATCTCTGAGGAAACTGTGGGTTACAGTTGCTCCAAGACAGTAACAGTAACAGACTCAGCTGTTTAAATATGTTACAGAGTTTACAAATGTAAGAAATAGCACTAATATAAACAAATCACTCAATTATAAATATCAAGAATATTACAGATGTGAGAATGTATGTGACTGACATTTGACTCTAACTTGTGAACTTTGTCATTTGCTGTTTCACTGTAAATGGAAGTATTTTGATTTCATTAAACATTTTTTAGGTCTTTCTTCTGTTTGTTTAATATTTTGGATCCCAGCATGTCTAAGACTTGTGAAAGAGTGGAAGTGATTCATGTCATCTTTGATAAAAATCTAAATATCTGCTGTTTTAAAACAGACCTGTCTGCAGAAAAAAAGGAAGAACGTGAAAAGAGGAAGTTTCAAACTTCAAGAGTTTGGAAACTTTCCACGGTGTGGTCACACAGACTTCCCCCCTCACTCTGATTTAACCACCAAACCCACAGATATTTTTAACAGTCAAATTTAAGAATAATCCTCAATAAACTTCAAGGTTTTTCTGACCGAGTCACCAAAATGACCTCAGAGCCAAACTTCACCACCCCCACTGCCGGTGGTGGCTGCCCACCTGTCGGTATTGGGCTGGAAGGTAAGATCATGCCACCCGTCCTCATCATCGACGTCATTCTGGGGCTGCTGGGAAACCTGGTCGCTCTGTGGATCTTCTGCTTCAAACTGAAGGCATGGAACCCCAACAGCATCTTCCTCTTCAACCTGGTTATCGCAGACTTCCTCGCTCTAGTGAGTCTACCTCTGAGGATCGACGCCTTGCTCAGGAGTCACTGGGTGTTTGGAGACGGCATGTGCCGGATCAACCTCTTCCTGATGTTTTCCAACCGCTCGGCGAGCATCGCACTCATGACCGTGGTGGCAATTTATCGCTACTTTAAGGTGAGAGAGTCCTCGTGGTGATGGAGTTGTAAGAATGCTTAAAAGTTTTTTGTTACACCTCGTTGGGCCATATTCCTGGTAAACTGAACAACCCCTGACTGCATTTCTAATATTTTTGAAGCTGTGAGTCCCAAGTAGTAGTAAGAAAAGTAAAAATGGAACAAAAACAAAAGAAACCACGCCCTCCTCAAAGCAACCCTTCTCTTGGTGCATCAAGATACCGACACCAAAAGACACCTTGTGCAAAAAGAAATTGTTGTCTTAGTAACCAATAAGCTCACAGCTTCCACCTGGCCTAGCTTGGTGACATAACTGGGTAAAACTAAAGGAGATGTAAGCCAACAGTGATGGTTAGGTAATGGTATAAACAGTAGCCTCTTCAGCTAAATTAATTGATAAATAGCTGTAATCATATTCTGCAAGTCGTTTATAAATGGAGTTGAAGGAAGGAAGACTGAAATCGTTTTAAGAAGTTAGCAACTTTACCTGATCGAGATCTTTGAATCCATCCATCACCTTGATACTGTGACACCGAAACTGTTTAAAAATGGTCCGATGATGCAGAGGGAACCATAATGATTGACCAAAAAATGCCATGGGCACAATTAATTTCACCATCAAACATTTAAGATTCAAAAGATGATTCAAACAAACTTCAGCTTTAGTTTTGGCACTAGCCAGACATACCAAAAAGAGGAACATGTTTTGATGTTCTTCTGCCCCTAAAACCCAGGAAACACCATCAGGTGACGGTGCAGGCTGTGCCAAAATAACTTCAGGTGCTGGTCTACCAACTAGCTAGAGAAATGTTGGGCTAGTTTATAATTTAGTGTCACAGGGTTTGAAACGGACTCAGGCGCAGACCAGTAATCCTTTGCAGGGAAGACAGTGAGTTTATTTACAGTGAAAGCACCAGGTGATAATATATACACAATGTGGCAGGGGAAAAGGGGATTAGTCCAACACACGCTCCTCTCCTCAGCAGTTTCTTCACACACACTCGTCTGGGTTCACAGGGAAACAGGTCCAGGGGAGATCTACACACACGCAGGAAATTCCATTTAGTAAATAATCTCACAAAGACTCACGGATTCAGACTTGCAGGTTTCAGAGGGACTGACACTGATGCCACAACAATCCAGCGAAGAATAGCACAGGTCCGCCATCTTAAATAGAGCTTCAATCTGTTGGAAGCAGCCGCAGGTGTGAGGGTGAGCGCAGGGGTGTGGGCCAGGGGCGAGAGCCCGTAATGAGCACCGCCCTGGCAAGGTGGAGAGAGAGAGAGGGAGAGCAAAAATAAAAACAAAACATGTTGCGTAACACAGAGTTAGCCAGCGAGGCACGGGGACCATGACATTTAGTCCCAAATCTGATTTTTTTGTGTGTCTACTGGAGGAGACACCAAACTAGATGATGGAGAACAGAAACAGAAACAACAGTTCCTACTTGTTTATCCAGATTAATGTATTCAGGTGGAAGTTTCAGAACCAGTATCATCAATGTTGTTTTCTTCCAGGTGGTCCATCCTCACCACCGCTTCAACCGCATGACCAAGCGACAGGCGGTGTTCGTGTCGCTGTTTGTCTGGCTGCTGGTCATCACCCCCCGGGTTCCTATGCTGGCTTACAACCACATCAAGGGCAGCGGCAACACAACCCAGTGCTTCTTCTTCACGTCTTACAAAGAGGCGTCGCGGGCCATCATCATCCTGGTCGCCATGCATCGCATCCTCACCGTGCTGGAGTTCATCTTCCCGATGGCCATGCTGCTGTTCTGCTCCATCCGGATCTCCAGCTTCCTGAAGGAACGACGTGTGGGCAAACCCGACAAGGTGCGCAAGGCGATGCGAGTGTGCGTCGCCATCGTTGCAGTATTCATGGTATGCTTTCTGCCCACCACGGTGACAACCATCGGAGTGTGGATCATCCGCTCGTACCGCCCGTGGGACTGCACCAGCTTCTACAGATTCACCCAGCTCAGCATCGTGTCTCTGGGGCTGAACTTCCTGAACTCAGCCCTGGACCCCATCATCTATGTCTTCTCCAGCTCCATGTTCAGGACGGCCCTGGTGGGTGCACTGCCCCGGGCACTGCGCTGTGGGCAGGAAGCCGAGGACAACGCGACGTCTTCTTCTGGAACTCAGACGACAACCCAGGAGGAGATGAAATCCATGAGGACTGATAGAGGAAGCGAGGCGAAATAGTAAACTGCTCCTTGCTAATAAAGACTAAACCAAGCAGTGAAAACTTTTCCCTGCTCTGATTTCCTTTATTTTTGTATAATTTTGCATAAAGTTATATCTTTGGCTTGTTTTCTGATGAATCTGAAAATCTGTCGCATAACCATGTAAACATATATTCAGTCAAGTTTGAAATATTTTTCCTGTTGAACTCTTTAAATGTAAGTGTCTGGTGCTATATTTTTTATATGTTTTTTTAAAATTTTGATAAAATAAATTACATTAAAAACAGAAATAAAAAAACATCACTGAGGTCTCAAAACCTGCAGTTCCTCTGACGTCCAGCAGAGGCTCCAGTAGTGAGCCAGTCTCCATACAGCAGAAGAAAACATGTTTACAGCTTGACACTGAAACTGTTTTGGTCTCTGTGCATAAGTCAGCTTAAAATGTTTTTATAATTTACGTGTTTGAATTGAATTAAGTATATTCAGTAATTTTTTTTAGGTTATTTAATAGAAAAAAGGATTCTGCACTCCTAAATATACAGAATCCTGTTGTTCTGATTTGCTGCTATATAAATAAAGCTGAACTGAAATCCTGCAGCTTTCAAAGGCAAACAAACACTGAGGCTTAAACATCACCAGAAGTTTGCATTTTTCCTGTTTGGATTTTACATACAATTTATTCCCACCACATAATGGAAACCAGTGATCATTTTGAAAGAACACATAGCAGGACATAGTGCCTGCAGACAACCTTTTCTCATCAGCAGTTCTAAAATATCAGAGTTCTGCAGAGGCCTCGTATCACCCCATATCGCAGCCTTCAGGTCCTCTTCTTTGGAACCAGTTTGGATTCAGGACACAGACACACTCTCAACTTTGATATTAGCCTTAAAACTTTCCTTTTTAAGAAAGCATATAGCTGCTGTCAGCATAACTGACAAGTCATGATTTACTCAGCTGCAGTCAAAAATCATATGACAGTAAATCAGTAACTCTTCAGTGAGCTCAGTAAACGGTTAAAAACTGCATCAAAGATTCATTCATGCATTTTGTTATAAAGGCAATAATTTTCAATATTAAATCTGTATCTGTTATCATTATGGTGTGCTATAATATTAATATCTGCCATAAACTATCATCCAGCATTCAGATATTTTATGCAGAATCCCAGCAGATCGCAGCCAGCAGCCAATTATATTTGTTCCTCATTCTGAACTTCAGCAGGTCGCCATGACCGTGTCTACAAGTTTAAATGCACTGAGCTGCTGCCATGTGATTGGCTGATTAAATATCTGCATTCATAAATAAAGTAAAAATGAACCCTTTCATGCATAGTGGTCACTACAGTGGACAGCTATTCAAAGGCTGCTTGTATTTCTATCAATGTTAATGGTATACTCAGGATTTTTTTTCTTAAGTATTTTTATTCATCTTTTAAAAAATACTTAATAAATAATAAGAAAAAAAATCCTGATTGAGGTTGTCATAATTCATGCATGAAAGGGTTAATAAATAAAGAGTCTGGCGATTGGTCTACAGCAGCGACATCAACATGTAGTTTGTGTTTCTGCCTCCTTCTAGTGTCTGACTGTGAAAAGTGTTCACACATGGAGGCAGTGAGTGTTAGTCCTGTGCTGCAGGTGTAAAGTGACCAAATTACAAAATGTTTAAAAAATATTAAATATAATCCTCTTCAATATAATATATGGAAACTGGATATTATTAAAAGTGTGATTCACCCTGAGCTATCATTAAATGTTTGGTAGTAAAGCCTAACATCTACTGTGACATCGTTTTATAAAGGACATGCAACAGTTGTGAGTTTTGCATATGTGGTCTCTGCAGTCGTGACTGGTAGAGAGACAGAGACGTACTCGTACACTGTAAAACATAACTGAGCTTCATTAAAAATTAAAAAAGTTAGCACTCAGTTTAAGCAAGTTATCAGTAATTTTAGTTCAAAAAGCTGATCCGCTCAGTTTAGTCGCCTTAAAATAATAAAACTAAGTAAGCTGGTGGAATGTAAATAAGTACATTTACTTAGTTACATTCTATTGGATTCCATCCACAATCTGACACGTATCATAGGGTTGCGACAAATTGTTGGTATGTTACGTGTCGGGAATAACAACGTGAACCTCCGCCCCAGTCTCAAGTCTTTTGCAGACTCCAAGAGGTTTTCTTCCAAGATTGCCCTGTATTTGGCTCCACCCATCTTCCCATCAACTCTGACCAGCTTCCCTGTCCCTGCTGAAGAGAAGCACCCCCAGAGCATGATGCTGCCACCACCATATGTGACAGTGGGGATGGTGTGTTCAGAGTGATGTGCAGTGTTAGTTTTCCACCACACATAGCGTTTTGCATTTTGGTCTCATCTGACCAGAGCACCTTCTTCCACATGTTTGCTGTGTCCCCCACATGGCTTGTGGCAAACTGCAAATGGGACTTCTTATGGTTTTCTGTTAACAATGGCTTTCTTCTTGCCACTCTTCCATAAAGGCCAACTTTGTGCAGTGCACGACTAATAGTTGTCCTATGGACAGATTCCCCCACCTGAGCTGTAGATCTCTGCAGCTCGTCCAGAGTCACCATGGGCCTCTTGGCTGCATTTCTGATCAGCGCTCTCCTTGTTCGGCCTGTGAGTTTAGGTGGACGGCCTTGTCTTGGTAGGTTTACAGTTGTGCCATACTCCTTCCATTTCTGAATGATGGCTTGAACAGTGCTCCGTGGGATGTTCAAGGCTTGGGAAATCTTTTTGTAGCCTAAGCCTGCTTTAAATTTCTCAGTAACTTTATCCCTGAGCTGTCTGGTGTGTTCTTTGGACTTCATGGTGTTGTTGCTCCCAATATTCTCTTAGACAACCTCTGAGGCCGTCACAGAGCAGCTGTATTTGTACTGACATTAGATTACACACAGGTGCACTCTGTTTAGTCAGTAGCACTCATCAGGCAATGTCTATGGGCAACTGACTGCACTCAGACCAAAGGGGGCTGAATAATTACGCACATAGTAATTCTCTTCACTCTGCTGACCCATGACAAGAGATTCAAGCCCCATTATGAGCACCTTCTACAGAGGCACCATTGAGAGTATCCTCACCAGCTGCACCACTGTGTTGTATGACTCCTGCACTGGGTCTTGCAGGAAAAAAATGAGAACAGGTAGTGAGAGCAGTGGAGAGGATTGTGGGGACCTCTCTTGCCTCCCTCCCCAGGAGATCTACTGCGCCTGCCTCATCTGGAAGGTCCTCTCCATTACAGGTGACAGCTTCTTCAGTTTGCTGCCATCAGGAAGGATACTGAAGAGCCTCCGGACCAGAACCCACAGACTGAGAGACAGCTTCGTCCATATGGCTGTCAGGATGCTGACCATCTCTGAATCGAGAAGGGGGGCCCAAGGGTACATCTTTTGCCATCTTTCAACTCTCTGTGAATGGTACTCATTGCCATTCGAGAATCTGTGTCTTTGATTAGTTGTCATTGATCAATGGTCATAAGAATTTGCATACTAACAATCATGGAACTAACCCCCCAGCACATTGTTCATTCAGTGGTGCTAGTTTCCTTTGCTGTGCAAATATACTGTTTATAAGGTTGGAAACCTGCAGTCAGCTGAGACTGAAGAAGTCACTTGGATGACGAAACGTTTCTCCCACTGAAAATGTCCAGATGAACAGAATCAACCTTTTGGGATTTACTTACCTGGATGATTGAGCACGCATCATTATTTTATTAATATTTTTGAAATGATAGCAACACAAACGAAGATTTTGGCAGCACAAACCAGCACAAATGTAGCACAAATGTTTGACAGCATTTTTATTTGATTTGGGTAATATGGGGGGGGCTGGTTGACCTTTTGACCTTTACATTTTCGTTAATATCTTTAAAACAGAAGCAGCACAAACGACAATTTTAGCAGCACAAACATAGCACAGTTGAATGACACCAGTTTTGTTTGATTCCATTAATGTGGGGGGGCTGGTTGACCTCTGATGACCTCTAGAAATTTTCTTGAATATCTTTAAATGATAGCAGCACAAACGTAGCACAAACAATTGATACCACTTTTGTTGGATTTGAAGAAGGTGGGGGGGCAACTTCACTCACATGACAGTGAGTGTCTGTTGTAATGGGGGAGGAGAAGAGAACGGGATGGAGAGATGCACGAGGATTAGCATAATAGTGATGGGAATTCCGGCTCTTTTTAGAGAACCGGCTCTTTTGGCTCCCAACCGACTCTTCAGGTTGTTTTGTTGCTTTAATTTATTTATTATCAACAACAATATAAAATTATTGCCAAAATGAATTACTAATGTTAAAAAAACCACGTTTTTTATTTATATGTTTATATATAAATATGCTTTTATTTATCCCTTTGAGACCTACCATAGAGCCAAGTCCACCAGAGCTTATCTTTATATTTGTATATGCTGTAGTGCCATATTTTAATAATATTTATGCAATAAGTCCATAGTAACTACATAAATTTCACATAAAAGACATTTCAGAGGTTTACCCTCAAAACTGTAAATACAAAAAAGTTGCACAAAATAGTTAGAAATTTATTTGGAGTGTTTTCAAAGTTTTATTTTTGAGATATACCAATTTTTATATACTGCAGGAAAACCGAAAATAAATATTATAATGCAAATTTGCAAACCCCCCCCCCAAAAAAAACCCAGCATGTGCATCAAAATAAACTATTTCCAGCATTGCAATTTGAGTTCTAAGCATCCCAGAAACTATTCAGCAAAGCATAAAGTCAAACATGACTTTTAAAAACACCAGTATAGGCTCATAAGGCCCTGAAGGTAAAAAACCCCAAAAACTCTACATTTTCCGTGAAAATGACGTCACTTCCGGTTTGGGGCAGACAACATGCGCTAGTTCACACTGATGTCTATTTAAACGTAGAAAGTGTTATGAACAGCTCATCGGATCGGCAAAGCGCGTTTCTGGAATATTATGTTTTTGTTGCTGCAAGTGGCTTTTACAAAATCTTTGCAAGGCCATATTTGGAAGGAAATCGTGACTTAGGATAAGCTGATGGCATAAAATGTAAGTACATTTCCTCCGGTTTCATATGCAAAAAAAATTATTGCGCTTGCTTATGTGGTTGCAGTTCTACAGGGATTTAAAAATCTGTGTCTGTATACGTGTGTGTGCATCCTGTGTCCTTTCATCCAGTTAAGCAACAGTCCTCCAGCCAATGCAGGTGTGCTTGAAGGACAGGGTCGGAGAGACAAACCACAGTCCTGTTATCAGGGAGAAGAATTTGTTGTTCTGGAGCTGAATGAATGAAGGAGATGGTTGTTTGGGTTAATGCTTCTCCAAGGTCTTATCCATATGGCGTTCATTTAACACAGTCTGAGTACTCACAGCCCTGCCCATCGTCAATCATGTTGACCAGCCTTGTGGAGTTTGAACAGCTTTAACTGCTTTCTTTGTTCTTCGATAAGCCAGGTTCAAGCCTTCTCCAATCAGCCAGAACTCTGTTATCGTGGTTCCAAATGGGTAGATGTCGTTCAGTGTCCTCCATCCAGAGTGTCTGCCCTATAGATGTTTGGCACTTAGGTGCTCAGAAAACCACGCGACGGCGCATCTGCCATTACATTCTCCGTTCCTTTTTTGTGATGGATCTCCAAATTAAAGTCCTGCACTAAGAGGGACCATCTCATGAGCCTCTGGTTAGAATTTTGCATCCTAGTCAAAAACACGAGGGGGTTGTGATCGGTGCATGACATCGCGTATCCGGCAGCAAACGTCTCTGCAGGACAATCGGGCTCTCCAAACCCAGGCTTCTCAATAGGGTGTCAGTTTCATTTAGCGACCAGTTGATCAAATCCATAATACTTTAATTTTTAGAGAACAAGACTGAGAGACTCTCTGAGGGTTAGAAAGTCACAGGAGACTAGACAAGGACATGAGGAACAAGATAGGGAAAAGATGTGACCGCCTTCATCAAGAGCAAAGAAAAAGACCATGTCTATTAGATTTATCACTGAATATATTTATTAAGTAACTCTAGAAACTCAGTATTTGTATTTTTGCCCCTGAAGAAGGTGAAGCTGTAGGTTATGACTGTAAACACTAGAGGGCAGTAGAGAAAGACTGAGGAAGCACAGAGAGCACATCAGCTGATTGCTTCTCCTTTAATATCAGGATGCATCAACCATTGGATTTCGTGAGGCTTTTCCACACAGCTGCTCGATCAGACTCTGACTGCTGTTCTGAAATATTCATGTCATCTACTGATTTTGAAATTATTACACAATAGAGGAGAGAAAAGAGAGAGACCAACATGTGATGTTCTGCTGTGTTTGTCCTGCAGATTTACTGCACAGGACGGATCTTCATGCTGATGGTCTTCAGGGAGTAGTTATGACCTTTCCACAGTGCCCACTCCACTCCGACAGCATATAAAGTGCTGTCAGCTCCCCAGCGATAAGCTCCATTGGGGTTTGCTAGGTGACAGCTGTTGTACCAGAACGCTCCCTGGAAACTTTTGGCACAGTTTCCTGGCCAGCTGTCCTGGTCTTTGTCAAACGTAGTGAACTTCTGTCCGTTGTGATAACTCAGTCCGTCTGCTACAGAAACACAGATGTACAATCACAACATTACCATTTATCCCAGTCAGACTGATCAGCAGGGACTGGGAGTGTTTTAAGTGGATTATCTTTGGACCAGCCTTCTCTATTTGAGCTCCTTTCCCCAGGCACTGATTCATCACCCACTGTTCCTACAGACTCTCCACAAGAATCCAGCACAAAATGTCACTTCAAACTTATATATTCACCCACCTGCCCCTCCATCAGTGAATCCAGACACATTCAGCCTGTAGCCGTCAGACTCTCCGTCGATGGAGAACGAGGAGTAACGAGCAAACACTTTGTTTCCATCAAAATCTTCCATGTTGACCATCAGCTCGTACCTTTTTCTCTGCGTCAGGTAGAAAACATTTTCCAAGCCTGGAGAGAATCAAAAACATTTTAAACTTGTTGATCAAGTCTTTATGCTTATACCACTACCCCTGAAGGTTCTACTTTATGAACAGAGAACTTAATGACTGATAAACAGGACCCATTCCTCACCGAGCCAGTACTCTCCAGCAGCGTTACCAAAGCCCGTCTTGTACTGATCCCAGGGTCTGTAGAAGTTCACCGAGCCGTCCAACCTCCTCTGGAACACCTGGGGGAGGAGGCAGGAAGGTGCTTACTACACTCTAAAGAATGATCCATGAGGTTAGTAAGGAACTGTGGGTTTCTACAGATGTTGTTGTGGTTTTAAATTGATGCATGTTGATGTTTAAACCAAAGGGCCAGTTCACTTTGAGGATAAAACTGTTTAACTAGCTAAAGGATGTTCTGTAGACGTGGGCACATTGATCCAAATATCGACAGTATTGATTTGGTATCTACACTTTGTTTCTATTCTCTTAGTTCAGTGTGTAGCCCAATGAATTGTGTTAAATCAAAAAGTCAAATTACTTAACATTAGCATATGAAAGCTCAGCTACTGTTGCCACTGTTTGTGCACCATTTCTGTCTATTGATGTTTGGGTTTAGAAAGTTGGGCCATCTTAAAACAGTTTAGATGCTTATTTAGTTTTGTTTGCTTGTTTTTTTAACACTATAGTTTAAAAGGTTTGAAATGTTCTTGCAGTGTAGTTTGCCTTAAAAGTTTGCATTCTGAAAAGAGACAGATAAAAGAAAAAGTACATTAAATACATAAATACATAAAAAAGAAATACATTACAAAATGATTGTGTGCACTTTAGTTCTGAATTACCCAAAATTCAAGCTTGTGTAATTTAGACCAAACTTTGGCTAGTTTTAAAAAATGTGAGTCGTAAAAGCTGCAAATTTGAAACACAAAGAGTGACTGATGTCTTACTACATTATACATTATGTTACATTACAAATTTAGGCATGGCCATGGAGAGGAATATCTCCCTTGTCTTTATTAGGGGTGTTACTGCTCATTTAAAATTTAAGGTTCTCTGTGAACAAAAGAAGTCTGTAAAACAGTGACATATGGACAAGTTCATGTTGCTGTTTAAATAATAAATTTATGTAACAATGTGCATGGACAGTTTTTAGCAGGAAAAAAATTAGAATCTAGAATAACTTAAATTTAAATAATTTGATCACTTAATATCACCAAAACTTTTCACTGAAATTAAGTTGTTTGACCTTAATTAAGCCTTTAGAAGAAAAAGTAAATCATGTTGTTTGCAGCAGAGTAATTATGTTAGGCTAACTAAAATTGTCTAATTGGATTTACTCAGTAGTGGCTGAGGTGGAATTACTTAAAAACATCAATGAAAACTGCTACCTGTTTTTTTTTTTTTTTTTAAGTTTAGCCAGCGTATTATTTTTTTAGAGTGTAGTTAAAAACACAACAATAAAAAAATAAATCAGTAAATATTTAGTATGAAATGAGAGACTGAAGGTGGCATGATGGCGTGGTCATTATGGGACTGTCGCCTCACAGCAAGACGGTCCTGGTTTTAATCCATGTTCTTCACTTTCTCTCCAGGTCCTCCAGCTTCATCCAGTCCAAAGACATGCAAGTAAGGATGGGAAGTAATACAAACCGATCGTTTTGATTCTCTTATTAATCTTTCTGAGTTAACTTCAATAATTAATTCCTCCAAACCATCAACGTGTCTTTTAGACCCCATTCCTACAAAACTGCTCAAAGAAGTCCTGCCATTAATTAATTCTTCGATCTTAAATATGATCAACCTATCTCTAATAATCGGCTATGTACCACAGGCCTTCAAGCTGGCTGTAGTTAAACCTTTACTCAAAAAGCATCTCTAGACCCAGCTGTCTTAGCTAATTATAGGCCAATCTCCAACCTTCCTTTCATATCAAACATCCTTGAAAGAGTAGTTGTCAAACAGCTAACAGATCATCTGCAGAGGAATGGCTTATTTGAAGCGTTTCAGTCAGGTTTCAGAGCTCATCACAGCACAGAAACAGCTTTAGTGAAGGTTACAAATGATCTTCTTATGGCCTCTGACAGTGGACTCATCTCTGTGCTTGTCCTGCTAGACCTCAGTGCTGCGTTCGATACTGTTGACCATAATATCCTATTAGAGCGATTAGAACATGCTGTAGGTATTACAGGTACTGCACTGCAGTGGTTTGTATCATATCTATCTAATAGACTCCAATTTGTACATGTAAATGGAGAGTCCTCTTCACACACTGAGGTCAATTATGGAGTTCCACAGGGTTCAGTGCTAGGACCAATTCTATTTACATTATACATGCTTCCCTAGGCAGCATCATTAGAAGACATAGCATAAATTTTCACTGCTATGAAGATGACACGCAGCTCTATCTATCCATGAAGCCAGGTAACACACACCAATTAGTTAAACTGCAGGAATGTCTTAAAGACATAAAGACCTGGATGGCCGCTAACTTTCTGCTTCTTAATTCAGATCAAACTGAGGTTATTGTACTCGGCCCTGAGAATCTTAGAAATATGGTATCTAAGCAGATTCTTACTCTGGATGGCATTACCTTGGCCTCCAGTAACACTGTGAGAAACCTTGAGTCATTTTGACCAGGACATGTCCTTCAATGCACATATTAAACAAATATGTAAGACTGCTTTCTTCCATTTGCACAATGTCTCTAAAATTAGAAATATCCTGTCTCAGAGTGATGCTGAAAAACTAGTTCATGCATTCATTACTTCCAGGCTGGACTACTGTAATTCTTTATTATCAGGATGTCCTAAAAACTCTCTGAAAAGCCTTCAGCTGATCCAAAATGCTGCAGCAAGAGTCCTGACAGGGACTAGAAACAGAGAGCAGATTTCTCCTGTTTTGGCTTCCTTCATTGGCTTCCTGTTAAATCCAGAATTGAATTCAAAATCCTGCTCCTCACATACAAGGTCTTAAATAATCAGGCCCCATCTTATCTTAATGACCTTGTAGTACCATATCACCCTATTAGAGCACTTCGCCTCACACTGCAGGCCTACTTGTTGTTCCTAGAGTATTTAAAAGTAGAATGGGAGGCAGAGCCTTCAGTTTTCAGGCCCCTCTTCTGTGGAACCAGCTTCCAGTTTGGATTCAGGAGACAGACACTATCTCTACTTTCAAGATTAGGCTTCAAACTTTCCTTTTGCTAAAGCATATAGTTAGGGCTGGACCAGGTGACCCTGAATCCTCCCTTAGTTATGCTGCAATAGACGTGGCTGCCGGGGATTCCCATGATGCATTGAGTTTTTCCTTTCCAGTCACCTTTCTCACTCACTATGTGTTAATAGACCTCTCTGCATCGAATCATATCTGTTATTAATCTCTGTCTCTCTTCCACAGCATGTCTTTATCCTGTTTTCCTTCTCTCAGCCCAACCAATCACAGCAGATGGCCCGCCCTCCCTGAGCCTGGTTCTGCCGGAGGTTTCTTCCTGTTAAAGGGAGTTTTTCCTTCCCACTGTCGCCAAAGTGCTTGCTCATACGGGGTCATATGATTGTTTGGTTTTTCTCTGTATCTACTGTACAATATAAAGCGCCTTGAAGCAACTTTTGTTGTGTTTTGGTGCTATGTAAAGAAAATTGAATTGAACTGAATTAATTATCATTTTGCTGTCATACCATCACTAAGCAGTTTAAGCACTTCAGACAACCAGACATGAAGCTGGGAGTTCAGATACTCACCGTCCACTGTCCTTGTGAGTCCATGTCACAGTATACCTACACACACACACACACACACACACACACACACACACACACACACACACACACACACACAATGATTACAAAAAGTGAAAGATAAATACATCAATAATACACATGTGATAATACATTATAACATGTGATACACTAAATCAAAGTGCCCCCTTGTGGTGAGTGAATGTGCTGCATGTTGGCTGGAGGAGGTTTGGTCTGGAGAATGAAATGTAATGATTTTGGTGCATTTTTGGCCTGAAGACCAAATGAATCAATGAAAACACAAAGGAAATGAATCTTCTGCATCTTTGGATGGGTCATGATGGTCTGGAGTTTAAAAATGACAACACTAAAGAATCAGCTTATCATTAGAGTAAATAACTCCAGTCTACCAGGACAGCAGACGTTGCTCCAATGGGATAGATGGTGTACACTCCACTGGTTCGACTGGTGTCTTGGTTATAGACATCGCTGCAGTCCAGTGGAAGGATGGAAGGTTCACAGCAGGTCAGCAGAGGAAGCAGGAGGAGGATGAAGGCTGACAGCAGCTGGAACAGAGGAGGTGTTCTTATTTTACTTCAGTCAAAGCTTCATGTAGAGCTGTAACGTTTGTGACTGTCAGACTGTGGTGGTGCCACACAGACACGAACTATAGAGGTTCTGCACGTGACATCATACACATGTCGCTCAAGCGCTGTCCACCATATTGGACTTAATAAGTGGTATTGATCGCGTCCGAACTTTCATACCAGGTTTACATAGAAATGATCACTATTGTCCCCCTCACAACGCTGATATTCTGCCGCGGGGTCGAGTGCAACAACCATAAAGGACAGAAAGAGGATCTTTTTTAATCACTTTCCTGTTTCAGAAGAATCCAAAACAATAACTGATACAGGCATCAAATACTATTACAGTATAACAGTTATAAGTTACTTAACTTTTTAAAATCAACTACTGTTTCAAACAATATTTGAACATTTTACATTTTTACATTTTCATTTTCTCTTTCTATTTTTTTCCTCCTCACCTGAAGTCTCACTCCTGAACTGAAGTTAGTGTTCTAACATAAGAAAGCCTACATGAACATCTCGATATCGTCACAATTATTTATCAGCAGCAGATCAGACATGTGACCCTCTGCTCACGTTAGATTCATTTCAAAAAAAGTTTCAGTAACAGCCCCGAATAACAGGAGCTAACAGCAATGCTTACTGATGGAAAATTACAGATATCCTCAACAATTCACTTTAGTATCCCTTTAATTAATCACGAATGAGCTATGCTGACTCATTGACAGTCTAATGGATAATGCAAAGAGATGTGTCAATGTCAAAATGTGATTAAAATCAGGTAAATACCTGAGCAGGGACCGAGTCACAACTTGATTCAGTTTGATACCCATCTTAGCATAAAATCAGGGAGACATTGTTAATCCCAGAGGGAAATTGAGTGAAAATACTGATAAGCATTCAAACTTTTGTAGCCCTCCAGATCTTGTCCATTATCATTTGAGAGGTTGTTGATAAGATAATGATATTAATTATATGGTGTGACATCAGAGAGAGTGCCAGGTTTACTCTTCACAACAGTAAACACACTCTGAGGGTGTGTTAACAACCATCTTCACCCCTCCCACATAACAAGCAAGATGCTAGTCAGGAAAGTGTTTTGCTTCCTCTGAGAGTGTATATACACTAGTTTGTTCAGTCATAGTTTATCTCATCTACATAATGTTTAGCAGGTTTTTCATTATGTTTTGGGATTATTACATGTTCAAAGTGGCTGACAAGTTGTAAGTGGTCACATGTCTGCAAAACCTCTATAGGACTGATATATATTCAGTCAGAAATGTAAAGAGTTCACTTACCTTCATCATTGCAATTCTGTTGAATTGATGTGATGAAAATCTGATGACTCTGAGCTGTAGTTATAAGCAGAAATCAATAATTACTGATACAATACAAAAGTGTGGTTTAAAGTAGTTGCATTAGAGCATAGAGACAGATCTCTATAACAAAGCCACAGATCCCATCTCTTCTTTTTGCAGATGATGCGGTTCTCTTGGCTTCATCAGGTGATGGCTTCCAGCTCGCACTGGACGGGTTTGCCACTGAGTGTGAAGTGGTAGGAATGAGAAATCCTCCAAATCTGAGGCCATGGTTCTCAGTCGGAAAAGGGTGGAGTGCCCACTCCGGGTTAGGGTTGAGGTCTTGCCCCAAGTGGAGGAGATCAATTATCTCAGGGTTTTGTTCATGAGTGACGGGAGAAGGGAGCGGGAGATCGACAGACGGACCGGTACAGCGGCCGAAGCGATGTGGACACTGTACCGGTCCGTCGTGGTGAAGAGAGAGCTGAATGTAAAAGCGAAGCTTTCAATTTACCGGTCGATCTACGTCCCGACCCTCACCTATGGTCACGAGCTGTGGGTAGTGACCGAAAGAACGAGATCGCGAATACAAGCGGCGGAAATGGGCTTCCTCCGAAGGGTAGCTGACCTCTGGCTTAGAGATAGGGTGAGAAGTTCGGCCATTCGGGAGGGGCTCAGAGTAGAGCCGCTGCTCCTCCAAATCAAACGGAGCCAGATGAGGTGGTTCGGGCATCTGATAATAATGCCTACTGGGGTCCTCCGGGGTGAGGTGTTGCAGGCATGTCCCACCAGGAGGAGGCCCAGGGGCAGACCCAGGACACACTGGACAGATTATATCTCTCGTCTGGCCTGTGAACGCCTTGGTGTTCCTCTGAGCAGGAGGAGGAGGTGGCCGGGGAGAGGGAGGTCTGGGCTTCTCTGCTTGGGCAGCTCCTCCTGATCTCCACATGAGTCTCAGTCCTCAGGACCTCACACAGCCCCAGAAGTTTCTAATTTAAGTTCAACCTTAAAGGAAACTGATTCTCTTTCAACCTCCTCCAATTCAGCTTAACTGCCACAATGTTTTCAGAGAGAGACATTTAAAACCTGCAAAACGGCTGTTGTACTACTTTTGTTGACATAACTCGCTCCCTCATCTGGTGTGCTCCTCTCTGGGCTACTAATCTGTGCTGCTCTTGGTCGGTACTTATTGAGATGAAATGACTCCATCTTTGTCTATAGATTAGTGCACTGATAACTCACCCAAAGACTTTCCACTGCTGTGGGCACATTTCTGCCAGTGCATTATCAGGCTAATTTGTCCTCTGGTTTTCAGTCACTGTGCCTCTTCAGTAAACCCCAACAGCAGCGTTTTGATGCCAAAAGGTTTTATGCTGCTGTAGACAGTTACTACATGTGGCCCTGAATATAACGACAGCTTTGGCTGAACTTTCTAGCATGAAATGATCCTGTAGCAACTCTTTGTTTTCTAGCAGGAATACATACTCTGAGGATGAGTAAGGCTTTAAGGCAACACACACACACACACACACACACACACACACACACACACACACACACACACACACACACACACACACACACACACACACACACACAACACAAACATTTTCTAGAGTCATCAAGACAAACTAAACTTGCTGTGATAGCGACTGAAGCCTTCTAAGACTAAAAATAGATTTAAATACTTTGTCAAACAGCTGTTGGAAAAGTTTCAAATGAGAAAAGGAAAAAGGAAGCAATCCCTTTTTTTCAGTTTACTCTTACTTTGACAGGTTTCTTCTCAGCTCCACACCAGGATTCCACCTGCAGCACAGACTCAAACAGGGCGAGGAAGGCAGAGGCCACATTTACTGGAAAAACAACAAGAGTGACTCCAGGATCTTCACTGTTCAAGGCTAGTGGGTTCAAGGGTCTGTTTACATTTGACCACAGGGAGATAACATGACTACGAAATATCCAGTTTTATTTATACAGCACCAAATGACAACAACAGTCACCTAAAGGCATGTTATGTTGTAAGGTCGACCCTACAATACAGTTTTTTACAGACGCTAGGACACATTTCTCAATACTTAGGTCACTTTTGCAAAACTCCTCACACAGTGAGCACAACAGAAGTCTATGTGGGCTAAACTGAGGATCAGTTATCATAGTTTTGGCACAAAATGCATTCAATGACTACATCTCTCAAATTTCATGAATTATTTTCTCACTCAGACACAACAACTGCCAAAAATCTTTGTACGTACAGGACATTTTGCATATACTTACATAATGTTTTCAAAACTGTTAAACTTATGGTCAAAACAATAACATAATGCAAAACTGAATAAGACAGCAAAATTCAACAGCAATATGTCATTGAAACATATTTTAGATCTAAAAATGCAGTTTAACCAGCCACAGCTGATTCTCATTGTAGATGAACATCTACACAGGTGTTACTCCTTCAATTTCATTACAAAAGGAGACAACTGCTGAATAGGTTTGTTTTGTGATGTAAACATGGAGCCAGCCAGAAATGGAGAAGTGGCTGAAAGAGGAAGAAGAGTGGCTGGGAGGGGGCGAGGAATACGTATGCGTGGTGGAAGAAGAATAAGAGGAAGATCAAGAGCTGTAGTCGCAGATGAGATCAGAGCTACTGTAATTGATCATGTAGTAAATCATGGTCACTCGATGAGAGAGGCTGGTCAGAGAGTGCAGCCAAATCTGCAACGCTCTACAGTGGCATCTATTGTTAGAGTTTTCCGGCAAACCAACAGGTAACTTGTATTCTGCAAGGGCATTTGCACATTTCAGAAGTAAATAAGCTTTTGTGTAATTGTTGTTGGATTTCTGCTTAGGACTCAACGGTTACCTCACACAGGAGGGAGAGGACGGATGTTCACTGATGTGCAGGAAACTGCCATTGTTGATATGGTCATCAGAAACAATGGGATAAAACCCACTGAAATTAGACACAGAGTCTTGGCAGACAACGTTACTTTCGCAAATATTCACAGTGTAAGCATAACAACAATTTCTAGAGTCCTGAAAAAACATCAGGTCAGGATGAAACAGTTGTACACTGTGCCTTTTGAGAGGAACTCTGAACATGTCAAGCAACTCAGGAACCAGTATGTCCAGGTAAGATCACAATAAAATACAGATCTGTGTTTGAACAAAACCAAACACACACAGAGACAATTTTTACAAATTTACTACTGTAACAGCTTATGTTGCCTTGTGGATTTATGTTAGAGAGTCATGGAGATTGAAGGCAGGCAAACACACCACATTTTCATCTTTGTGGATGAGGCAGGTTTCAACTTGGCCAAAGCACGGTGACGAGGGAGGAATGTGATTGGGAAGAGAGCCACAGTGAATGTCCCGGGCCAGAGGGGTGCCAACATCACAATGTGCGCAGCAATATCCACTGATGGACTGCTGTCACACAGACCACTAATTGGGCCATACAACACTGAACGGCTCCTTGCGTTCCTGCATGATCTCTATGGAAGGGTTGTGCTAGGTGAGGAAAGGGATGCGGAGAGAAGGAATCAGCCAACATTTATAATTGTATGGGACAATGTGGCATTTCATCACTCCCGTGCAGTCACCGAGTGGTTTGCAGCCCATCCCAGAATGGAGTCTCTTTTCCTCCCACCTTACTCTCCATTCCTCAACCCCATAGAGGAATTCTTTTCCTCATGGCGGTGGAAGGTTTACGACCATCATCCACATGATCAAATGCCCCTCCTGGATGCAATGAATGCTGGATGCCTGGAGATATCAGCAGAAGATTGCCAGGGATGGATCAGGCATGCCAGAAGATTCTTTCCTAGGTGTATTACCCTAGATGACATAAGATGTGATGTGGATGAGAACCTGTGCCCAAATGGAGAAGACCGAGTAGATTAGCATTACTATTGTATGTGTATCAGTGGATGGTGTGTATACAAATCCTTGTATTTTGGGATTACTTAGTGCAAAAAAATAATAATACATAAACAAATATTAACGAATTCTGCATGATGTCTGATTCATTCCAGTAACATATATTGAAATTATAAACGGAGATGTGTCCTTGTTTTACACAAGAAAACACTGTAATGCTACATGTTGTTAGTGTTTTTTAGGTCATTGTTTTGCGGGTGACAAAGTGTGTTTGTCGGCTGTCAACCTTTGCTAGTGTTCTGGAAGAATGAGTTTATTTGAGACCTGAATAAAGTGTTTTGGTAGTTGTAGTGCATTTTGAATGTGAAATGAACTGCTTTGCCAAGCTGAAGGTCAGTTAGGAGAATTGTGTGAAGAGTTTTGCAAAAGTGACCTAAGTATTGAGAAATGTGTCCTAGCGTCTGTGAAAAACTGTAATAAACTCGGCCGTCTGCTCCTTGCTATCTAAAATATAACAGGACACTGGCGTAAATTCTCGACCGTCTCACACTTCTGTTTAATCAGTTTTCTGTTTGACGTTTATTCAGCTGTGTGAAAACTATAACTTTACAGTTTTTTCTGATTGCTTAAGCACATTTTTTGTAACTATTGGCTATTTTTGCAAAACTCTACACACAAATAAGAAAACCTGTCACCCAATTATCAAAACATTGTAGTTCTCTTGCAAAGCGAACACAGCTAGATTAACTCTTCACACCTTCATAAAAATGGTGTTTTCGTATCAAACAGTTAACACAAGCCATCATCTACTAAGCACACAATGCGCCACCTGCACACTGATGGTATGAATACAAAACACATCTGGCTTTTGCTTTCTCTGTGTACAGATGTCAATTTGAGGTCACACTTTTGTCATAGTGTCATGTAAACATACAAGGATCCAAACTTCAAGTATTGGTGTTTATTCACACTCATCAAAACCAAGACAAAGTCAGAAACAAAATAGAATTTCACAAAAAGGAAAAAAAAAGACAATCAGCCTACATCATGTCGTCTTTCTGGGTCCGCCACAAAATTTCGTCCACATCGCATGCGATATCCTCCAGTCCAAGGCGCCGGGGAAAATATCTCCTTGAATGCCGTATCCAGGCCTGACATGATGCCTGGTCAGTATCTCCACATGCCTCCTCCATTGCCTGTTAAAGGGCTACCTGTTGATGAGGATGACGGTCGTACACTTTCCAGCGCCAGGCAGAGAAGAACTCCTCGATGGGATTTAAGAATGGAGAGTATGGAGGGAGGTTGAGTGCCATGAAGGATGGGTGGTCTGTAAACCAGTTGCGGACCAAAGCAGCCCTATGGAAACTAACATTGTCCCATATGATGACATATCGGGTCTGCTCTGGTCTCTGAACAGTGAGCATGTCATGCAAGGTGTCCAGGAATGCAATAATGTGTGCAGTGTTGTATGGGCCTATGGTTGCATGATGGTGAACAACACCATTTTGGCTTATAGCTGCACACATGGTTATGTTACCACCACGTTGTCCTGGGACATTGATGATGGCACGGTGTCCAATAATGTTCCTGCCACGTCTCCTGGTTTTACTGAGGTTAAACCGGCCTCATCCACAAAAAGTAGCTCATGTCCCATTGCATCGGCTTCTAGTTCCATCACTCTCTGGACAAGACAAAACAAATGCAACACATCAGGCCCATGCACAGCACTACAGTATGCACTTCCACATTCAGAACCAATGACACTAGCTTACCTGCACATAGTCATATCGCAGTTGCTTTACACGTTCTGTGTTTCTCTCGAAAGGAACTCTGTAAATTTGCTTCATTCTTATTCTGTGGCGCGCAAGTACATGACTTAGTGCAGAAATGCTTGCACTGTGTATATTTTGAAAGATGGTGTCATTATCAATTATGCGCTGCTGTATTTCGCGCAGTCTTATTGCATTATTGGCAATCACCATGTTCACTATATGGGTCTCTTGCTCTGGAGTGAACATTCTGCCTCTGCCCCCAACAGCTGGATGTGTATCAATTCTGTGAAGTAACAATTTCAGTATTTTTGCATGTATGGTACTGTTGTGTGTCTCATTAGAGTATGGCAGTGCTACAAAGTACTTACCGATTCTCATTTCGAAATGTCCTAATGATGCCTGCCACAGTGTAGCGGCTCAGTTTAGGCTGAACCCGTTGGCCGGATATGGTGGGCCACGAAGGACACACCCGACCCATCCTTCAAATCTGGGGAAATGAAGGACGCATTTGTCGGCTGCATTCGGAGGAGTCTACGAATTTGGACAGCCTTAGTTGCGTCGCTGTGACGTAAACGGCCGTCAAATGCGTCCTCAGGAGGATGCAGCCTCTGAATTTGGACACCACCCTGGATTGCATTAACAAATCATGAAGTATTTAAAGACGTTAATCAGGATTAAACTGCAGGATCAAAGAAAGCATAAATGGCAAAAACAGAGAAAAGGATCACTTTAATCAATCTGAGGGTCAAACAACACAACACTGCTTCATGCAGGAAACCATGGAAACCGTGGAAGTGTGCAGGTGGGGCCTTAATGTGAGGCCCCATTTATGTGAACACAACTCCAAATATGTCTAGCAAAAACAATCTTCTAATTTCAGGAAAAGATGCTCTAAGTGTCTGTAAGCTGTGATCATACAGGCTGATTGGTTGTCATATATTAAATAACTACATGTGACCGACATGATGGCACATTAATACAGCACTGGTGTAAAAAGCTGAACTGAATTAAAACTGAATTATGTTTCATCAAGTTTACAGACAGAGCAACATGGAGCTGTTTTTAGTCCATAACTTGAAGGCTGGAAAAACAGACTCAGAGAAATTGGTCCTGAAGGTGTGAATGTGACTCAGTTTATTAAATGAGACTGTGTAGTAGGACAGAGTCCCTGCAGGCCAATCCAGAAACACTCCCAGTCGGGGGCAGCCAGAAGGTGGAAGTGGGTGATAAGTGGTCTTCCCATCATGCTCTGCATAGAAAGTTGGGTCTGGGTCCCATTTAAAGCCCAAAGACCAGGAGATGTTATTCCAACCGAACCCAGTGTAGAGAGTAAAAGGATATTTTGCTGCTATTATTTGCTGCTATTAGTATAATCATCATTACCATTTCATTATTAATAGTGATGTTGCATTCAGATGTTCAAATATATGGGTATTATATTAGTCTTTATTACAGGTCCAAGAAGAACCACTTTAAACTGTGGAGTTGAATCTATAATTTTAAATGTTTTTCAATGCTCCTATATAATAATCTTAAATGTTTCTGTGCAGACTGCAGGGACAGGAAATACACTCTGTGCCAAAATGAGACAGGAAACACTTCTGCAAGGCTTGCAAAAGTGAAACTGAAAGCAGAGTCTGAGTGCAAGCCAAGAGCATTTTAGAGTGTTTTATTATGCATTTATATTTGCTTTGATTATGCTTCAAGTAGTTGTGTTAGATTGAAACATTTGTTTTATATATTTTACATATAAGTCAAGATCATTACACACAGGATGGCCTTAGCCTGGTTGCCTAAGTTGAGGTCAACTAAGGTTCAGAGAGCACATGCAAACTCTGCATGCACAGACATATACATACACACCATAGTAGATTCACTTTAGTAGGTAAGAAGTTGGGGTGCGTACGTGTTAGTCTGTTCCAGGAAGTACACCAGATGTCCCAGAGATAAGCGACAGCGGAGACGAGCGCAGAGGAAGCACCTGCCTTCGACGCGAAGATGATGTTCTGTTTAAAACTATGTCAAAGTTAACTGAACGTTTGTGGTTTTGAGTTGACGTATGCTGTATTGTGTCTCTGAGAGGGGGGGGAAGCAGTATCACCCCCAACCCTATAAAACCTTGGTTTGACTATTGTAAGGTAGTTCGACGCTGAAATCTGTACAGCGGTCGGACTCACACATGTGTTCATTAAAAGGCCGTCTAATTGCACCAGGCTGGATCTGTGGTTATTTTTAGATTCCCCCTCAATATTTTTGAACCTTAACACCAGTCAATCTACCTTGTCCCTTTCTCTCTAATTTTCCGTAGCAAACAGCAGCAGCAGCATCTGCACCTTTGTTCATATTCAGCTCCACCTCCCAGTAATGGCGCCCAGTCAGAGCCTCTCTGCACAGAATGTGAGGCCAAACATCAAATCTCTCAGGATGGTCGGGATACGACTGCGACTCTCCGTTTATCACCTTCTTGTTTCCTTCAGACAGGATGAGGTTGTTGTTTGCTGTGTTTGGATCCAGGATGAGCTTGCAGGCATCTGATGGAGAGAACGAGACCATTATTCATGATGATGTCACTGACTCCTCCCTCATCTGTCCACTGCAGATCTACAGTCTGTTTTTAACACGTCAGATCTCTGTCCTCAAACCTCAGCTTGTCTGAGTTTGATTATGATGATGGATTTTATCTGCATGTTTCTCTGATTCTGTGTTTCACACTGTGCTGCCTTTGAGACCTGATCAGAATCACAGTTCAGCCTAAACATTAAAAGACTTTATTAACAGAAAGTTACTGTTGTTAATAAATGCAACATGTTTAAGAACCTAAACCAATCGGACTGATCCACTGACAGCACTGCTTTAATAGCTCCTGTCCATGCTGCTCCATACAGTGACATGGACACATGAAACATGCTGGACCCATATTTTTACTCAAAGACAAATTTAACCTAAAGAAGAGAAATTTGAGACATTTGAATTATTTTCAGAATGCAAATCTTTTTGGGCAGTTTTGAGAGGAACAATTACAGCAACCAGTATGATTTTATGAAGGAGGTCATACTGGTATCGATTCTGCAGTGTATTTAAAGAAATGACAATAATTTCATGTTAAACAGTTCAACTAATCTTAACAAAATAATACTCTTTATTCCTAAGTACTTACACCACATCAGGACTCCTCTGTTAGTTATGTTTTCCACATCAGTGACATCAGGTCCTGAGAAATCATCAGTGACCAGGTTTGTGTTCCTGTAGTGGTAGATAGTTGCTCCTTTGTATTTGTCATTTTCTATGGCTGTTATAAACAGTCTGCTGCAGTTCTTCACAGCTTCTGCCTTTTCTTTCATTTTGGCTCTAACTTCATCTGAGCGATACCATTGGTCCTGGGCAGGTGGAGTGTTACCATCAGTACCTTCCAGCTTCTTTTTCTCCAAGTAGTCAGACATGTTCTGCAGATATGGGTCAGTGGATTTCAGGGAGGTGAAAACAAAGCAGAGAACTTCCTCTACTCCTGGATTAAACACCTCTCTGTCCAGCTCAGACTGATCTGAGATGATCTTTGTTCCCTCCATCATGTCTACAAAGTACCTGATGATGGTGACTTCTCTCTCTTCATCTTCGATCCACTTGGTTAATCTCTCCTGACTGAACGGGGACTTGTCTCTGTCATCAAACACTTTCACTAATTCCTGCTCATCTTCCTCACCTGCCCTGATGGAGGGAAGTTTCTTGGCCATTGTTTTCTGGAGTGAAGATCTGAAATACTCACAGAGCTTCTTGAATCTGCTCAGTTTTTCTTGTATCTGTGGAAAGCTTCTCCCCACTCTGTCCTCCAGCAGATCATTGCAGCGTATGTCCAGATTATAGAGGTCCTTCAGAGCATCTTGAGCCTTTATAACAAGTCCAATCCTGATCTCAGTCACTGCCTCAGCAGCTTCTGGATCTAATTTCTTCAGAGGCATCAGTGTGACCTTCAGTGGAACACAGTTTTCTTTGTTTTCTCTCAGTAGTTTTGGAAGTTGGATGTATGTCTTCACTGCATCTTCAAATGTTCCAGGGTTGCTTTCAAGAATGAAGTCTCCATAGAATTTGCAGGTAAATTTATCAGTCACAGCTTTTTCTTCATCACTCAGCTTGATGTCAACTTTCCCGTCAACATTAAATGAGGGGATCTTCTTTATCACTGCTTGCATGCTGCCCTGGATGTTCTCAATGCTGCTACCATCTAACTTCTCACTGTCAAACACAAAGAAAGCGTTTGCTCCATAAAGGATTCCTGTGACTACATGTGTCGCCAAATTCTTCACATTTACTGCTTCTTGAGTGTTCTTGGTTTCATCAGGAGTCAACATCAGCTGTTTGAATTTGGTGGTAGCTTTGTACTGAAGGGTGACTCGACTCTGATGGTGAGATTTCTTCTTATCATTCAGATATTTGGCTGATCCTCCAACTTCAATGAGTCCACCAAAGAAACTGGCCTTCAGTGAACCATTAACATCCAGCTGAGAGGATTTGTTTTCAATGGAATCAGACGTCAAACTTACTGCTGTGATGATTTTTCTCCACTGACTTCTCCTGCAGCGTTTTAGCATCCCACAGTGTGACACCTTTAAGACATGAGATCAACAAAACGGTTGTAAAATTTAACAAAGAATAATATCAGCAGTTTCAGGTTAATCAGGATTTTATTTCATGTTACACAGTTTATTTACACATACAAATCTAAATTTCTTAGTTAAGACACATCTGAAGTAATTCAATAAGTTTCATAAATGTTTTATAAGCTAAGTAGTTGCCACACAGCAACATATCATAGTCATAAATATATGGCCTGTAAAGGAGCCGGAAATTTTAAACATTTCTAAACACTTAATCCTGAGAACGTTACACATGTTATTTCATTTAATAAAGGTGATAATCGCAGAGTGCTGAAAGAGTGCAACTTTAAAAAAAAAAGTGTTTCTGTGATTATCTGTTTTTCAACCTGTGTTTTGCAGTTATGATCTGAATATTGTGCCAAGCTTTTCTCTATAGGCTCCTCTTCTTTGTGTGTTTCTTCTTTTCATGTTTATTCATTAACTTCTATTAGTTTTATTTCTGTTATTGCAGTGCATGTGTATTATAACAATGTCAAGCTCAAAGGGAGGATATAAAAAGCAAAGAGAAGAATGACAGAAAGACAAAATGAAGGGAAGAAAATAGAAAAAACATAATAAAAGGGTACTGCATAAAAAGAATGGATGGTTAACTGCTGCACATGTAAGAAACAACAGAAACAAGCACAGAAACATAAATGAATATTTTTCTTGTTTTTATCTGTGTGTCTTTGTTTAGAATACATTTTTGCTGCTATGCAGATAACACCTGACTCTAACTATCTGAGCACATTCTCATTCCCGACTCGTAACATACCGACGATTTGTCCCATCCCGAGGCATCCCATGGGAACGCGAAAGGTGACCTTCCGCATTCCAATGATTCGAGCCGGATTGTGGATGAAATCAAATAACACTCCCACGGTAACACACATTCCAGCTGTGTATTGCATCCCTAACTCTAACCTTAATCCTAACCCTAAGCATAACTTTATCCCTAACATTAACCACAAACTTAATCATGTTAGTGTTTTCCAAAGTGATTCATGATGAGAAAGTAAAATGAATGTACATGTGTAGATTTAGTCCAGACAGTTCTCATATTTCCTCCTGTTTCCAAACACGTAACATAGAGACGATTTGTCACATAGCGTAACATATTATGCTTTGGGATTGAGAACGTGTTGTCTGTCCATGAAGCCAGGTAACACACACCAATGAGTTAAACTGCAGGAATGTCTTAAAGACATAAAGACCTGGATGGCCGCTAACTTTCTGCTTCTTAATTCAGATCAAACTGAGGTTATTGTACTCGGCCCTGAAAATCTTAGAAATATGGTATCTAACCAGATTCTTACTCTGGATGGCATTACCTTGGCCTCCAGTAACACTGTGAGGAACCTTGGAGTCATTTTTGACCAGTTACATTTGTGCAACATCTCTAAAATTAGAAATATCCTGTCTCAGAGTGATGCCGAAAAACTAGTTCATGCATTTATTACTTCCAGGCTGGACTACTGTAATTCATTATTATCAGGATGTCCTAAAGACTCCCTGAAAAGCCTTCAGCTGATCCAAAATGCTGCAGCAAGAGTCCTGACAGGGACTAGAAAGAGAGAGCAGATTTCTCCTGTTTTGGCTTCCTTCATTGGCTTCCTGTTAAATCCATTGAATTCAAAATCCTGCTCCTCACATACAAGGTCTTAAATAATCAGGCCCCATCTTATCTTAATGACCTTGTAGTACCATATCACCCTATTAGAGCACTTCGCTCTCACACTGCAGGCCTACTTGTTGTTCCTAGAGTATTTAAAAGTAGAATGGGAGGCAGAGCCTTCAGTTTTCAGGCCCCTCTTCTGTGGAACCAGCTTCCAGTTTGGATTCAGGAGACCGACTGTGATGGTTCTGGGACATTTGGACCCAGTACTTTTGAGTTCTTGTGTTTTGGTGTCATTTTGTATTATGGTTTACATTGAAGGTTCATTAGCAATCTTCAGGTTAGTCTGCCTTGAGTTTCTTATATTCCTTTTTGGTTCCTTGTGCTTTAGGTTCCCCTTGTGCCTCTGCCCTCTGTATCCCTCTCTGTGTGTTTGTGTGTGTCCTTGTGTCTTCTTTCCCACCTTCTCGTCATGTTTATTCTGTGTCTCCCCAGCCCGTCATGTCTCTTTGGTAAATGGTAAATGGCCTGTATTTGTATAGCGCTTTACACAACCAGTCATCCACCCATTCACACACTGGTGATGGCAAGCTATATTGTAGCCACAGCCACCCTGGGGCGCACTGACAGAGGCAAGCTGTGTTTTTTGAGTGTGTGTCCTGACTGTGAGTCTGTGCACAGCCAGTCCGTGACACAGACACAATCTCTGATTTTAAAATTAGGCTTCAAACTTTCCCTTTTGCTATGATAATCACATGAGCTTGTCACGGTTCTGGGTCATTTTGACCCAGCATTTTGAGTTTCTTATGTTTTGGTTTATTTTTGCATTATGGATTATTTTCTGTTTCTCTGGTGCTTTGTTGATTTTTATGTTAAATCTATGTTTCAGTTATTCTTGGTGAGGGATTAGTTCTTTGGTTGTGTCTCATGTTTAGTATAGGTTTAATTCAGTGTAAAGTCTGCGTCTCTGTTTCATGTTTCCTGTTTTATTGTGAAGGTTTGTCTCATGTCAGTAGCTGTGTCCCAAAACGTCGGCTGCATCCTCCGGAGGCCGCATTTGAAGGCCGATTACGTCACAGTCAGGTGACGAAGGCTGTCCCAATTCGTCGACTCCTTCAAATGCAGCCGACAAATGCGTCCTTCATTTCCCCGAATTTGAAGGATGGGTCGGGTGTGTCCTTCGTGGCCCACCATATCCCAGAATTCATAGCCAGCCAAACTTCAGCTGCCAACAATGGCGGCCGCTGCTAAGTTTTAAAATTAGTCTTATTACTCTTTCTGGGTCACAAAATAAACTTTTAACATATTTTCAGGCGAGAAAGTAGCTGTGTAAACTTCAAATATCTGCTCGGTTTATCAAGACATCGCATATTTGCAAAAGTGTGCCGACGTTTTTGGAGATGTCTGTTACCCACCAGCTCGATAGCAAGCCTCCTTCGGAGGACCGAGGTCGGGTCCTCCGAAGGATGCAGCCGACGTTTTGGGACACAGCTAGTGTATCTAGCTTTGCTCCCCCTGTGTCGTTAGCCCTAATCGCTCCCAGCTGTGCTCCCCTTCTGTGTCTCATGCCCTCGTTATCCCAGTGTGTATTTAAGCCCTGCGTTTTCCCTACTCTGTGTTGGGTCGTTGACGTCCACGTCCTCCCTGTGCTGTTTTTGAAATTCATTCGTGCTCTTAGTTCTTGGCTCTGTTCCTGTGCGTTCTCTTGTTTTAGGTTCCAGTGTCCAGTCTAGTTTCGTGTTGACCATTTATTGGTTGTGTTTGGGTAATCTTTATTTCTCTGATGAGTCATCCCAGTGAATAAACTGCACTTTAAGTTAACCTCTTGGTTTTGAGTGCTGCGTGTGGGCCCTCCATCCTACCTGCATCACAGCACACTACGACTGCTCCGTGACAGAGCTCATCCAAAGCTCACCTGAGACCTTGGCTGATTTTGACCTACACCCATTTTTACGCCTTGGCCTGTGTGATTAGGTAGAGGACCATTAGGGGGTCCATGTCCCTCTTGGGGAGGACAATCCAACAGGGCTTAAATCTGGGACTCTCCACCATTTGTCCCTTGAACTGAAGAAGTTTCTCGGATGAGAGGTGAAACGTCTTCAAGCAACTTAAAGAAGTCCAGAAGCTTTTCTTTCCGAGCTCCTTAGAATACCAGAGTTTTCTTACTATTGTGCCTGGATGGCTGCCCCAGAACACACATTACAAACTACAACCACAAGAGTTTTCTGGCTCTTCTGATTTGTCGAGGTCCAGTTTCAAAGGTTGGAGTCCGTACACTCATATAACTCTGGGTCAAAATGGAGTGGGGCTGCTTTGACCTGTTTGTACTGGTGTGATATTATAGTTATTATTATTAAAATAATTATTTTTAAATTGTTGTTAAAGTACATGTGGAGGCTGTTTGTTCCCCTTTATGATTAGCTCCAATTCTAGTTTTGTTTTGCTCCTGTTGTTGCAGTTTATCATGTATGAAAACATTTAGTTTTACTTTAGTTTTGAATCGTTTCACTAATTAACCTTTGGTTTAATCCTGGTTAACTGCTCGCCTTGTTAGAGGAGAAATATACCAAGCTAAAAGTGGCTGAGTCACAGTGAAGGAATGAAAGCAAGACATTTCCTGTTTATTCTTTCAAGATTTTAGTTTAGGGGTTTTTTTTGGTTTGTTTGTTTTAATTTTATTTAGGACAGTGCATGTTAATGAACATACATGTAAAAAAATTACATGAATGTAAACATACCAGATTATAGCCAAGGGCTAATTTCCATCTGTTGTCCATAAAACATAAAAAAATAGACATAATAATTCATAATTCATTCATAATAAAAACTCCATCACCAAACTCACACATACACACCATTCTGTTCACAAATAAAACATTAAAACTATACAACTTATACATGATCACACACTTGATTTGTCCATAACCAGTTTTTAACCTTTGCCTTAAACAAGTTGAATGTCGAGCATTTTCTAATGGGTTGAGGAAGACTGTTCCACAGACGGCCACCCTGGACAGAGAGGACGTTCTGCCCACATGCTGTCCGTCTGTGGGGTATAAACAAGTCTCCTCGGGTTGTAGCTCGAGTGGTCCTGTCTGAGCTTTCGGGTTTCTATGAAATCTGAATACAATCTGAATCTGTCAGAAAAACAAAGACTGGTTTGGTAAGTTTGGACATTTGACATTTACCTGGGATCAGTTTGTCTCTCCGAGCATCGTAGAGCATCCCTAAGGTGAAAGGTCGACCCAGAGCAGCCACTTGTATGATATCTGAGGCCATGGCTCCTAAACCCAAACACACAAGTTAAAGATGAGATTCAACTTTTTTTCTATTCAAACAAAATGCAAAAATAGAAAAGTATTTCCGTTTTCTTCTGTCTGTTACTTTGATGACAGTACAAATGTATGTATTAGTCCTGATCTTGGTATCAGTTACTTCCTGTTTTATTTTGATAGTCCCTCGTCTCATGTACACCATGTTTACTTTTGCTAAACATGCTACAGCCAACGGTGTAGATTTGAGTCCAGGACCTTCTTACTATGATGCAGTATCACTACTCCCCACATCACTGTGCTGCAGTTTGGATTAGGTGATATTTTGACTTCCACACTTTTCTGTTTTAGAGAATTATGGATACTTGCCAACAATGTAGCCAGCAATTTTATGAAAAGTGAATAATTCAATGACCACAAACGTCAGACCCAACCTTTCTCTATAGTAGTTCATATAAAACTGGTCACAGTCGCTACTTTCACACAATTTGCTGACACAAAGCAAAACTGCATTAATTCTTAACTGCATTACTGAATGTGCAAGTTAAAGTCCCTCATGTGTAGTTGATGCACTGCAATGTAAAATCTCCACAGAGGTTCACAAAAAAAGAAAGGGGACGCCTGAGTATAAGCTAGACCACAGAATGCCTGACTCTAATTCACTAACCTTTGCTCAGTGCTGGAAAGAAAACTGGCCTGTATGTATGTTTCAGGAATTGTTTTATTTTTGCACAGGTTAAGAACATTTCCACTGAAATATCAGAGAATGAGACTGAATGAGAGCTGTGAGACTGAACCATTCAATGGGCACAAGAGGATCAAACCACCAACTTGCCGATTGGTAGGTAACCTGCTCCACCTCCTGCGCTCCACCAGGTACTTGTACTGCATTTGCTCCTACATTTTTAACCAAATATCTGTACTTTCTACTCTGAGAGACCAAACAGACTAGAACTTAAGAAAACACCAGCAAACAGAAAAACATGGCAAAAGCACAGAAAACACAATGGAAATAGAAACGAAAAGAAAAGAAAATAGAAAAAAAGAAAATGGAAATAGAAAGCATGCTGCAAAAACTAAAAGCAAATAAATTATACAAGATAAAATCAGAAAGAAAACAGAAGTGTTTCTGGGGACACAATAACTTAACGGACCAATGTGGAAGTGTGGTGGTGGATCATTTTTTAATGGTGGAAGGCCCAAGTGGGACGACTGAAAAGGAAACCTCTGAAAATAAGTACTGAGTTTTATCCCAATGATTTATGTAGTGATACAAATGTTCCATAACAAAGAACATGAAAACTTTACTTTTGGCCAAAGGTTGGCAAAGTTACGTGACATTAGTGACCATGACACTCAGCTGCAGTGGCAGCCCTAGCCTGTTTGGTGCCCTGGGAGAATCCCCCTCTGGAGGCCCCCCCCCTTACCTCTAGTCCTAAAGTGTATATTTATTTTCTTACTCTTTTCATATTTATTGTTTGTTTACTTGCACTGCAGTAACTGGAGCCTCGTTGTCTCGTCTCTCTATATACTGGACTGTAGAGATGACAATAACTTTGACTTCAGCAGCAGCAGGTGCACCAAGGGCTCTCGCGCTCACTTTATAGAATTTCTAAAAAACATCGGTGCAAATTATAAGTCTGTATCATACTATCTGGTTTTCGTGTTTGTTGGTTTGTTTTTATTTTGCGAGTTGGTTATTAGATGCTGCTCCAGCCAGCCAGAGAATCCCTCGCCACCCCGCCCTCTCCTCGCTGTGCACAGGCAGCAGGTGCACCTCGCAAACGGAGGGCGCCCTTTCTCCCAGCAAATGGGTGATAGGAAACCAATCGGTGTCTATGACATATCCAAAATGTGCTGGCTGATGTCGGGGCAGCATGAGTACGAGCAACTTTTTTTTTTGGGAGATGCCCGTGATGCCGCCCTGGGCAACTGCCCATGTCGCCCCTATCAAAAACCGCTACTGCTTGCATCCATCCATTGACAGCCATTTCATTTCGTACACATCCGGCCAGCTCTTCCAGGTTTGTGTGTTTTACTTACCTTTCTGCACCATCTCTTCAGTGTCCTCATACTGATCACCACACTGTGTTTACAGTGGCTTGCAAAAGTATTCGGCCCCCTTGAACTTTCCCACATTTTGTCACATTACAGCCACAAACATGAATCAATGTCATTGGAGTTCCACGTGAAAGACCAATACAAAGTGGTGTACACGTGAGAAGAGGAACGAAAATCATACATGATTCCAAACATTTTTTACAAATAAATAACTGCAAAGTGGGGTGTGCGTAATTATTCAGCCCCCTGAGTCAATACTTTGTAGAACCACCTTTTGCTGCAGTTACAGCTGCCAGTCTTTTAGGGTATGTCTCTACCAGCTTTGCACATCTACAGACTGAAATCTTTGCCCATTCTTCTTTGCAAAACAGCTCCAGCTCAGTCAGATTAGATGGACAGCGTTTGTGAACAGCAGTTTTCAGATCTTGCCACAGATTCTGGATTGGATTTAGATCTGGACTTTGACTGGGCCATTCTAACACATGGATATGTTTTGTTTTAAACCATTCCATTGTTGCCCTGGCTTTATGTTTAGGGTGGTTGTCCTGCTGGAAGGTGAACCTCCGCCCCAGTCTCAAGTCTTTGCAGACTCCAAGAGGTTTTCTTCCAAGATTGCCCTGTATTTGGCTCCATCCATCTTCCCATCAACTCTGACCAGCTTCCCTGTCCCTGCTGAAGAGAAGCACCCCAGAGCATGATGCTGCCACCACCATATTTGACAGTGGAGATGGTGTGTTCAGAGTGATGTGCAGTGGTAGTTTTCCGCCACACATAGCGTTTTGCATTTTGGCCAAAAGTTCCATTTTGGTCTCATCTGACCAGAGCACCTTCTTCCACATGTTTGCTGTGTCCCCACATGGCTTGTGGCAAACTGCAAACGGGACTTCTTATGGTTTTCTGTTAACAATGGCTTTCTTCTTGCCACTCTTCCATAAAGGCCAACTTTGTGCAGTGCACGACTAATAGTTGTCCTATGGACAGATTCCCCCACCTGAGCTGTAGATCTCTGCAGCTCGTCCAGAGTCACCATGGGCCTCTTGGCTGCATTTCTGATCAGCGCTCTCCTTGTTCGGCCTGTGAGTTTAGGTGGACGGCCTTGTCTTGGTAGGTTTACAGTTGTGCCATACTCCTTCCATTTCTGAATGATGGCTTGAACAGTGCTCCGTGGGATGTTCAAGGCTTGGGAAATCCTTTTGTAGCTTTAAATTTCTCAATAGCTTTATCCCTGACCTGTCTGGTGTCTAAATCCAATCGAGAATCTGTGGCAAGATTTGAAAACTGCTGTTCACAAACGCTGTCCATCTAATCTGACTGAGCTGGAGCTGTTCTGCAAAGAAGAATGGGCAAGGATTTCAGTCTGTAGATGTGCAAAGCTGGTAGAGACAGACCCTAAAAGACTGGCAGCTGTAACTGCAGCAAAAGGTGGTTCTACAAAGTATTGACTCAGGGGGCTGAATAATTACGCACACCCCACTCTTCAGTTATTTATTTGTAAAAAATGTTTGGAATCATGTATGATTTTCGTTCCACTTCTCACGTGTACACCACTTTGTATTGGTCTTTCACGTGGAATTCCAATAAAATTGATTCATGTTTGTGGCTGTAATGTGACAAAATGTGGGAAAGTTCAAGGGGGCCAAATACTTTTGCAAGCCACTGTAATTGCTAACAGAGAAATAATTGCCTTCTAACTAAAACTGATTCTGAAGTTTGATTTCACTAACTCATGTATTCATGGCATTTTGAGCGCACATTTTAACTTTATTCTCAAAATCATCATAATTTTTCTTACTGTGTCCCTAATAGTCGTATATTGCATGCCTCTACCTACCCAGATAGATGCACCCGTGTAGCGTGCTGGCTAGACCCAGCACGCTACACGGGTGCATCTATTCAATAATCTGTGTGTTTCTCCTCACCACTGACAGGAACAGCTGACAGTGTGAGTTTTAAGGGGAGCCAGAGTGCTGAATGGACACGAGTCATGAGTTATGGGGATTTACCAGGTCAGCAGTGGAAGAGGAAGGGTACATGTACAGAATGGTGTACGTCAGTTTAATGCTGGGCGGTACTGCAATAGTAACTATCCTCGGTCAGAAGGAGAGGCTGACATCCAGGGATTAGATTACCACAGGTGGAGTTTATTGGCGGTCAGATGGATGATACAGGGAGGTATGGCATACAGTAGGAGGATGTGGAGGGGTGATATGGTGTGGTTTCTATGATTAAGAACAGGGCATACATTACAACATGAATACGCAGGGCTCGCAAAAATTCAAAATCCCTGGTAGCCCTTCGGGCAGGCACTCTTCAGTGTTTGGTAGCCCCAAAAAAATTTAACTAGCCCGAAAAAAAACATGAGAACAATTTTTTGATGGATGTTTTGTTTCCTTTACAGTAATATACATTAAAGTATAATATTGTAAAGGAAACAAAACATCCATCAAAAAATTGTTAAAACACAAATTACAACAATTGTATAAAAATTACAATCAACTCAAATATTTGGAACTGTGTAGAACATGAATCAGTCTGTGTCAGATCCTGAATCTGAAATTTCCACTGAAATCACGGGTAAGAGGCAAGTGGAACCAAGATCGAGGCCATTTGCTTTTTGAAGTTTGCAAATACGGCTACATTTTGCCAATGGTATACTCTTTGGAACATAGTACACTGTTCTAAACAGCTTTTTCAGGACTTCTTGTTGTGCTTGGTTTATTTTTAGTATGTTTTTGCAACTGCTGTTTGTTCTGGGACAGATACTGCAGACTGAGCAACAATGCATTTCTCATGGGTTCTGATGGGGTCTTTCTTAAAATTACTGGTCCCAGTAACAAAGGCGCTTGTCGACTCAGATATCGAGGGAAACTCACGACACACCCGGCAGAACATCATGGTATTTATGTTGTCATATTTCAGCCACAGAAATTCTTTTGTCCATGAAACCAAAAAAGCTGAGCTTTCTTTTTGCCTCAGTCTGATTTGTCATAAGTTTTCCGTTTTGTGGTCGGCTTTTATTTGGCTGCCCCTTCTTCACCCTGACCTGTCTTATTTGGCTCAGCAGAACTAAAATACCAGCGTAAATCCTGCTGCTTTTACACACGTACTTACATAACGGTCAGCGATTCTCTGCGCAATCAACCTCTCACATGTTTAAGCTTGCTGTGGGAGATTTCACTTGTCACGTTTGAATAGTAGCTAATGAGTGATAAGACGATGTCAGAGGAATTGGTGCGCAATTAATCTGTCACTCACCAATCAGTACTGCCGCTCACTATACACAGTTCGCACGATCGCAAAGTGAAAGTGAAAGCCAAAAAAAAAAGAAGCGCAAATTCAAACTCGATTTCACATATTGACAGTGGCTCGTCGATGTCAATGACATAATTACTCAGCTACATTTGAGAAAGAATGGAACAGCATTGACATATATTTTTCCTTCCTATGATAGCGACGGGCAGGGCTGAGATAGATTTTGGTAGCCCGACTGGAAAAATCGCTAGCCCCGGGACGTCGGGCTAGCGATTTTGCGAGCCCTGATACGGATTAAAGATTAAGAAAACTGGTAACAAATTCCTTCACCACAAATCAGTCTGATACCACTTCTTACGGTGTTCACATTTACTGAGGCACTACCCAAAAGGCGCCACAAGAGGGCACTCCAACACAAGAGATGACCTATTTACACTGACGCACTTAGTAACAGTCAGCCTTCTACTTAGCCACTACGTAATACAGCGATATTACAGTGTACAAATTCACATAAATTGGCAGGGGGAACAAACAAAGCAGGAACAAGCCCAAAACAATCAAATAACGGGCTGTCATAGCTATCGCTAACTAGCACATATGCTAAAGGTAACTAAAACCAACACACACAAGTAGCAGGGTAAACATCTTAAGCACGGAACATTAACTCACGTTTATGTGACACACACCATCCCCAACAAATACAGGATGGGCTATTTGCTTCCCTTCCCAGCAGCTCTCTCCTCAATCGTTAGTCCAGGAACGAACTAAGACCATATAGCTCAGAAATCCCATGAATCCCATCACTGCCCAGAGGCTGCTGGGTAATGTAGTTCACACTAACACAGGCTTTTCTACAGTACATGATGCTAACAGACGAGTTTGAGGTTCTAGAAGGAAACAGATGCTGTAGGTGAGATTTTGACAATTCCAGTATAATGTTAAATAACAAAAGCTTATGAGCTGGGAAACTCCACAGCATTAAAATTCAAAGATGAAACAGCACTGAATCCAGGATGTGGCCTTTACTGAAGGTGAGAAAGTCATAAAATAAGAACGATCAAATATATCCAGGAGGGAAAGAAAATCCTGAGTAAGAATATCAACAGTTTTGTCCTGATGGATATTAAAACTCTTAATTAAAATTACATTTAGGAATATTGCACAAAGATCATCTAAAATCAATATGAGCTCTCTCTATATTTATCTAGACAAATAGCTAGCTGACACCTGCCTTTGAGAATAGAATAGAATAGAATAGAATGCCTTTATTGTCACTATACAGTTGTATAATGAGATACAGAGCATCTCCTACTCAGTGTAAACATGCTGGGGGTACAGTTCTGCAGTGCTATGTACATATGGACAGTATTAACATAGGGGAAAAAGATATATATATATATATAGATATATATATATATATAAAATGTACAATATACAGGCCGTATTTTTAAGGGAAAAAAAGTAATATGTAATAAATAGTGTTATGTATATACAGTTGAGTTATTGCACATAGAATTGGTATTGCACAGTGGTGGTCCATAGAGGAAGTGGGAAGTGGGGGGCTGTGTTATCGGTGCATGTGTGAGTTCAGGGTGGTTATGGCTTTGGGGAAGAAACTGTTTTTGAGTCTGTGGGTTTTTGTGCTGATGCACCTGTAGCGCTTCCCTGAGGGAAGCAGGCTGAACATGTTGAAGCCAGGGTGGGAGCTGTCCTTGATGATGTTTGCTGCTCTGCTGAGGCTGCGGGAGGAATAAATGTCCAACAGGGAGGGGAGAGGGCAGCCAATGATCTTTAGTGCTGTCTTGACCACACTCTGAAGCCTCACTCTATCCGCCTTGGTGCAGCTGCCGTACCATACCGTGATGCAGTAGGTTAGCAGGCTCTCAATGGACGAGCGGTAGAAGGTCAGCAGCAGGTTGGAGTTCAGCTTGTACTTCCTGAGGACTCTCAGGAAGTGCAGCCGCTGTTGGGCCTTCTTGACGACCGCTGAGATGTTGTCTGTCCAGGAGATGTCAGCAGAGATGAGGACACCAAGGAACCGGAAGGTGTGGACCCTCTCCACACACTCCCCGTTGATGTAGAGGGGGGCCAAGTCGGTGCTGTGTCTCCTGAAGTCAACAATGAGCTCTTTGGTTTTCTTAGTGTTCAGTGCCAGGTTGTTTTCTGAACACCAGGCTGCTTCAGGACTTCCTCTCTGTAGTCTGCCTCGTCTCCCTTTGAGATGAGTCCGACTACCGTGGTGTCATCAGCAAACTTGATGATGAGAGTGTTGTTGTGGGCCGGACTGCAGTCGTGGGTGTAGAGAGAATACAGGAGGGGGCTCAGCACACAGCCCTGTGGGGAGCCGGTGCTCAGTGTGCGAGTGGAGGAGAGATGAGGGCGGAGCCTCACAGTCTGGGGCCGGTTTGTGAGAAAGTCCTTTATCCAGGCACATGTGAGAGGAGGGAGGCCAAGAGTGACCAGTTTGGTGATGAGGATGTCCGGGATGATAGTATTAAAGGCTGAGCTGTAGTCCACGAAGAGCATTCGGACGTAGCTCTGCCGCTGCTCTAGGTGACTCAGCACAGCGTGGAGGGCTGTGGCGATGGCGTCTTCTGTGGATCTGTTTGCGCGGTATGCAAACTGGTGGGGGTTGAATTCTGGGGGGAGGTAATCCTTGATGTGCTGAAGGACTAGTCTCTCAAAGCATTTCATGATTACCGGTGTGAGGGCCACAGGGCGGTAATCATTCAGGCTGGAGATGGGAGACTTCTTCGGCACTGGGATGATTGTGGCTGATTTTAGACAGGATGGGATGGCTGCCTGATCCAGTGAGAGGTTGAAGATGAGGGTGAAGATGAGGGTGAGCTGGTGTGCACATGCTCTTAGCACCTTGCCAGGTACTCCGTCTGGACCGGCCGCCTTCCTGGGGTTCACTGCTAGGAGCACACGTCTGACATCGTGCTCCGTTACAGTGAGTGGAGCAGGAACCAGGTGAGGATGAGGATGGGAGCAGGGCTGAGGCAGATGAGTGTTGCTGTTGTGGTGTTTCAAAGTGGGCGAAGAAGCTGTTTATTTCCTCTGCCAGCTGCACACTCGGGTTTTCTGTTTTCGCAGTGCTGCCTCTGTGGTTGATGATGTCTTGCATTCTCTGCCACACCTCCCGTGTGTTGTTGCTGGACAGGTGGGACTCAATGTTTCTTTTGTGGTCTGACTTGGCTTTTTTAATCCCCCTTTTCAGGAATCACCTGCTAATAAGAATTTGCTTCTTAAATCACTAATTAGTATTTTAACAGCAGCATGTTAGGAAAGTGTCCAGTTACATTGATACCAAATTAGATTTCTCTAATTTGTGTGCCTCTTCATCTCTTTCATTGTCTTACCTGTGACCTGAAAATCATTTTTCCTGCTCCATATTGAAGGATTTATCAGTAACCAAAGATCACCAGTTAACATAATGACATAATTATGCAGCAGTGCTACATCCACATAGAATCTGTAATATATGTGTCTGTCCTGCAGTGAGTCTTCTATGGAGACACATGATATAAGTGCTGAGTGTCTTTATATCATGTTACTCTGAGCCCACTCTGTGCTGCAGAGCCACACCCTGTTTAATGACTCAGCCTTCCCATAAACACTATGTCCTCACATTAGGAACCATCAATTCACTCTCTAATGCTGCTATTCCAAAGATTTCTTACCTTCAGGCAGCGAGGAACAGCAGCTGGTTCAGTCTTTGAGCAGAAACAAAGAGATTATTTCAGTCTTGTAATAAAGCTCGAGTACAGCTGATGGTAGGAAAACAGATCCTGCTTCTTCCTGAGTGTCTGCTGGGATGGAGTGGTGGAAAAGCTCAGAGAGAGAGGAGGGGCTTAAGAAAGAGAAAGTCAAATTTTTTGGTGCAGCTTTATTGATGAGAACATTTCAGAGGAGATCACATCATGTAACATTACAGGACATAAACAGGTTTAAAGAAAAAGAAAAAGATCACTAATCTTTCTCTCTCTCGTAATCAAAGTTTAGCCATCCTTTGCTTTGATTGCTGCTTTGCACACTTTTTGACTGCTGTTGTTAAATATTCATGTCACAGATTTGTTTGTCCTGCAGATTTACTGCAGATGGCGCATCTTCATGCTGATGGTCTTCAGAGAGTAATCATGACCCTTCCACTGGTACCAGGCCACACCAACAGCATAGATAGTGCCATCAGCCCCCCAACGATAAACCCCGTTAGGATTTGCATGGTGACAGCTGCTGTACCAGAACGCCCCCAGATATGTTTTTGCACAGTTCACTGATGAGCTGTCCTGGTCTCTGTCAAACGTAGAGAACTTTTGTCGATTGTGAGAATTCAGGGCATCTCCTGCAGAGACACAGATGAACAATCCCAACATTACCTTTAATCCCAGTCAGACTGATCAGCAGGTGTACTGGGAGTGTTCTCAGTGGACTACTTTTGGACCAACCTCCTGTATTTGAGCTCCTTTCCCCAGGCACTGATTCATGACCTGCTGTTCCCGCAGACTCTCCACAAGAATCCAGCACAAAATGTCACTTCAAACTTACTTAAATATGTATTCACCCACCTGCCCCTCCATCAGTGAATCCAGACACATTCAGCCTGTAGCCGTCAGACTCTCCGTTGATGGAGAACGAGGAGTAACGAGCAAACACTTTGTTTCCATCAAAATCTTCCATGTTGACCATCAGCTCGTACCTTTTTCTCTGCGTCAGGTAGAAAACATTTTCCAAGCCTGGAGAGAATCACAAACATTTTAAACTCGTTGATCAAGTCTTTATGCTTATACCACTACCCCTGAAGGTTCTACTTTATGAAGAGAGAACTTAATGACTGATAAACAGCACCCATTCCTCACCGAGCCAGTACTCTCCTGCAGCGTTACCAAAGCCCGTCTTGTACTGATCCCAGGGTCTGTAGAAGTTCACCGAGCCGTCCAACCTCCTCTGGAACACCTGGGGAGGAGGCAGGAAGGTGGTTAGTAAACTCTAAAGAATGATCCATGAGGTTAGTAAGGAAAATATTAAGTGTGTTTTTAACATTAAAACTGTGGTTTTCTACAGGTTTTAAATTGGTGGATGTTGATGTTTAAGCCAAAGGGCGAGTTCACTTTGAGGATACAATTGCTTAACTAATCAAAGGTAATTCTGTAGAGGTGGGCGGATCGATCCAAATACCGACAGTATTGATACCAATACAGGTGTTAGTATCGGATTGATACCAGTGCAACAGAACCGATGGTTTGTTTCTATTCTCTTAGTTCAGTTTGTAGCCCAATGTACTCTGTTAAATTAATAATTTTTTTGGTGGCGGGGGGGAGAAAATATTTGTCAAACATGGGCTATGAAAATTGTCACGCACAGCACATGTAAACATCAGCTGTTTACCCAAAGTTCTTCAGAGACGGGCACATCCTGGGTCTGTGTTTGGGTTTAGACGGTTGGGCCATCTGAAAACAATTTAGCTGCAGTTCTAACAACGGCTTATTTATGCGCATGCTTACTTATTTCTTGTTTGCTTGCTTGTTTTTTTTAAACACCATAGTTAAGAAGGTTTGAAATTTTCTTTCAGTGTTGTTTGCCTAAAAATTTTGCATTGTGAAAAAAGAAAAACAAAAGAAAAAGCCACGACTGTGCAGTTTTTCTGGTAGCATTTATTTTCTTACACATAATAAAAAAACCAAGTCCTGTCTTTTAAATGTCCATGTTGCTCTTTACATAAATAAATCTCCACAGGAGCAAAATAATTTGAGCACATTGTCATTAAATACAAACAAACAAACAAGGAACTGTGTTGTTTTTTAAAACTGTCTTTTAAAATATAATATTTATGGGACATGTGCCTCTCACAAATGATCAGTTTATTATTTGGTTAAAGATGTGAACGTACCCAGAGCCTGTGTGTTGCTAATGGGGCTAATATACGTACTCGACCTCAGCTACGCCAAAGAACTGAAGAACATATTTGAGGTGTTTCAAAACATATTTCTGGAGTTTGATGGTCTAAAGCCGGCCCAAAGCTAATGTCACTCAGAACTAAACAATGTGAAGCTGGAATCAAGTTCAAGAGCAAGTTTGTCCTGTTATGTATTTGTAAAGTTGTGTTGTGTATTGTTGATAGTTTAAAACTAACTAGAATACATGAAGCCATCAGTGTGCTTTTGCTTAACAGCAGCTTTTCAGAGTGTGAACTTCTTTCTGTCCTCTGCATTAATAATGTTTTAGTTTCTGGCTCAAGGACAACGTGTTGGTAAAAGCCTGCAAGTATTTGTGTCACGGTCCTGGGTCGGTGACCCAATTCTGTCTGTCCGTGGTGTTATTTTGTCTGCTCATGAGTCTGCGTCTGTTTGTTCCGTGTCTCGTCTGGATCTCTCTGTCTGTCGTGTACTTCCTGTTTTACTTTGTAGGTCTGTGCGTTCAGCTTTGTGCTCTCCCTGTCTCGTCAGTGTAATCAGCGTCAGCCGTGTCTCCCAGCTGTTTCCTCTTAGCTCTGTTCACCTGACGTCCGAGCTCCATAAATCGGTTGTTAAGCGTAACGTGGGAACGCTTTACAAACATTCAGAGATGAACTTACACACCTGCTTTACTTCTCTGGGATCGCTTGCTCGTAGATGAAATGCCTGTTTGGCAGCACGTAGTGAGGATTTCAGTGTGAACTCCAGACCGCCGAGAGGTCTCGCACACAACAGCTGCTCTATCACGTGACGCATACTGCCCTGACGTGCTAAGGTCATGAGCTGGGTTACTCCATGTCGCAGGTTTGTTGAGGTGCTTTCCTGATATTTAATGGATCGGGTTACATTTTTTATTTCTCCCTGATATCCGATCCAGTAATTTAGCTCAGGATCGGACCCATACTGATACTTTATATCGGATCGTCCATCCCTAGTAAGCAGTGTTGGGTAAGTTACTTTAAATTAGTAACTTAGTTACATTACTAGTTACTTCTCTAAAAATAACTCAGTTACTTCAAGTTACTCGTTACTTTCAAAGTAACTAGTTACTAGGGAAAGTAACTTTGGTTTTACTCAGAATTCTCTTGTTAATGTGTTGCTTCCGTAACTGGATACCCAGCCAGACTGCCAGTCTTCTAGCTTGCTTACTTGCCACATGTGCACTGTGCCACCTACCAATAGAAAGGAAAAATAATGTGCACATTTCCACGAGAGAAATCACGCCTGGACCGTTGTTGACCGCCGCCATGATTCTAGCCTGCTTTTTACATCCAACACAAAAACTGCAGTCGTGGTGCTTTTGATTGTACTCAGAACTTGGAAATTCTGCCTTCTGAATAGGAAGATGTAGGTAACACCAGACTGCAGATGAGCTGCATACAGAGCTGGACTGGGGAAAAAAAATCGTCCCGGCATTTTGACTAGAGACCGCCCACCATTATAGGAAAAATCATAAAGCCTTTGAATGAAAATAAACACTGTTGTGACAGTGATGTACACTGTTCTGATGGTATATATGTATCAATCTATCAATTGTTTGTTGTAAGACTCAGATAATTATTTTTTTAAAAGCGAGACATTTTAAATGAGAATAATAAAGAAAAGTATTTCCTTGTGCCCCCTTTCCCTGTTAATGCCCTACCTGGCCCCCTGGCAACACTTTGCTAGACCCGCCCCTGCACAGTTACCAGCTGTCAGCTACGTAGAAAAGGATCCTGGTGTTATTTGTCTCTCAGAAACAGTTCATAACTTCCTTCAACTCATTCATGTCACCTAAAAGGTAAACCTGTTTCTCCATCACCTGTTCAGCTCTGATGATTCAGTAAGGACATCTCCTGGTTTCATCTGCATGTTTCCCTCTCACCAGATAACCAAACCGATATCATGACCAGCAGCTTTACAGCTGTGGCTCCAGCAAACATCAGCTGATACTAGAAATTAATATTAAATAAATTCTAACAACAGCTGATCAAGCTTAAACGTGCTGATGTTGTTTAACGCGACATCCGCTGGTTTCCTCTTTCTGGCGCAAAGTGGGCGATAAATAAACAAGAGAGAAAAGCCGATCAGCTGATCATTGATCAGTTTCGTGATTGAAGTAGAAACAGGAGAGAATGAGAGAAGAAGAGGCAGCTGTGCAGCTTCAGCTTTGTGTCTTTTTCATTGTAGCTGCAGTCCGGGACAAACTGTGTTCCTTTTCACCTCAGTACGAAACGCGTAATATTTTCTCTGAATACCAGACGATTCTGTTTTTTACGGGACGGTTGGAAACTCTAATAATTAACCGTATGAACAAAATAAAGTTCAACATCAGTAACATAGCACCCACCCAGCTGTATAGAAACTCCGTCATGCTAGCTAGCACGCAGTACGAAAATGTCAGCATACCGAAAATAAACTCCACCTAAACTTGGTTTATATCTGACTCAGATAGACTGCAGGTCATAACTTCTTACCTGAAGTTCAGTTCACCTGACACGCGGACCGGCGGCCGCTTCGGTCTCTCCTCTTGCCTCCTTTTCCTTCATCCACCTGCTGGCCTCCACCACTTGCTAATGTTACTGAATCTGCGGAAGCTCCGATAGCCACCACACGAAGTAACGAGTAACGAGCCTATCTAAATCCCAGTAACGAGTAACGCGTTCCTGGTTTTGGCATAATAACTAAAGTTACCGTGCTCGTTACCACAATAATAACATAGTTACTGTAACGCGTTACTTAATAACGCGTTAGTCCCAACACTGCTAGTAAGTAGGGATGGGAATTTATAAGAATTGATCATTTTGACTCTCTTATCGATTCTCATTGGGCTCTCACACCATCACTAAGCAGTCTAAGCACTTCAGACAACCAGACATGAAGCTGGGAGTTCAGATACTCACCGTCCACTGTCCTTGTGAGTTCATGTCACAGTACACCTACGCGCACACACACACACACACACACACACACACACACAAAATCATTCGAAAATAGAGAAAGATAAATACAATAATAATACACATATGAAAATACATATTAACATGTGATACACTATATCAAAGTGCCCCCTGGTGGTGAGTGAACATGCTGCAGGTTGGCTGGAGGAGGTCTTGTCCAGAGCAGTGGTTCTCAAAGTGGTGAGCGTGCCACCTGGGAGCAGGTTTTTGACGGGGCTCCCACACAAAAGCAAAGCAGAAGATAAACCATCGCCAAATATGCTTCCAAACCAACTTCCTCCCAGCCAAAGACTAGAACACATGATGAAGCATATCTTGGGGAGCACGCGGTCCGCTGTCCAAATTAAAATCAACAAACAAACAGCCTCCCACAGTTGTTATGTTTTTAAACTCATTTTGCACAGAGAGACATTTTTTGAAAAATGTGTTGATAACAATGTTGAATATTATTACACAGTAAAAAAAAAAACTACACCTAAAATAATTACACCGTAAAGATGTTTTGTTGTTCTGTTATTTAAAAGAGGTAGTAGTTTATTTTATTGCTACCTGTAATTTATTGCAGTTTACTTTTATTTGTTTCATTGTTTACATTGTTTGAGGTGTGAAATGATCTGCAATGAAGTTTGAAAACAAAATATGGTGGGTGTGCGTGGTTGGAGGATGTGTTTGTGCCGGTGGGGGGGCAGGGAGGGGCCTAACAAAAAAAGTTTGGGAACCACTGGTCTGGAGAATGAAATGTAATGATTTTGGTGCATTTTTGGCCTGAAGACCAAATGAATCAATGAAAACACAAAGGAAATGAATCTTCTGCATCTTTGGATGGGTCATGATGGTCTGAAGTTTGAAAATGGCAACAATAAAAAATCAGCTTATCATTAGAGTAAATAACTCCAGTCTACCAGGACAGCAGACGTGGCTCCAATGGGATAGATGGTGTACACTCCACTGGTTCGACTGGTGTCTTGGTTATAGACATCGCTGCAGTCCAGTGGAAGGATGGAAGGTTCACAGCAGGTCAGCAGAGGAAGCAGGAGGAGGATGAAGGCTGACAGCAGCTGGAACAGAGGAGGTGTTCTTATTTAACTTCAGTCAAAGCTTCATGTAGAGCTGTAACGTTTGTGACTGTCAGACTGTGGTGGTGCCACACAGACACGAACTATAGAGGTTCTGCACGTGACATCATACACATGTCGCTCAAGCGCTGTCCACCATATTGAACATGATCAGTGGTAGCGATCACTCCTGAACTGACGTTAGGCTTCTAACATAAGAAAGCTTACATGAACATCTTGAAATTGTCACAGTTAGTTACAGTCAGCAGATCAGACATGCTGGACCGCCGACAAGAGCTGGGGCTAAAAAATTTCAATTTTCAATTCAATTCAGTTTTATTTATACAGCACCAAACCACAACAACAGTCGCCTCAAGGTACGAGCGAGATGCTAGTCAGGAAAGTGTTTTTGTCATGAAACGGCTGTCTGCAGCCAGGCGAGGACCCAAATGCAAACTCACAGGAAACAAAACTTAAGCTCAAAATGACGCTTCATTTACAGAACGGCAAAACAAAAACTAAACTGGGAAATATTAAAGCTAACTCACAAGGAAACACAGGGAGACGCACACAAGGAAGGATAACGAGGGCGTGGGAGCACACGGGAACACTGATAATCGTAAGACAGGGCAGGAGCAAATACAGCATGACGTACACCGACGGGAGACTATCAAAGTAAAACAGGAAGTACACAGAGACGCGGACTGGAGGAGGAGAGAACATGGGGCGAATACAGACATAATGGGCTGGGAAGGCACGGAATAAAATACAAGCAGGGAGAAACAAGGCATAAGAACTCAGATACACAGAGGGAGACACAGGAGGAAAAGACACGAGGGGAAATCTAATAAATGACATCTAAACAGAATAACCTGGGAACCTTTAGAAGAAACAATGGACCTAAAACGTAACACCAAATGACAAAAATACAAGAGAACACAAAACACTGGTTAGAAGTCTTAGAAGTCCCAGGACCATGACAGCTTTGCTCCTCTGAGAGTGTATATACACTAGTTTGTTCACTCATAGTTTATCTCATCTACATAATGTTTAGCAGGTTTTTCATTATGTTTTGGGATTATTACATGTTCAAAATGGCTGACAAGTTGTAAGTGGTCACGTGTCTGCAAAACCTCTATAGGACTGATATATATTCAGTCAGAAATGTAAAGAGTTCACTTACCTTCATCATTGCAATTCTGTTGAATTGATGTGATGAAAATCTGATGACTCTGAGCTGTAGTTATAAGCAGAAATCAATAATTACTGATTCAATACAAAAATGTGGTTTAATGTAGTTTCATTAGAGCATGGAGACAGATCTCTATAACAAAGCCACAAATGAAGGCTGCAAAACAGAACACCTCTTACTCAGCAGCTCTACTCAGTGGTATGTTGTTAAATTTGTAGTCAGTCCAGACTCATTCTGGTCTCTTTGTTTTACTTCATTTCTAAAGTATTTTCTGTCAACTCTGGACCTGATTTGCTGAGGTGACTACACGGATGTCGCAACAGGATTGTTTTGGTTGTAATCACTGAAGCAGATTGTGGACACTGCAGGTGAAGGAAGCTGTTAAGTTGAAAAAGTCCAGTCAAGGTTGGTTAGCCTGTGGGACTGCAGAGTTAGCTAACAGCTAATGGCACACCAAGTGGAATGTAGCTCTTGCAGTGGCTGAAGCAACAACTCGGGTGTGGGAGGAGTTTGGTGAAGCCATGGAAAAAGAATTTAGCCTCAAATCAATTCTGGCAAACTGTCAGGTGACTCAGGAGAGCAAAGCGGGGCTCTACTCACTGTTTAGTGGGGGTGGGGTGCTGGTGACTTCAAAGGAGGTTACAGTCGGGCAGTGGAAGGAATACATCTAAGCACCTCTTTAATCCCACGCACATGTTTTCTGTAGAGGAAGCGGAGTCTGGGAAATAAAGTTATGACTCGCCCATCACTCTCCTCAGTGATGGGCGAGTCAGCACTGAGGTAGTTAAACACATCCTTGATTTCCGGTGGGTATTGGACTCCAGCACAGCTGCCCATTGTTACTGATTCAGTTTGTAGATTTTATGCACAAAATTTCTAGAGGTAGAGGAAGCAGAAGTGTCAGAAGGTTTTGTGGAATGCTGGGCCGCCTTTTCACGGTGGCCTCAGAATCCCATTGCTTCTTTTTGCAGATGATGTGGTTCACTTGGCTTCATCAGGGGATGGCCTCCAGCTCGCACTGGACCGATTTGCAGTTGAGTGTGAAGTGGTAGGAATGAGAAATCCTCTGAAACTGAGGCCATTGTCCTCAGTCGGAAAAGGGTGGAGTGCCCACTCTGGGTTAGGGTTTGGGTTAGGTCTTGCCCCAAGTGGAGGAGTTCAAGAATCTCAGGGTCTTGTTCACAAAGGAGGGGAGAATGGAGCGGGAGATCCACAGATGGATTGGTGTTGCAGCTGCAGTGATGCGGACGCTGTAGTGGTCCACCGTGGTGAAGAGAGAGCTGAGTGTAAAAGCGAAGCTCTCAATTTACCAGTCAATCTACATCACTACCCTCACCTGTGGTCACGAGCTGTGGGTAGTGACCGAAAGAACGAGATCGCAAATACAAGTAAAAAAGCTTTCTATGAAGGGTAGCTGACCTCTTCCTTAGAGACATATTGAGGAGTTCAGCCATTCGGGAGGGGCTCAGAGTAGAGCCGCAGCTCCTCCACATCCAAAGGAGCCAGCTGAGTGGTTCGGGAATCTGATAATAATGCCTCCTGGACGCCTCCTGGGTGAGGTGTTGCAGGCATGTCCCACCAGGAGGAGGCCCAGGGGCAGACCCAGGACACACTGGACAGATTATGTCTCTCGTCTGGCCTGTGAACGCCTTGGTGTTCTTCTGAGCAGGAGGAGGAGGTGGCCGGGGAGAGGGAGGTCTGGGCTTCTCTGCTTGGGCAGCTCCTCCTGATCTCCACATGAGTCTCAGTCCTCAGGACCTCACACAGCCCCAGAAGTTTCTAATTTAAGTTCAACCTTAAAGGAAACTGATTCTCTTTCAACCTCCTCCAATTCAGCTTAACTGCCACAATGTTTTCAGAGAGAGACATTTAAAACCTGCAAAACAGCTGTTGTACTACTTTTGCTGACATAACTCGCTCCCTCATCTGGTGTGCTCCTCTCTGGGCTACTAATCTGTGCTGCTCTTGGTCGGTACTTATTGAGATGAAATGACTCCATCTTTGTCTATAGATTAGTGCACTGATAACTCACCCAAAGACTTTCCACTGCTGTGGGCACATTTCTGCCAGTGCATTATCAGGCTAATTTGTCCTCTGGTTTTCAGTCACTGTGCCTCTTCAGTAAACCCCAACAGCAGCGTTTTGATGCCAAAAGGTTTTATGCTGCTGTAGACAGTTACTACATGTGGCCCTGAATATAACGACAGCTTTGGCTGAACTTTCTAGCATGAAATGATCCTGTAGCAACTCCTTTGTTTTCTAGCAGGAATACATACTCTGAGGATGAGTAAGGCTTTAAGGCAACACACACACACACACACACACACACACACACACACACACACACACACACACACACACACACACACACACACACACACACACACACACACACACACACAAACAAACATTTTCTAGAGTCATCAAGACAAACTAAACTTGCTGTGATAGCGACTGAAGCCTTCTAAGACTAAAAATAGATTTAAATACTTTGTCAAACAGCTGTTGGAAAAGTTTCAAATGAGAAAAGGAAAAAGGAAGCAATCCCTTTTTTTCAGTTTACTCTTACTTTGACAGGTTTCTTCTCAGCTCCACACCAGGATTCCACCTGCAGCACAGACTCAAACAGGGCGAGGAAGGCAGAGGCCACATTTACTGGAAAAACAACAAGAGTGACTCCAGGATCTTCACTGTTCAAGGCTAGTGGGTTCAAGGGTCTGTTTACATTTGACCACAGGGAGATAACATGACTACGAAATATCCAGTTTTATTTATACAGCACCAAATGACAACAACAGTCGCCTAAAGGCTCTTTATATTGTAAGGTAGATCCTACAATAATACATACAGAGAAAAACCCAACAACCATATGACCCCCTATGAGCAAGCACTTTGGTGACAGTGGGAAGGAAAAACTCCCTTTTAACAGGAAGAAACCTCCGGCAGAACCAGGCTCAGGGAGGGGCGGGGCCATCTGCTGTGATTGGTTGGGGTGAAGGAAGGAAGACAGGATAAAGACATGCTGTGGAAGAGAGACAGAGATTAATAACAGATATGATTCGATGCAGAGAGGTCTGTTAACACACAGTGAGTGAAGAAGAAACACCCAGTGCATCATGGGAATCCCCGGCAGCCTACACCTATTGCAGCATAACTAAGGGAGGATTCAGGGTCACCTGGTCCAGCCCTAACTATATGCTTTAGCAAAAAGGAAAGTTTGAAGCCTAATCTTAAAAGTAGAGATAGTGTCTGTTTCCTGAATCCAAACTGGAAGCTGGTTCCACAGAAGAGGGGCCTGAAAACTGAAGGCTCTGCCTCCCATTCTACTTTTAAATACTCTAGGAACAACAAGTAAGCCTGCAGTGTGAGAGCGAAGTGCTCTAATAGGGTGATATGGTACTACAAGGTCATTAAGATAAGATGGGGCCTGATTATTTAAGACCTTGTATGTGAGGAGCAGGATTTTGAATTCTGGATTTAACAGGAAGCCCTACATGTCAGCTATGCTTCGGTCACCTGAGCTTGGTTCAATGCTTGCTTCAAATGTTATATGATAAGTGATAATTCAGTGTTAAATGTTTGTTCCTGGAATGTAGGAGGTATACATAGCCCTATCAAAAGGAAACAAATATTGAGTTTTCTTAAGAGGGAGAATGTCCATGTTGCCTTGTTGCAGGAAACTCACCTGTCTCCTCAGGAGCACCTAAAATTAATACGCGATTGGGTCGGTCAAGTTTTTAGTTCCTCCTTTATGAGTAAGAGCCATTGCCATTTCTGGTCCCGGTGCAGCCATTTTAATATATAAACACCTACCGCTGACAGTTGACCAAACAATTTGTGATAAGTCTGGTAGATATGTTTCCTTAAAGGGCACCCTAAGTGGTCAGGCAGTGTCATTTCTGAATATTTATTTTCCACCAGTACAGTCTAATGACTTTATAGCTCATGCTTTCTCTTCCTTTTCTCACTGGGTTTGTGATAATTCTATGATAGCTGGAGATTTTAACTGTTATTTTTCTACAACTAAGGACAGATCCCCTCCCAAACAAATTCAAATGTCTACAAGGGCCAAAGCACTTTTAGATACTTGTAACGAACCTGATTTGGTTGACAGCTGGCAGACTCTTCACCCCAACGATAAAGAATTTACTTTTTTTCTGGTGTTAATAGAACAAGTAGTCGAATTGATCTCGTTTTCAACCTCAAACAACCACTGGGAAACATTTTGAGATGTACAATAGGCGATATTATTATATCAGACCATGCGCCGGTTTTTGTTCTGCTAAGTGATCTAAATCCTGCCCCTCGGTCTCATAACTGGAGATTTAATAATTTTTTGATTCACGACCCAAAATTCAAAATATTTTTAACTGATCAGCTCGAACATTTTTTAAAGGTTAATGCAACCCCTGAAGTTTCTCCAGGCCTGCTTTGGGACACCCTGAAGGCTTACACCTGTGGGCTGATTATATCATATTCAGCGGGCCTGAAGAAGAAAAATCAGATGGAGCCACAAAAATTAGTACTAGAATTGCACGAACTGCAGGCTAAACACAATGAATCACTTTCTGAGCAACTAAGGAATGAAATTCAGGTGGTTAACTAGATTTACCAAACCTGCGCAAATTTGCGTAACTTCCCTAAACCCAACACCTGCTAGAATTACTGGGTTTTTTATTTTCTGGTGCAAGTCCCGAGGTGTTAAGCACCCCTGCTGAGATTTTCACAGGTCGTCAGCTCGTTTCTCCTCCAGCTTTTGTTGGAGGATAAACCACCCATTATCCTTGAGGCCTGGCACATTTGCATTTGTTCACTCAGAGTTGCTCAGATCCAAGTCAGGCCAAACCTCTGTGTTACAACTTTCAGAAATGCCTGCCGTACCTATACAAAATATCCCACACATTGACTGACCTGCAAATATAAAAGACACATTCACACCTTCCTTGACTCTCAGCACAGATCTTCCATTGTTCCATCGTCACTGTGTATGTGAGGGAGTGGCATTGCTTGACTACAGCACAGTGCTGTGCATAAAAGCAGACCGACCCAGGCGGGAGAATCATTTCTTGTTCACATTTCTGAGAACGCACATCAGGATGGCCTCCATATCACTCCCACGCAGGAAGAACCTCTCTGCGCAACAGGCTTTGGCCTTGCTTCAGGAAATGGACCAAGCAGATTCTGATGGAGGAGAGGTTTAATTTGTCCAGCAGGCCACTGATACCTCATCAGAAGAATCTGAAAAGGAGACAGAACAAGAACCCAACATGCCTCCACGGAAGAGGCCCCGTGGTACTTGGAAGCCCAGCCAGAGCCACACGGCTAAAGACGGCACTGTGTGGGTTGAGGAGGACATTGGAATGCCCACTGCAGTAGCAAATCGTTCGTGCTTCACTGCGCAAGCTGGACCCACAGAGTCTGCTAATGTTTGACACTGCCATAGTAGATATGATATTTATATAAACCCATTTAGAGTGAGGTTCATGTAAATTTACCATTCTCTATTTGTTTATCCTCCGACACCATAAGATTACAAGTGTGTTCCAAAGCTTCCTTTGCCTGTTAGATGTGGGAATGCTGCAGACCATCAGAGAGTGCACGGTACATCAAGCCCGCAGAACAGAGCCGGACTGGAATTTGTCAGTTCATGAACTGATGGCATTCATTTCAATCCTGTTTGTAAGAGCAATCATGTGTCCTGTTGGTGCCATTCTGGATTGCTGGTCAGAAAGATTTCTGGTGCCAGTAATCAAAGAGACAATGCCCCGAGATAGATTCATTTCAATTATGCAACACCTTCGATTTGATGACAGGGACACGCGGGCAGAACGGGTGAAAACAGACAAATTTGCTGCGATCTCCGACATCTGGACACGCTTCAACGAGAACTGTGCTAAGAGTTTCACTCCAGGAGAACACATGACCATAGATGAACAGCTGTTCCCTACCAAGGTTCGTTGTCCATTCACACAGTATATTGCAACCAAGCAGCACAAGGAAATATTAGCACAGAGGCAGGCTGCTGAAGCTGCTGCAGCTGCTGTGCCAGGAACTGTAAAGACAACGCAGTGCCAGGTGCAAGAGAGCTGCAACAGGAATCACAGCAGGTTTACCTGTGCAACATGTAAGAAATTCACCTGTGCCAAATGCAGGGATGATGGACACTGGGTCTGCAAACGCTGTAAAGTTTGAAACACTTTGGAATAAAACAGACTTGTGTACCCATATATTGTGAATGTGTGTCTTTTGTATTGATACAGCAGGAATTTCTGAAGGTTGTAACACAGAGGTTTGGCCTGCCTTGGATCTGAGTAAACAAATGCCAATGTTGCACACACACACACACACACACACACACACACACACACACACACACACACACACACACACACACACACACACACACACATCTATCTATCTATCTATCTATCTATCTGTGTGTGTGTGTGTGTGTGTGTGTGCATGTATGTATATATATATATATGTATGTGTGTATATGTGTATGTATGTATACACATATACACACATATATATATATATATGTAGGTGTGTGTGTGTGTGTATAACTAGACTTTATGCATATTATATAAGGTGTGGCTATATAAATATATGTACAACTCTGTGTATATATGTTTATGGACAGGCATGCTATGTAGTGACAAGGATTGACAAGAACTAATATTGCATATGAGAAGAGAAATATTGCACATAGAAACTACCATGGTGTATAGTACGCTGCAGGTAAGGAAGGAAAGTAGCCTTGCAGGGAAGGAAAGACCTGAATCTCTCATGGTTAGGGGTTAGGGGAGGGTGTGTTTGCACAACAAAAGCAGGAGAACAATAGGGCTTTGGAGTGTGATGTCACGGGGGTGGGCGTGGAAAGGATTTTGGCCCGATCCGCCATTTTGGGGGTCTAGCGCAAGTGAAAAGGGAGCGAAGGCACACACAACAGCCATGGTTCGTATTTGCTGTGTGGTCGGCTGTAATGTTCGATCGCACGACCGGCAAGAGAATAAGGTTGAAAATGGTTTATCTTTTCATTCTTTCCCAACCTGGAAGCAACATGAGGCAGCTCGTGTATCGATGTTACCAAACGAAGGCGTCTAGCCTGGATAGCAGCTGTGAGACGAGCTGATATCCGGTTCTCTTCCATCTCCAAATATCTGTTGGTGCTCCAGACATTTTCATTCCGGTAAGTTCTAAATCTGTTCATATCACTCTTTATAGCCTATTAGTTTTATTTTCGATGTGCTCTGAGTTCATAGCAAATTAGAACAAACATCCTACTGAGTGATTCTGCAGAACTACCTTCTATTTATAGAGTTGCTAATTATTTGGCATTATTGCAGCAAACCAGCCTATGAAATGGATGAAACACATCGTGACTGGGTTCCAGCGCTACATAAGGGATCTGCTTCAAACATACCACCCTGCCAATCAGATTACTTCTTCCATGTGAGGGAGAAGAGGTGACCCTTCAGGATAAGATGGTGAAGGTTTGCTGCGTTTGTTGAACAGTGTGGTAGTAAAACCAGGGAACAATGAAACTTGCTCCTGTTAAATATTCTTAAGTCTTTTGCTGTATAAATAGTGGTATTTTTTTTTTTCAAAAGATACAGTAAATAATGTTAGTGGGTGATATCATGTAAACACTGTCATGACTTTGTGTAAACATTTTGTCTTTTATAAACTATAAATGACATGGATTCTATCTATTAGATCCGCACTGTTCCTTCTACATTAAACAGAAGAGCAGCGACATGGATGCAGGTCTCCACGACTCCGGCCATACAGGTGCAGTGGGCGGCTTCAACCTTCTGTCAGGCTCAGGAGAGACTCAAAGGCAGACCGTCTCAAAAGGTTCACAATTTATTAACAACAGACACCAGGTGCGAATATATACAAGTGGGGGGAAGGTCACGGGAAGGAGGGTCTCCAGGGACACAGGCACAGGGAAGGAACACACGGGCTATGTACAATCTCTCCCGGACGCTCAGGCTAGCTCGTACTCCGGCTTTAGCTCACCAAATGGCGATCCTCAGGCTGGCGAGAAGTCTGACACAGAAAAGGAGAACAGGTAAGCAGCGGCACGAGTGAAACTAAGAGAAAGCTTGGTTTGTTATGACACTAACGAGTGTTACACAATAATCCAGCGACGAAGCACCTCCAGCCTCCTCCTTAAGTACCGAGCCAGAGTGAGCGCTGATCACAGGAGATTGTTTGCAGGTGCGGGAGCCAGGGGCGGGAGCTCACAGAGAACTCCGCCCCGGTGGTGCGCAGAGCGCGAGAGGGAAGAGAGAAGGGACAATAGAGGCAAAAACACTTGTAGCCAGACTGGGCTAGCCGGGGAGGCACAGGGCCATGACACCTTCCCTGTGATGCTCACAGTGACCCATGGCTGCAATGCTGGTTCATTCAGTCTCTGAGAGTGCAGCACCTGAAACACACACAGACAAAGTTCATTTAAAGACAAGAACTATGCGCCAAGGCTGACATAAATGTGTTTTATCTACTTTATCATAAATGTAACAAAGTGTTTAGAAAGTTAGCACATACATGTAATTTTTCATTTCTTTATGTGTCCATCTATAAAACGCTGCATGTCATAGTGTAAATCAGCCTGTTCTCTGTCAGAAACCTGCCTGCAGAAAATGAACCTAAAGTATGTAATGCAAGGATGTAATCGCTTTAGAGATGGAGAAAGCATAAAGTGACAATTCTGAATCACTTAATATGATAAGGAGTTCTGCAGGTCATTAATCAATGTATAAAATTAAAATAAAATGTATTTTTAGTGACACAGGATACAAATATTGAAGCAAGATGTATAATTAGAATTATTTATAATAAATATGAATAAATCAGTGCAATTTCTTTAACCATAGAGAATAACTAAATCCTTCAGGACAATGTCACATCAATGCACTGAACTCACTATGTTATCCCTCTAACAGCCTCCACATGTTCTCACTGTAATTTCCCCTCATGAATGAATTTATGCTGCACTAATCTGAATGTTTGCAGGGAAATCAAACGCATTTCACACGCAGTACTCGAGCTGACTTACCTTTGTTTGAATGACGACTTGTAGCGCTGATTCCACAGATAAGGTATGAAAATATATCAGGCTATGTCAGTAGCGGTTGGTCTTCAGGGTTTCTACTCCACGGCCGTATTTCATACGGGTCCACATTTCCAATGCACGCTATTTTCTGCAAGTACCGCCGCTTCGCCTCTGGACGCAATCGGTCTCTATAGTCCATTCTCTTTTGAGGTGCTTTTAAGCATCTTGTAATCGTCGTTCCAACACAGTGTGTTTGTTTTGATTCGTAGACCCCGAAAATGGTGCCGCGCTCCCACAATGCATTGCGGCATGATGTCAACTCCAAAGCCCTATGGAGCTGAAGACCTGTGAAACTCTCAGCGGGGTGCCAAGAGGTGTTAGGGTCGGGGGAATTTACGCAAATTTGCGCAGGGCTAGTAAATGTAGTAGTAGGGACTTGCACCAGGGGAAAAAAGGCTCAGTAATTTACGGTGGCCCTGAAGTGCAAACCACAAAAACAAATCACAAAACGCACAACAAATTGAAAAGCGCAACAACAAATTGAAAAGCGCAAAAACAAATTCACTAAACGCAAAAACAAATTGAAAAGTGCAAAAACAAATTCACAAAACGCACAACAAATTGAAAAGCGCAAAAACAAATTCACTAAAGCATAAAAACAAATTGAAAAGCGCAAAAACAAATTCACTAAGCATAAAAACAAATTGAAAAGCGCAAAAAACAAATTCACTAAACGCAAAAACAAATTGAAAAGCATAAAACAAATTGAAAAGCGCAAAACAAATTGAAAAGCGCAACAACAAATTGAAAAGCGCAAAAACAAATTGAAAAGCGCAAAAACAAATTCACTAAACGCAAAAAAACAAATTGAAAAGCGCAAAAACAAATTCACTAAGCGCAAAAACAAATTGAAAAGCGCAAAAACAAATTCACTAAAGCGCAAAAACAAATTGAAAAACGCAAAACAAATTGAAAAGCGCAAAAACAAATTCAAAAGCGCAAAAACAAATTGAAAAGCGCAACAACAAATTCACTAAACGCAACAACAAATTGAAAAGCGCAAAAACAAAAGAAGAATCACAAAAACAAATTGAGAAGCACAATTACATTAAGCAAACCGGAAAGGGTAGGTACCAGTCGGCAACAGGAGACATCACTGATTGGATGTCCGCGCTGTTCGTCTTTGGAACCGGAAGTTACTCTGCCTGTAGCGCATTTCGTTTGAAAAACGGCGGAATGTTTTGTCCTAGCTATGGGAAAAAGCTGGTTGAGGAGTCACCAAACTTTTGCAGCGGCTGTGGCGAGAGGCTTTATCACGCATCTTGCATCGGAGACACTTCACTCCCATTGAGTAAGTTAATAAGCATAATAAAATGTTTGTTATTTATTGATTTATTAGCCTAGCGTTAGCTGTTTCCAGACCATAGCAAACCAGAGGGCTGTTCCACTAAGCGAGCTCAGAAAATCGAGGCTCATTTGAAAATGCACGCAGCTGTCAAAATGACTGCTCAAGACCTTTCTAGTAGTGAAGGTTTGAGGGCAGTTCTAGTGTTAACAAACCTCGCAGCTAGGGTGCCACGGACCAGACTTGTCCACAAGCATATTGCATAATGAATGAGCAGAAAGACTGCAGGTTAGCCTCGTTCCTGGAACCGAATTTGGGGCAATCGAGCCTGGATTTTCAGAGTGAGCCTGGCTTTTGGGATTAGCTTGCTTCGTGGAACAGTCCTCTGAGCATTTCCACAACTGAAACGATAATAAATTAGTTCATTTATTATGTTTGGTTAACTTTAGGAACTAACACTATTATGTGTCTATACATTAAAACTTACTGGTGTAGAATTGTATTGGTCAATAGTATCAGTTACATTGTCATTCCTTGGTAGAAATTTTCTAGTGAGATTATTCAGTGTTGTCCTTATTTGCGTGTTGTGTGGACAATGGAATGTCACATGAATGAATGTCTTTAATGTGTGACATTGTAGTACATTTTCCTTTGTTTCCTTTAGCATCACAGACTACCTCAAACTGCCCAACTCCAACCTTCAGCACCTTCTTAGAATACAGAAAAAGAAAAAATGAAGAGAGGCAAAAGTTTTCTGAAGGAGGAAGGGCTTAAAGAAAAAGGAAAAAGAAAGGTTCAGGTAGTTTGGCTAGCTCTGTCTGAAAACAAGTTGAGGTTAATTTTCTAATAACATTCTTTTGTTATTCCTTAGGGGAGTTGTGTAAAAATGTTCAGTGTAGTAAAGCTATCCAGAATAAGAACAATTGTTTACTGAGTAATTGTACATTTAGGTTGTCAGGAAGATCCCTCTTTTGCAGTTAATAAATATTCAAGTTTGAATAGATCTGCTTAGAGTCATATTAGTATCTACTTGGCCCATTGTTCATGTCTTTTTCCTTACAGATAAATGTCGGCTTGATGACCATTAAAAGGGTGGTTTGAAGCCATACCGTGGAAAAACTATTTTCCTAACAACAGACCCTGACGCTACTGCCACAAGTCTGCTCAATCAAGCTGTTAAAAAAATGAAGGACTTTAACAAAGATCTAAAAGATGGACCTTCTTCTGTATCCGGATGGCACTGAGGTCATTACTGTCCCTGGAACACAAAGACCATTTACACTTGAGGCTTATAAGGCTGAAGTTGGCAAGCCTTATCAAAGAATCACTGTTTTCATCTGCTTGAAGAGTGACTTTGAAGATGGTAAGCTGCTAATGTTTGTTTGGATTTTGACACATTCCCTTAGTTTCAACAAATGCTAATTTTGAAATTGTGAAATGATAACATTACGCATAAAGCACCCAAGTCAATAGCATACCTACATTAAAATGGTGAATGGCCTGTATTTGATATAGCACCTTCTAGGGTTCTACAACCCCCAAGACACTTCACAACAAAACCAGTCATTCACCCACACACATTCACACACTGCTGGTGATTAGCTACAATGTGGACACAACTGTCCTGGGACTCACTGATTGACGCAAGGCTGCTGTACACAGATGCCACCTATCCCTCCCACTACCACCACCTGGCATGGAGGGTGAAGTGTCTTGCCCAAGGACACAACGACTGTGACAGACTGAGCAGGGCTAAAACCTTCAACCTTTTGATTACAGGGCGGGCTTTTAACTCCTCTGCCACCATTGCTCCCTAAATTAGCTTGTATATGTTATGTTTCTTCCTGGAAACATGAAATTCAGCCATTTTGGATCTACTGAGTCATGAGTTTTAAATGCTAACTTTATGCCTTTCGTATTAATCTATTATTGATGATCAAATAAAGTTTCATACATTAGTATGAATTTAGTTAGCTTAGCTTAATTTGTTTTCATGTTTTGTAGTTGGAGAAAACTCAGACTTGTCTGACTCTGACCCAGAGATTGTTATTAAAAGGCCCTCTGAGTTTGATCTTGCTGATACATTGGTAAGTACAATTTAAAATTTTTAATAGAGTTTTCTTGTTGTTTAGCCACCACCATTTGCCTCAGTTCAGTAAAACAGTTAATAGTTATATGTGAAATACATTTTGTGTGTGTGTGTGTGCGTCCTCGGCGTGCGTGTGTTTGTTTGTTTGTTTCAGCCATGGGAACTTCAACATGACAGCAGTCCTTTACAGAAAGCAGCAGAATATGAGTAAGTGATATTTGAAGAACATGTAATCTTTTACTGTTTTTGCCTACACTTTGTATTAATGAGATATACACTTTTGTCATTCATTCTGTATATGGTTTTGGAACATGGACTACATAATACTTGTATTGCTTGTTTGTTAATCAAGATGCTTAAATATTTTCAAAGTGTCAATTAATATTTTCACAGTACACAACAAAATGCTTTTCTTTGTTCTCTAAGGAAGGGTGCTGGGGATCTTGTGCTTGCTAATGAAGTACAACAGGTAAAAAACTATTTTATTAGTAAAACAGTGCAGCAGACAATCTCCACCGCCTTTACTTTGCAATTAGATAACGATTCACTGTTTGCTGAGCCCCAGAAGAACCTGTGTTAGTAATTTAAACATTTGAATCAATTAACTGCCATCTTGTTCTATACAAGACATCATGCAATCATGAGAGAAGTATATATACCTTTAAAAAAAAAAAAAGTTTCCCTTTTTTAGAGACACCAATTTGCAGGCACATGGAATTATTGCAAATTTGGGACTGGAACTTGACCACAAGAAGGTCAGCAGGTTCAATATATCAAGGTCAGCTGTATGGGATGGAGCTGTTAGAGGATTTCGACGCAGCACATACTCTGACAACTACGACATGTTCATCAAGTTTAATGATGATGCTGGCAGCTTTGAAGAAGGTTTGGATACAGGTGGCCAGGAGGTGAATTCCTCACACTTCTTATGGGCAGTCTGCGAAATCGCCCCATCTTTGATGGACCTCCAGAGAGCCGTTATCTTGTATATAATTCAAGAGGTGGATGTTTTCTCCGTAATTATTACAATGGAAATTTTAATAAAAATTGGCGTATTTTTTCATTAGCATATTTAATAGCAATTAACCATGATAATTATGTGCCCTGTATAACAGCTGCCAGGCAAGATGAGTACTTTTTAGCAGGAAAGATGATCGCTGTATCCATTGTGCATGGGGACCAGCACCACATTTCCTCTCCAAGAACCTGGTCAACCACATCACAGGGAATCAGAGTTTCAGCGCCACTGTAGAAGATGTGCAAGATGAGGAGATCACAAAAATTTTACATCAGGTAGAAAATTACCTAGGCTCAGGGAATGGGTTTACTTAGAAGACACTTGGGGCCAGTTTAAAAGATTTAATCGGGATAAAAGTTATCCGGGTTGGATCATATCTTGAAAGTAGGTTCAAGGTAGATTCTGTAATCTGAAAGGACGGATTTCCAACTCCCAACAACACAAGTGAAATAACAAATTGATTATTTTTTAATCCAATGTTTGAATGAATCGTAAAAGTAGTGAAAATTATATTTTTTTTTTTCTTACAGTAAACCTTTTTTTTTTTTTTTTTTTTTTTATAGGTCCTGAAAGCTGAATCAGAGGAGTCTTTGCATAATCTTATTTTGCAAAACAGCACAATCTTCAAACTGCTGGATGCCTCAGAAACGTCAAGCCTTTTGAGAAACAAGCATTTGTGGAGGAGTACCTCAGATGGTACATCCTTGAAAGAAACCAAAGTGTCATTCAACGGTAAACTCATTACTCCTTTTAAATTCAGGATGGCCAGTTGCTCATCACAGCAGCCACTGACATTTTCAGACCTTCAGATGTATATGAAAAAACTGATTCAGTAGCATCGGTGATCTGATGAACAACTAGTTAATTCCTGAGCCACTGTCGCACGCTATTAACCTTTTGACACTAGAACTCTAATTTAGTATACATTTATTGTTCACAATGACCCATAATAATCATAGTCATGCAACATGATTCATTTTTCAGTTATTTATAAAAGAGGTGATCCCTTGTTTGACACACTTGTTTATTCCAGTGTGAAAGCACTATTTTTTTTTTTTTAAATGCTAAAATCCCAATGAGCTCTTCTTTTTTTGCTGTCACAGTTAATTTCTGAGCGCTATGAATTGTTTTTGTGTATGAATGATTCTATGCATTTGAAATCTGTCCAAATTTATAATGAAAGATCTAGTAGGTAAAGACATTTAAACACAATTTAGAAGACTGCAATAGTTATAGCTATAAACCAATTATTACTTATTTGTCTATCCTTTGCAGATTTAAAGATGGACTGGAAAGTCTGAATTTTTAAGTGCACTGCAACAAAATTCCAGTGTGCTGGCCCCACTCCTATGCTTCTCTGCCAAGGCCCTGACTGCTTCAGAACTGGAGAGCATGTTCAGACCAGATCTCAGCCCAGCAGGAAGCAACAAGCGGCATAAGGAGGTCCTAACACTTGGCTTTTGGGCAGATTATCTCCTTGATTGTGAAGGTTTGAATGACCATTTTTATTTGTTTATAGTTTTATGAAAGGAGAGGTGAGGAAATAAATTTTCTGTAATGTACTACAGTGTTTACTTTCTTCTTTCAGAGAAGGCAACAGCAGTGTGTCTGGAAGATTTGATGATGTTTGCCACAGGGCTGACGGCAGTTCCACCGGCAGGAATGACACCACCACCACGCATCCAGTTTTTAAGTGTTTCGCCTTTTCCAGTTTCAAACACCTGTGCAAATACTCTGAAGCTACCCATCTGTGACTCATACAGCATCTTTAAGGCCAACATGGACTTTGGAATTCAAAATGCTCCAGGATTTGGATGTTCTTAAATCAGCAAGGTCATCAAGTTACAGTTACTGAGTTACCCTGATAGGTTCAGCTGCCGTTGGCATACTACTTAACACATTTATGTGACAAGCAACTTCCATATTGTTAAACATTTAGTTGTTTTTTCTGAATATTGTGTATGTTGGAAAAGTGACAGAAATGCTGGACACTATTTGTAAATGGTTTTATTAAAGAACATTTTAAATGTTTCCTTGTGGTTAAATGTTAATATTTAAATCCATGCCAGTTGCTGTATATTATGAACAATATTATATTCAATTTAGCAAGAGGAAAGGAAACACTACTAACATTAAAAATGAAGGAAAAACAGAAGGGCTGGAGCACTCAAGTAAGTCCAAAGGTTTTATTAGGTGCAAAAAAGGAAAGAAACTAACGTTTCGACACCGTGTGTGTCTTCATCAGAGTAACTCTGACAAATGTCATTACAAACTGAAGTTCAGTTGGTATCTAAAACCCAGCTATGTCCATCAGGGCCAAATACAGTTCTGTGGCCGATTCCCAGTCTTGTGGCTGCTGCAGTGTGTTTTGTTGTACAGCCTGTTGTAAATATTCCCCAATGTTTGGATCACCACACAATCCAACCAGTAGCCCCTCCTCGGGAAACACATCCAGTTCCTCTCCTCAACAGCAAATCCACAGTCTCTTGAACCATATCTGCAAAATGAAAATAGAACAGTGAAGGATTTTTGCTGACAATATGGAACTATATAAATCAACGCATGCAGTGACATGTTATAAACTGCTCTATCATACTTATGTGTAAAATTATGAATATATATTAACCAACTTAAGCAATAACAACACCTTGCATTTAGTTTGATGCAAAAGGTTAATTTTGTTAAGAACTCAAATACCTGTGAGGCAAGAGAGAGTTTGTTTGGAATCCCCCTGGACACGATGCAAGTCTGCTTGGCCGGATCCTGTGTTTGTTCCACAGGTCTTTGCATTCATCCAGGTCTTTCTGTAGAACCCCTGTGAAGCAGAATCTCAGCAAGCATTGGCGTCAGTGGCTTCCATTGAAGTTTCCAGAGTCTCTTAGGTCTCCAAAAAGTCCATCCAAAACTGAGACCTGGGTATATAATTAATATTTAAGAATCAATTTAGCTTTGTTCTTGGTCATTTTATAGGGTTTGTTACATTTTGGTCCCATTTAAAACATGCCACAAATGGATGTCAAACAAAGTAATGCATATTAGTTTTCCATAAATATTGTAGCGACCCTGCAGTAATGTTCTTGTTAAAAATGCTGTATTCTTTTCACTCTGTTCTGTGTGTTGATTGTGAGGAGTGGAGAGTTTGGTCTGAGTTTTTCATTTTGTATTGGCGTCGTTAAATCTAGGCAAGCATGCTCATTTCGGCACAACAGCTGACAATGACCATTTTGAGTTCCTGCAATAAAGTGACGGCTGTTAACGTCTATCTCATCCAACTTTTCAACACGTCCAGCAGGACGCTACTCTATTTTCTTAAATGCATGTAAAAAACAACAATCTGATCAGCTTTCACTGTAGCTTACACCTACCAGACACAAATGTACCCACCTTCCTCTTCTGAAATAAGACCACCATGACTCGATGCGCTGATTCCCAGTAGATGATCCGTAACTGTGGCTTGACGATCCAGCATAATAGTCCGTGTGTGCGTGACGGAGGGTACACTGTATTGCTGCCATAGTCCCATTCTCAGTCCCGAAGTCTGTTCGTATTCTCATTGGTATCACACCAAGACTCTTTACACAGTTTATATAATTGTGAGCTATAACAGCCGGGTTGTTGTTTGTTGCTCCACACACAAGCCACATCAGTCTTCTTGAAAAGCCATCTATAAATCCTGACAGGGTTTCAGTTTATCATAGCCATCTACATGCCATATGTAACTGGGCCCCATGGAGTGATACGTGCGTCTTGTGAACCTCCTTCGAGTTCTCAAAGCGATTCCTTGAGGATTTAGTTGTCTCAACAGCCTCATAACTACATCACGCTTGACACGCAGCTTGTGTTTTTGTTTGAGAACTTGCCACATGGTCCGATATCCAAACAATTGTCCTGGGCCCTGTTTCAGAAAGCCGGTTTAGAAAACTCAGAGTTAAAAATGATACTCAGGGTTGAGTAACCCCGAACTGTCCAACTCGGAATATTCGGTTTCAGAAAGGCTGATAACAATTAGTTCAATCAACGCGGAGTTGCTTTAACCCCAAGTTAAGCACGCGCATAAAGCCCTGATTAGTGGAGCACAGATTAAGCGAGTAGCCATGGAGACGGAGGGAAAGAAGGCGCGTGCCAATGTATTTACAGCGCTTGAGGCCGAAATTCTGATGGCAGCATATGCCGATAACATGCAAATTTTGTGGAAAAAAAGTAACACAGCCTCAGCTGCAAAAGAAAGGAGCATGCATGGCAATACATAGCCGACAGAGTCAATGCGTGAGTGTTAATTTAAAAATTGATCTAGGATTTCCACCCATTTAACACGTTATTTTATTATATTTCATTTTATTTTTATTTTATACATTTTATTTTGTGATGTGATGTGAGCGCATGTGCAACCCAACAGGCCCCAAACGTTCCTGGCAGCAAGTAAAATGAAATATAAAAATGTAGAGGAAGAGGGTCCAGCCACTTCTCCAACAAACCTTTCCTCAGTAAGATGTTCAGCACTGATTTACAACCAACCTAAGTAGGCATGTACTATGAATGTCAATGCTATTTTCTGTGTTTCAATAGCTCCCTGTAAAGCAGCTGTACAAGACCTGTTTGATCAAGAAAATAAAAAATGCTTTTTGGAAATGGAACACTTCAAGCAGCAGAATGGAATGTGAGTGCCATCTATACAGCCAATCACGCCTGGGAACCCTGAAAATAAATGTAAAATCTAAGTAGTAGTTCAAGTATCACCACATCATGAATTAAGTTTTGTTCATCCTGATACCTGCAATTTTGTGGAATCCTCTTTGATAAATCTCGTGGGTCTATGACCGGGGAACACCACAAACGAGTACAGGAGACGTTTCAGTGCAACTGTAACATTCCTGACTGCCCGACAGACGGTAGCCTTGGAAACGTGCTCAGCGTCACCAATATTATACAGAAAGCTCCCGTTTGCAAAAAAAAACGAAGTGCAATACAAATAATATGTACAGAACTGAGAGAATGTCCGCGATGTGTCACATGAGCAATATAAGGCCTGAGGATGTTATTCAAATAAATTATCGATTGTGTGCTGAAAAACGGTAACGTTCACACAGAAAATCATCAGGAAATGATAAAATGTCCAAACGCGCTCTAATCACTCTCCCGGCGGAGAGCTCTGCGGAGAATTTGGGCTTCAACATCTACTGGCTCTTCGAGGAAGGGGCACGCCATGTCTGACACTTCCTACAGTCAGGTTTCCGACAAAGAGGCGGAGAAGTTCAGGGTTAGTTGAAGTAAACCTGCTAGGGGGCAGGTTAGCTTCACGGAGTGTGTCGTCATAGTAACTCACTCAGAATTAATCTAAACTTGCTTTGTGAAACCGAAAACCCAGAGTTTTCGTTAACTCAGGGTATACTTACTCAGAGTTTGCACTAAACCGGCTTTCTGAAACAGGGCCCTGGTCCTCGAAGCTCGGACAAAATGGCACGCCTCACCTCAGGAAGTGGAGAATAGTTGCCTCGTCTGTACAGTCCAGATTCTTTTAAATGTAGTTTCAGTGTACGCATACTAATTGAAATGTCATGATTACACTTGAGCATATCCAGTATCACCTCGTATGTATGTCCTGAATCAAAAATATTCTCGAATAGTGACAGCTATGTTTGGGTCACCGCTAATGTTCATGTTTGAAAATAATGCGCTACAGGCAGAGTAACTTCCGGTTCCAAAGACGAACAGCGCGGACATCCAATCAGTGATGTCTCCTGTTGCCGACTGGTACCTACCCTTTCCGGTTTTCTTAATGTAATTGTGCTTCTCAATTTGTTTTTGTGATTCTTCTTTTGTTTTTGCGCTTTTCAATTTGTTGTTGCGTTTAGTGAATTTGTTGTTGCGCTTTTCAATTTGTTTTTGCGCTTTTCAATTTGTTTTTGCGCTTTTGAATTTGTTTTTGCGCTTTTCAATTTGTTTTGCGTTTTTCAATTTGTTTTTGCGTTTAGTGAATTTGTTTTTGCGCTTTTCAATTTGTTTTTGCGTTTAGTGAATTTGTTTTTTGCGCTTTTCAATTTGTTTTTTGCGCTTTTCAATTTGTTGTTGCGCTTTTCAATTTGTTTTGCGTTTTTCAATTTGTTTTTGCGCTTTTCAATTTGTTTTGCGTTTAGTGAATTTGTTTTTGCGCTTTTCAATTTGTTTTTGCGTTTAGTGAATTTGTTTTGCGCTTTTCAATTTGTTGTGCGTTTTGTGAATTTGTTTTTGCGCTTTTCAATTTGTTTTTGCGTTTAGTGAATTTGTTTTTGCGCTTTTCAATTTGTTTTTGCGTTTAGTGAATTTGTTTTTGCGCTTTTCAATTTGTTGTTGCGCTTTTCAATTTGTTGTGCGTTTTGTGATTTGTTTTTGTGGTTTGCACTTCAGGGCCACCGTAGTAATTCTAGTGTTAAAACAGCTTTGGAGGGACTGTTGACAATAAAGGCTGAGAAATCCATATTCTTCATGAGGCAGAGTTTACATGAGTTTGCTAAGAAACCTAACCGCTATTTGGCTAATCTTCTTCGTAATAAGGGAGCTGGTTGTAATATCCCATGTGTTAGAGACTCATCTGGTTTACTTAAATATGATAATTTAATTATTAATGACACTTTTAAAACTTTTTATAAGCAGTTATATACCTCCCAGTTTAAATCAACATACAAACAAGGTATGCAGCAAAGCGAAATTTTGAAGGTCATTCAGATGCTTCCAAATGACAAAGCTCCAGGTCCTGATGGGTTCACGGGGGAATTTTTTTTTAAAAATTCAGTAAGATTCTAACTTCCCCACTGTATAAGATGCTTCTGTCCTCTTTTGAGGCAGGCACTCTCCCCCCCTCCTTAATGGAGGCTAATATTTCGCTAATTTTGAATAAGGGGAAACCTCCTGAAGAATGCGCTTCCTATAGGCCTATATCTGTTTTAAGTCTTGATTTGAAGATACTTGCTAAGGTCCTAGCTATACGTCTTGAACCAATACTATCTTTGATTGTTAAGAATGATCAAACTGGTTTTATACGGGGGCGGTATTCCGCACATAGTGTGAGGCGCCTACTTAACATCATTCAGTACACATCCTTGTTTAACCCTGAGGCTCTAGTCATCTCACTTGATGCTGAAAAGGCCTGTGACCGTCTGGAATGGCCGTTTCTTTCTTTTTTTTTACACTTCAAGAATTTGGTTTAGGTGACAACTTTGTTAAATGGATCAAGATCCTTTATACGCCGCCTCTTTCAGCAGTAACTACCAATGGTTATAGGTCGGGTAATTTCAGTATTGAGTGTGGCAGTCGGCAGGGCTGTCCGCTGAGCCCTTTGTTATTCGCCCTAGCTATGGAACCCCTTGCCACAGCCATTAGGAAGGATGCTGCTATTGAAGGACTCTGCTTGAACAATTCTCAACATAAGATTTCACTTTATGCAGATGACGTTTTAATTTTTCTAAATTCTCCTGCTCACTCAATTGCTAGATTAGTTTCGTTAATTTCCCAATACGGCTCCTTCTTGGGCTACAAGATCAATTTTTCTAAAAGTGAGGCTATGCCCCTCTGTTCTAAATGAGGTTGATCCAAACAGTTCTCAGCCTTTTTGTTGGTCTCCCTCCAGTTTCACTTATTTAGGAGTGAAGATTTCACCAAATCTAAAAGATCTGTATAATCTGAACTACACCCCTTTAATTCAGACCATCAATCGCGATTTGGATGGGTGGTGCAGCCTCCCTCTGTCTCTTTTGGGTCGTATACATCTGGTCAAGATGAATATCCTTCCTGGCCTCTTGTATTTATTCCAGATGTTACCGCTTGAACAGACCTAGATTGAGATACAGTTTTCTCTGTTTACCTGTTCAGAAAGGCGGTCTTGCTGCTCCCCCCCTCCCACAATACCTCTTGGCTGCACAGTTTAAATTTCTTATAGAATGGTTTATGGACGATCCGGATTCCATTTACCTCAGCGCTGAGTCCACTCCTTTAAAGGGGATTCCGTTGCGGAACCTGCTATATATTTCCTCAGGTAAAGCCACAGTTCTTACACAAGATAATATGGTCTTAAAAAATATGCTAACTATTTGGCGCAAAGTCAGGCACCTGGAAGGATATTATAATTGTTTCTCCCTTCTTACTCCTATTCATGAAAACCCTGACTTCTTTCCTGGTCTTCGGGCTGGTTTTGCGGACTGGTCTCAAAAAGGGATTAATACAGTGGGTGATCTTGTTCATGAGAACTCTCTTCTTAGATTTAATCAACGGAAAAGCAAGTTTGGTCTGACCAATAAGGATTTTTTGAAGTATTTTCAGGTAAAGCACTATATTACTTCTAAATTGAAGGATTTTAATGGAGGGTTTGGTGTCTCTCCTACAGAATCACTTATGGTAAAAACTACCCAACTAAAATGTATAACTAAAAAGATTTATAACATTCTCTCTGATCTTAGAATGGATAACTCTAATAAAATCAAAAGCCAGTGGGAATCATATGTAGGCGTTATAGATGCTGAGGCTTGGGATGAGTTGTGTTGTCGACCTTTTAAAGCCTGGGCATCCAATTCTATTTGGGAGAGGCAGTTTAAACTTATACATAGGCTTTATATTACACCTGAGAAGAGGCACACAAGAGGCAACAAATGTCTGTCTGCTGCTGGTTCCTTTCTTCATTGTCTGTGGAGCTGTCCTGTTATCCTACAGTTTTGGAGATCACTCATAGACAAGCTATGCATTATATTTAATTGACGACTGCATCTGGGTCCGAGGATTTGCTTGTTAGAACTAAATGATAAGCTACCTGCCGATTTCCGCAGCAAAGATCTCCATATTGTTACACTACGCTCGAAAGTGCATTGTGGTACTGTGGATTTCTGATAAGGCTTGTTATAGAAAATCTTGAATAATACTGCAACCACCAGTCCTTTGAAAATGTGTCCGCAGAGGTGGCTCTCATAAGGATCAGCTTCCGCTCACCAAGCAATTCTTCTCACACAGTCATAGATATGTGTCTTTCAGTGCAAACTTCACTCATACATTCAAACAGGAACTCGAGTTTTCCTTTTTTGTCTCCACTCATTCAACTAATTTGCATATTGAATCATATCTCAAGAAGTTGCCACGACAACAGAAATGCATATTCAAAACATTACCACAAAATTAAATTATCTTTATTTTTTCTTTCTACAGTAATCACTTCTTTTGACCTCGTCAAACACCTCAGAGTAAATCATATCACAGAATATGACGAGCTTATGTTGAGACGAACTGAAGAGGAGGACAGGGACAGGTGCTGCTAGGGCGAGACAGACGTCTCTCACGGAGTCCTTTAGTGCTGCAGGCAGGCAAGGCGTTCAAATAGCGCACAACTTCAGGTTTTTCATTTCTATATGATAATTCTGCATTATTAAGTGATAAGAACAAGTAATCTGATGCCCTGTAATTAATGATGACGCTATAATTTGAGATACAATAAAAGATACAATAAATAAGTTTTTGTACAAAGTATCGGTATCGGATCAGTATCGTCGATGCCACCCTGAATTTTACTTGGTATCAGATCGGAAAGGAAATCAGTGGTATCGCACATCATTACTGTGAGGCTGTTGTAAATGTGTTGCCTTTAAACGCATGTGTGTGCGTGATCATGCAGACTGAGCATGTAGAAATAGAGGGTGTTGCGGGTTCTTATCTGGTGTGCGGTCAATACAGCCACAGAGTGGTGCCGGGGTCGCAATAGAGCTGTCCGTCCACGTAGAGCTGGTCCACGGCGTTGACAGCCTGGGAGCCTTTCTGGATAAAACTACGTCGGACTGGGAACAGGATCTTGCGTCCTTGAGTTAAATTCCGGGTTGCGTCGTTCCAGGATCTCTCTGGGGAACTGGTCATTCACGCTGAAATCCATTCCTTTCAGCTCTCTGCCACGACTCTTCACCTGCTCCTTCTGCTTGAAGTGGCCAAATTTGGCCACAATAGGCCGTGGTCTCCCGCTTCCTGTCTTTGGAGCCCCGATGCGATGCACTCTTTCACAACCTGTTTTTCACCGTGCCCTCCGGCAGCATCAAGTGGGTTTTAATGAAGCTTCTCACAGTCGTTTCCGCGTCCTATCCAGCAGACTCTGGAATACCAGAAAACACAAGGTTATCTTGCTACAGGCTTGTAGATCTATAACAGTCTCTTTTATTTTGTTATTTTCTATGTTTAACTGGGTCACATTTTCGGTTAGAGATTTGACCGAGTCCCGTAGCTTGGCGTTTTCCGCAGCAAGTGTTTCCACCTGCTGCTGGCTGAACTCCAAGGATTCCTTTAGAGAGTTAAATTCCGGGTGTAAGATCTCCACCAGGGACAGCCTCGCATCAAAACTGGACAATCGCTTATCGATTGACTCCAGGATGTCTACGATGTCTTTGCCGGCAGGCGATGTTGTGCCGGGGGAGTCTTCCGGGCGACATCTTTTAGATGATGTTGTCTCAACTTTGGCCGGGGAAGATGCACTCTGGGCCTTCTTCATTTGTAGGTCGTGGAAGCACAGGTCGATCAATCAATCAATCAAACAATCAATCAATCAATCAATCAAAGCTTTATTCGTCACATGCAGGTTGCCCTGCAGTGAAATGGGACCCCCCCGACCTTACGCATACAACACAGACATTACATGGGGATACAGGTTGGAGATTGGTAGCATTAGAGAAAAAAAACATTGAAATGTACATTACAATGGGAAAGTACAAGAGGGAAAAAAGAGACCCCTACTCATGCTGTGCTTCCATGGTAGGACAGCATGAGAACAGGAAACAAAAAAACTCCTCTGCACAAAAAAACACATGAATGTCCACAGCACAACATTATGAAGGACATGACAAGCCACGGGGTTGGGTGGGGGGTGAGGAGTCATCCGAAGCGAACACAGCAGCCGCCCTGCACAGCGCTATCATTCCAGCGTGGCACATAGACCCGCCGTGTTCCCCCGCAGGAAACAAGCATCGAAGGCGTTTGGAAAGGGAGAGGGATCAGTGTTTGCTTATCAGTGTAAGTGTATGTGTGTGCGTGTCCATAGTTCAGTAGATGAAATCTTGGAGAGCATCTAAACTCTCCTTGTTGTTCTCCAGCCTCCAGTGTGTTGGAGATAGTTGGACAGATGTGGTTAGTTAAATGACAGTTCATTAGTGTATTTGGAATACTTGAAGTTTAAGGCGTTTTTTAAATTCTATGCTACCATTTACTTTTTTCCACCAAATATCCGGCGTCTGACGTCACCTACTATGCTGTGCCGCATGCACGCGGCAAGTTTCAGTGCTTAAGGAGTACAATATTCGGCGCCACTATGAAACTCAACATGGTGAAAAATACAACAGCTTGCATGGAGAACTGAGAAAACAGAAGGTAAATGAAATGTTGGTTGGTCTGAGGAAACAGCAATCTGTTTTCACCCGGAGCCGAGAGGTCAGTGATGCTGCGGTGAAAGCCAGCTACGTATTTGCTAGCCAAGTAGCATTAGCATCAAAGCCGTACTCTGAGGGGGGGTTCGTCAAAAACTGCATGCTGAAGGCTGCTGAAATTGTGTGTCCTGAGAAGCGACAAGCTTTTGCCAATATTAGCTTGACGAGAAATACCGTGGCAGACAGGATTTCGGAACAATCGGCAGATTTGGACAGCCAACTGAAACTCAAAGTGGAGTCATTTCTGGCATTTTCTGTTGCAATTGAGAGTACTGATATTACAGACGTTGCTCAACTGGCCATATTCATTCGTGGAGTTGATGACACTTTGACTGTCACAGAGGAGTTTCTCGAGTTGGTGCCTATGACCGACACCACAACAGCTGAGGACATTTTCCGCTCCGTAGTTGGAGCACTGGACAGGGTCGGGGTGGACTGGTCCCACGCCGTAAGCCTGGCCACTGATGGTGTGCCGTCAATGATCGGGAAAAAAGCAGGTGTTGTGACCAAGTTCAGAGAGAAAGTACAAGCCGCAAATAGAGGGGGTGATTTTTGGACATTTCATTGCATTTTGCATCAGCAGGCATTATGCTGCAAGTCCTTAAAAATGGATCACGTCATGGAGGTGGTTGTCCGAACTGTTAATTTCATCCGAGCCAGAGGTCTCAATCATCGTCAGTTTGACAGCCTTCTCAGTGACTGTAACATTACCCATGGTCTGCCATACCACACTGAGGTAAGATGGTTAAGCAGAGGTGCTGTGCTGAAGCGCTTCTTTGATCTACGTGGGGAAATCGGACAATTTATGGAGAAAAAAGGGAAACCTGTTAAGGAATTACAGTGCAGGACCTTGCATTTATGGTTGATATTACAGAGCACTTGAATAATCTGATCAGAATGTTGCAGGGACGCAAAAAAATTGTAACACAGTATTATGACAGCATACATGCATTCAAGTTAAAGCTCACGTTATGGGAGACGCAGATAGCAAGCGCAGACCCTGCTCATTCTCCCTGTCTCCGAGATGTGTGCGCAGCAAGTGTTAATCCTGACGTGAAACAGTACAAAGACAAGATTTCAGGGTTGCTGAGGGAATTTGAGAAACGATTTCGGGTCTTTAGCGAACTCGAGACAGAATTCGCAGTTTTTCGCTCACCATTCACAGTCAGAGCTTCTGATGTGCCTGTTGACATGCAACTTGAAATCATTGATTTGCAGTGTGATGTAGAATTGAAGGACAAATTTGCCTCTGTGGGCTTGGACACATTTTACAAGTATCTCCTACCACGCTATCCTAAATTGACAGCACTGGCTGCAAAAATGTTGTCCATGTTTGGGACTACCTACCTTTGTGAGCAAGTTTTCTCACTCATGACCATTAATAAAACAAAGCTACGCTCAAAGCTCACACATAAGCACTTAAATGAGATTCTGAAACTGGCTGCTACTCAGGATATGATGCCTGATATTGATGCACTTGTGCAGGCTAAAAGTTTCAGGGCCAAATACTGAGCAAGACTAAATTCTATGGAATGCTGCTTTGAACGTTGCACTATAAAATAAACAAATGTGAATATTTGGTCTTGTAATTGCTGTGAAAGTCAGTGGTAGTCAGAAACAGATTTACAAGAGAAGACTATTGTTAAGTAAAATATTATGTCTTATGCATGCCACATATGTTATCTATGTGAGTTTTTTTTGTTTACATTTTATGCATTAACAAGGAAGGGGCCAAAATTTACTTCATCCAATGTCTGTTTAAAACAGCTACCACTTAAGATTTCAAGTGTGTGGCCTCAATTTCTGTGTTCAGAATTGCTTCCTAGATGTGGAAAATGGATTTTAAATTCATTCATTTCTAAATTTAGATGTATTTGATGTATTTTAACATGCAGGGCAGTGTTTTTAAGTTCCACAAAACTGTTTGTTGACTAAATGTTTTAAAACATTGTACAATCACTGTGATCAGATTTTTATGTATTATGCACTTAAATAAATGTTAAACTGAGTAAAAGTGTAAAAGGACAATTAATTTAATGTAAAGATTTTTATAATTTATTCCTTCTTTGCACTAATACAAAGAAAAAAAGTGGACTTACTGTTAGTTGTATGTAATTTTGGAATGAGTTTACTGGTCTGGCCCCCTCGAGATCAGATTAAGCTGTATGCGGCCCCCAGACCAAAATGAGTTTGACAACCCTGATCTAGAGTGTGATTAAAGTGGTGGGTGGGTTCTTTTACATTTTGAGAGAAGCCAATTGAGTCTAATAACAGATTAAATGCCATGTTGAGGCTGTCATTTTTAGCATCTACATGGATGTTAAAATCACCCACAATAATTATTTTATCTGAGCTGAGCACTAAATCAGATAAAAAGTCTGAGAAATCAGAGAGAAACTCTGTGTAAGGCCCAGGTGGACGATAGATGATAACAAGTAAGACTGGTTTCTGAGTTTTACAGCTGGGGTGGACGAGGCTAAGCATCAGGCTTTCAAATGAATTAAAAGTCTGTCTGGGTCTTTGGTTGATTAATAGGCTGGTGTGAAAATTGCTGCCACACACCCCCTCGGCCTGTGCTTCTCGAGGTTTCTGGTAGTTAGAATGACTCGGGGTGTTGATTCATTTAAACTAACATAATCATCCTGCTGCAACCAGGTTTCTGTAAGGCAGAGTAAATCGATTTGTTGATCAATTATTAAGTCATGTACTAAAAGAGACTTGAGGAGAGAGACCTAATATTTAATAATCCACATTTCACTGTTTTACTCTTTGGTTCAGATGTGGATACTGTATTGTTCTTTCTTTGTGATTTTTATGTTTAAGTTGTTTATTGCTGGTTTTAGTTTGTTTTTTTGTCTGTTTGGGAGCTGACACAGTCTCAGTGGAGATGGGTTTTGGGGGTAGCAGGAGGAGAGAAGCTGCAGAGAGGCGTGTAAGACTGCAACTCTGCTTCCTGGTCCCAACTCTGGATAGTCATATTTTGGGGTTTAATAAATTGGTCCATATTTCTAGAAATGAGAGCTGCTCCATCCAAAGTGGGATGGATGCCGTCTCTCCTAACAAGACCAGGTTTCCTCCAGAAGGTTTGCCAATTATCTATGAAGCCCACATCGTTTCTGGGACACCACTCAGACAGCCAGCAATTTAAGGAGAACATGCGGCTAAACATGTCACTCCTGGTCTGATTGGGAGGGACCAGAGAAAACTACAGAGTCCCACATTGTTTTGGCAAAGTTACACACCGATTCAATATTGATTTTAGTGACCTCCGATTGGCGTAACGGGTGTCATTACTGCCGACGTGAATTATGATCTTACTGTATTTACGTTTACCCTTAGCCAGCAGTTTTAAATTTCCTTCAATGTCGCCTGCTCTGGCCCCTGGAAGACAATTGACTATGGTTGCCGGTGTCTCTAGCTTCACATGTCTGAGAACAGAATCACCAATTACCAGAGTTTGACCCCCGGCGGGGTGTGTCGCCGAGTGGGAAAAAACAGTTGAGACACATGAACAGGTTGGTGGTGTACCTGGGGCTTCTGTTTAAGACTATGCTTCCTCCTCACCGTCACCCAGCCGCCCTCTTTCCCCAGCTGCTTGGGTTCTGCCGGGGAACAGCTAGCGGGGCCTACGCTATCTTCGGCTGCACCAGCTACAGGGGCCTGGCTAGCTACGGGTGAATGAAGCTGAAGCTGCCTTCTCCAAGCTTAAAGAACTGTTCATGTCTGTGCCAGCATTGCTCCATCACGATCTCAGCATACCTGTGTTGTCTCAGTCTGTGGCCCAGCTGGAAAAGCTTCAACCTGCGCATTTTTTCCCGTCGCCTCTCCCCAACGGAGAGAATTTATGATATGGGGGATAGGGAATTGCTTGCAGTTAAGCTGGCGCTAGAGGAGTGGCGGCATTTTCTCAAGGGGGCAGAGCATCCATTCTTCATTTGGTCTGATCATAAAAACCCCACCTACCCAAAAGGCTGAACTCACATCAAGCCCGTTGGTCCATGTTCTTCAATCGATTTAACCTTTTGATTTCCTATCGACCAGGATCCCGCGATGTCAAACCGGAAGCCCTGTCCTGTCAGTTTGATCTGGCGAATGAGCCGCCTGATGCTCACAACATCCTGCCGCCCGGAGTCAGAGTTGGCCCAATCACCTGGGAGGTGGAGGAGGACATCCGCCATGCACTGGAGACGGAACTGGACCCTGGTACGGGTCCTTCTAACCGGCGCTTTGTTCCAACAGCGGCTCGTTCTAAGGTGATTGATTGGGTCCACAAAGGCAGAGTCGCCTGTCACCCAGGAGGCGGGAGGACCAGCTCATTCATTAAAAGGTATTTTTGGTGGGAATCTCTGGATAAAGATGTCAAGAAATATGTAGCCGCCTGCCCTATCTGCGCTCGTAATAAAGCAGACTCACGCCGCCCAGCTGGGTTCTTACAACCCCTCTCGATACCTTGTCACTCCTGGTCCCACATCTCCTTGGATTTCGTTACTTGTCTCCCTGTGTCTTCCCTTGACACAAGGGATTCCTGACTCTTCTTATTTGTCAAGGTCCAGTTTCAAAATATGCTGGAGTCAGTGCATTCATGTAACTCCAGGTGGAGTGGAGTGGGGCTGCTTTGACCTGTTTGTACTTGTTTGATATTCTATTTGTAATTATTATTAAATTATTTTTTTCAAATTATTAAAAAAGTACATGTGGAGGCTGTTTGTTCCCCTTTATGATTATTTTCAATTATAGTTTTGTTTTGCTCCTGTCGTTTGGAGTTTATCATGTATGAAAACATTTAGTTTCGCTTTACTTTTGAATCATTTCAATAATTAACCTAATTAACCTTTGATTTAATCCTGGTTAACTGCTCACCTTGTTAAAGGAGAAATGTACCTGAAGGTTGCTGAGTCACAGTGAAAGAATGAAACCAAGACATTTCCTGTTTATTCTTTCAAGATTTTAGTTTGGGTCAATGACAGTAATAACTAATAATAATTAATCATAACAGCTGTACAAACAATATATAAAATAATAATTATGTGGGAAGTTAAGGTTTCTATGAAATCTGAATACAATCTGAATCTGTCAGAAAAACAAAGAATTGTTTGGTAAGTTTGGACAGTTGACATTTACCTGGGATCAGTTTGTCTCTCCGAGCATCATAGAGCATCCCTAAGGTGAAAGGTCGTCCCAGAGCAGCCACTTACATGATATCTAAGGCCATCGCGCCTAAACCCAAAAACATGGGTTAAAGATGAGAATCAACTTTTTTTTTCTATTCTATTCTGAAATGGCAAAAATAGAAAAGTAGTTCTTTTTACTGCCGTCTGTTACTTTAATGACAGTACAAATGTATGTATTAGTCCTGATCTCTGTATCAGTTAATTCCTGTTTTATTTTGATAGATCATTGTCTCATGACACCATGTTTAGTTTTGCTAAACATGCTACAGCCAACAGTGTGGATTTGAGTCCAGGACCTTCATACTGTGATGCAATATCACTAGTCCCCTAATCCAAACTGTGCTGCAGTTTGGATTAGGTAATATTTTGATGCCCACACTAAGCATCCACTTTGCTGTTCTAGGGAATTATGGATACTTGCCAACCAGTGTAGCCAGCAATTTTATTAAAAGTGAATAATTAAATGACCAAAAACATCAAACCCAACCTTTCTCTATAGTAGTTCATATAAAAACCCTCACAGTTGTTGCTTTCCTGGCAAGGTGTGACACACAAGTCTGGGATTTATCAATATTATTATTCCTGAATTACACAAGGTTGTTGATTTCGGTAGTGATTACACTCTTTTGTGAAAATGGAAACTATATGGCCAAGCAGTCATTTCCACTAAACGTCTATGAAGTCCCTCATGTGTAGTTGGTGTACTGTAATGTAAATTCTCCGTAGAGGATCACAAAAAAGAAAAGGGACGTTTGAGTATAACCAAGACCACAAAATAACTGACTGTAATTCACTAACATATGCACAGTGCTGGAAAGAAAACTGGCCTGTATGCAAGTTTCAGGAATTTAACTTTTTAATAAGGCATTTTGAGCGCACATTTTAACTTTTTTCTCAAAATGATCCATAATATATATTTTTTTCTTAATGTGTCCCCAATAGTAGTATACTGAGTGCCTCTTCCTACCTACCCAGTACCCTAATTCTACCAGGAACATGATTGCAGCTTGTGATTTTTCTTTGCCCATATAAGTAAGCTTTCAGATAAATGTAGTGTTGCAAGATATAAATCGATATCAGATAGAAATTATTGCACCTTTAATGTTTACTCAAGCTCAGTATTTGAAACTGACTTAAATTTTACTTCTGCAATTTTTATTAAATTCATTTAATTTATTAATACAATGAACGTAATGTTAGACATGTTACATTTAATATGTCCAACCAAAGTGTAGATATTTCTATCATTTCTCTAATTTCACTGCAGGTGCAAACTTTGCATGTGACAAATAAAGGTTTGATTGATTTGTCTTATTTTGTTTATTAGTTTTATTAAAGTATTCTATCATTCTGCAGTGTAGAATATAGGAGTGGTACATGTCCCAAGGCAGGTTTTCAGTTCAGCATTGAATTGAGGTAACTGGGGTTTTGTATTAGACCACTTACACTTAGGAATGTAACATTTTCCAAATAAAATTTCAAAATATCAAAATAAAGGAATAAGTATTCTGGTTATTTTTACCTTTAAAAAAAAAAAAACCCTCCTTATATTGTAACTTCATTCTCATGCCACAGTATAGTTGAAATACATGTTGATTGATAAGTGGTGATAAAATACTTTTCATTGTAAGTCCATATCAGTGACCAATTAAAATTGGTGAAGTTACTGTTCCAAAAAACTCACAATATACTAATGCCATTTATGGGAACATCTTTTTTTCACAGGTACCTGTATGTTTAGTCCATTTCTGTCTTGTAGCAGCCTCACAAAACCAAAAACTGAAAACTGTTTATAAGGTAGCAAACCTGCAGTCAGCTGACACTGAAGAAGTCAACTGGATGATGATGAAATGTTTCTCCCACTGAAAACGCCCCGTCCAGATGAACAGAATCAAGTGTATTGAAGTTTATTGAAAAATCAGCTATAATTTCATATCTTGTGACAAAACATACATCTCCTGTACTGCACGAGTGTATAGCCATCAATATCCTTGCATCCATCCATTGACAGCCATTTCATTTCATACAGTCTGTCAGTCAGTCTGTCCCAAAGTACAGATTCTGATTCATCATGATGGTGAGAAAGGCCAGTGAAAATTTCAAGCTTTTGTCTCTGTAAATTTAGAACGTGTAAAACATGTAAACTGAATATTTTGGGATTTTTCCCTTTGGTGAAACAAAATGAAACACTAAGTTGCAGTGGACTCCAAGTTACTTTTCTATAAATGAGGTAAAATTTATCTAAAAAATGAGGGTATATGAAATAAATGCATTCATATGATTTGTTTAGTTTTTTTTAACTTTATTGAAATGAAATAGATTTACATGAGAATTCACCGTGCAAGTCAAATGTCTGAATATCAATCAAATTATCAATCAGACCATTTATTATGTGAAGAAATATGAAGTCAGCCACAACAATAAAAAATGGTTCAGATATAACAATGGAATAAATGTCTTCTAATTAATCAGCTGATCAAATGCAACAAGTTAAAATTAAAACATCAGACAAATTATTTTAACTTCCACTCATTCTAATCTCAGGAAGAAAATAATACAAAGAAAAAGCAGAATCCATCAAACCATCACAAAGAAAAAAAAGCTTGGATTAACAAATCATGAAATATTTAAAGGCTTTAATCAGGATTAAACTGCAGGATCAATGAAAGCATAAAGCACAAAAAAAAGAGAAAAAGATCACTTCAATCAATCTGAGGGTCAAACAACACAAATGCAGGAAACCATGGAAATGTGCAGGTGGATAAAAAAAACCCATTTCTATCTCTTAATGTGAGGCCCCATTTATGTGAACACAACTCTTTTAATTTCAGGAAAAGATGCTCTAAGTGTCCTTTAGCTGTGATCATTCAGGCTGATTGGCTGTCATATATTAAATAAACTAAATATGACTGACATGATGGGACTCTACACATTTAACACAGCTCTGGTGTAAAAAGCTGAACTGAATTATGTGGCATCAAGTTTACAGACAGAGCAACACGGAGCTGTTTTTAGTCCAGACCTTGAAGGCTGGAAAAACAGACTCAGAGAAATTGGTCCTGAAGGTGTGAATGTGACTCAGTTTATTAAATGAGACTGTGTAGTAGGACAGAGTCCCTGCAGGCCAATCCAGAAACACTCCCAGTCGGGGGCAGCCAGAAGGTGGAAGTGGGTGATTAGTGGTCTTCCCATCATGCTCTGCATAGAAAGTTGGGTCTGGTATCCATTTAAAGCCCAAAGACCAGGAGATGTTATTCCACCCGAACCCAGTCAATCTACCTTCTCCCTTTCTCTCTAATTTTCTGTAGCAAACAGCAGCAGCAGCATCTGCATCTTTGTTCATATTCAGCTCCACCTCCCAGTAATGGCGCCCAGTCAGAGCCTCTCTGCACAGAATGTGAGGCCAAACATCAAATCTCTCAGGATGGTCGGGATACGACTGCGACTCTCCGTTTGTCACCTTCTTGTTCCCTTCAGACAGGATGAGGTTGTTGTTTGCTGTGTTTGGATCCAGGGTGAGACCACAGGCATCTGATGGAAATAACGAGACCTGATCAAATTAATTATTCGTGATGATGTCACTGACTTAATCTGTCCACTGCAGATCTACAGTCTGTTTTTAACACGTCAGATCTCTGTCCTCAAACCTCAGCTTGTCTGAGTTTGATTATGATGATGGATTTTATCTGCATGTTTCTCTGATTCTGTGTTTCACACTGTGCTGCCTTTGAGACCTGATCAGAATCACAGTTCAGCCTAAACATTAAAAGACTTTATTAACAGAAAGTTACTGTTGTTAAAAAAATGCAACAACATGTTTAAGAACCTAAACCAATCGGACTGATCCACTGACAGCACTGCTTTAATAGCTTCTGTTCATACTGCTGAATCAGACATTAATAAAGTGATTTCAGTGACATGGATACAATCTGCAATTCATTGTTCTTCACCAAGATTATTTTTCTGCATTTAAAGAATTTTGTTTCTGAATGAAACATGCTGGACCCATATTTTTTATTCAAAGACAAATTTAACCTGAATAAGAGAAACCTGAAACATTTTAATTATTTTTGATGTGCACATCTTTATGGCCAGTTTTAAGAGGAAGAACAATTACAGCACCCAGTATGACTTAATGAAGGAAGTCATCCTGGTATCGATTCTACAGTGTTAAATTAAAATAAATGGGAATAATTTCACTTTAAACTGTTCAGATAATTTTAAGATGAAAGAGTATTTTATTATTATTATTATTATTTTGTTAGTACTTACACCACATTAGATCTCTTCTGTTTGTTACGTTTTCCACATCAGTGACATCAGGTCCTGAGAAACCATCAGTGACCAGGTTTGTGTTCCTGTAGTGGTAGATAGTTGCTCCTTTGTATTTGTCATTTTCTATGGCTGTTATAAACAGTCTGCTGCAGTTCTTCACAGCTTCTGCCTTTTCTTTCATTTTGGCTCTAACTTCATCTGAGCGATACCATTGGTCCTGGGCAGGTGGAGTGTTACCATCAGTACCTTCCAGCTTCTTTTTCTCCAAGTAGTCAGACATGTTCTGCAGATATGGGTCAGTGGATTTCAGGGAGGTGAAAACAAAGCAGAGAACTTCCTCTACTCCTGGATTAAACACCTCTCTGTCCAGCTCAGACTGATCTGAGATGATCTTTGTTCCCTCCATCATGTCTACAAAGTACCTGATGATGGTGACTTCTCTCTCTTCATCTTCCATCCACTTGGTTAATCTCTCCTGACTGAACGGTGACTTGTCTCTGTCATCAAACACTTTCACTAATTCCTGCTCATCTTCCTCACCTGCCCTGATGGAGGGAAGTTTCTTGGCCATTTGCTGCTGGATTGAAGATCTGTAATACTCACAGAGCTTCTTGAATCTGCTCAACTTTTCTTGTATCTGTGGAAAGCTTCTCACCACTCTGTCCTCCAGCAGATCATTGCAGCGTATGTCCAGGTTATCAAGCTCCTGTAAGGTATCTTCAGCCTTACTAATAATTCCACTGCTTATCATGTAAGCAGCTTTTGGATGTAATTTCTTCAGAGGCATCAGTGTGACCTTCAGTGGAACACAGTTTTCTTTGTTTTCTCTCAGTAGTTTTGGAAGTTGGATGTATGTCTTCACTGCATCTTCAAATGTTCCAGGGTTGCTTTCAAGAATGAAGTCTCCATAGAATTTGCAGGTGAATTTATCAGTCACAGTCTTTTCTTCATCACTCAGCTTGATGTCAACTTTCCCGTCAACATTAAATGAGGGGATCTTCTTTATCACTGCTTGCATGCTGCCCTCGATGACTTGAATGCTGCTATCATCTAACTTCTCACTGTCAAACACAAAGAAAGCATTTGCTCCATAAAGGATTCCTGTGACTACATGTGTCGCCAAACGTTTCACATCTTTTGCTTCTTGAGTGTTTTTGGTTTCATCAGGAGTCAACATCAGCTGTTTGAATTTGGTGGTAGCTTTGTACTGAAGGGTGACTCGACACTGATGATATGATTTCTTCTTATCATTCAGATACTTGGCTGATCCTTCAACTTCAATGAGTCCACCCAGGAAACTGGCCTTCAGTGAACCATCAACATCCAGCAGTGACGACTTTTTTTCAATGGAATCCATTGCATTGATGTGAAACTCACTGCTGTACTGATTATTCTCCACTGACTTCTTCTGCAGAGTTTTATTATTCCACAGTGTGACACCTTTAAGACATGACAGCCACAAAATGGAAAAAAAGTCTTTAGAAAGTTCAGAAACGAAATAGATTGAAATTGTATTTGAAATGTACCACAAAATGTAAAACTCAATTTCAAAACAGTTTTAGTGAAACTGTAACACTCATAAAGCTCTAGAGCAGGGGTCGGCAACCTTTCTGGTGATGAGTGCCATTTAAAATTTCCTCAGAAGTCAGTGTGCCATATGATTGCATTAGCAATAACTTTAATAACGCTCTATATTAACAGTTACACATTATATAGAACAACTTTATAGAATTATATTTGTTCGCAGATGTTGGCAGCTATCAGCGAATAGTTATCAGCTATTTTGAAACAAAAAAAGACTTTTTATCCATAACAGCAAATGAACTGTACAACAGAAAATACAAACGCTATTTATGGTCTCCTCACAACAATGATAAGAAAAATAAACTGGGCCAATATGGCATGTTTGTTAATACAGAGACACACATGTTAATGTGATCTCTGGTCTCCGAGTGTCCAGCATTCAGACAGCTACCTGAGGACACTCATGTGAGAGAAAATCTGCTCACACAGATATGTAGAGCCAAATACTGTCAATAAGGCCTCTGCAATGTTCTGAAGCTCCATGAACAGGTACAGCTATGGATTCCAGCTACTTCGATGTTATATGTATGATTTCTATACATTTTATGTCAGATAAAAAGTTTGGTTGTAAGCTTCAGATAATTATTTAATAACAGCCAGACATTTTAAATGAGAATAAGAAAGTATTTCTTTGTGCCCCCCCTTTCCCTGTTAATGCCCTACCTGGCCCCCCTGACAAAACTTTGCTAGACCCGCCCCTGCACAGTTACCAGCTGTCAGCTACGTAGAAAAGGATCCTGGTGTTATTTGTCTCTCAGAAACAGCTCATAACTTCCCTTCAACTCATTCATGTCACCTAAAAGGTAAACCTGTTTCTCCATCACCTGTTCAGCTCTGATGATTCAGTAAGGACATCTCCTGGTTTCATCTTCATGCTTCCCTCTCACCACATATCCAAACCGACATCATGACCAGCAGCTTTACAGCTGTGGCTCCAGCAAACATCAGCTGATACTAGAAATTAATATTAAATAAATTCTAACAACAGCTGATCAAGCTTAAACGTGCTGCTGTTGTTTAGCGCGACATCTGCTGGTTTCCTCTTTCTGGCGCAAAGTGGGCGATAAATAAACAAGAGAGAAAAGCCGATCAGCTGATCATTGATCAGTTTCATGATTGAAGTAGCAACAGGAGAGGGAGGGGAGAGAATGAGAGGAGAAGAAGAGGCAGCTGCAGCGTAAAGACAGAATAACTCCAGCTTTGTGTCTTTTTTTCATTGTAGCTAAAGTTCGGGACAAACTGTGTTCCTTTTCAGCTCAATACGAAACGCGTAATATTTTCTCTGAATACGAGACGATTCCGTCTTTTTACAGGCAACTCTACTAACTAACCTTATGAATAAAATACAGTTCACTATGGTATCACTAACATCACAGCACCCACCCAGCTGTATAGAAACTCCGTCATGCTAGCTAGCACGCAGTACGAGTTATTGTAACTGACGGTAAAAAGTCAGCATACCGAAAATAAACTCCACCTAAACTTGGTTTATATCTGACCCAGATAGACTGCAGGTCATAACTTCTTATCTGAAGTTCAGTTCACCTGACACTCGGCCGCCTCGGGTCTCTCCGACTCCTGCCTCCCCTTTCTCTCATCCACCTGCTGGCCTCCACCACTTGCTAATTTTACTGAATCTGAGGAAGTGCCGCCATAGCCACCACCACACAACTGAGTTATTTTCACACACCGACCAGCATCTGGACAAACCACCACCTTTCACTGTTTATACCGTTACAAAGAAAAAAAAAGTCACCGGGGCACCGAGCAAATGCCTGATGGCCAGTCCAGCATTGGTTATGCCATCAGTTAACCCTTCGCATGCCAACTGTGGCACGTGTGCCGAGGGTTGCCGACCCCTGCTCTAGAGAGTTAGAAATCTCATGGATTTTACTCAGCAAAAAACATGCTTCAAAGTTCTGATTCTGTTAATGTTTTTTTTTTGAGACAAAATCTATTCTGTTCTTTCAGACATTTCCAAATGAATTAATCTTAAGGTTTTCTGTTCTTTAAAGGGTTTTTTTTTGCTCCTTTTTTACTCACCCTTTTCATTTAAACTATTATTTTCTTCATACAGTATTTTCAGTAAATGGTCATCAGTATTTCTTTGCTGATATGATAAATATTTCTTTCATGCATCTACTTACCCTATAAGTAGATAGGTCATTTTAGAAACAAATTAGTGTGGGTTTTTGCTGGCCATACAGCTGACTGCTTGAACAACAAATCACATTTTACCTGGAATGAGTTTCCCTCTCCGGGCATCATAGAGCATCCCTAAACTGAAAGGTCGACCCAGAGCAGCCACCTCCATAACAGATGATGCACCTACATGAATAAAAACATGTGGTCATAAATACAATGTGACTCAGCTTCTTTCATGTGATCAAACATGTGATCAAACCCACTTTGAACACAGTCTGTATATAAAATGTGGATGTGAAATTATGTTGTTTGTAGGCTTTAACCCTCTAAAGCCTAACCTATCACTGCTGTCAGACAGCTGTTTTGTGATGTTCGCTGGGTGCCCTGGGGGGACTGTGTTGTCCTACTGGGAGACTTCAGTGTTCAAGTGGGCAATGACCATGAGACCTGGATGGGTATAATGGGGAGGAACGGCCTCCCGGATCTGAACCGAGCGATGTTTGAAGAGGTGCTCCATCACCCCACACAGTTGGTCTGCGCAGGACCTGAAGACCCTCGAGCTGATGCCATCTGGACCTGCTGCCGTCTTGGCTTTAATCCTCAGTTCCCTCCTAACCTGGGTGGTTGAGAGAGACAGGCTGGAGCCTTGTGTTGAGTGTGTATTGGATGCTGTTGTTGGGGGTGGGGAGGAGTGAGCAGGGTGAATAGAGGAGATGTGAAACGTATGAGGTGTCAGAGGTGGAACAGCAGCAGTGGGGGTGGTTGAGTCTGCAGCCGATGTTGGAGACTGCCTCATGGATGAATCAAATCTATTGAAGAAATGATTCAGTTCATTTGCCCACCTCACATCCCTCCCAGGCAGAGAGTTCTGATGTTTGTGGCCTGAGATGGTTCTGAGGCCTCTCCAGACTTCACCAACGTTATTTTGCTGAAGCTGGTTCTCCATCTTCTGCCTGTAGCTGTCCTTCCCATTCCTTATCAGTCCTCTCAGCTCTCTCTGCACCCTTTTCAACTCCTCTTTGTCTCTGGATTTGAAGGCCCTCCTCTTCTGCTTGAGGACAGCTTTAATTTCTGGGGTAATCCAGGGTTTGTTGTTGGAGAAACACCGTACAGTCCTGGTAGGTACGGTGTTATCCACACAGAAATTAATATAGTCAGTAATGCATGTAGTAAGGCTGTCGATGTCCTCTCCGTGGTCGTCACAGATCACCTCCCACACAGTCGACTCAAAACAATCCTTAAGAGCCTCCTCGCTCTCCTCCGACCATCTCTGCACTGTGCGGGTGGCTGGTGGCTCCCTGCGCACTAAGGGCTCATACACAGGGACAAGGTGCACCAGGTTATGATCAGATCTGCCCAGGGGAGGGAGAGGTGGTGAACTGTATGCCTCTTCTGTGTTGGTGTACAGGACACAGGACACAGAACAGAAACATACACAATTTTTCTTACATATTTACATTAAGGACAAAATTACTATAAACAGGTATTTTGAAGGTCTGTGTCCTATGTCAGTGTAGTCAGCTTTGCTTCCTTTGTCTCGTTCTGTTAGACTTGTGTCAGCTGTTTCCCCATGTGTTTTTACTTCTCCTAATCACCCTTGTGTGTATTTAGTCTGTGTGTTTCTGTTCATTCCTTGTCAGGTCGTCTGTTGTTCACGCCATGTTCTTTACACCATGTTTCTAGGTTTCATGTCCAGGTTTTTTCATATTGTTTGTTTAGATTTCCCAGTTTAGGTTTGTGTTAATTTTGCTTCAGTTTGCCTTGCCTTTTGTTTGTACCTTTTACCAGCCTCATTAAACGGCTCGCTTTTTGTTAACATTCAAGTTTTGTTCCCTGTTCCTTGGAGTCTGTGTTTTGGGTCCTTCTCATCAATTCATACAGTCTGCCCTCGCCAGACTGTGACAGTGGAATGTTGGTCCACTCCTCTTCAATAGCTGTGTGAAATCGCTGAATATTGGCAGGAACTGGAACACGCTGTCTTATACACTGATCGAGAGCATCCCAAACATGCTCAATGGGTGACATGTCTGGTGAGTATGCTGGCCATGCAAGAACTGGGATGTTTTCAGCTTCCAGGAATTGTCTACAGATCCTTGCAATATGGGGCTGTGCGTTATCATGCTGCAGCATGAGGTGATGGTCGTGCATGAATGGCTTAACAATGGGCCTCAGGATCTTGTCACGGTACCTCTGTGCATTCAAAATGCCATCAATAAAATACACCTGTGTTCGTTGTCCATAGCATACGCCTGCTCATACCAGAACCCCACCGCCACCATGTGCCACTCGATCCACAACGCTGACATCAGCAAACCACTCACGCACACGACGCCACACAGGCTGTCTGCCATCTGCCCTAAACAGTGAAAACCGGGACTCATCTGTGAACAGAACGCCTCTCCAACGTGCCAAACGCCATCGATGTGAGTGTTTGCCCGCTCAAGTCGGTTACGATGACAACCCTGATGAGGACGACGAGCATGCAGATGAGCTTCCCTGAGACGGTTTCTGACAGTTTGTGCAGAAATTCTTTGGTTATGCAAACCGATTGTTGCTGCAGCTGTCCGGGTGGCTGATACATATCTCCATTCTGAATTTTCACAACAGGCTCATTACTTTTGGTTTAATGCATTTGAGGGAAATTGTTAGTCACTAAACATATTCATATTCATATTCTAGACATCAAATCAATTTAAACCTAAATGGCAGGAAAAATAAAACATAAAACAAAATCCTGATTGTCTATCCATTTCCAGGGTTTATAACACACAGCAAAACAAAAAAAACAATGTATACAGCATTTATAGTGCAATAATCAGGGATTAAATGCAAATCCTGCAAAACTGTAATTTTTGAGCAGATGCCCATAACTTGTACAATATTTCAGCATAAAGCTAGTGGTACAGAAGAGAAGCAAGCATAAAGGAAGTAACTTTTTTAAAGTTACAGATAATTTGAAATTCAACAAATATTTCAAAACCTTTCTCAACAAATATCAGCAAACAAACAATCTGTTCAAAACAAAACAATTTGTGTTCAGATTGCTGCTGCTAGCTAAACGAACAGCTAGTGTGTTTTACAGGGAGAGAAAAGAATGAGAGAGAACTTCACTCAGAGATGGAGAAAGATAAGAAAGACAGAACAGAGAAATGTTATATTTTAAAGTTAAGGACTGCTCAGTGACATTTGATAAACCCCAAATTTAAAGCTTAAATATTAGGTCCTCATTCTTTTTAGAGTTTGTCAAACACTGGATCTGTACAAGATCTGAAGTTATTTTTTTCATATTGTGATACATCCTACAAAATAGATTGAACTATATTAACTTGCATGTTCTTCAAACGTTGTATAAAAAGGGAGCTTGGGGCATGTTGCACCAGTAAGTTTGGAGTACTGGACTGGTGCAGAGCAGCTGTGGTGCTCATGGTCAGTGTTAGGTTACATAAAGGGTATAAGACATGGAAATGAACCATGATAGCCAATGATAATTAGGTTTGGAGGCAGTTAGTGGCCTACAATGGACGCAATTTTTCTTTTAAAAAAAAGTGTTTTTCTCTCCTTGTTTTACAAATAAGATGTTTAAGTTGTGTCAATTCATTCAGTTTTTAAAAATGATGTTTATATTTCATTGTATTATTATTTTATTATAAATATAACATGAGGATTACTTAGCTTTTCAAAAAAAATAGCTGGTGGAAATGTCCCTGAAAAAACTTCCTTTAACTTTGAGTACATTTCAGAGTCTGTATTTCTTTTACCATTACTTGAGTAAAAATGATAAATCAGTACTAAAACTTTTAACATAATATTTTTTAAATGTCTGTACTTTCGGAACTTGGGAGAATTTCATCTTCCACAATTGGCACTTACAGTAGGTCAGGGCAATTTATCTCATAAAAATCAGTGTCGTATATATATCATAATTAATATTTTAATATTTGTCATCTGTCATATTTTAAAGAGACAATGTGATTAAGTAATCTTTTAAATGTAATGAGAGTGGAATATATTCACTTTTTTGTAACCCAATTATGCATGTCTTGGTTACATTAAATATATTACGATCAACCAGCCCTACATTTAAATTCAGTTTCAGCTACAGTTTATATTTATTTAGGACTCTGTCACATTTATCAAAAAGCACTTTATATTGTAAAGTAAAGTTTTAATAAAACTTAAATTATTAAGTTTTAGACTCACCTTTTCCTCTGCTTAGATTCTGTGTCTCACCTATGTCTGACAGGAGATCCTGGTTTGGGTCCCATTTGAACCTCTCACTTGTTACTTTTTCTTTCACTTACTGGTTTTGTTTACGTACAAAAAAACCTCAGCTTAGGAAAGATCATGGGTTCTGAGTAACCCTGCACAATGTAAAAGTTGGGAATGCCTGACTCACCTCCCCAATACAATATAACCTTCCCCCAAATCACATCTTCTGTCACTGAGCCTCCCCAATGGGAATAAAAATGGCCTGCTCTAAAGCTTTAGCTCATTACTGCAGTGCATGAGCCATTCATTTCTTTGTGTAATCACAAGTGTAGCTGAAACACTTGTACTTGAAAAGCTTTGTAGCCTTGAACAAGTCATTTTGGACTATGGTGACTGGAGGTCTTAACCACGTTAAAGTTTCATGTTGAAGTGATGCAAACTGGCTTCCACTTTTGAGTAAGCTGCCAACGTGGTAGAAACTGAAATTCAGGAAAACACAGACATGATTCATTTCCCTGTTTGCCAGCCATTGTGAAAGGTTGTGGCACATATCCTGTTAACAGATTAATTGTTCCAATTTAAAACTGAAGCATTAATTAATGGTACAATGTTTTTAACAGTCTTATAGGAATGGGATCTAATTGATGAAAGACTGAAGAAATTATTATATATGGTATGGTTTAATTTTAGGTCAGCTCTCTTAATACTACACTTCAGACTACTCTAGCTTTGTTAAAGTAGTGAGTTTGCTGAGAGAAATTACTTTAAATTGGGTTTAGGCAGTTCTGGCAAAAAAATTAAGCTGTAACCCATGCTTGTTTTCTCAAAGAGTTTAGGAGGTTTTTTGGCCAGCCCACAATTTCAGGATTTTTCACTTTGACTTTTGACACTAAAAAAAATGATCAGCAATGCTGCTTTACCAGGTGTAACAATTAAGTTAAGTAACATCCAGGCATCCATGAAAACACAATTTATTACATTTAAGGGAGTTAGAAGTTAGCAGGAAGTTAGCTCACTAGTTTCTACCTAAAGATAATATACCATATATATTGATATAATATAATATATAGCATGTTCTGTCCGAGAGGTTTCTGAAAGAATTCAAACGTACAGCTCTGCAATCACTTCCATCATAAATGAAGATAGAAAACTAAACAGCAGTGATGTTTGTAGGGTTACTGTAGTTGGGTTATGTTAGCATAGCATAAACACAGTGAAGCTGGAGGATGAACGCTAACTTTTTTCCACTCGATAAAAGTTAACGTGAGGGTTCCTGATGATTAGGGACAAATGCAATTGCATGGCAGGATGCTGTAAACGGACCAAACTTCAGTCAGGAGAACAACTGAGATAATCCATCCACAATACAAAGATAGTCATTAATATACTGCAACAACATGGGAATAGAGCAGCTGCAAGACGCTTTCAGCATTGATGAATCAATGGTACAGAAGTGGAGGAAGCAAGAAGAATGAGTTGAGTAAAGTTTGACTTATCTGACTGTTTTGTTTTGCATAATGTGCCTTGTAAACCAAAAAATACGGTATATGAGGAGAACAAAAACTCTCTCAACTCGGATCTTTGAGAGAAAACTATTTAAACAAAGTAACACTCTACAATACTGAGTAAAAGACAAAAAAGTAAGAAAAAAGTTTAAAGTATGGTTGATGCAAGTGCACGCTTTCCCACCAATGTTATTCCTGTTTGTGCTTTAAATGGAAGAGTAGTAGAGTGAGTAGTCAATCAATCTTAAGGCTGGTCGATTGATCCTTGGTTCCTCCATACTGCATGCCAAACTGAGCCCTGAGTTTCCCTCAATGCATCCATTGAAGTCTGGATGTTAGAAAGCGCTTAGGCATGGTTTAAAGTGCTGTACAAATGTGTGTTTGATTCGATGAATGAGACATGAGAAAGTGCTTTGATTCCTCAACACCAGTCCAGTCTCTAGGAACAGCCAAGCTTGTCATACAGCAAACCACATATGGAAAGCTTTCTGATATGCTTTAGGAGCTGAAGTGAGTCTGTCGTATGGCTGCCATCCTCAGATAACAGACAAACAGACTACTGGCCTTTAAACTTCAAACGAATCCTCTTTCAATTATCAGCCACCACTGATTCCTGTTTTCAAGGAATCAGTGGTGGCTGAATCCCTATGGAACGCCAGGACTGCCATAATGAATTAATTAAATACACCATTAAATAATTAATTAAATGTGTCAATAATTAATTAAAATTGGAATTAATTAATTAAATAGTTATGACACATGTAATTAATTAATTATTGACACATTTAATTAATTAATTATTGACACATTTAATTAATTATTTATGTATTTCACATTTTAATTAATTATTGACACATTTAATTAATTATTTAATGATATATTTATTTATTTCATTTTGGCAGTCCTGGCGCCTGGCTCTCACCATGAATTAATTTTATCTGTCAGCCTCACCCATCAAGGGGGCGGGGTTAACGCTGCCCATGCAGCTTCTCTAACATTTGATTGGTTGCCGTGCAAAGTAAGTCAAAACAGGTCGATCCTAGATAATCGATTGCTTCTGTAGACTTGAGGCAGCCAGGTATCCCAGAATACATCTCAAATCACAGGCAGCAATGGTGGTGGTGGTGTAGTTTTAAAATACCTCGTTTTTCTGTCACCAGCTACACTTTTAACAGTGTTTTAGCCGCGAATGTAGTGGCGTAATCTTCACGTCTGGTCAGGTTGTCAGCATAGAACATGTTTACAAAAGTGCTCAGATCTTTTCAGAGATTTCACTGCTCTGCTAACAGTCAGCATGCAGAGTGTACCAAGGGGGTTACGTTAACCGGTTTGTTTACATATTCCACATGTTGCATTCGCATATTCTCATTTTCACCGAACGATCGTCTCTTTCCGCCTGGTCTTGTGTCTCTGTGCTTCTGTAACATAAAGAACGAGCTGACATTTTTCTCACGAAACCAGCGATCAGCTCAACAGGTCCTCAGTTTACCTGCATGCATCCTCCTCCTCACCTGTCAGCCGTTTAACACCTGCTGCTAATTCAAGAAACACGCCCACGTTACCTGGTGATAGTCACAGTTTAACTGGGCAGCCGGTGCTCGATATAACGCAATGTCGGCGCATTTTTCTGCACAAGATAAGTAAATATAGTATTTTCCCCGAGCGCAGAGCTGCTGGAGCTTGTTTCCTTACAGAGCACTTTATAGGCGAACCAGCTTTATCAGCGGCCAACACAGCTTTGAAACCTCACCTGAGTTTTAGCTCTCAGTGGTTAAATGCTGGACTTAATTCACTCAGGTTCTGTCTGTCGGGTCACGTTTACTTCACTGTTTTATTTACAACTGAGCAAATCGGTTTGGCAGAGGTTAAAGTTACGTTTCATAACTGCATAGTTTTACTGACGTTTAATGGTTCACTGGCACATGTGTTAGACTGAACCATTCGCTTCTCTTTATCTGGTGTGTTTTGGATTTAACAGTTAATTTTGAGATTAAACTGACTTTTAAAATGTTTTATACAAAGAGGAAAGAGAAGGCGCATTTCCACCGAGAGGAGCAGAGTTTGCATCATGAAGACTGCAACCTGGACAGAAATATTATATCATCTGTTTTTTTTAATAGTTATTCAACTGTATTCTAAGCACCAGCTGTCTGTTAGAACTTTTAGAGTTTACTTAACTAAAAATAAATGAGGTTAACATATAATTTGTGTGATTTCTCTCTCTCTCTCTCTCTCTTTTTTTTGCTTTTTCGGTCATGTTATGTTTAACTGTCAAAGGTTTGTTACAAACTATGAAACACATTGTGCAGACTTCTGGATGTTAGAAGAAAACTAATACAGCTCATGAATGAGACTAAAGGCAGGAAGGTGTCCTTTAAAACTAAACATGTTAATAGGACCTCCCTATTTGTATCATAGTTTATGATATAGCACGTGTATTTCAGTAATAGCCTACTGATTTCAGTGTAGTGGTGAACAGTCACACAGCTCACGTGGGCGTTATCTGTGATACTCCTTAACTATAATTTATCCAAGTTAACGTCAGTTAACCATTCAGACAGTTCTTTTGCAATGAAAAACATAAACACCCATGCTGCGTATTGTTTACATTACAGCTGATTATGCAGTAACCATGGTAACCACGGACTCTGAGCGGCTGGATCGACGCAGGTCAGACAACAATTTTACATATATGATCTTAAAACAGGACACAGCCACTATCCGTGCTGGCCTCATATCAAATGTGACCGCAGACTGAGTCTGTTTGATGTTTGCTTTATATCTAATCTTCCTCTCAAACATTTAAACAGCAGCGAGTCTGCAGCTGAGGGAACACAAACTCAAATTGTCGGAACAGGTTCGATCGTGGATTCATTTGGTAATTTATTAAATGTATAACTGTTAGTCTAATCTGCTGCTGAGTCTCTTACACTGATGAAAATGCAGATAACACAGATCACGAACACCTGTTCAACCAATCACTTTCATTCCACTTTGATCTGCGACAAACTGACGGTTCATCTCTGTTACAGTGTTGCGTTAGACTGCTATATTTTTGTGTTCTTTATGCTGTAGATTTCCTCGTCTCTGGAATAGTTGGCAGTATTAAGGATGCTTTTCTGTAAAATCATATTGATATGACCCGTGACATATTCGTAGATGACAGTTAGTCAGCTGGGAAACTCAGTGTTAACTCAGAGAGCTGAAGATATCGTGGAGATGCTGACCTCGCTCCGTGGTGTACAGGGCTGTTTACCCTCATGATTAATATTCACAATAAAAATATTAGCCGAACATCATGAAGTCTGTATGTGTTTCATAGTGTCGAACAACCTTTGTACAGTTAAAGCCAGCAGTTACTACATGACGGAAACACCAACGTTTTCTCTTTTATGCGTTTATACGCAGGTCACGCTGATTACTGAACAAAAACCCAAAGATCAGCTGTTAATCGAATTTATTTGCTCTCTCTCCTCCTTAAACATGTTTTTAATGTTAGTTATAATTCAGAATTGGTAACTGAAACACGTAGGACACATAAGAACATCAGGAAATAAACCCCCGATATATATAACCTCAGTAAAATAAGTCAGTGTCAGCGGGGGTTATTACAGCTGTGTAACGGGGCCTGCGCTTTGTCGGCGGTAATAACAGCTCGATTGCTTGCGAGGCGAGCGGGTCTATCCCACGCTTTGTGAGACTGGGCAGACATCTCCGAAATCATCGAAGCACTTTTGCAAAGAGGCTGTATCTTGACAAACCGACCACACATATGAAGATTAAACCACTACATTCTCGGCTAAAAAATATTAAAACGGTATTTGGTGACACACAAACAGGGTTTTTTCAAAGTTCAGTTCTGTTAGTTTCCACATGCCGGTTGTTGTGTGCTAAAAACAATGGCCACCAGGCCAAAGCAATGGTTTTGACTCGATCAGCGTTAACCCCGCCCCCTGAGTTTGATGGGTGAGTCTGACAGATAAAATTAATTCATGGTGAGAGCCAGGCGCCAGGACTGCCAAAATGAAATAAATAAATATATCATTAAATAATTAATTAAATGTGTCAATAATTAATTAATTATATGTGTCATAACTATTTATTTAATTAATTAATTCCAATTTTAATTAATTATTGACACATTTAATTAATTATTTAATGGTGTATTTAATTAATTCATTATGGCAGTCCTGGCGTTCCATAGAATCCTGCCTTATCTTTATATTTTTACATACTTTAGTGCTATTTTTGGGAGCATTTCAAGTTGCTATCCATCAATACAACTGTTATAACCCAAATTTTAATAATACGTATGCATTAAGTCCATAGTAACTATATAAATTGCAAAAAAGTGCAATAAACTACAAAAAAAAAAGAAAAGAAAATTGTTGTAGTTTTTTATACATATACTTCTAGTTAGAGAAATTTAAGAGGTTTAACCCCTTAAAACTGTAAATACAAAAAAGTTGCACAAAATAGTTTCCCACCACAGGAAATTTATTTTGAGTGTCTTCGTAGTTTTATTTTTGAGATACACCAATTTTTATATACTGCAGGAAAAACGAAAATAAATATTTAAATGCAAATTTGGAAAAAAAAACAAAAAAACAAAAACAGCATGTGGATCAAAATAAACTATTTCCAGCAGTGCAATTTGAGTTCTAAGCATCCCAGAATCTATACAGAAAAGCCTAAAGTCAAACATGACTTTTAAAAACAGCAGTATAGGCTTATAAGGCCCTAAAAAAACCCTACATTTTCCGTGAAAATGGCGTCACTTTCGGTTTCGTGCAGGTAATGGGGTACATGCGATAGTTTGTCCTGACGTCTATTCCAACGTAGGAAGTGTTATGAACAGCTAATCTTAGGTTAAGAGTGGTTGAAGTATCTAGTTGTGTAATCTCACCATTCTTTTCCATTGTGTGCTGTGTTTGAGTCCTCAGTGTAAACATTGACAACATTAGATTGAATTCGTAACTACAGTACACCATGTATAAACAAACTGAATTCTGTGATTAGGTCTGTTCATTTCACTGCACATTCTGATTGTTAATATAAGTAAAGCATAAGATCAGAATTGATTTAATCTGATGTCCTCATCAGATTAAAAGTATTTTTCTTGGTAAGAGTTGTTCTGGGAACTTCCTTAAATCACTCTTAAACTGTGAGTCATTTTTTAGGTTGAGTCACAAGCTTCTTCTAACAAGGGCCCTGAGGTCTTGGTACGTCACTGACATTTTACTCAAAGTCACCACAGTTTCGTGTTTCTCTCTTTCCTCTAACATCATGGTATGTGGTTCGAGATTTTGCTGCAGTCAGCTGACCGTTGGTCATTTTACCAACTAAAAGAGGAACTAAGACAACAGAGTAACCCTAACCCTACTCAACATGTAACACGGATCTATAAACTTGGGCAAAAAGATGCAGGACGTGCAATAAGTATGATTTAAAACCTGAAAAGAAATGGGAACCTAAAAATCGTGGTTCATGTTGTGAAAAACTCACCAGTTGGTTCTGTCCAAACGTGTACTTTAGAATAGAAGAAATTTGCGATCCCCTCTACCATTTTTATAAGCCTTTTTTATAGCCACATTAAATATGAACTCTAAATATCAAGGATAACATTTAAATGTTTCAGTTAATGTTTTTACTGCTGTCTAATTTTTGTATATTAACCAATGTTGTCTAAGGAGCTTTGCAAGAAAGCGACTGGACTTCATTAAGTTTCTTGAAGACGGTTCACGTCTCATCCAAGAAGCTTCTTCAGTCCTAAACCACATTAATTAATGTTGTTTTATAAGGCACTGGCTGAACAGACAAAACAGAAACTCTGAAAGTTTTCATTTTAAAAGGTGCTTTACATAACTTTTCTCAACAACTATACTTAATAAATACAGTGTTGTGCTTGACTGATGGAGCTTATTCATCTGTGGCAAATAGAGAAAGGATTCATGTTTGTAAAATTCCCTGGATTGTGTGTTTTCTTGAATTTCTTGAGTTTCTTCTGGCAACATGTTCAAAATAAAGATTCAATCAAGATCAAGATCAATTCCACGTAGGCAGTTTAACCAAATATGAAAGCCAGTTTGTATAATTTCAATCCAACATGAAGCCATATTGTGGTTAAGACACCTTGTCATCATACACCAAAAAAATTGTTCAAAGCTACAAGATTATTTTCAAGTACAAACGTTCAATCTGAATGTTATTACACCAAGAAATGAAGGTCATAAACACTGGTGACAATGAATTAAAACTGCAGAGCAGTCTTACAGAGGGTTTTTTGCAGGCCAATCTCATGAGCCCCCGCATCCTCAGGACCTTCTATCGCTGTGCCATTGAGAGCATCCTCACTGGATGCATCACCACCTGGTACGGCAACAGCACCGCTTACAACCGCAAAGCTCTCCAGAGAGTGGTGCGGTGCTCTGAACGGATAATTGGAGGTGAGCTTCCCTCCCTCCAAGACATCTACAGGAAGCGGTGCCTGAGGAAAGCGGGGAGGATCATCAAGGACTCCAGTCACCCCAGCCATAAACTGTCCAGACTACTTCCATCAGGCAGGAGGTTCTGCAGCATCCGGTCCCGAACCAGCAGACAGAGCTTTTGCCATCAGGCCATCAGACTGCTGACCACTTCATAGACACCTCACCTTCACTTACCGGAACTTCAACATTATGCACTCCACACTGTACATAACTGCCACTTGTTTTGCACAATATCCAACTGCTGACCTCTGTATATTTTATATATTTATTTTATTTTTACTCTATTTAATTTGTAAAACATGTATATATACACACACACACACACACACACACGTAGATATACAGATTTAGTATGCACATTCAGTAACATGCATACACTCTTATATTGTACATATATTTATTCATATAATTCTCAGGTTTAGCCATTCTTATATTTTGCTTGTTCTTATGTTTTTGTATTTTGCACACCTCTGTTGCTTGTGAAGCTTGCACACAAGAATTTCACTCACATGTACTGTACCAGTGTACCTGCACATGTGATGTGACAATAAAAGTGATTTGATTTGATTTGATGGTGTGACTCAGTGACATACAAGTCCATTAGTACCTACTCGAATCATCTTGCGACGGTTACAAGGTTTTCCATTAGGTCATAATACCTGGTACCAGGTGATCGCTCCAAATGTTCCGAGATTGGCTGGTCAGTGGCGTCAACGATGAGTCATGAAAGTGCCTCATTCATGGAAATCAAAACCAAACTTTTTTAAACCAAGCAACGTGGGAAATCGCTAAAAAAACAAAGCTGTGGTCCCCGAGTCTGATTAAAAGCCACGGCAGGTTTATCATCGTGCTATGACGAGTCAATCAGAGTAGGTGCTAATGGAAAAGCGGCTAAGGTGTTATTTGGGGGCAGGTTATGGCATTGGTGATGTATGTGAGTGAGTGCTAAATGAAAGTAAAAAGAAACTGAATTTGATTGTAATGAGCACAGAACTGGATAGCAACATGTTTAATGTAATCACAATTGCATTACTAGATTACAAAAGTAAATATATTCCATTCTCTTTACAAATTAAAATATTAATTGATCACACCTGATTACTTATTTAACCCAGCTACAGCGGGGACACAAGCCTCGATAAATGAGGATTGGGATTGGGTCAGAAAGGGCGTCCAGTGTAAACATGCAGATCAGCACAAATGAGATCTCCATACTGGCGTGGTCGGGGCCTGGATTATCAACGACTGCATCCAGTGCTGTTTGCGAACAAGGTGCCAAAAGAAACTGAGAGGAATTATGAAGTAACTTGGATGAAGTGGTAGAGACAGTCCTTAGGCAGGAGAGAGTGGTGACTGACACAGACTTCAATGGACATATACTTGAAGGAACAGAGCTGATGAGGTGGTGTTGGGTAGGTCTGGTGTTAAGGAGAGAAATGCAGAAGGACGCATGGTAGTGGATTTTGTCATTGAAATGGCTGTGGTGAAGAGGGAGGACAGCCTGTGACTCAAAGATTGAATAATGCGACTCTTTTATGTCACATAATATTCAGTTGTACTCATCATTTCATTTAAATGAAATGTCTAAACTCCACAGTTTGTTAAAGTTTGTTAAAGTGACTAGACAGTGTTAAATGGTGGTTCGGAGGCAGTTTCCTTCAATTAAATCAAGACAAAACTGAAATAATGATCATTGCAAATGCATGTCTGGGAAAAAGGAGACACTTGGACCTCTTGGTTCTTTGGGAAAATCCTCTGTTAGGAATCTTGGCATAAATTGCGGGCAAGATGGCGCTTGTGTTTGACTGTACCTCTGCCTTTGTTCATGTGTTTGTTTACTTTACATGTTGTGTAAGTGTTTTTGCTACAATTTTGTTCAGCATCATCACCCTTCAGCTTTATGACTGTCATGCGTCTTTGGCGAACAAATCTGCCCTGGATAATTTTCAGAGTCAACAAAATGAGGCTGTTTCCCCACCACTGCTTGAGCGCGGCGCAGCAACCAGTATACCTTCATTCTTGCAGATCAGCTAATTTTTGCTTCAGAGGCCTCATCAGAGGAAGTGGGGGAAGAGAGCCAGCTTTCTTGTGCTGCTTCGTTGGATTCAAAGAGAAGTGGATCTTCAGGAGTTTCATTCCTGGGCTGCTGCCGGTAAGATTCACCTGAGACTTGGAGCTGGATTAATCCCCACCACCCCCATGTTTACCACCCAGGCTGTCATCTGAAAGCATGAAAAGCCACGGCTCATTGTGGCAGGAATCCTGATTTGCTGCTTACTCCATATTGGCTACTCTACACCTGTTTCTGTGGGTCGCCACATTAAAATGATGTTAATTAATGCCTGCTCAATTGCCAACAAGTCCTATATCTTAAATGTCTTGTTCTGTGCAGAAAAGCTTGACTTTATGTTTATGTCTGACACATGGCAGCGTAAAAATGAAGTCACACATCTTTTAGAGCTGTGTCCCGCAGACTGTTCATTTCTCGGAGCACCTCGGATATCTGGACGAGGAGGTGGAACAGCTGTAATTTTAAAAAAGACATTTTTATGATCTCTTTGAGCTGTTACAATTATTTTGAGATGATTATGATACAAAATAAAAATAAAATAAATAAAAATAAAAATATATCATACACAACATGATATAGAAAAACAAATGTGGATTTTGTTATAAGGGTTAATGAACATCTTGGTTCCAAAAAAATCGGAATTTTCTGGCTGTTTTTTTGATAGGTTCAGTCTTACATGCTGCTACTCACACTGCTGGGCATACTCTAGACTTGATCTTCACTTATGGTGTTTCCCTCGACCACTTGACCTTAAATTACGTTGTTTTTAGTGACCATAGGTCCGTCTCTTTACATGTGTCCATCAACTCAGAGTCTCTTCCCACTTAATATTTCTAAGTTTTCTTCTCATTTTAATTTCAAAACTTCTGATGATGTTGACCTCCTTATTAATTCTTTTATTGAACATTGTCTTGCCATTCTCAATCAGGTTGCTCCTTTCAAAACTAGGCATTGCTCTGTTAGCTCTCACACACCCTGGTTAAATAATTAAACTCATGGACTTCGACATTCCTGTCAAAAAGCAGAGCGTCTGTGGAAGTCCACTGGTCTGGGTGTCCATCGTGAACACTTCAGAGAACTTCTTCACTTATGTAATGAGTCAGTGAAACAGGCGAGATCCTCTTACTTCAATAATCTTTTAAATGATCATGAGAATCATCCAAGGGTATTAATTTCACGTCTGCGATGGCAGACGTGTAGTGGTGAGACAAAGGACCCAAGTGAGGTGACTGACTTACAAGTGAGAGCTTTATTTACAGTAGGTGGTGAAATACAAACAAAACTAAGAAAGACTGACATGGAGCTAACAGAACCTAAACTGGGTAAAGCTAGGAATAAAAAAAATAACCTGAAGATGGCAAGCAGAGGTGACACAGGGAATAGGCAGGAGAAACACAGAGGTAACACCAGTGTTGGGTAAGTTACTTTAAATTAGTAAGTTACATTACTAGTTACTTCTCTAAAAAAGTAACTCAGTTACTTCAAGTTACTCGTTACTTTCAAAGTAACTAGTTACTAGGGAAAGTAACTTTGGTTTTACTCAGAATTCTCTTGTTAATGTGTTGCTTCCGTAACTGGATACCCAGCCAGACTGCCAGTCTTCTAGCTTGCTTACTTGCCACATGTGCACTGTGCCACCTACCAATAGAAAGGAAAAATAATGTGCACATTTCCACGAGAGAAATCACGCCTGGACCGTCGTTGACCGCCGCCATGATTCTAGCCTGCTTTTACATCCAACACAAAAACTGCAGTCGTGGTGCTTTTGATTGTACTCAGAACTTGGAAATTCTGCCTTCTGAATAGGAAGATGTAGGTAACACCAGACTGCAGATGAGCTGCATACAGAGCTGGACTGGGACAAAAAAATCGTCCCGGGCATTTTGACTAGAGACCGGCCCACCATTATAGGAAAAATCATAAAGCCTTTGAATGAAAATAAACACTGTTGTGACAGTGATGTACACTGTTCTGATGGTATATATGTATCAATCTATCAATTGTTTGTTGTAAGACTCAGATAATTATTTTTTTAAAAGTTAGACATTTTAAATGAGAATAATAAAGAAAAGTATTTCCTTGTCCCCCCCCTTTCCCTGTTAATGCCCTATCGGCCCCCCTGGCAACACTTTGCTAGACCCGCCCCTGCACAGTTACCAGCTGTCAGCTACGTAGAAAAGGATCCTGGTGTTATTTGTCTCTCAGAAACAGTTCATAACTTCCTTCAACTCATTCATGTCACCTAAAAGGTAAACCTGTTTCTCCATCAGCTGTTCAGCTCTGATGATTCAGTAAGGACATCTCCTGGTTTCATCTGCATGTTCCCTCTCACCAGATAACCAAACCGATATCATGACCAGCAGCTTTACAGCTGTGGCTCCAGCAAACATCAGCTGATACTAGAAATTAATATTAAATACATTCTAACAACAGCTGATCAAGCTTAAACGTGCTGCTGTTGTTTAGTGCGACATCCGCTGGTTTCCTCTTTCTGGCGCAAAGTGGGCGATAAATAAACAAGAGAGAAAAGCCGATCAGCTGATCATTGATCAGTTTCATGATTTAAGTAGAAACAGGAGAGAATGAGAGAAGAAGAGGCAGCTGTGCAGCTTCAGCTTTGTGTCTTTTTCATTGTAGCTGAAGTCCGGGACAAACTGTGTTCCTTTTCACCTCAGTACGAAACACATAATATTTTCTCTGAATACCAGACGATTCTGTTTTTTACGGGACGGTTGGAAACTCTAATAATTAACCGTATGAACAAAATAAAGTTCAACATCAGTAACATAGCACCCACCCAGCTGTATAGAAACTCCGTCATGCTAGCTAGCACGCAGTACGAAAATGTCAGCATACCGAAAATAAACTCCACTTAAACTTCGTTTATATCTGACTCCGATAGACTGCAGGTCATAACTTCTTACCTGAAGTTCAGTTCACCTGACACGCGGACCGGCGGCCGCTTCGGGTCTCTCCTCTTGCCTCCACTTTCCCTCATCCACCTGCTGGCTTCCACCACTTGCTAATGTTATTGAATCTGTGGAAGCTCGCGATATCCACCCACGAAGTAATCTAGTAACGAGCCTATCTAAATCCCAGTAACGAGTAACGCGTTCCTGGTTTTGGCATAATAACTAGTTACCGTGCTCGTTACCACAATAATAACGTAGTTACTGTAACGCGTTACTTAATAACGCGTTAGTCCCAACACTGGGTAACACAGGGGATGACAAGCAGACGGTCGAAAGGGGACAGAGAGAAGCACACTATAAATACACAGAGGGAAACAAGGGAATGGCACACAGGAGGGAGACACAGCTGAACCTCATTAAACATGAAGAGACAGGAAGGAAGCAAAACAGAATACATTGACATAAGACACAGACCTTCAAAGTACAACAGGAAGCACCACAATTCACAAAGACAAGACTAGACAAGGGGACACAGCTGACAGGGGAGGCATAAAAGCAGTGCTCCACAAGATATAACAGGAATTTAACCAAAACAAAAGACATTAATAATCAAAACATAAACAATGAATTATGCGACTCAGAACCACAACACTATTTGAAACTATCAACAGCATTGTTTCTCCAACATTTCAATATGCTGTTTGTAAATATGGTGATGAACGTGCGATCCAAAATCTCCTCAAGTGCTTCCCCTTATGAAGATGTCCCCGTGTTTCTTGGGTCATTTACTTCTTTTTCTCCAATCACACTCAATGACTTAACTACAGTAATAAGTCAAATGAAATCCTCATCATGCTTTTTACTGCCTCCCTCTGTCCTGTCTGGGACTCTCACCGGTATTGGTCCCACATTGCTATCCATCATCAACAGTTCAGATACAAGGCTTTTTTTCTGTCCCATTTTACACATGCAGAGGTAACTCCTCTATTGAAAAAACAGAATCTAGATCTTAGCTGTACTAGTGATTATCGGCCTATTTCAAAATGGCCATTTATAAGCAAATTATAAATTGTAGAAAATCAGTTCAGGTCCTTACTCTGCAGATTACAGATTTTTGACCCTTTTCAATCTGGCTTTCAAAAGCAGGACTCCACTGAGACCGCTCTCTTAAGGCTCTATAATGATTTATTAATGGCTTCTGATGCAGGAAATTGTTCTGTGATCATTCATCATCAAATCCTACTCAACAGGTTGAAGGTTTTGGCAGGTATATCTGGTGCTGCCTTAGACTGGTTTTCTTCGTACTTATCAGACAGGACAGACAGGTTCACCTCTAACATTGCCTGTGTGGGGTTCCACAGGGCTCAGTTTTGCGTCTATTATTGTTTGCATTTACATGCTTCCTTTAGCTGGCATTCAATCCTTGAGTGACATTTCTATCATTTCTATGCAGATGATATTTAGCTGCATATGTCCTTTAAGCCTCATCAGCTGGATAGGCTGTCCACCCTAGTCCAGTGCTTAACTCTGATTGGTTTCCTAGCAACTACCTTGTTTTAAACACAAACAAAACTAGGACCATGATCATGGCTCCTCCTGGACTACGTTCTAAAATCAGTCAGGTTCTTGCCTCTTTCTGTCCTTCTGCTAAGTCAAACATTCAAAATCTTGGAGTAGTATTTGATTCTTCTCTGGCTCTGGACTCAAATGTAAAATCTTTGTCAGATTCTTGTTTCTTTCATTAAAAGAACATTTCTAAACTGCGACATATGGTCTCCTCAGCTGAACTGGAAAAATTGTTCATGCATTTGTGTCATCGTGGTTAGATTATTGTAATGCTGTTTACCAGCTTGGATAAATCATCTCTTTCTCACCTCCAAGCTATACAAAATGCAGCAGCCAGACTACTAACACATTCTAGCAAGCATGCTCACATTACTCCTATTTTATATTCTTCACATTGGCTCCCGATAGATTTTAGAATTCATTTTAAAATTCTTGTTTTAACATACAGAGCCCTAAATGACCAGGCCCCAGATTATTTATCCCAGCTTCTTATTTAATATACCGGTGCTTGTTGTCTCTGCTCACAGAGAGAGGCTGACAGAGCCTTTCAGTCTGTGGCACCAAACTTTTCTGTTTAAACAAGTCTTCTGTGATTAACGCTTTAAAAAGAAATATTTACAATTAACCTTTCGTATTGTCCATATTGTCTGTTTTGTTACTTAACTGTTTGTTAAGTTTATTTTAACCTTTGTGTACAGCGCTTTGTGATTGCCTGTCTATGAAGAGCGCTTCATAAATAAACTTACTTACTCACCTGGAGATGCACCTTGGCAGAATCTAATTGATGAGACAGGGGAAACAAAATTAAATATTACACACACGAGATGAGGGACTGTCAAAGTAAAACAGGAAGTCACCACCACTGAACCAAAATTCAAAATAAATAGTTTTTCTCAAAAATGACTTCCGGCAAGAAAGTGTCAGTACTGATAAATGATCATAATTATAATGTTTCAGACTGTCTGAGCCAAAACTGAATCGAATCGGAATCCAGTCGATTATATAAATCAGTGACGAGACCCAGCCCTAGTGCCGAGGTAGGTCTCCCCAACAGAATTTGTTTCCCCTGCCTCAGGAGCAGCGCTGGGCTCTCCAAATCACGGGCAAACAGTATCCCACATTCTTAATTTGTGGTTCACAAACACTTCTTATGACTAAATGCACCTGAAATTTTGGAGATGTTAGCTCTTTATACAGTAAAGTTACAGTGGGATACAAATAATATCAGGCTGATCCTGCCACGATTTGTTCCCCTGGTTCAAGTCATGGACAAACAGCATCCCACAGTTGTTTATGTTTTTGAACCCATTTTGCACAGAGAGGCATTTTTTTTGAAAAATGTATTGACAGCAATGTTGAATATTATGACACAGGAGAAAAAAACAACAACTACATATAAAATAATTACATAATAAAGATGGTTTGTTTTTCTGTTATTTCAGAGATGTAGTAGTGTTTTTATTGCAACCTGTAATTTATTGCAGTTTACTTTTACTTTTAAAAGGCTTGAGGTGTGAAATAACCTGCAATGAAGTTGGAAAACAAAATATGGGTGTGCTGACCTCATCAACATGTCCTGAAGTTCTCCAGAGGCTGGTAATGAACTAATCATGTGATTCAGGTGTGCTGACTCAGGGTGCGATCTAAAACCTGCAGGGCACCAGCACTCAAGGACTGGAGTTGTCTACCTCTGCCTTAGACCTTGTTGTAAATATTCATGTCACAGATTTGTTTGTTCTGCAGATTTACTGCAGAGGGCGGATCTTCATGCTGATGGTCTTCAGAGAGTAATCATGACCCTTCCACTGGTGCCAGGCCACACCAACAGCAAAGATAGTACCATCAGCCCCCCAACGATAAACCCCGTTAGGATTTGCATGGTGACAGCTGCTGTACCAGAACGGCCCCAGATATGTTTTTGCACAGTTCACTGACGAGCTGTCCTGGTCTCTGTCAAACGTAGAGAACTTTTGTCGATTGTGAGAATTCAGGGCATCTCCTGCAGAGACACAGATGAACAATCCCAACATTACCTTTAATCCCAGTCAGACTGATCAGCAGGTGTACTGGGAGTGTTCTCAGTGGACTACTTTTGGACCAGCCTCCTGTATTTGAGCTCCTTTCCCCAGGCACTGATTCATGACCTGCTGTTCCTACAGACTCTCCACAAGAATCCAGCACAAAATGTCACTTTAAACTTAGTTAAATATGTATTCACCCACCTGCCCCTCCATCAGTGAATCCAGACACATTCAGCCTGTAGCCGTCAGACTCTCCGTTGATGGAGAACGAGGAGTAACGAGCAAACACTTTGTTTCCATCAAAATCTTCCATGTTGACCATCAGCTCGTACCTTTTTCTCTGCGTCAGGTAGAAAACATTTTCCAAACCTGGAGAGAATCATAAACATTTTAAACTCGTTGATCAAGTCTTTATGCTTATACCACTACCCCTGAAGGTTCTACTTTATGAAGAGAGAACTTAATGACTGATAAACAGCACCCAGTCCTCACCGAGCCAGTACTCTCCAGCAGCGTTACCAAAGCCCGTCTTGTACTGATCCCAGGGTCTGTAGAAGTTCACCGAGCCGTCCAACCTCCTCTGGAACACCTGGGGAGGAGGCAGGAAGGTGGTTAGTAAACTCTAAAGAATGATCCATGAGGTTAGTAAGGAAAATATTAAGTGTGTTTTTAACATTAAAACTGTGGTTTTCTACAGGTTTTAAATTGGTGGATGTTGATGTTTAAGCCAAAGGGCGAGTTCACTTTGAGGATACAATTGCTTAACTAATCAAAGGTAATTCTGTAGAGGTGGGCGGATCGATCCAAATACCGACAGTATTGATACCAATACAGGTGTTAGTATCGGATTGATACCAGTGCAACAGAACCGATGGTTTGTTTCTATTCTCTTAGTTCAGTTTGTAGCCCAGTGCACTCTGTTAAATTAATAATTTCTTTTGGGGGGGGGGAGAAAATATTTGTCAAACATGGGCTATGAAAATTGTCACGCACAGCACATGTAAACATCAGCTGTTTACCCAAAGTTCTTCAGAGACGGGCACATCCTGGGTCTGTGTTTGGGTTTAGACGGTTGGGCCATCTGAAAACAATTTAGCTGCAGTTCTAACAACTGCTTATTTATGCGCATGCTTACTTATTTATTTCTTGTTTGCTTGCTTGTTTTTTTTTTTAAACACCATAGTTAAAAAGGTTTGAAATTTTCTTTCAGTGTTGTTTGCCTTAAAATTTGGCATTGTGAAAAAAGAAAAACAAAAGAAAAAGCCACGACTGTGCAGTTTTTCTGGTAGCATTTATTTTCTTACACATAATAAAAAAACCAAGTCCTGTCTTTTAAATGTCCATGTTGCTCTTTACATAAACAAATCTCCACAGGAGCAAAATAATTTGAGCACATTGTCATTAAATACAAACAAACAAACAAGGAACTGTGTTGTTTTTTAAAACTGTCTTTTAAAATATAATATTTATGGGACATGTGCCTCTCACAAATGATCAGTTTATTATTTGGTTAAAGATGTGAACGTACTAGAATACATGAAGCCATCAGTGTGCTTTTGCTTAACAGCAGCTTTTCAGAGTGTGAACTTCTTTCTGTCCTCTGCATTAATAATGTTTTAGTTTCTGGCTCAAGGACAACTTGTTGGTAAAAGCCTGCAAGTATTTGTGTCACGGTCCTGGGTCGGTGACCCAGTGTTTTTGGTTTTGTACTTTTTCTGTTGATTTTATTATGAAGTATGGCTGTCTGTTTTGGTTCTGTCCTAGTATTTCAGCTTCCTAGTTTGGCAGTGCTTCCTGAGTTCTTGTTTTTAGGTTGTGTTATTTGGTTTCCCGGTGTTTATTCTGTGCTCCCTCTTCTCTGTGTTCCTTCTGTCTGTCCGTGGTGTTATTTTGTCTGCTCATGAGTCTGCGTCTGTTTGTTCCGTGTCTCGTCTGGATCTCTCTGTCTGTCGCGTACTTGTTTTGCTTTGTAGGTCTGTGCCTTATGTCTGTGCGTTCAGCTTTGTGCTCTCCCTGTCTCATCAGTGTAATCAGCGTCAGCCGTGTCTCCCAGCTGTTTCCTCTTAGCTCTGTTCACCTCTTGTATTGAGTGTCTGCGTCTTCCCCTGCTCGTTGTCGCGTCATACCCTCACTTCTGCTGTGTGTTCTGTTTGCCAGCCTGGCAACCTGTTTAGTTTGTTCCATTCTCCTAGTTTATTGAACATTGCTTTTGCAAGAAACAATATTAATATAAAAATGGAATTGCTATGTGTAATTTATTGTAACTACATTTTAAAAAGTTACTAACAATAATATTTATGTAACAATGTGCATGGACAGTTTTTAGTAGGAAAAAATATTAGAAACATTAGAATAACTTAAATTTAAATAATTTAATCACTTAATATCACTAAAAACTTTTCACTGAACTTACGTTATTTGGCCTTAATTAAGCTTTTAGAGGAAAAAGTAAATCATGTTGTTTGCAGCAGAGTAATTGAGTTGGGCTAATTATAAAAATGTCTCATTGGATTTACTCAGTCGTGGCTGAGTTGGAATTACTGAAAAACATCAATGCAAACTGTTACCTTTGTTTTTTGATGAAGTTTAGCCGATGTATATTTATAGTGTAGTGGGGTTAGGGTTAAAAACATCAATTAAAAAGACTGAATCAGTAAATATTTAGTATGAAATGAGAGACTGAAGGCGTGATGGAGTGGTCATTAGGACTGTCGCCTCACAGCAAGACGGTCCTGGTTTTAATCCATGTTCTTCACTTTCTCTCCAGCTACTCCGGCTTCATCCCAGACTCCAAACACTGTGCACAGGTAAGTAGTAGAGAGGGCATGATACCACTTTTTTATGTCCGATACCGATATCTTAAATTTGGATATCTGCTGATACCGATATGAATTCAATATAATCTATGTTATAATCAATAAAACAGTTTTTTAATATCTCGCTGCATTCTGTATACGCTCACACTCCAGGGCTCGCAAAATCGCTAGCCCGACGTCCCGGGGCTAGCGAATTTTCCAGTCGGGCTACCAAAATCTATCTCAGCCCTGCCCGTCGGGCTATCACAGGAAGGGAAAATATATGTCAATGCTTTTGCATTCTTTTGAAAATGTAGCTGAGTAATTATGTCATTGGCATCGATGAGCCACTGCCAATATGTGACACATTGAAATCGCGTTTGAATTTGTGCTTGTTTTTCGCTTTCACTTTCACTTTGCGATCGCACGAACGGTGTGTAGAGAGCGGCAGTACTGATTGGTGAGTGACGATTAATTGCGCACCAATTCCTCTGACATCGTCTTATCACTCATTAGCTACTATTCAAACGTGACAAGTGAAATCTCCCACAGCAAGCTTAAACATGTGAGAGGTTGATTGCGCAGAGAATCGCTGACCGTTATGTGAGTACGTGTGTAAAAGCAGCAGGATTTACGCCGGTATTTTAGTTCTGCTGAGCCAAATAAGACAGGTCAGGGTGACGAAGGGGCAGCCAAATAAAAGCCTACCACAAAACGGAAAACTTATGACAAATCAGACTGAGGCAAAAAGAAAGCTCAGCTTTTTTGGTTTCATGGACAAAAGAATTTCTGTGGCTGGAATATGACGAGCTAAATAACATGATGTTCTGCCGGGTGTGTTGTGAGTTTCATTTCATTTGAGTCGACAAGCGCCTTTGTAACTGGGACCAGTAATTTTAAGAAAGACCCCATCAGAACCCATGAGAAATGCAAGAAATGCATTATTGCTCAGTCTGCAATATCTTTCCCAGAACAAACAGCAATTGCAACAAACATACTAAAAATAAACCAAGCAGAAGTCCTGAAAAATCTTTCAAAAGCGTACTATGTTGCAAAGAGTGAACTACCATTGTCAAAATTTAGCAGTCTTTGCAAACTTCAAAAAGCAAATGGCCTCGATCTTGGTTCCCCTTGCCTCTTACCCGTGACTTCAGTGGAAATTTCAGATTCAGGATCTGACACAGATTCATGTTCTACACAGTTCTTACAAGTTCATAGAAATTTCTGTTCAATTAGAATCAAGTATTTGAGTTGATGACTGTGATTTTTATACAGTTGTTGTGATTTGTATTTTAACAACTTTCTGATTAATTTTTGTTTCCGTTACAATATTATACTTTAATGTATAATATTGTAAAGGAAGCAAAACATTAAAAAATTGCTCTCTTTTTTATTCGGGCTACTTAAATTTATTTTGGGCTACCAAAAACTGAAGAGTGCCTGCCCGAAGGGCTACCAGGGATTTTGAAATTTTGCGAGCCCTGCACTCAAATTTAGAAAACAAAACACCAAAGCTTTTCTATTATACTTGTATGCAAAAAATACAATAAATCCAAAATATTTTGCAGTTCAGCAATACTGATGTTTTTATTTAAACTTTAAGCGGAAATCTAAGTTTGTAAGTAATATTCAAAAAGTAAATTAAAATGCAGTTTTATGCAGATTTCAAAAACTCTTTGGTTCTGAAAAAAGGAAATGCAGTATCAGCACAAAATAATGTTTATATTCAACAACTTAAAAAAACAGGTTGCAACATGGACCCTTTTATACTTAAAGCTTGACATAAACAGACATCCAGAGTGGAAAGCAGTGCAAATTAATGCAAACACGGCTTCACGACACTTACCTTTTATCAAGATGGATGTCAGTGTGAGCTGTTTCTGTCACATTTAACCTGACAACCGGGCAACTGACTGCACTCAGACCAAAGGGGGCTGAACAATTATGCACACCCCACTTTGCAGTTATTTATTTGTAAAAAATGTTTGGAATCATGTATGATTTTCGTTCCACTTCTCACGTGTACACCACTTTGTATTGGTCTTTCACCTGGAATTCCAATAAAATTGATTCATGTTTGTGGCTGTAATGTGACAAAATGTGGAAAAGTTCAAGGGGGCCGAATACTTTTGCAAGCCACTGTATATGATTATAGAGGTAGATCAGACAGGCACGGACACCATCATAAAGACAGTACTCCATAACTCAAAGGCCCAGGTGCAGCCCGTAGCAAATAGTACACCAAATGACAAAACTACTACGCCGCCATTGGTCACATTGTCAAGACAGTTGGTTACATATATATATATATATATATATATATATATATCCTCCCCAGAGGATGTCATGCAGATAGAAACCGGTTATACAGATAAAAACACATGGCTGGATTGGATAGCTTACACAGCCAAGTCTAATAACATGTCAGAGTGTGTGGCCTGCTCTGCAGCATGACCCACACTGTTCACAGTGCCTGCCCCTTAATTGCTCTGGGAGGAGAGGCTGTGTTTTGACTGCATGTTACGGCTCCACTTGAAGGAACAGGTAAATCACCACTGCACCACTTTGAATACATCCATCCCATTAGTTAGGGGGGTGTTACTCCTCCCGTGTTTTCCCCAAGGGATGGCAACTACACCAGCTTAACCAAGGTAAGTGCAACTCTAATAAGAACTCCAGATGATTCATGGTGCAGTAAAATGGTAAATGTCACAGAATGGACAAACATGAGCAGCATTAGTGTTGCTCGCACTGACCTGTTCTGGTGGTGTGGTGATAAAATCCAGAGAAATACCCTGCCTAGTGGCTGCTCAGGAACTTACGCCATTGTTAAATTAGCACTCCCTACAGTGTTATTGTGATCTCATGCTACCGCAGAGACCTGTGCTAGTAGAACCTGTAAGGCCACTTCATAGGACTAAAAACTCCCCAACCTACATAGATGCTATAGATGTCCCTAGAGGTGTTCCTGATGAGTCTAAATTAGTTAACCAAGTCACGGGAGGGTTTGAATCCATTTTCGTATGGATAACCTCTAATACGAACTAGAGATGGCACGATACCACTTTTTTATGTCCGATACCGATATCATAAATTTGGATATCTGCCAATACCGATATGAATCCGATATAGTGTGTTTTTTAATCAATAAAACTTTTTTAAAAATATCTTGCTGCATTTTGTATAAGTTCATAATCAAATTTAAAAACAAACAAACACTAAAGCTATTCTGTTACACCTGTATGCAAAAAATACTCTCAACCCAAAATATTTCATAGTTCACCAATACTGACAAAAGAATTTCCCTCGGGATAAATAAAGTTCTTCTTATCTTATCTTACTGCTCAATCTAATAAAGTTAAACCTGCACCATCCTCCCTATTCTGGTATTTTAAAGAGTACTTAGCAGAAATATTAAGCAACCTAACTGATAGGGTTGTCAACTCCCAGCAAAAAGAAATAGGGAACCACCCCCCACCCTCTGCCTCGCGATGCTTAATCGACGTAATCAACTTTAATTTAATGTACATGTAAAAAAAAAAATGCACAGAAATCAGTTATTTCTCTACAATAATTAAATAGATTCAACATCCTTCTTCAACAGAATTGCAGACTGCACAGATGGTACCTTCCCAAAGGAAAAAATACTATAGCTTACTAGGGTATATTAGACTTAATAGTTACTATATACAGTAATGGAGTTCTATACATTTTACATCAGATTAAAACTTTGGGTGTAAGATTCACAAGTTTTGTGAGGTGCTTTTTTGATATTTAATGGATCGGATTACATTTGTTATTTCTCTCCGATATCCGAGCCAGTAATTTAGGTCAGTATCGGACCGATACCGAAACGTAATATTGGATCGGTCCATCTCTAATACGTGAATGTGCTGCACTTTCATTCCGAACAATACAGCTCAGATGGCTGTGTAACCAGGGCCTAGGAAGGACACTGTCCTCCCAAATGGCAGAGGACTCTGGCATAAATAATCCCCTAAAGCAGGGGTCGGCAACCTTTCTGATGACGAGTGCCATTTAAAATTTCCTCAGAAGTCAATGTGCCATATAATTGCATTAGCAATAAATTTAATAACACTATATTAACAGCTACACACTATATAGAACAACTTTATAGAATTATATTTGTTCGCAGATGTTGGCAGCTATCAGCGAATAGTTATCAGATATTTTGAAAGAAAAAAGACTTTTTATCCATAACAGCAAATGAACTGTACAACAGAAAATGCAAATGCTCTTTATGGTCTCCTCACAACAGTGATAAGAAAAATAAACTGGGCCAATATGACATGTTTGTTAATACAGAGACACACATGTTAATGTGATCTCTGGTCTCCGAGTGTCCAGCATTCAGACGGCTACCTGAGGACACTCATGTGAGAGAAAATCTGCTCACACAGATATGTAGAGCCAAATACTGTCAATAAGGCCTCTGCAATGTTCTGAAGACAGTTAAACTTGTCAGGTAGTGATGTCCAGCAGGTGAAAATGCAGCTCCATGAACACGCACAGCTGTAGATTCCAGCTTCTTCGATGTTATATGTATGATTTCTATTCATTTTACGTCAGATAAAAACTTTGGTTGTAAGCTTCAGATAATTATTTAATAACAGCGAGACATTTTAAATGAGAATTAAAGCTGCAAGCAGCGTTATGAGGGCCCTCGCACCCCATCGCGTCGTGCCACGCCCAACACCTACAACCAGCACCTCCAATCAAATGTCACATTGATGGAATTCATGCATTTAACCACCAGCTAAAATTTCATCTCATTCAATGATGATTATAGTCGTCCCACTAGGTGGCGCTCTAACCATTACTGACAAATGGCATAACAAACATTTCCAAGCTCGAGTCTCATCATAACTGCGACCTCTGGGAGAGATTGGACATTGTGTTTTTGAGTGACAGCAGATTACTGCTTTTTGGTGAGGGATTGAAACTCCACGTGCCGCCATGGCCACCCCGTTTCCCTGAACATAAAAAGCTTCGCAATTTAACATCACAAAGGTCTTTGGATTCCATGCACTGGAGATCGCGTCAATCTGATGAAATCCCTTGGAGGAGTTCGTCAAAGTATGAGGCCTGAAAAGAGGCGAAAAAGTGGCTAAAATTACACCTTAATTTTAAAATGGCTGACTTCTGTAGAATTATAGGAATTTTTTTTGGGTTACTGTTCATAACCATCATCTTTATCATTGCATTAATTATCATTTCATCCAAGCATTTATTGAAGTGCTGGCATTAGGTTATAATTTGTATTACAGGGGTTATCATAATCAAATATTAACATGTTTATTACAGGTTGTTCTAAAATTTAAAGGTTTTCGAATGTTTTATATTCTTATACTACTGAAGTCTTCAGTGGGGAGAAGCTGACTGCAGGGACAGGAAGTTACATGCTTTTGCAGAAGTGAAACCGAAAGCAGAGTGAGTGCAAGCGAAGAGCAGGGTGTTTATTATGCATACTGCGGATTAAGCCTTAAGTAGTTGTGGTAGACTGAAACAGTTGTTATATATTTTACATATAAGTCAAGATCATTACACACAGGATGGCCTGAGCCTGGTTGGTTGCTTAAGTTGAGGTCAACTAAGGTTCAGAAAGCAGATGCAAACTCTGCACGCACAGACAGACAAATAGTGAGAGGTCATGACACGTCACGCAGCACACAGCATGCAGCGCCCCCTCCGCACGTGTACGCACAGACACACACACACACACACTGTTGGGGTGTAGGTGAAAGTTGACTGATGAAGCAGTAGATGCACGATGCGAGAGCTGAGCTGGCTTACGGAAACCACCGGGAGAAGATGGAAGCCAGTGTACTTTTTAATTGTGCCTTAAGTTGCACTAAATTAGAGCCAAAATGTCACCTTCACTTCCAAACACTCTGTTGGACCAATCCACAGATTTTTTGTTGTCTTGTCAAATAGAACATTTGTGGTTTTGAAGCTGATGTATGTGATGACGCAATGAGGGGCGTCACTAAATATACTCTGATGCATATAAAACTGTATTTTGATGTTAGGAGGATGAGATTGTGGGGCTGTCTGCTTACAGGGTCCGCTCATTCTCCCACGCTTTCAATGAAAAAATGTCATTTCATTAAAATCATCGTCTTTACCCTTTGGACCAGTGTGGTTACTTGCATTCCTCCTGTGTTTCCTTCCCGATATTTTTGAACCTTAACACTTCCTGTTGGATTTGGGATATTGCTCCAAGAGACTTTTTTGTACATCTTGATATCCTCCATAAGCTTACCAGGTTTCAGACTTATAAATAAAACACAGAGCAGGGGCTGATGTTTTGAAATTTTGTAGGGGGCGCTGTGGAGCCATTTTGCACTATTCAAGGAAAATGATCACATAACAAGAAAGCCCTCATCACATTGGAGGTTTGGGCCAAATTCCAAGACTTTTTAAAATTTCCAAGCCCCTGAAACCACTTTCGTCTTTCATGGTGAACGCGTTGCCACCAGGGTGCGCCGTTCAGTTTAAAGTCACAATTTTCGCACAGAAGCATCATGAAGGACTGATGGTGATACTCACCGCTTTTGAGGTGGCCACGATGAACCTGTGAAAATCAGTACAACAAAATGAAAGACATGACATTTCCTGTTCCCACTAGGTGGCGCTCTACGTATTCCTGACAATGGGCATATCAATCTGTTCAGGGCGGGTCTGACATCATCCCTGTAAAATCTGGTACTGATCAGACTGGATTTCATTGAGTTATACTAATTTGTTTCTTCATGGCGAGACCTCAATGTTCGCCATGCTGCTGGGGTCACACCCTTCAGCGAAAACTCACAGTTTTCACTGTAACCCAAGACAAACTCCTTAAGGCTTTCCTGGAGAAATTTGAGGCTGCAGATGTCACCCATTACAATACTGTACCCCAAAGTGTAAAACATGACATTTCCTGTTGCCACTAGGCAAACATGACACACTAAGATATGGCATGGCGCTGTCCCTGATGTCAAATATGGCACTTGAAATATGTTCAGGGTGGAGCCTTATCATATGTGTCCACTTTGGTTAAGGTGGGACAATGTATGACAGAACGAGAGGCAATAAGATTTTCATGGCGAGTCATCGAAATTCGCCGTGGCGCCACAGCCTCACCGTATCCCGAAAACTCAAAAGCTCCGCAATTTAACATGGCCCAGGTGTGTAGTTGACACTGACCAAATATGAAGCTTGTAACGATGAAATTCCAAGGAGGAGTTCGCAAAAGTTCGAGGCATGGAAATGGCAAAATTAGAGCCAAAATGTCACCTTCACTTCCAAATGGCGGACTTCCTGTTGGGTTTGCGTCAATGGGCCCACAGACTTTTTGTTCGTCTTGGCATAATACACATGTGTGCCAAATTTCATACATGTAGCTAAAATGATGTGTTCAGTAGGGCTGCATTTAACAAGGCATAGGTGGCGCTACAGAGCCATTTCCCAGTGCTCATATGTAAAACCATTAAAATACAAAATTTTCACCAGACCTGGCATGTGTGCAAAATTTCATGAGTTTTGAGCATGTTAAAGCCCTCAAAAAGGCAATTCATTTCAATAATAATAATAATAATAATAATAATAATAATAATAATAATAATAATAATAATAATAATAATAATAATAAACAGAGCACTTTTGTGCTCGGCTCCCTAATAATAATAATAATAATAATAATAGATATAATAGACTTCAAATGGCACTCTCGGTGCTCGGGCCCTAATAAGAAAGTATTTCTTTGTCCCCCCCTTTCCCTGTTAATGCCCTACCTGCCCCCTGGCAACACTTTTTGCTAGACCCGCCCCTGCACAGTTACCAGCTGTCAGCTACGTAGAAAAGGATCCTGGTGTTATTTGTCTCTCAGAAACAGTTCATAACTTCCCTTCAACTCATTCATGTCACCTAAAAGGTAAACCTGTTTCTCCATCACCTGTTCAGCTCTGATGATTCAGTAAGGACATCTCCTGGTTTCATCTGCATGTTTCCCTCTCACCAGATATACAAACCATCATGACCAGCAGCTTTACAGCTGTGGCTCCAGCAAACATCAGCTGATACTAGAAAGTAATATTAAATAAATTCTAACAACAGCTGATCAAGCTTAAACGTGCTGCTGTTGTTTAGCGCGACATCCGCTGGTTTCCTCTTTCTGGCACAAAGTGGGCGATAAATAAACAAGAGAGAAAAGCCGATCAGCTGATCATTGATCAGTTTCATGATTGAAGTACCAACAGGAGAGGGAGGGGAAAGAATGAGAGGAGAAGAGGCAGCTGTGCAGCGTAACGACAGAATAAATCCAGCTTTATGTCTTTTTCCATTGTAGCTGAAGTTCGGGACAAACTGTTCCTTTTCACCTCAACACGAAACGCGTAATATTTTCTCTCAATGAGGGACGATTCTGTCTTTTTATGGGACGGTTGGCAACTCTACAAACTAACCTTATGAATAAAATAAAGTTCAACATCAGTAACATCACAGCACCCACCCAGCTGTATAGAAACTCCGTCATGCTAGCTAGTACGCAGTGCAAGTTATTGTAACTGACTGTAAAAAGTCAGCACAACGAAAATAAACTCCACCTAAACTTGGTTTATATCTGACCCAGATAGACTGCAGGTCATAACTTACCTGAAGTTCAGCTCACCTGACACTCGGACCGGCGGCCGCCTCGGGTCTCTCCTCCTCCTGCCTCCCCTTCCCTCATCCACCTGCTGGCCTCTGTGGAAGCTCCGCCTTAGCCACCACCAAACAACTGAGTTATTTTTACACATCGGCCAGCATCTGGCCAATCCACCGCCTTTCATTGTTTATACCGTTACAAAGAAAAAAAGAAAGTCACCGGCCCACCGAGCAAATGCCCGGTATGTCTGATGGCCAGCTATGGTCGTGGCATCAGTTAACCCACAGCTGGCACGCGTGCTTAGGGTTGCCGACCCCTGCCCTAGAGGAATGGTTTAGCAGTAATTTTGGTAAGTATAAAGCCATAATAGTGTCTCTGTTGATGTCCATGGCCATCAACAGAGTTGATGTCTGTTGCCATACTCAGATGCTGTGGTTGATTTATCCCATTCCTCCACACCTTAGTGAGTAAGTTAATCACAACCATGCTGACAAAAGAAGATGAATCCCCTAATCTGCAGTTACGCTTATTACAGGCTGAGGATGATACTGATGATAGGGATGGTGATGAGAACAGTGATGGTGAAAGTGGTAACGGTGCATAAAGACCTACAAATGTTGACTGTGTTGTTTAGGTTGGCACCTCAGAATGACGCACATTGTGAACTCTCTGAGGATGCAATGTTGTTGATGTTGTTAGAAAATAATTTTTTGTATTTGATGTTTTGATTTGATTTACAGGCAAATTGTCATGTTCCTGGGTCGGTGACCAAGTGCTTTGAGTTTCTTGTGTCTCAGGGTTTTTGTTTTATGATCTTAGTTGTCTTTGTTGCCCCAGTTTATTCTATAGTCTAGTGTCTTAGTTTGGGTTTCTTGTATTCTATTTAGTTTTCTGAGTATTTAGTAGCTGCCCTCTGTGTCTCCTTTTTGTTGGTCTCTGTGTTTCTTAGTTGCGCTGTCTCCCCTAGTCAAGTCCGCATCTGTGTTACATTTCCTGTTTTACTTTGAAGGTCTGTGTCCTACGTGAATGTGCTGAGTTTCGCTTCCCTTGGGTCTCGTTATGTCCGATTTCTCCCAGCTGTGCTCCCCTGCTGTGTCCCATTCCCCTCATTATTTCCCAGTGTATTTAAGCCCTGTGTTTCTCTGAGTGAGTGCTGTGATGTCCCTCATGCTGTGTTTCTCCCTGTGTTTGTTTTGTTGGATTCTTCCCAGTTTAGGTTTTGTAGTGTTTTCTGTTCAGCAATAAAAGCTGACGTTTTGAGTTCAGTCCTGTTTCCAGTTAGTTTGTGTTTGGGTCCAATTCCTGCCTGCACACAGCCGAAACATGACACAAATGGGTGGAAATGTGATGGAAATTTCTTTATTTTATGTATTGATCACATGTTTTAATAATATCACTTTTGTGTCCCTTAGTGATATGCACATAGGATAGTATCACATATGTGTTTCACACTTTAATCACACACAGTTACGTATTGTAGGTTAGACTGGTACTCCCAGGCACCTAATAAAGTTTAAAAAAAAAAATAGGATTACCGAGTGGACAGTTATACTGATTGCCATAGTGTTCCACTATCAAAGTAAATCAGTTTGCATGTTTTGGCTTTTAGACAATAATACTGACTGCTACACAGTTGGACAGTATAGGGAAAAAAAGTAAAATAAAAAAATAACATGTTTTTATCATAACAGATTACCCCATTATTAACACTTTACATGTACAAATAATTATGGGTGCTTCACACCATCTGTGCAGGAATAAAATGTAAATAGTAAGACACATCAGTAATCAATTTCTGACAGGTCAGATTAACTGAATTTTGATTTCCCGTCGTCTGGAAGAATATAACAAAGCAAAAGTGAAATCTCATGAAATCATCAAGAGGTTTAACAGGATTAAACTGCACGATAAATGAGGGCACAAATGGCAAAAAGAGGCAGAAAGGTTTCGACAAACCAGCAGAGGCAAAAAAAAAAGTACTATAATGTTCTACAGCATTATTATATGGAAAAAACATTAATACTTTTGGAACTTTGCATGTATATGCTGCTTATAAAATTCTGTTTTTATATTGATCCATTACTGTCAAGCTATTAAACAGCAGTTTAAGCTACACACATCTAAATATCAAAACTTGTCTTCATTTGTAAAGTCAGCCGCTCTGCTGCAGTACACCTGTGCATGTTTGTGATTGGTCAGATGTTGCTAATACTCCTTGTGTCATGTGAACACACTTAGGCTAAATTGATAAACCCTGAATCACTTATAGTATTGATAGTGTTAGGGTAAGTTCAAGCGGAAAAAAGAAAGATATCCTAGATATGTTGACCCTGCTTCATAAAGCACAGCCTGGGATTACAGACACAGTGATATGTGGCAATTTTTATTTAAGTAGAATCCTGGGTAAACAGGCTCAGAGAATTTGGTTTTGAAGGTGTGAATGTGTCTCAGTTTGTCAGCTGACACTTCATAGTAGGACAGAGTGCCTGCGGGCCAGTCCAGAAACACTCCCAGTCGAGAGCAGCCAGGAATTGGACTAGGAATTGGGTTTCTGTAATGACGCTGATCTTGTGTATAGTAAGTAGGGTTTGAATCCCACAGGAATCCGAAGCACCAGGACATGTCATTCCATCCAAACCCACAGTTATCACCTTGCCCGATTCGCTCTAATCTTTTGTAGCAAACAGCAGAAGCAGGATTTAGACCTTTCTTTATGCTCCACTCCATCTCCCAGTAGCAGCGCCCATATAGAGCCTCTTTACACAGAACCTGAGGCAAAGTATCAAATCTCTCAGGATGGTCAGGATATGACTGCGCCCATCCGTACGTTGCCTTCTTGTTTCCTTCAGACAGAACGACATTGTAGTGCACTGTGTTTGGATCCAGGGTGAGATCGCAGGCATCTGATGGAGAGAACAAGACCTGATCATAATTACAATTCATGATGATGTCACTGATTCCTTCTTAATCTGTCCACTGCAGATCTACAGTCTGTGTTTAACACATTTCAGATCTAAATCACAATCTTATTTTATGGATTTTGCCTTTGAATCCCGATTCATGCATAGTGGTCACTACAGTGGGTGGCTGTAGCTCAGGAGGTAGAGCAGGTCACCTACTGATCGGAAGGTTGGTGGTTCGATCCCTGGCTCCTCCAGTCTGCATGTCAAGTATCCTTGGGCAAGATACTAACCCCAACTTGCTCTCCGATGCGTCCATCGGAGTATGAATGTGTGCGAATGTACTTAGTAAGCACTACGTATAGATAAAGTGCTTGTGAGAATGGGTGTGATTGGGTGAATGAGGCATGTTGTATACAGCGCTTTGAGTACTCCGTGAGAGTAGAAAAGTGCTATATAAGAATCAGTCCATTTACCATTTACAGTGGACAGCTATTCAAAGGCTGTTTTCTTGTATTTGTGGCAGTGTTGATGGTATACTTGCAAATAAACCACTACATTGGACACTGGTGTGTCTTTCCATGCCCTGCCACCCACTGGTCAGCCAGTGAGTGGCAAGGTTATATTTGTTGCATTTATGACATATTCTAAACAGCTTTGAAAGAGAAGCACCTGGACTTCTTTAAGTGTCTTGAAGACGTTTCACCTCTCATTCAAGAAGCTTCTTCAGTTCTAAGGTCAAATGGTGGAGAGTCCCAGATTTAAGTCGTAGGGAAGTGTCCCCCAAGGGGGTCATGAACCCCCTGTTGATTCTCTACCTAATCACATGGGCCAAGGTGTGAAAGTGGGTGTAGGTCACAATCAGCCAGGGTTTCGGGTGAGCTCATTGTGAAACCTGGCCCCACCCTATCATGTGATTTCCTGAGGTCAGATGGCCCAGGATGTGAGTGGGCGTTAAGGCGTCTGGGGAGGGAACTCAAAACTGGATTATAGATGGCAGACAGTTGGTGTCGTAAACCACCGCCTCTGTTCAAAGATGGTCGCTCACAGTGGACATAGATGGCTTCTTTCACTCCTCTTTCAAACCATCTGTCCTCTCTGTCCAAAATGTGAACATTGGCATCCTCGAAAGAGTGACCTTTGACCTTTAGATGCAGATGGACTGCTGAGTCTTGTCCTGTGGAGGTGGCTCTTCTATGTTGTGCCATACGCTTGTGAAGTGGCTGTTTGGTCTCTCCAATGTAGAGGTCCGGGCATTCCTCGCTGCACTGTACAGCATACACCACGTTGTTCAGTCTGTGTTTAGGAGTTTTGTCTTTGGGATGAACCAGTTTCTGTCTGAGTGTGTTGCTGGGTCTGAAGTACACTGGGATGCCGTGCTTGGAGAAAACTCTCCTGAGTTTCTCTGATACACCGGCTACATAGGGGATGACAACGTTGTTGCGTCTGTCTTTCTAATCCTCCCTCGCTGGTGTCTGATCTTCTTTTCTGTGCCTCTTTGCTGACTTTATGAACGCCCAGTTAGGATAACCACATGTTTTGAGGGCTTCCTTTACGTGTGTGTGTTCCTTCTTTTTTCCCTTCAGGCTTAGAGGGAACATGTTCTGCCCGGTGGTGTAGGGTCCTGATTACTCCAAGTTTGTGTTCCAGAGGGTGATGGGAGTCAAAGAGGAGGTACTGGTCCGTGTGTGTGGGCTTCCGGTAAACTTCAATGTTGAGGTTTTGTGGAATAAGGAATATTTTACTGCTACTTATACTTATTATTGGCATTATCATTGTATTAATTAACATTGCATTAAACCACATAACAAGCATTTGTAATAATACATATAATCAAGAAGCAGGCTTGAGTGAAGGCCTGAATGTATTCAGCTTCTTGTTGCATTTGAGTTTGCCTAGCAACAGGTGACGCAAAGAGGAGGACAAGTCCATGGGGACCTCAAAGGCCTGAGATCATCACCATATTTGGATGGATGCCAGAAAGGGGAACTTCTGTGTCTGCATTTATCTCTTAAAATTGCTCATTGTCTGTAAAATATGCAAATTATGTGTTTGTAAACGCATGAGGGCGCGTCATAATACCCTGATGTTATAAAAGCAATCTGAAGTGTATTTTTGGGTGGGGATTTACAACTGATGGTTTCCAGTGTACGTCTCCCCACGCTGCGTGTATTCATTAAAATCAATTGTTTGATCGACCTCTTCTGGACCATCATTGTTTTACTCTCGTCCTCAATTTCGAACCCGTAACATTTGGTGCATTGGCCGAGGGTTGAGGAGAGAGAGTTGGAGATTGAGACCGAGAGGGTCCGAGGCGCTCGAACGGACAGACACGAGTCAGTGGTCGAAGTGAGTGGACATAAGCCGGCTTATTCAAAGGTAAGGCACTACCTGTTGAATTATTTCCAAAATGTGCCAATTGGATATTACAAAATTAAAAGTTTACTCACTGAAATTACTGGTAAATGTCTGTTTTGATTTTGGTGAAAATCTCATGAGAATTGAAGTTGAAGTAATGATAATGAAACGTTGAAAATAAGTAAAGAGTAAAGAGAATAAGAGAAAATAAGTAAAGAGTAAAGAGAATAAGTGTATTTAAAGCAGTTGGACTGCAGAGTGAATTTAGAGTTATAGGTTATTGGCGAAGAGTTTGTGACAGTTAAGTCCTAATTGAATATAAAGCCAGGCTTGGACATCAATAACATTGCTTGTGTAATTTTATGGGGTGTCTTCAAAAGTAATTAAATTTTTGTAGTACGGGATTCTGGGAATTCTGAGAAGTGCATTGTTCGGAGGTGACGCTCCAAACTTCCTGGCGACGGTCAGGATTTTCCTTGGGAAGGGATAGTCCGATTGGCAATCGTGGGCAACTGGGGACGGCCCAAAATAGCTACTGACTAGGTCAGTTTACCGTCCGGGGCGGTGGTTTGCACTTTTTTGGTCAGTAGAAACCGGGTTTCGGGCGTGTAACTTTAACTTAAAACTTCGGGGAAGCCTGGGATGTGAAATGCCCCAAAATAGAGCTTCTCGGCAGGGGTTGAGTTGGTTGACGCTTTTAAATTGTGTTAGGGCATTAGATATGTGACCACGGCCCGGGGCCGAGACTGGTTAATTGATGACAAAAAACTCAGGGAGTTTATCGGTTGGACCGTTAATTTAAATTTGTCGAAATTGTGTAGGTTTTGAAATGTCAGGCCTAATACTGCAGTTGTAATTATAAAGACGTCTGGGTAAAATTGTGTGTCAGAGGAGTCTGTGAGTCAGGCTGGTATTATTTTTAGACTGTGTGTGTGTGTGTGAAAATGCAAATAAGGCAGCTGCAAGGTCCCTAGAGTTTGAGGAAGTTCATAGAGACTGTTACACATTGCTGAACGCCTGTATTTAAGACGCTGGTTTTGTTTATTACAATACTGTAAGTAAAGTTTTATTTCTTGCCATGACTGTATGACTTTTTGCTGGGTTTTGAGATAGGGTACATAAACTGTTGATACTTAGGACCGTTATTTGGGGTCTGAAAACTGAAATTGACTTTGAAATAATTTCATTAATAAATATGTCTGTAAGTGATGTCTCTTTTGGGGTGTCCAAGTAAGATGTTTTAGGATTTTTAGATGGGTTTTGTTTCAGTTTGAGATAATATATACAGTTACATTTGGTGTTTCTCAGGTATAGACGTAGACTTTGAGTGATAGATATAGGTGTAAGTTGTTTGATGTTTGCTGGGCTAAGGAGGGGTTTAGCACATTGTAAGTGGTTTTTCTTCCAGTTCCATCATAGATAAGTAGTTAGATTTGACAGACTTGTTTACATTTTGGCTTTATGTTAAGATAGGTTGCAACGGGCACAGAGGAAATACAGCACAACATCTTAAGGGTTTAAAATAATAATAAATAAATGAATGAAGTTAAATGAATGAAGTTTCTTATGGGTTTTTGTGTGTGTTTTTAGGGGGAGTGTGTGTTTGTGGTGTTTGTGTGTGTCAAACGGAGATAACATGAAAACAGAGGAATTAGAGACTAGAATGTCCTAGAAGTCAATAAAATGCAAATTAAGAAGCTGTGAACTGCTTAAACCACAGTTGGTTTCACAAGTACTGCTGCAAACATTGTTGAATGCGTGTGTTTAAGACGCCATTTATGTTTATTAGAGGGTTATAAATAAAGTTTTGAGTTGCTGTAGTGGAGGTATAGTAATTGACTGAGTTTTGAGTTATATATATATATATATATACGGAGTGCATTGTATATACTTAAGACTAACATAGTACTTTCAGTAGTAACCTCTCTTCAGAAATAAAGGCTGTAGTGTTTCATTTTTCCAGTTATGCGTGTGCTGTGGGAAGGATTTGAGGTTTCAATTGTTCTTATTTCATTTGCTCTTTCTGAGTTTGAAAAGCATGCCTGTAAAATACTCTTAGGAAAGCGTATTTTGAGTGATTTTAACTGTGTGAATGATGTCACAAAAACTGACAAATGCAAAAACTTAGTATATTTAAAAGTGTGTGTGTGAGAAAAGGGTGTATTGTTTTTAGACCAAGACTTAGTAAAACTAAAGAGGGTTTATAGACTGTAAATATGAAAAAAACAAGGGTTTGATTAATTTGTAGAAACAGGAAAGAGAAACAGGAAATACTGTGCTGCTGTGTGTGTGACTGATGATGTCAGGGGAGCACCCAGAGAAATAGGCAGACGAGTTAAATTCTAAGAAGATGAAGCGAATGCATGTTTTAAGAAAAGTAATAAAGTAATAAAATTATATTAATTACAGGGTTTAGAAAAGAGACAGACCGAGAGAAATAAATACATGAACTAACAATTACATTAATGAATTGAAAACGCACGTACACAAACTGTTACATGTGAAATTATTGTTGGAAAGTTTAATACACACATGAAATAAAGAAAGCAGTTTACACTCCTTTAATTTCCAGAACCAGTGTGTCCCTAGACCTGATAACACCCTTGCCCAGTTGGCCCCGTAACAGGAGAGCATGGAAGGCTGGACAGCCCATGACGGTAAGATCCCACCTCGAAACCCTGGGACAACCTAAGGCAAGGCGCAGTCACGATTGCTTGAACCTAAGTCCCGGAGTGACCTTGGAGTCACTGGAGGAGACGGGACTTCAAGGGTACAGCCGCTGGGCACAGGCGAAGGGGAAATGCCACTAACAATGACCAGTGATGAGCCAGAGAGAGAAAACACACCTTGTCAAAAGGAGTCTGAAACACTGCAAAAGAAACATTTACAAGATCACAAAGATCATAAAGAAACATTTATAAAAATCACACATACAAACAGAAAATGCACTAACCTTACAGAGATAAGCTCATGAAGATTAATGCATAAGATAGTGATTAAAACCTGGCTAAGAACACAAACATACGTAATTAAATCAGCCTGCTAATTTCATGAGTGTCAAAATGGTGTGAATATTGAAGAAAATACACTTAAAACACACTTGGATAAGAGTTGTTGTGGAATAACTCAAACGAAGCTGTATGACAAGGGAGTGAGTTATGGAAAAACAAAAAACAAAAGAGAAGTGATTAAAGTAGTTTAAAAGGGTGACTTAGGAGTGCTCTTGAACTGATTGACCAAAGCAAGTGATTAGTATAGAAAGAAAATAAAAATAATTGAATAATGTGATAAGGTTTAAACATGTATTTCTCTTCCCAAGTTTACTTGTGGAGATATGAGTCAGTATGCAAATTAGCTCGAGTGAGTGAAGACAGAGGAGCTTGCTGTGTGTGTGATTGAGGCCTTGAGGAAAGGAAGCAAAGTAGACAGTTCAGAGGTGCAGATTTGGACAAATTTATAATTTAGTGTTGACACATTGTTATAACGTGTTTATATTTTAGGCTGAATCTAAGTATGGTGAAGTGTCAAAGGAGACATGGTTGTGTGTAAAACGGCGCAGCTTTGACGAGGTGTTCAGTGCGTTGAATGGGTGAAATTTAAGATTGTTTAAGATTTTTTGGGGCTGTTGTTTTTCATTTTAATAGGGGGAGTTTTGATAAACATGGACATGTCTAAAAGGGCCCATAGTTTTTGTAACAGTGCACTTAAAAGAACCTGTCAGGTGATTTTGTTTTGTACTTTGATGAGCTAATAATCAGCTCTCTCTTTTTCTCATTTTTGTTCTAAGCAGGCCTGGAAGAAAGTGAACTAACAGCGCTGACAAAATTTCCGGACAAACAAATATGAGGTGACTTTTCCAGATTTCAATGGGTGGAGGAAAGGCTACCGGTGGGGACCTGATCAGATTGAAAGTCCCTGTCTAAAAGATTGCCGCGAGCCAATCCAGACAAAACCATAAAGAACTATTTTCTAAAAAAGAGAAAACAAAATAAAACAAATGAATGAGCTCATGTTGCTGAGAGTGAAGACTCTGATTATTTGCGAGGGAGTCCACACTATCAGCAAGACCTGATGTTAATGCATGTGAGTGAGTGTGTGACTGGACCAAGGTGGGGATGAATAAAATGTTGACAAACAGGAGGAGTGGAAGACTTAATTCTGGGGATGCTGATGTTTGCTTGGAGGGAATTTTTGTTTTATTTACTGGGGTTGGATTATGTTATTACATTATAAAATGCTAAATGCTAAAAGGGAAACATTTTTTGATATAACTCATGTTACCATTAACTGAAGAAACACATGATTGATAACTGCTCTGTTTTAAGTTTAGTCTTTGTTGTAACACAGATTGGATCATAAAGGGGGAGAGTTGAGTATGAAATGTAAAGTATAGGTGTTGTTTCCAGGAAATTCCAAGGATCCAGACTTTTGCATGGAGCAAGGAGTTTGAGAAGATTTGACATGATGATTAAATTGATTTTATTCCTTAAACACAGGCTTACAGGGCTGGAGCAGATCTACCGGAGAGGAGGATTGCTGAGGTGTTTGGAGAGATGATATGACTAACCGTTTTCCTTTAATTTCTTAAGCCCGGGTGATGCATTTTGAGTTTTTTGAGTTTTTATTTATTTGGACACATTTGGTGTGTAATTTGAAATGAGTTCTAGGATCATGTTATGACTTTTGGGGTTGTTGATAATTTAGATATGGTAAAACTGAGGCAGAAATTGTCATTTTTAAATAGAGTTATTTTTAAAGTAAAATGAAACTCCCTTGCTTTATTTAAAATAGGCGAGGCCAAAGGCCTGTAGCTTTTAACTGTATAGCTCTTAACTTGCAGGGATGGCGTGGAGTGTAATGAATGAATGCAAAACATGCTTACAGACACAAACATGACATAGATTTATTTTATAGGGCAAAGGTGGAACACATGGTGCTTTGTTTCTGCTTAGCAACTAGTGAGGCAGACGGTGTTAAAGATAAGTATGTAATAAGTGAACAGGAAACATGTGAGGCTGAGACGGGTGAAACAAAATGTTGTAAATAATGGAAACTTGTCTAACTGGCATTAACAGTAATTTTTGCATGTTAGGTATATGCTTGAAGCAAAAAGAGGCGTAAATCCTGATAGAAAGTTTGAAGTGTGCTTTCCAGCGCAGATTTAGGCTGACATGGGGATGGTGTATATTTTACCCGGGGTGTGTTTAATAGAACTAAAAGCGTTGCTCACACACATAAAGAGCATTGAGATTAAGTAAAGTTAATAAAAAGGATAAAGCCCAGAACATGATATTGTGAACCAAGTTTGAATAATTAAAGGAACATTGGATGAACACAGTAGATTAGTGAGGTGTAGCAGAGAGAGGCTGTTTGTTTTCTATCTTTTACAGGAGAAGATTTCAGGACCACAGCGAACGGAATCAACCAGAGAAAGGAGAAAAACAGAGCACAAATACACCTAGTTGTTTATATTACAAAGAAGATCAAAAGCTTGTTAGACACAGGTTATAATGGAAGCATAAAAGGGATGAGAGGAACTTTACATAACATAGAAATCCTGCAACAATTAAGTAAATTGCCCAAACACAGTGTTCAGACCGGATATGCGCTACCCGTTAAAGGCGAAGAAATCAGGCCTAAGTTTGAAAAATGAAATGGGTTAACTCGATAGAGGATGTTTCCAAAGGTTGAGAAAATAATGTAGGACCTTTTACCAGGAGAAAGCTAATTGTATCTTTTACACTTTATAGTGTGCACTGAGGGAGGTGTCAGGTAAAGGTGATGAGTGTCTCAGCATGAATAATGGCATAGAGTTGAATTATGGTAAAGGGTCTACCAGCTCATTCACATTTGATTTGTGTGACGTCATTAAGTGTACAGGAGCTAGTAGTAGCTGGAGAGCGTATGATGTACGGGTCTGCAATCACCCCATGATATGCTTAGGGTAAATTTAGTTGATGCAAAGTCTAAGCCGCTCGCAGAAAGCTTAATCACCATTCTGACTGATCAGATGGTAACTTCGGGAACAGTAGCTCAAAAGGAACAGGAACCAAAAGGGAGAGTACTTCTGACAACAGATTACTTTAGACTGAAGCCTAAGGAGTTGATAAAGCGCGCCACGGGTTTCAAGGACAGTAACCTCTGGCTTGATTGGGTGGCTCAAGATGCTAGAGAACAACATGTATCTGACTGTGTTGCCTGTGCTTCAGCTAGGTCACGGTTGTTTACAGAGCCCGCACCATTGCATTAGAGGATGAGTGGGGCTATGATTGTATGTTACAGTTAACTAGAAGTGCAGTGACTACTGGCAACTGTACTTTGTTGTCCAGACTTTTCCCTAGCATTTCAAAGCAGACAGCAGTGGGACCATTTATGCTAAAATAAGATAATTACATGTTTCAAGTTTTCTACAGATAATGAAAAGTACAAGGTGGGAGAGATCGACCCAACTAGGTGTGCTGTCACACTCACGGGACGAGCCACCAACAATGTAAGTGACCCTACCACGGTAATTGGAACATGGGCAAGAAGTGGGCTCTATTATTACTGTGGGGAAAATACTCGTGTTCCTATGGGAAGCGTAGGGACATGTGCGATGGTGCGATTGGGAGCTCCGCTCATGCTTATTGGAAACCAGGTAAAGGCTATTCCACAACATAACACGTGAACTTTAGCTGCCATACGTAAGAGATACATTTTGGCCAAAAGAGGGACCCAGACTACCCATGCATATGATCCTCGTTTGAACTCGCCGACCTGGATAGACTCCATAGGAGTGCCCAGGGGAGTTCCTAATGAGTACAAGCTGGTAAGTCAGGTAGTTGCAGGATTGGAGAGTATATTTCTTTGGGTAACGCCTAAGAAAAATGTTGGCCGCATTATGTTCATTACAACCTGCTGAGACTCTCTAACCAAACCAGGGACGCCATGATGGGGTTCGCAGAACAATTGGGTCCGAGTTCACTGACGGGAGAGCAAAATCGAATTATCTAAAACCATGCATGAGCACTCAGGTATCGAAAATCTGCTGGCGTCCTGGATGACATCTGTGTTTGGACAATGGAAAGGTGTGGCTATGTCAGTGATGTTTTCTTTGACTGTACTTTTGGGAATACGGGTCATCGCTAGTTGTTGTATCATTCCTTGTGTCAGAGGATTGTTGGTAAAGATAATGGCAAGGGTTACGAACCCTGGCTGGGTTGAGGGCATCTATTAGATGAACTTAGAACTGTGGGGATTCAGAAATTCTTTTATATAATCTGCATTATTATGATTGCATTAAGAACATGTTTTACAGCATTGTTTATCAGTAATATTGTTTACAGGGTTCATATTGCATTGAATATGTTTGTCATCACATTCATTCTATTCACAGGTTTAGTTCATTTTATACACATTGCATAACTGTGCTTGTTTAGAGTTGATGTTCTATCCAAGAGGGTTTTAAGCTTCACTGGTGAGAGTGTCCAGGTGATACATGTTGAGGGAGGATGAGAACATAGCAGGTTAATTGCATGCATGCTTACAATACACATAAATCTAGTAGCAGGCCTGAGCGAGGGCCCAAGTGTCTTCTGCTTCTTATTTGAGACCTGCGCCAATTCAGTTTACTTAGTGATTGATGACGAGGGTCCATTCCACTAGATTTCCACTAGAGAGGGACCCAGGAAAGGAGCAGAGACCACTTAAGCATGAAGTGTTTTCAAGTGGGAGCTGGTGTTTTGTTACTGGACCACCTAGATGACATGAGGTTATTGTCTGATTTGCTGAGTCAGGGGACGGCTAGAGAGGGTCAGAGCGAAGGCAGTGGACCTGGGAATGGTGGTTTCGGGGCCCATGATGCCATTAATGGATCCAGAGGTGGCAGAGTGGGTTGAAGAGTGACTCAACGGAGTGTGGTGACCCTGTTTGTGAACAGGGTCAAAAGAGGGAGTGTGGAATAAGGAATATTTTACTGCTACTTATACTTATTATTGGCATTATCATTGTATTAATTAACATTGCATTAAACCACATAACAAGCATTTGTAATAATACATATAATCAAGAAGCAGGCTTGAGTGAAGGCCTGAATGTATTCAGCTTCTTGTTGCATTTGAGTTTGCCTAGCAACAGGTGACGCAAAGAGGAGGACAAGTCCATGGGGACCTCAAAGGCCTGAGATCATCACCATATTTGGATGGATGCCAGAAAGGGGAACTTCTGTGTCTGCATTTATCTCTTAAAATTGCTCATTGTCTGTAAAATATGCAAATTATGTGTTTGTAAACGCATGAGGGGGCGTCATAATACCCTGATGTTATAAAAGCAATCTGAAGTGTATTTTTGGGTGGGGATTTACAACTGATGGTTTCCAGTGTACGTCTCCCCATGCTGCGTGTATTCATTAAAATCAATTGTTTGATCGACCTCTTCTGGACCATCATTGTTTTACTCTCGTCCTCAATTTCGAACCCGTAACAGTTTCCATTGTCTTCAGTGCACTCGGTACAGTCCAGGAAAGGCAAACGGTTATCATTTGTGTCTTCCCTGGTGAACTTTATGTTCTCCTTGGCTCATGTGATTAGGAAGAGGATCAACAGGGGATTCATGACCCCCTTGGGGGACACTCCCCTAGGACTTCAATCTGGGACTCGCTACCATTTGGCCTTAGAACTGAGAAAGCTTCTTGGATGAGAGATGAAACTTCTTCAAGCAACTTAAAGAAGTGCAGACGCTTTTCTTTCTAAGCTCTTTAGACTACCATGACCTGGATGACTGAGAACCTCCACAGACAATTGTTACATATATATTGTTATTTTGTTATAAAATATATTTAAAATTTCTAAAAAATATGTTATTTGTAAAAAAATAAAATTTGTTATTTATTTTCTAACATATCCAAGTTACAAAATGAAAACAAATCAGTTATTGCAGGTGTAACATCCTTATGTGATTTATTTATGTAAAAAGTACTTACACCAGATCAGATCTCGTCTGTCCGTCGCCTTTTCCACATCTGTGACACTAGGTCTTGAGAAATCATCAGTAACCAGGAAGTTCTTCCTGTAGTGGTAGATACTTCCTCCTTTGTATTTGTCATTTGCAATGGCTGCTACCAAGAAAGAGAATCGGTTGTCATTCTTCAGAGCTTTGGCAAGGTCATGGACAACTTTGGCCTTTTCTGTCATCTTCTTTATCACTTCATCTGAGAAGTACCATTGGTCCTGGGTAGGTGGAGTGTTACCATCAGTACCTTCCAGCTTCTTTTTCTCCAAGTAGTCAGACATGTTCTGCAGATATGGGTCAGTGGATTTCAGGAAGGTGAAAACAAAGCAGAGAACTTCCTCTACTCCTGGATTAAACACCTCTCTGTCCAGCTCAGACTCTGAGATGATCTTTGTTCCCTCCATCATGTCTACAAAGTACCTGATGATGGTGACTTCTCTCTCTTCATCTTTGATCCACTTGGTTAATCTCTCCTGACTGAACGGGGACTTGTCTCTGTCATCAAACACTTTCACTAATTCCTGCTCATCTTCCTCACCTGCCCTGATGGAGGGAAGTTTCTCAGCCATTGTTTTCTGGAGTGAAGATCTGAAATACTCACAGAGCTTCTTGAATCTGATCAACTTTTCTTGTATCTGTGGAAAGCTTCTCCCCACTCTGTCCTCCAGCAGATCATTGCAGCTTATTTCCATATTATAGAGGTCCTTCAGAGCATCTTGAGCCTTTATAACAAGTCCAACACTGATACCAGTCATCATCTCAGCAGCTTCTGGATTTAAAATCTTCAGAGGCATCAGTGTGACCTTCAGTGGAACACAGTTTTCTCTGTTTTCTCCCAGTAGTTTTGGAAGTTGGATGTATGTCTTCACTGCATCTTGAAATGTTACAGGGTTGCTTTCAAGAATGAAGTCTCCATAGAATTTGCAGGTAAATTTATCAGTCACAGCTTTTTCTTCATCACTCAGCTTGATGTCAACTTTCCCGTCAATATTAAATGAGGGGATCTTCTTTATCACTGCTTGCATGCTGCCCTGGATGTTCTCAGTGCTGCTATCATCTAACTTCTCACTGTCAAACACAAAGAAAGCGTTTGCCCCATAAAGGATTCCTGTGACTACATGTGTCGCCAAAGTCTTCACATTTTCTGCTTCTTGAGTGTTCTTGGTTTCATCAGGAGTCAACATCAGCTGTTTGAATTTGGTGGTAGCTTTGTACTGAAGCGTGACTCGACTCTGATGGTGAGATTTCTTCTTATCATTCAGATACTTGGCTGATCCTTCAACTTCAATGAGTCCAGTCATGAAACTGGCCTTCAAGGAAGCATTAACATCCAGCAGAGAGGATTTTTTTTCAATGGAATCAGTTGCACTGACTTCAAACTCACTGCTGTGCTGATCATTCTCCACTGACTTCTCCTTCAAAGTTTTATTATCCCACAGTGTGACACCTTTAAGACATGAGATTCACAAAATGGTTTCAGTGGGGAAAAAATGAGTCCTTAGAAACATCAGCACCAGAGTATACACTGTGTTTTAATTTTACTTAATGCATACATTTTATTTACATATATACACTGGAAAAAATGGCCCTCCAAAAACAAGAAAAAAAAACTTAATATAAGATATTTTTTGCTTGAAATAAGTGAAAAAATCTGCCAATGGAACAAGTGAAAATTCTCTTGACAAGATTTCTTGAAATAAGACAGTTTAATAAGCCTTGCAAGATCTTGAAATTAGCCGGAAAAACTCATTCTTAGCTATATTTTACTAGTGTTGTGAAGTTTGTGTGTCTCATAATAAGTTTGTGACACTCAAAAGTAGCATTTTCCCCTCAAAAGTAGCTTCTTTTTTTTTTAAACCTTCCAACATCACACTCTTTGTTTTAAGTGTATATATCTTATTTTGAGTTCTAAAATGTGACACTGTTCTAGATTTAAGTACAACACCTTACTTAAAATAAGATTAGAAACTGGCATTTTGAGACAAAATTTATGTAAGTTAGCATTTTTTACTAGTATTTTTGTAATAATTCTCCATTTCTAGTGCATTTACCTTTCTATACAGCAGTAATACTGTTCTAGATTCAAGACATTTACCTACTACTTATAAGACAAAAAAACATGAAAACTATAGATTTGCAGAGCAGCAACTTTATTGGTAAAGCCCCATAAACAGAGAGGACTGCATTAAAGAAGTCATTTTGCAGTGACTTTTTGTTCTGCCCAATCTGGCCCTTAATACACTGCTAAAATCTGTGCATTGCACAGGCACAATTCAAAGCACAGACAAACACACTGCTAGGCATACTAAAACTGCTCAACCTGTAACATTTGTTATTAATACAAAGTGTTTTTATCATTTAAATTAAAGGTCCTGGGCTATATTAACATGGACATTTGACAACATTCTTCAAACAATACCATTGTAAAATTATCATTAAGGATGCACGGAGCCTATCCGCTGAATACACTGTAGCCTAAACTCAACATTAAAAGAAAAACAAAAAAAACCCTTTAAAATCAACTAAAAGCTAGGCAGTCTGCACTGCACAAACCAAACATAAAATGTCGGCATGTTCGCTGATATTATCGTGCATCCTTAATTATAAAACTGGGCTAACCTGGCCAATTTCCAAACAAAAATCAATCGCAACCAACATGGACTGTAGTAGCCTTGGAAGGAGAGAAGAAGCGCTTTCCTATAGTCCACATCTTAACCACACTGGCTCTACTGGCCAATAAAAGCATTCCAGTCAGCCATGCTCTTCTTGTAAGATGATGTGAGATCTCGCTCATTGATTTTGTCCAAGAGAACCTCCGTCTGTATGACGGAAAGCAGAGTGGCTACACACTTTGGGTATGTAAGGTGTAGGGGTATAATAGTAGGCCATAAGGTATAAAGCACCCTCCGTAACCTCGTCTTTTGGAAACGTGGTTATTGGCACATCTCCTACCGCTAGGATGCAGTTGGACGGACTCACGATCAGGACTGGGCAGGAGAGAGGACGTTTCATCAAATAGGTATTAGGGTCTTCTTGGTCCTTTAACACAGACAAACTTTTGTAAGGATTATGCGCTTTTGTTTCAAACACATAACTAAAGCTAAATTACAACAAAAGTTGAGGTTCTGAGAAAACACATCTGAAATTGCTACTTTTTAATTATTCTCGATGGAATTACTGTTCACATATGTCTAGCCTTCCTGAAAAACAGAAAACCAAGGCTACATTAAATTAGGTATCATTGAGGTGATAAAAATGTGCTACCACGTAATGCATACATGTTTGTATTTACTGGTCACAGAGATCGAACCTGTGAGAAACCTCATTCCAAAAATGTGTTTTAGGTGCCTTTGAAGGCTTAGAACATATAGTATGTGAATATAAAATACTTTGGCACTCATCAGAAGAAGCATTTTTTTAATACTGTTGTCCCAAAAAGAACAAAAACAAAAAACAACTGCTACATTTTACACAACTCACCTCAAGGACATGCACCAGAGCCTCACTCGCATCCCGTGCCCTCTTTGGAGGAGCAGAGGTGGATGGGAACAGTGATGGCAGCACACGCAGGATCTCAAGAGCCTATTCAGCTGTACAGAAAAAAGAATCATCTCATTACCACACTTAAACAAAATCCTCAAGATAAAAAAACAAACAAAACAACAACAACAACAAATATTTGGCCAGTGATAACCGTCATGGATTGAAAAGGTGAACAACAAGACACTAGCACATGAAAGTTAAAGCTGTAATCCACAGTTTAAGCTTGTCACAGTAACCTAATAAATTGCTAAATTGTGTAGATAATTGTTGTATACTGTGTTTATAGTAGGCTAATATGACTTATGCTTAAATGCTAACTATGCCTACATTGACCTACATTGCATTAATGTCAGTCTGTAAAACTTAATGCTGAGGAGGGGAGGGAGGGGGAACAAAAAGGGATTTATCTTACATTTTATGTTGTGTAGGCTCACTGATTAGTGAGCCTACACAACAATCTTTCCCTAAACTGGCCTGTTGGTTTTTATTTTTAGCCTTTTGTAGCGTTGAGTCTGTTTTCCCTGCGCATAACTAGTAAAGGTGCGGCTTTCAGCTCCTTCAAGAAGGAGAGGGGGAGTGGGGGATTAGGCCTTTAAAATTTCAAATTCTCCTCCTCCTGTCCTCAGTGGCATCACTTTATGGACCGCTGCTTTAACATGCTTAAAGATCCAAACTATACTCTGATGACTAGTAACACCAAAACATCATTGCTTACCTTTATCCATTCCCATTGGGGGCTTCAGCGTCTTTTTCCATACACCAAAAAACTGCACCTTCTGGCAGAAATCTTGCCATCTTCCCTTCAGTTCATTGACGAAGTTGCCATTATCTTTATCCAAAATGCGATGAAGCTCCTCCATCACCTATAAAATATTCAGCATACCAATACAAACATGTCAATGCATCACTGAGGAGCAAGAAGTTGGTATGATATGGTTTGAATCACGTGGATTCAACAATGACTTACATGGCCAATGTCCTTGAAGCAAGGATATGCTTCTAGAACCTTTTTGTGTCTGTCCTCCTCGCGAATAGTATTTGAATCAATGAATGCTCTTCTGGCTGAAAATTCCAAATCCAGGAGCTGAGAGACATCCTGGTGGTTTGGGTTTTTTATATTAAACAAAGTTTGTAGGGTATTGTAGTGTTTGGCCAAGGTTGCTGGACAGTGGGTGTCTGGACTGTCGATATCTGCAGGCTTGTTTGCTGCAAGACACAAAATTACATAAATAATGTCTCTCACTTAAAAAAAAAAAAATCTTATGTCATTAAAATGACAAATGTCAGAAATATAAAACATAAGTCCTTTTAATCTGTTTAAAAATAAAATTTGCATACATTACCCTTTAAAACCGACACTGTGACCTCATCCAGTCCTTCCATGCTGTTAGCCTACTTAGCACACTAGTTAGCTTTTTTGTCGTTAGCTTGCTTCGTCCAGTCACTGTTCGGCTGCAACGTTACACAATATAAACACACCAAAACATTTAGAACTTTCGAAAGGAGTGTAATATGTACAAAGAAAATGAGCACTGTATAATACATTTTAACTTACTTCCAATGAAACACGGATGCAAAGAACTCTCGGACAGTAGTGGCAGGCACGTGTCTGCATGAACTTAAGATGTCCACCAGATCATTCACGACAGCCAGAAAGCGAAGTTCGTCTTCAATTTGCCTGACATTTCTTTTGGCCAAAAATCCTAAAAGGATGATTCATTGGTTTTAAACCAAACAACTGTCTCTGTGCATTGCAAAATAACGTTAATTATTATAGGTTAAAAAAAAAAATAATTTAGTTTATCCCCACATTTACGACAATTTAGCAGGCGCGTGTAACCATGGTAACGAGTTATTTTACGGCACAAATGCAGCCCGCGCTACCGAATGAAACATACTAGCTTCCAACATGATTTGGCGTTGCTTTATATGCTACGTGTTTGTAGCATTGAGTCTGAGACAACGTTTGAGTCTGTTAAGGTTCAAAAATATAGGGAAGGAAACACAGGAGGAATGCAAGTAACCACACTGGTCCAAAGGGTAAAGACGATGATTTTAATGAAATGACACGCGTGGGAGAATGAGCGGACTCTGTAAGCAGACAGCCCCACAATCTCAATCTCCTAACATCAAAATACAGTTTTATATGCATCAGAGTATATTTAGTGACGCCCCCTCATTGCGTCATCACATACATCAGCTTCAAAACCACAAATGTTCTATTTGACAACTTAAGGCACAATTAAAAGTACACTGGCTTCCATCTTCTCCCGGTGGTTTCCGTAAGCCAGCTCAGCTCTCGCATCGTGCATCTACTGCTTCATCAGTCAACTTTCACCTACACCCCTAACAGTGTGTGTGTGTATGTGTGTGTATGTCTGTCTGTGCGTGCACAGACTGTGCATCTGCTCTCTGAACCTTAGTTGACCCCAACTTAGGCAACCAGGCTGAGGGCATCCTGTGTTGTGATGATCTTAACTTCTATGTAAAATGTATAAAACAACTGTTTCAGTCTACCACAACTACTTAAGGCTTAATCCGCAATAAATGCATAATAAACACCCTGCTCTTAACTTGCACTCACTCTGCTTTCGGTTTCACTTCTGCAAAAGCATGTAACTTCCTGTCCCTGCAGTCAGCTTCTCCCCACTGAAGACTTCAGTGTAAGAATATAAAACATTCGAAAACCTTTAAATTATAGATTCAACTCCACAGTTTAAAGTGGTTATAACAACCTGTAATAAACATGTTAATATTAGATTATGATAACCCCTGTAATACAAATTATAACCTAATGCCAGCAACTTCAATAAATGCTTGGATGAAATGATAATTAATGCAATGATAAAGATGATGGTTATGAACAGTAACCCTAAAATAATTCCTATAATTCTACAATTCCCTCTCTTGACGTCTCTTCCAGAGGCGTCACTCCTGACCCACTCTGTCTCCTCTAGATCCATTAATGGCATCATGGGCCCCGAAACCACCATTCCCAGGTCTACTACCTTCGCTCTGACCCTCTCTAGCCGTCCCCTGACTCAGCAAACCAGACAATAACCTCACGTCATCTAGGTGGTCCAGTAATAAAACGCCAGCTCCCACTTGAGAACACTTCATGCTTAAGTGGTCTCTGCTCCTCTTCTGGGTCCCTCTCTCGTGGAAATCTTCTTCTGTAAAGGATAGAAAACACTTTCTCCCCACTACGGCTCCCCTACCTTATGTCCCTCAATTGTTCCCTTTATTCAAAAGCCTGAACCTAATTATGTTTTGACTTTCTGACTTTTGTTCCTATATAATCTTAAACATCACTCATCTCAATCTACAGCTTTTTAACAGTCTTACAGCACTGCTGTCATATGTTTCCTGTTGTTCACTCTATTCAACATCCTGTACTGTCACAGCTCTGGCCTAAAATCACCTTTCACAAGAAAAATCATCATAAACACTTATTCTACACAAGGATCAAAGAAAAACAATCATTTTAATCAACTAAGTGTAAACACATATAATCAATTACTCCTAAATAACTTTCATCATAGCTAAAAGCTCCCTAGGAACAACTTCTGTGTGTTGACACTAACTTCATTTTAAAACTCACAGTTCCTGTGTTATAACCTGTTTTAATATATCACTTTATTTCATTTTGCTGCTCTTAATGTAATGATTCGCTCTAATTTATACTTTATCAGACTTAACCAAACTATATAAGCTTTTTTCCTTTGCTTCTGTTTTAAACAAAAACTTAGTCACTTCAACCAGCATCTGTTATTCTGTAACTGCATTTTATATAAGAGGACTAATTTAGAGCTGCATATGTTATCTCAATATTTTACCTATCACACAGTTTAGTCACAAACAAACTCCTATTCAGTTCCTCTTGTCTGTCACTTATTACAGGGCCAACTCAAATTCAGTTAAAAGCTAAAGGAATTTCAGGCCCTAGGCCTCAAATCTATACCGTCATGTGTGTTAAGAACTCCATATGTCTGTAAGCGTGTGCAATCCTTCAATAACTCAGGTCCTTCTCACAGTAGATTGGCTAATCATAACGTTAACCAAAAGTTTGTGACCCTCAAGAGACGACTCTCTGAGCCACAACTCCGTTAAAGGCACAAAAATGCAATGTGTATGAAAAATCATTTCTACATATATAATCTCCAATATTATTCATTTGAGTCAGCGAGACTTTTAACATCCTCATAAAAGCTCTCCTCTACCCTAGAAATAAATCTATTTACTATCTGTTTCTAAAGCCTACATTATAACAACATTCTAACATTATGTCACTGTGACAACTTATCCTAAAAATCAAAAAGAAATCCCACATTTTCTACTCATCAAATCTTCACTATTTTCCCCAAAGCATATCCTTTATTCCCACAGTTTCCCTCTAAGTTTGGTGTACAACTTCTTATTAACACCAGCAATTTATCTTCTAAACAGAATTCAGTTCATTTTACTCCTTTCTTTAGAATTAACAATCTCTGCCTCAGTTTTACCATCTCTAAATTATCAAACAACCCCAATAGTTATAAAATCATACTAAAACCCATTTCAAATTAACAAATTAAATCTTAAACCCCTCTCTTTTTTGACACATCTCATGTGGCAAAAAACTCAACATGCTTCACCCAAGCTTAACCAATTAAAAGGAAAAAAGGTTAGTCATTTCATTTCTCAGAACAGCTCAGCAATTCTCCTCTCCGGTATTTTGCTCCAGCCCTGAAAACCTGTGTTTAAGGAATTAGATCAATTTAATCATCATGTCAAAACTTCTCAAACTCCTGCTCCATCGAACTCTGGATCCTTGGAATTTCCTGGAAACACAACCTGTACTTTACATTTCATACTCAACTCCCCCTTTATGATCCAGTCTGTGTCATGACAAAAAATAAACTTAAACAGAACAGTTATTAATCATGAGTTACCTCAGTTAATGGTAACTTGAGTTACATCAAAAATGTTTCCCTTTTAGCATTTTATAATGTAATAACATGGTCTAACCCAAATCAACAAAACAGAAATTCACTCAAAGGAAACATCAGCATCCCCAGAATTAAGTCTTCCACTTGTCCTGTTTGTCAACCTTTTATTTATTTCCCCCCTTGGTCCAATCACATGCATTCACTCACATGCATTCACACATGATATTTTTTGCTGATACTGCAGCCTTCTGCGCACGTCATCAGATGCTCCACATCAGCAAAATGAGCTCAATCATTTGTTTTATTTCGTTTTCCTTTTTAGGAAAATAGTTCTCTATACTTTTGACTGGATTGAATCGATCAATCCATTTTTAGACAGAGACTTGCCGCCAATCAGTCTCTGATTGTAATCAATTATAATTCTGTAAAGCCCACCTGATTTTCGTACTTGGTAATTTTGTCAACGCCGTCCGTTCACTGTCTTCCAGGCCTGCTTAGAACAAAAATGAAAAAAGAGAGAGCTGATTATTAGCTCATCAAAGTACAAAACAAAATCACCTGACAGGTTTTTTCCTGAGTGCACTACTACAAAAAATTTCTTCTCTGGGCCCCTCTCAGACCTGACCACCGTAATCAAATATCCTGATACTTTACCATTATATATTTCGCCAAATAATCTTCAACAGCCACCGCTCTCTCTCTTGAACTGAAAGCCTCCGACACACACGCACACAGGAAGTGTCTCTGCTCCAGCTAATTTGCATAAACTCACAGCTCAACAGCCAACTTGACAAGAGAAATACATGTTTAAACCTTATCACATTATTGAATTATTTTCATTTTCTTTCTATACTAATCACTTGTTGTGATCAATCAGTGCACGAGCACTCCTAAGTAATCACTCCTCTTTTGTTTTTGTTTTTTTTCCATAACTCACTCCCTTGTCATACAGCTTCGTTTGAGTTATTCCACAACAACTCTATTTTATCCAAGTGTGTTTTAAATGTATTTTCTTCAACATTCACACCATTTTAACCCTCATGAAATTAGCAGGCTGATTTAATTACGTATGTTTGTGTTCTTAGCCAGGTTTTAAATCAATATCTGTTCATTACTCTTCATGAGCTTATCTCTGTAAGGTTAGTGCATTTTCTGTTTGTATGTGTGATTTTATAAATGTTTCTTTATGATCTTTGTGATCTTGTAAATGTTTCTTTTGCAGTGTTTCAAACTCCTTTGACAGGGTGTATTTTCTCTCTCTGGCTCATCACTGGTCATTGTTAATGACATTTCCCCTTCGTCTGTGCCCAGTGGCCTTACCTGTTAAATCCCGTCTCCTCCAGTGACTCCAAGGTCACTCCGGGACTTAGGTTCAAGCAATCGTGACTGCGCCTTGCCTTAGGTTGTCCCAGGGTTTCGAGATGGGATCTTACCCGTCATGGGCTGTCCAGCCTTCCATGCTTGCCTACTACAGGGGCCAACTGGGCAAGAGTGTTATCAGGTCTAGGGGACACACTGGTTCTGGAAATTAAAGGAGTGTAAACTGCTTTCTTTATTTCATGTATGTATTAACTTTCCAACAATAATTTCACATGTAACAGTTTGTGTACGTGCGTTTTCAATTCATTAATGTAATTGTTAGTTCATGTATTTATTTCTCTCGGTCTGTCTCTTTTCTAAACCCTGTAATTAATATAATTTTATTACTTTATTACTTTTTCTTAAAACATGCATTCGCTTCAGCTTCTTAGAATTTAACTCTGTCTATTTCTCTGGGTGCTCCCCTGACATCATCAGTCACACATACACCCCTTCCTGTTTCTGCAGGCAACAGGCAGACTCTGTCTCCCTTTAAATTTCACAGTCTACAAACAATCAGTAATTCTACTAAATCTTGATCCAAAAACAATACACTTTCATTTCATTCACACACATTTAAATAGAGCTCTTTCAAACATCAGGACAATTAACACTTCTTCCCACACATAGGTCAGTTTTGTAGCATCAGTCACACAATAATTTCTTAAGTGGGTTTTCCTAGTGTATATACTTATGTGTTTTTGAACTGAGAGAAAAAGAAACTCAACCTCTCATACCATCACTCATGCATTTCTTGAATTAAAAGCACTTTCAAACTTTAAACATCCTATTTTACATCACAAAAGAAATATATTTCACACTCCTTTATTTCATACACCCCTTTTAAATGCTCTAACCTCTTTCAGACGCCATGAATCGTCTCACACACTGCCTTTTCTCTCAAACTTCCATTTTCCACTCACTCAGACAAATCATGCAGAGTCACTCAAATCAAATACTGACAGCATTCACACGGTTAAAATCACACAAAATACACTTTCATACGAGTATTTTGGACATGCCTTCCATGATCAGAAAGAGCAAGTCAAAAAGAAAAAGAAAACTGAAACCTCTCATCATCTCGCAGCTTCTCCCCACACACACATAACTGAAAAATACAACACACCAACATTTATGGCTCACGAAATATACATCTATCAAAATTCAGTCATTTACTATACATCCACACTAATATATTCAAACTGTATTTACACTCTCATAATAAGCAAAACCAACCTCTTATATACAGGCATTTAGCAAAAAGCTCAATTCTGTCGACATTGAAACCACCCTCTCTGCGCGTCACCGCTCCTCATTTGCATTTACACACACCATCAGTGCACATCCGGCTGTGCATTGCTGACACAGAGACTAATCTTACGCATAGATCTCATATTTTATATTACAGACGTCTTATTAATTACAACTGCACAGATTTCTTAGGCCTCTTAAAACACCTACCGAATTTCGACAAATTTAATAATAACCGCCCTGCGGAAAACTCCCTGAGTTTTTTGCGACCAATTTACCATTTATCGGTCCCGGACCGCGGCCTTATCTCTAGTGCCCTAACACAATTTATAAGCATGAACCAACCCAAACTCTGCCTGAAGCTCTATTTTTTGGGCATTTCACATCCCAGGCTTCCCCGAAGTTTTAAGTTAAAGTTACACGCCCGAAACCCGGTTTCTACTGACCAAAAAAAGCGCAATGTACTATCCCGGACAGTAAAAAGTGACCCAATCACTTTAGCGTATTTTGGGATGCCCCGTACCCCACAGATTGCCAAACTGGACTAACCCTATTCATTGATAGGTCAGGGTCAAGCGTCCTTGACCAGGAGAGACCGTCACATCTGAGCTGTGCGCTTCCTAAGACTATCCCATAGTCCCGTCCTAAGATAATTTAATTACTTTGAAAACACCCCATAAAATCACACAAGCAATTATATTGATGTTCAAGCCCGGCTTTATATTCAATTAAGACTTAACTGTCACAAACTCTTCGCCAATAACCTATAACTCTAAATTCACTCTGCAGTCCAACTGCTTTAAATACACTTATTCTCTTTACTCTTTACTTATTTTCTCTTATTCTCTTTACTCTTTACTTATTTTCAACGTTTCATTATCTTTACTTCAACTTATACTTTAGTTCTCATGAGATTTTCACCAAAATCAAAACAGACATATACCAGTAATTTCAGTGAGTAGACTTTAATTTCTCATGTCCAACCTGGCACACTTAGAAATTCAACAGGTGGTGCCTACCTTTTGTTATATGCCGGTTTGTCACTCACTTTGACCACTGACCAATGCCTGAGCGCCTGACGCCTCGGACCTTTCTCCGTCCTGTCTCACTTCCCCCCTCGGACGAAGCCCCCAAATGTTAAGGTTCAAAAATATAGGGAAGGAAACACAGGAGGAATGCAAGTAACCACACTGGTCCAAAGGGTAAAGACGATGATTTTAATGAAATGACACGCGTGGGAGAATGAGCGGACTCCGTAAGCAGACAGCCCCACAATCTCAATCTCCTAACATCAAAATACAGTTTTATATGCATCAGAGTATATTTAGTGACGCCCCCTCATTGCGTCATCACATACATCAGCTTCAAAACCACAAATGTTCTATTTGACAACTTAAGGCACAATTAAAAGTACACTGGCTTCCATCTTCTCCCCGGTGGTTTCCCGTAAGCCAGCTCAGCTCTCGCATCGTGCATCTACTGCTTCATCAGTCAACTTTCACCTACACCCTAACAGTGTGTGTGTGTATGTGTGTGTATGTCTGTCTGTGCGTGCACAGACTGTGCATCTGCTCTCTGAACCTTAGTTGACCCCAACTTAGGCAACCAGGCTGAGGGCATCCTGTGTTGTGATGATCTTAACTTCTATGTAAAATGTATAAAACAACTGTTTCAGTCTACCACAACTACTTAAGGCTTAATCCGCAATAAATGCATAATAAACACCCTGCTCTTAACTTGCACTCACTCTGCTTTCGGTTTCACTTCTGCAAAAGCATGTAACTTCCTGTCCCTGCAGTCAGCTTCTCCCCCACTGAAGACTTCAGTGTAAGAATATAAAAACATTCGAAAACCTTTAAATTATAGATTCAACTCCACAGTTTAAAGTGGTTATAACAACCTGTAATAAACATGTTAATATTAGATTATGATAACCCCTGTAATACAAATTATAACATAATGCCAGCAACTTCAATAAATGCTTGGATGAAATGATAATTAATGCAATGATAAAGATGATGGTTATGAACAGTAACCCTAAAATAATTCCTATAATTCTACAAGTCACATTAATACCATGCACAGCCGCAGCCCTGACTTTCGCGTGGTGTGTGGAATTGATGGCTGTCCGAGTGAGTACAGAGTGTATAACTCCTTCTACTATCACGTAAAGCGGACACACGCGCGTCACCTTCTCGGAGTGGAAGCGGATGAGGAGGAAGGATCAACCCGCCACGGTTTACCTGGAGCAGGTGAAAGGACGGACCCAGTCAACCAAACTAACGCCAGTTCTTCAGTAACTGACGAGGGCTCAAGCATCCCCACACTAACGGTAAGTTATTTTAACAAAAGCCGGAGAAACGAGCTGCAGAAGCTGTAACATAATGTTAGCATTTACTTTGGCTGATCCAAGTACGTCCATTAAATGTGTTGTTTTTGACAGACTCATGTTGTACTTTTATTTTAACAGTGATGAGTGTCGAACTAGTTGCTTCGCTAAATTAAGTAACTCACCTGAAAGCGTAAATGAGAGCTGTGGCAGAAAGCATAAAGCTGCAGTCTTGTCAGACAGTGTTTTTTTCAGTCATCCGTTCGCTCCGGTGAATGCATCCAAACTTTGCAGAAAGTCCTATTAGTTTTAAAGAAAAGTTGATATATTGTTGAAATATGTGTTGAAATCAGCTGGTAAAAGCCAGTCAGCTAACTGAACCTATGTAAATAGGTTTACATAGGTTGCTATCATGTTTACATATAATGTGTTCAAGGTCCACTTAGAGAATGACTATTAGGCAAAGCAAACCAAAATGAAATGATTTGTTCAGAGTTACTGTCCAAAAAAATTTAAGCACAAAAAAATACTCATCTTCACATTAATAAAAGCATTAAAGTCAATATTACTTTTATTGTCAGTATTGCTTATTTTTTTTAAAGGTGAAACAACTAAATATAACATATTTCAAATTGTCAGCAACTTGTCCGACAGTAAATAACTGACATAAGTAATTACTTTCATACAAACCAATCAGTAAGTTATTTTGTATATTTTTTAAATGAGTAATCAGTTATAAATAACTATTTACATTTCCGAAGTAACAGCAAGACTACTAACAACATTAACTGTTACTTTTATTTCTAAAACTATCTTTTGTTTTTCTTTTCTTTACCTTTTCTTCTTAGTAACTCTGGAGGTTGTGTTTTTGGTGGCATTTGTCTGACTGTTAGCAAAATAACTCAAAGTTATGGACAGATTTTAAATTTAAAGGAAATGTCACAAATGGGCCAATGAACAAGTAATTCAATTTTGGTTGTGATCAGGCATGATCGAGGAATTTAAGCTATACTGTACTGAACTCTCCATGTGCTTTGGTAGTCTTATTAATCTATTATCAAGTACTGCTTTGTTTGTCATTTTAGTTGTCATTTTAAAAGTTCAAATTAAAGACATCAGTCAGTAAAAATACATCTACCTTGTACCTTATGGGCATGAATCTAGCTAACTAATGAATGCAATATTGTTTGGTGATTGCTACCTATCAATGCAATTATTTATTTCTGTTTTAATAGATATGTTTTGTTATTCTGTTTCAGAGTGGATTTCAAGAAGATGGAGAGGGTCACCTGAATCTTGACTTTTATAAACATGCAACTGCATTTCTTCTTCAAGCCAAGGAAACTCATCGACTGACACAGGTAATTTATGCCATTAATTTTCCATTGAATTGTATTTCATTGTTAGAGAACCTAAAAGCAATTTGCTTAACTTATGCTTAACAGTGCTCAAGCTATAACTTGGGCACTGTTCAGACCTGGCATCCTGAATGATCTGATCATAAATGGACAGCTTTAGGTATGTGAGTGAAACACCTGACATTAGAATGTGTCTCCATGTACTTCATGGGTGACCACTCAGATCTCACTCCCCCACTATATATGGAAATAGACATGTATGTTGCATCCAAAATGTGCCTATCACTATATTTCCTTAGCATGAGCTAAGAATAGAAACAACATAATACACACAACACAAATTTTCAATTTGCATTTCCACCTATGATCCGATTCCTCAAAATGCATTATAATTAAGTGAAAACAAGGTCTTAACGTTGCATAAGGCATTATTATTCTTTACAACAAAAAAATTGGGTGGTGGAGGTAACTTATTTTGCTCATTGCATCTCACTAACTTTATGTAACTGAAGGGTTCCATTTTCAAAATTGTGTCTCTGTGAGTTTGCACGTTGACTGTGTTTTCATATGAATTTTGTAATTAAGGATTTTCCTTTGTTTTTCCTCTTCCACAGAGAGCTGTTAACCACATCGTGAGTGGAATCCAGCAATATCAGGCCGTATTATTGGAGCACCTAAAACAAGAAATGAGTGACACAATTGAGAGACATTTTGGGGACCTGGATCAACTAAAGAGTGACACAATGGGGGTATTTGACCAGTTTGTTGACCCTTTCACTCAAATTGCTTCCACCCATTTGCAGGACAAGACCATCAAAGAACTGTTAAAACCAGTTGAACCAGAGATTATTGTCACAAAACTAACAGTCTGTTATTCGAAGCATGGAGACTCCAGAGTTCTTGCCATTAAGGACCATTGTTTTCATTACATACCGTTGGTGAAAAAATTTTGGAGCAGCTGCTATCACATCCAAGAATGCTTGCAATGATTGATGAGAGGCCAAAGCCATGCAAGGATGGCCAAGTTGTCACTGCAAGTGGTGAGAGGACAATTCATGGGGCACTCATATCTGTGTGTGGAGACACTCTAGCTCAGCATGAAGTGGCTGGATTTAAGGAAGGAGTGGGTTTTGCCTACAGTAAATGCAGGCACTGCAACTGCCACTTCGAAGACATGCAGGAAAAATTTAATGAAGATTTGTTTGTTAAAAGGACCATGGCCAGTCATAACAGGCAATGTAATGACATTGAGAAAGCAAGTACTGACTTTCTGAAAGACAATCTAAAAATAACGTATGGTATAAAGAGGAAAAGCAAGTTAACAGAATCTCCTCACGTTGATATAATCAATCAAACCCCACAAGACATCATGCATGTTATTCTTGAAGGCGTTGCCCCATATAAAATCAAATGTGTTTTAAAGAATCTTGTGCTTTCAGGGCAAATGAACTTGGATTCATTCAATAGTGCAATTCTGTGTTTCTCTTATTCTCCTGTTGATGTGAGGATAAGCCTTGCCTCATATCTGTCAGTGCGCTGTCATCAAATGACAATAAATTGAAACAGTCAGCTGGGCAGATGCTGGTTTTCTTAAAGATCCTTCCATTTCTTATGGACAAAATTGGAGAAAATCATTACACACAAATGCTACGTAACATGTTAGAGATCATAAAAATTCTGTTTTCACCTATTATTACTGTCTCAACTCTCTCCAGACTGAAGCTTTTAATAGAGCTGCATTTAAAACATTTCAAACAACTGTTTCAGATGAAAATATTATACCTAAACAGCATTATTTACTGCATCTTCCTTCTCAGATTAAGGCTCTTGGTCCTACAGTGAGGCATATGTGTATGCGCTTTGAGTCAAAACATTGTTTCTTCAAGCAGTGGGCTCTGAAAAGTAGTTTTAAGAATATTTGTAAATCTCTTGTGAAGCACAACCAGCTTTATGAATGTAGTCAGAACGTGCATGAGAAACATCCCATTTTTTTTCAAGTGAAGTCGACATGGGTCCAGCCTCTGAGGTGAAAAATGTTCATTATGTAGAAGGCAAGATAAAAGACTTCATTGAGCAAGTTGAACATGTAGTTTCTGTACAGTGGATTATGCTACATGGAAATAAACATTCATGTGAAAAATCTTTGGTTATTTCTGATGTCATAAATGATGCTCCAGAGTTTGCACTTGTTAAAACATCTATATTGTAAATGCATCTGTGTATTGTTTTGAATGCCAGCCTCTCTCTACAGTTGGGTGGAATGATCAATATTTAGCTTATGAGGTAGAAGTTCCCTGTCTAGCTCAGGCAAATATTTTTGTGGATGCAGGAAATCTTGTTGATTATACAGCATACCACTATGTAAACTTTAATAACAGCAAGTACATTCCAGTGAAGTATGATCTCACTGACATCATCAAACATCATTCTTGAGTCTTTTGTGAATATGTGGGCTGAAATAATGTTTTTAAACACTGGCAAAAAATTTATTGTTCTATTGACTTTTTATTTTACTTTTGGCGCAATCTGTTCAGTGCAACACAACTGAGAGGGAAACAATTTCAGTGTTTTGCCTCTTTCAATGTCACATTGATATGGTTTGACTGGTATGTAAGAAAAATAAATACACTGTGCTTAAGATACTAAGACTCATAATAATGCAATGTTGGGCATGTTGTTAATCTGCAGTTCTCAATAAAGTAGATTGGATGTCCTGATTCAAGTTAGGTCTATTTCTTGAAACAAGATGATACATCTTTTACAAATAACACAGCAGCTTAAAACGTTTATGAAATGCCAAAAAAGCTTGTTTCGTGTGATATATGACTCAAAACAATATGTTTTCAAGAGTTTTTCACTTAACAAGATATCCAAGATGCACTGTCTAAAAACAAGTTCCCATATCTCACTGATCAGCTAAACGTTACTCTTTAGCTGATTATGGCTTATTTTAAGTGTGATTAGATATTTTGACTTGAAATAAGACAAATATACTTGGTAAGATTTTGCGTTTTTGCAGTGTACTCATATTTTTTCATTAAGATGCGTCCACTACAGCCAGAAGAAGTTATTTGGTTTATATTGAATGTAGCATCCTTTATACTTCAGTTTTGATTGAAATACTACAACTGCTACTAATAATAATAACTATAATTCTAAACTAACAAAGCAAAGCAGAATTTTAAATGCCAGTAAACTGTTAAAAGTAGAATCCAGCTGACTCTGTCTTGTATTTTAAAGAGTTACTGCAGCTGCTGAAAGATTGATGAAAGAGTTTCTCCCTCTTGTAGGAATGCAGCTGAATAACATTTTAGGAAATTAGAAAAGGATCCTGGTGTTATTTGTCTCTCAGAAACAGTTCATAACTTCCCTTCAACTCATTCATGTCACCTAAAAAGTAAACCTGTTTCTCCATCAGCTGTTCAGCTCTGATGATTCAGTAAGGACATCTCCTGGTTTCATCTGCATGTTTCCCTCTCACCAGATAACCAAACCGATATCATGACCAGCAGCTTTACAGCTGTGGCTCCAGCAAACATCAGCTGATACTAGAAATTAATATTAAATACATTCTAACAACAGCTGATCAAGCTTAAACGTGCTGCTGTTGTTTAGTGCGACATCCGCTGGTTTCCTCTTTCTGGCGCAAAGTGGGCGATAAATAAACAAGAGAGAAAAGCTGATCAGCTGATCATTGATCAGTTTCATGATTGAAGTAGCAACAGGAGAGAATGAGAGAAGAAGAAGATGCAGCTGTGCAGCAAAGACACAATAACTCCAGCTTTGTGTCTTTTTCCATTGTAGCTGAAGTTCGGGACAAACTGTGTTTCTTTTCACCTCAATACGAAATGCGTAATATTTTCTCTGAATGCGGGACGGTTCCGTTTTTTACGGGACGGTTGGCAACTCTACTAACTAACCTTATGAATAAAATAAAGTTCACTATCAGTAACATCATAGCACCCACCCAGCTGTGTAGAAACTCCGTCATGCTAGCTAGCACGCAGTACGAGTTATTGTAACTGACTGTAAAAAGTCAGCACAACGAAAATAAACTCCACCTAAACTTGGTTTATATCTGACCCAGATAGACTGCAGGTCAGAACTTCTTACCTGAAGTTCAGTTCACCTGACGCTCGGACCGGCGGCTGCCTCGGGTCTCTCCTCCTCCTGCCTCCCCTTCCCTCATCCACCTGCTGGCCTCTGTGGAAGCTCCGCCTTAGCCACCACCAAATAACTGAGTTATTTTTACAATCATCGGCCCATAAAAACGAAAAATCACCATCGGCCCACCAGGCAAATGCCCGATATGCATGTCCAGCTATGTCTGCACGGCATCTACAATCAGGCCTCGCCAGCTTGAAACCTGTGCTCTGCTTGTGTTGTTTTTGTTGGTGGTGATGTGCACGGCTGGCAGCAGGAGAGCTGCAGCCGTTTAATGTACTGTTACAGCAACTGCGTGATTATCATCAGGTCTGCCGTGGTGGTTTACAGTTATCAAATTTATTTTTCTTAAAAAAATGTTAAAGTGCACACAAATCAGTAAACAAATTATAACAAACAAGTACTGTTGAGAAACTATATTACAAAAATTACAATTAAAATTCTCAACAACAAAAACAACTACTGAAAATATAATATGTAAACAACTAAACAACCCTCAAAGCGTCTAAGTCACGTGACTTGACAGCCCGAGCGCCGAGTCTGGCGACCTGGCTCTTTTCTCTTTGCCGCAAGCACAGCATTGCAAACAAGAGCGGAACTTAAAGTAAAGAATAGATCTCACCAGGCTTGTATCGAACCGATACCGACTTGGTATCGATAGAATCAATATTTGGATTGATCCGCCCACCGCTAGTCTACAGTCCAGAGCGATCAATTTTGTGAGAGAATATATCAGTTTGTCCAATGCTGACTTATTAATTTTGGTCCTGAAGCCAGTCATTTCATCAAGTTTGGGCTGCCAACACGTTTTGTTGTTACTGGGACTGCTAGCGCTAACAGCTCCCACAGTTTCTGTGCTCACTGCAACATGTTTTGCATTTGGATGGTACTGTACGGTGCTTTTATCAAGGCTTCCGTCGGTTAGTCTTTTGAAATAAAGTTTGCCTCCGATCAGTCCTAGCAACGTGCTTTCTGATTCTTCCATTTTTGTAGTTCTGTGCATCAGAATAATCGATATACCAGGAAATCATGCATTGACAAAAGTTCCCCTTTGCTTGGATTGCAAAGGGTGATTAAATGTGTACATTTTTTTTAACGCATTTTTAAAAGATTAATTAATTGCGATTAATGCGTTAAATTCCCACCCCCAATTTTATGAAGTTCAATCAGAATTTTTGCTTTTCACTTTTACAACGGTTCAATAAACACATTGTCCTGATATTTTGGAGAACAAACTGTACCTACCTGTGCTCCACCTTTGAATTCACATACAGTATGATTACAATTCACAACCAAAAATGGAAACCAGATGTTATTGTGGATGTTTGAAGTAATTGAATGTCTGGAAATTTCTCTCAGGTCAAACTAATCAAAACAAAAATTACACTTCAATAAACCTGGTATTTTTTCCAATGTCAGATGTGAAAGTAAAAGAAGTAAAAGAAGACACGTCTTTGATAAAAATGTGAGATTTTGCTGTCCAGATGTTCTAAAATCAGTGTGGATACAGTGGATATAGACTGAGAATCTAAACATGTCACACGTTACCTGGGATGAGTTTATCGCGCCGGGCATCATAGAGCATCCCTAAGGTGAAAGGTCGACCCAGAGCAGCCACCTCCATTATTTTTGAGTTCATGTTTCCTACATAAATAAAAACATACAGACAGTTTTGTGGAAGGCACAGCAAAGTTAATCCTACTGTAAACGATAAAGTGCAAATTAATCAATTTGAAAATAAAACAAGTAAAAAAAAACAGACTAAGACCACCAGGTACCAGAACAGCTTCTTACAGCCGTCAGACTCCTGAACTCTGCCTCCTGACATCTGACCCACATTAAGCTCATGGACTGAACACACACACACAACCACCTACAACTGAACTCACACAATAGACAAAACAAACAAATGGCCGGCTGTACCCTCATACACACAACAATAACATGGACTGAACCACCACTTACAACCACTAGAACTTCATATAACCACTGTAGTTAGCCACATATCTGACTGATCTAAACTGCACTACTGTAAGTACGTAAAGTAAGTAACATTTTATTTATATGGCACCTTTCGAGATAAAATCACAAAGTGCTTCACATAAGCTAGAACATAAAACAACATCAACCAAAGGCAAGTTGAAAAAGATGGGTTTTTAACTGTTTTTTAAAAGAACTGACAGAGTCTCAAACTCAATGGTAGAGAGTTCCAAAGTCTGGGAGCCACAGAAACAAAGGCTCTGTCACCTTTTGTTTTTAATCTAGTGTGCTGGACAACCAGCAAACCCTGGTCACAAGACCTCAGGGACCTGCTGGGAATCCCACCGACTCTATGGGAACATTACACAGACACTGATACCTGTTAATAAAGTGTGATGGAAGTTTTTAAATAAACTGCAAACACTTGATGAGCATCTTCTGATCTGGCTTAATACTATGCTGCAGCAGAGAGAGCACTCTGGTCAAACGCCACACTGGTCTCTGACCATGGGCGCTGGCTTGTGGCTTATATACACAGTGAAAACATACACAGTCAAACAACATTCCACAGCTCTTACACACAGAGAGAAAGAGAGAGTTACGACCTTGTTATTCTCTTGACCGTCACCTATTTACTTCCTGAATCCTTCCCCCTCCTCCGAATGATAAGCCAACACGTTCTCACTTCCAAAGCATAACATACTACGCTATGTGACAAATCGTCGGTATGTTACACTTTCGGCCACCCAACATGTCTGTATGTTATGCGTTCGGAAACATGAGAACCGTTTGGACTGAATCTACACATTTATTTTACTTTAATCGCTTTGGAAAACACTATCTAACATGATTAAAGTTGTGGTTAAGGTTAGGGTTAGGGCTGGAATACATGGCTGGAACGTGTGTTACCGCCGGGAACGTCACTATATTGGATTCCATCCACAATCCGGCACATATCATAGGGACGCGGAAGGTTACCTTTCGCATCCCTATGGGACGCCTTGGGACATGACAAATCGTCGGTATGTTACGCGGTGGGAATGAGAACGGTCTCAATAAGGAGAAGCAGTCTCACTATCTACCTAATCTGTGATCCTATTCTATATGTATATAACTAAGTGACACAGAAGTGATATTACTATTACTAAAGTGATATTGTTATAACATGTGATCAATACATACAATAAAGACATGTCCATCACAAAAGAGTAATATTCAGGTAAGATCCTTTAATTTCACTCAGCAAACCTGGAGCTCAGCCTTCTCAGAGAGTCTGTTAGTGCAGTAAGCTCACAGCAGCCATATTATCGGTCAGATGATGTCATTAACATGCTTTCTCTCTTCTATTATAACTTTTTAAAATCAATTAAACTGAAAAAAGTGCGCCTCATGATCTTTATTTGGTTTGGGACAATGACTTTAGTACACTGCAAAGTGTTACTTCCTTCAGCCACTAGGGACGGCGGGTAGCTCTACATGTTTGATTCAGCAAAGGTTTACACTGGATGCTCTTCTTCTGACTCCAACTGGAATCAAGCCAGCAACCTTTCAGTTCCCAAGTGAACGTGTAAATCACCATGCTGTGAAGCCACTCAAAATTTTGGTTGAAAATGTATATGCTAAAAAATGTAATGTTGCCTTTAGATTGTGAGTTTAATGAAACTTTGTAGCAGTTCACAGAACTGCTGCCTGAAAGACTATCACTAAAAAATGGCTAAGTGTAAAAATACCATCAATAAATGATTGGCATGAGGTTGTCTATGGGTTGTTTTAAATGGAAAAAATTACATTCCTTAACACATTTCAATGTGGCACATTTGTTGAGATCTGGGACAAATGGAAACATTACATTTTGCTACAGCGTCCTGAATTTGTATGAACCTCTGTAATCCTGTATCTTTCATTTTTGAAATGTTTTATATATATGTTAACTAGTAGGTACACCCCTCGCTTTTTGTTCATTTTTGTTCATACGTGTTGTGTTTTATTTTATTTTCTCTATGGAAAAAATGTTTGTTTTTGTTTTTGGTAAAATATATTTTTTAATAAAAGAAATTCAACAAGTGCATGCAGAACTAACAGCAGCACTTTACACAGAGGGACAGAAGATAACTCTCTTTTTCTAAAACTTTCAACTATATCATCAAACTTTTTGTGATCATCAAAAATATGCAAATTTATAATTTTATACTCTGGTGGCCATTTTTTCATTAATTAAACTTGACATATGCAGCAAAAAACCAAGTAGAGCTACATAAGGTTTGAGCTATTTACTCAGCCTACTGGCCAGCAAAGCATTCACTTTCTAAGTGAAAGAGTCTTATTGAAGGAAGTTATTTCAAGTCACGGTTGTTATGATGCAGGTAATAATTTTGTGTATTGTGTTCACTTCCCCACACCTGTTGGTGGCGTTTTTCATTTTCTCTGCTGTGATTTTGCTTATGTATGTTACAAGAGACAAAATGGCAAAGATGAAGAAAGTGGAAGAAGATCTGGAGGAGATTAAGTATTCACTTAACTCGCTGATGTCTGAAATTGAAAAAGTAAATAAGCAACAAGGAATACTAATGTCGATGATGGACCAAATCAAAGAACTAAAAAACCTGATTAAGGAGAAAGACAAGACAATTCAGTTTTTGGAAAGGAAGGTGGACGATCTAGAACAGCAGGCTCGACTTGAGGAAGTGATTATTACCGGTCTGGAAACTAAACACAGGAGTTATGCCAGAGTCACCGAGTCTGGGACCGGCGCAAAAAGAGGAGAAGACGAGCCCCCGACGGAGGAGCTACAGTCGTTGGAACGGCAGGTTGTGGAATTCTTTTCGAATAAAAAACTTCCCCTGCATAGTAATAATATATCTGCATGCTATACCCTTCCTAGAAGGCACACTAATGCTCCTCCAGCAATTGTAGTGAGATTTGTAAACCGTAAACACAAAGTTGACTTGCTGAGGCGGTCCAGCCTTTTGAGAGGAAGCGGAGTACATTTAAATGGACATCTTACAAAAAGAAATGCAGATATTGCTAGACAAGCTCGCATATTACGGAAGGAGAAAAAGATTCAAGCAACCTGGACCAGGAACTGTAAAGTGATGATTAAACTTAATGGAACACCAGAAGAAGCCAAGGTTATAACGATTAAGGATCTTGAGGAATTGGACATTTATACGAGATAACATTATCAAGATAGGCAGACGGTTACGACCTATCATGGCTATGAGCTTAAAATCAATGAGTTAATCCTTTACAAGAACAGATGCTACTTCGGGTGGAAAAGGACAAGAGGAAGTTGTAAAATGGACATGGAAGAAGATAAGATCAACGGACTTTAAAATATGTTGATAAATGTGCGATTGTTAAGGATCCCTTTCTTTTTTGAGGTCAATAGATATTCTTAGAATAATTATGCATAATGCTCAACGACTCAGATTATAAACCATATGATTTTGAAACAGGTATTGACCCTGAAAGGAATGTGCTTAATACAATTAATGTCACATGTGAATATTATACAGAGGAGCAATTCAGGGATACGGTTGAAATAACTAATACATTTTCATTAATTCATATTAATTGCAGAAGTCTTTATAGAAGTTTTGCTTCGATTAAAGATTTTCTGTATAGTTTGAGAGGCAGGTTTCAAATAATTGCTCTGTCTGAAACATGGTTAGATGAGAAGAGGGGTTGTCATTTCTGTATCGAAGGGTACGATTTATACTTTGTAAATAGAATTAAGAAGAAGGCAGGAGGGGTGGCACTTTTTGTTAATTGTGGCTATAGACGATTTAATGGAGTCTGTGACAGTGGAATTGGACTTAGAAAGAAGAAGGAATATAATTGTAACGTGTATATATGGGAAACCGGGGTCACAGATTGAGTTATTTACAGAGGTAGTAGAAGACTTATTGAATGAAGCTAAGGGAAATAAGACTTTATGTTTGTGTGGCGATTACAATATTGATCTTTGTAAAGAGGCAAATGATACGGCTGCGTCAGATTTTTTTGAATTATTATTTGGAAAAGGATTTTATCCTTTAATTATAAAGCCGAGTAGAATAACAGATAAATCAGAAACACTAATTGATCATATTTTCATTAATAGCTTGGAGAGTAATATTATGAGTGGCCTCATCATAAATGATATAAGTGATCATTTACCAGTCTTTTTTACTTTTGATTTAAATATGAAAAGAAAGGAAGAAGTTCGTTTCGTGAGTCATAGAAGGTTAAGAAATAACGAGGCAATTAACAAGTTTAGACAAGATCTCATGGAAGTGGACTGGAAGGAGGTTCATGTTAATGAGGCCAACGTTGCATATGGAGCTTTTTTAAATACTTACTTGGCCTTGTATGATAAACATTGTCCATTGGTATCATTTAAGTATAAGAAAAAGAATAAGAATATGAAACCTTGGATAACTAAGGGTCTTGCAAATGCGTGTAAAAAGACAAATAATTTATATAGGGATTATATAACACAGAGAACTAAGAATGCGGAAATGAAATATAAAGTTTATAAAAATAAGTTGGTATTAATATTGAGGAAAGCCAAGAAAGACTATTATAATAAACTTTTTCAGGAAAACAAGAATAATATTAAGGGCATTTGGAATATTTTTAAAGAAGTATTCAGTAACAAGAACACACCCTTAGATCGGCCTATTTATTTCATTAAGAATAATCAAGTTGTCGATGACAAGACTGAAGTAGCAAACGAATTCAATTCCTTTTTTGTAAATGTTGGACCCACTTTAGCAAATTTAATTAGAAAAAATGACGACCCAGAATATGAGGAAGTCTGGAAAGGAGAAAGTAGAGTGGTTAATTCTATATTCTTGGCTGATATTACCATAAAAGAAATAGTAGCAATTGTAGAAAACTTTAACCTCTTCCATGACATGCATTTTTAATTTCTCTTTGATATTTGGGCTGATTGGGGCCCGATGAATGTAAAAAGAAAGAATTTCCAGATTTTTTTTTTTTTAACCTTATTTTTGTTTTTAAGAAAAATTAGAGCCACAAATGAGGATATTCATTTGAAATTTTGATAGAACAGTAGCAGTATAATGTCCTCGTAAGTGGATATCAGGCCCATGTAGAGCAAAATTGAGTATTTTGGTCAAAATAACCAAAAATGTGATGTCCACATATGTGGACGGCAGGTCCTAGGAGGTTAAAAATAAAAAATCTACTGACTGTGATGGTATAGATATGGTCATAATTAAAAAGACTTTAGATTGTATAAGTATTCCTCTATGCTATATTTTTAATCTCTCGTTACAATCAGGAGTATTTCCTGATCGAATGAAAGTGGTAAAAGTGATACCCTTATATAAATCAGGAGATAAGTGTATGAGTGTGTCATACATAAATCTGGGATTGATCCTGAGGTTGATCCAAGGTTGTTGATTTCATGCTTGATTATGCTCTTTTGTGAAAATGGAAACATGTTGGCCGAGCAGTCATTCCCACTATACTTCTATGAAGTCCCTCATGTGTAGCTGATATACTGAAATGTAAAGCAAAGGGACGTCTGAGTATAACCAAGGCCACAAAATGACTGACTCTAATTCACTAACATATGCACAGTGCTGGAAAGAAAACTGGCCTGTATGCAAGTTTCAGGAATTGGACTTTTTCCATCCATTGACAGCCATTTCCTTTTCTACACATCCAGCCAGCTCTTCCAGGTTTGTGTGTTTTTTACTTACCTTTCTGCACCATCTCTTCAGTGTCCTCATACTGATCACCACACAGTGTTTGTGTGCTAACAGAGAAATAATTGCCTTCTAACTAAAACTGATTCTGAAGTTTGATATCACTAACTCGTATTCATGGCATTTTGAGCGCACATTTTAACTTTATTCCCAAAATGATCCATAATATATATAATTTTTCTTAATGTGTCCTTAATAGTAGTATATTGCATGCCTCTCCCCACCCAGATCTTACTGGGTCCAGCCAGTAATCTACACAGGCACATCTATTTAATAATCCGTGTGTTTCTCCTCACCACTGACACAAACAGCTTACAGTGTAAGTTTTAAGGGGAGCCAAGTTGTAGTGATTTACTAGATCAGCAGTGGAAGAGGAGGGGTACATGATGAGGAGTTGAGATGCTCTGGAATTTCAGAGCATAAAAATTAAAAGATGAAACAGCACTAAATCTGGGATGTGGCCTTTACTGTTGGTGGGAAAGTCAATTAAATAAGAAAGATCAAATATATCCAGGATGGAAAGAAAATCCTGTGCAAAAATTTTAAAAGCTCAATGTGAGCTCTCTCTATATTTATCAAAATAGATAACTAGCTGACATCTGCCTTTGAGAATCACCTGTTAATATGGATCTGTGTCGTAAATCAATAATGGGTGTTTATCAGCGGGATATTGGGACTTTACATTTATATCACACAGACACACGAAAGGTTTTTAACTTCTCTAATTTGTGCCTGTCCATCTCTTTCGTTGTCTTAACTGTGATTTGAAAATCATTTTTACTGCTCCATATTGAAGGATTTATCAGCAACCAAAAACCATCTAGAGGATAGAGGAGACTGCAGCAGAAGATATAATCAGGGATAAACTGGTTTGTCTTTTAGAAGTCATTACTTGTATTATTTAAAATAAGTGTTGCCAATGAAAATGATGAATCTGACCTCTGGAAGCCAGAGAATGGAATATTTAAGATCACCAGTTAACATAATGACATAATTATGCAGCAGTGCTACATCCACATAGAATCTGTAATATATGAGCATGTGTCTGTCCTGCAGTGAGTCTTCTATGGAGACACATGATATAAGTGCTGAGTGTCTTTATATCATGTTACTCTGAGCCCACTCTGTGCTGCAGAGCCACACCCTGTTTAATGACTCAGCCTTCCCATAAACACTATGTCATCACATTAGGAACCATCAATTCACTCTCTAATGCTGCTATTCCAAAGATTTCTTACCTTCAGGCAGCGAGGAACAGCAGCTGGTTCAGTCTTTGAGCAGAAACAAAGAGATTATTTCAGTCTTGTAATAAAGCTCGAGTACAGCTGATGGTAGGAAAACAGATCCTGCTTCTTCCTGAGTGTCTGCTGGGATGGAGTGGTGGAAAAGCTCAGAGAGAGAGGAGGGGCTTGTGAAAGTGAAAGTAAGCTCTTTTGGTCCGTCTTTATCAACATTACAGCCCATAAACAGGTTTAAAGTAAAAAAAAAAAAAAAAAAGATAAATAATCTCTCTCTCTCTCTACCTAGTAATCAAAGCCACCCTTTGCTTTGATTCCTGCTTTGCACACTCTGCATTCTCTC